>NW_023416368.1:95865717-96481671 GCF_014108235.1 Myotis myotis | reverse complement strand
CAGTCCAGCTATGGCTCATTTTTTTCGCGTTCCCTTCTGCCAGCAGCCCTGTGGGGCCCCTTCCCCACTCGCAGGTCACGCTGGTCCCAACGGCTGCAGACTCTGTGGGGCGCAGATTCCGCCCCGCGCGCGCGATCTAGGTCCTCCCTCTAACCCGAACTGCAAACCGCACCTATAGGGGATCTCCAACCTTTCCGTGAGAAGAAGCAGTGCTCGTCTGAGTTCAGGCAGTCACTCTGCTTGCGATCCCTTGTTTCCAGGTTAGTAGCTGGTCTCTGGATGCCGGCAACAACCACCCAAGATGGCGCAGTCCTCCGCTGCTTAGCTGGCGCACCACGAGAGGCTTCAGCCGCAGTCTCCAACCGTCCTTTTTTTCCTGGGGGTTCTCGGTCTTTCCTAGCTGCAGACAGTCTCTCAGCTGAAATCCTCTGCCTATTCAGGCTGCATGTTACCCGTTCAGCTGCTCACCCTTATCTGCTCCAGGACAAGGCACAGGACACGTCCGTTTATACCTCCGCCATTTTTGTCCCGAGGCTCCTTATTTGTATATGCAGAATATATGTCAACTAAACATTCAACAGGCACTGAAGTATCTGAGGAACCCGCGGCGGCCGCTGCCCGCGATCAGAAGCGCACGCGGACCCCCCACCTCTTGGCTTTCTAAATGTCCTCTTTTGAAAGGTGTCTATTTAGGTCCTTGCCCATTTTTAGATTGGATTGTTTATCTTCCTTTTGTTGAGTTGTATGAGTTCCCTATAAATTTTGGAGATTAGGACCTTATCAGATATGACATTAGCAAATATGTTTTCCCACACAGTGGGTTTTCTCGTTGTTTTGTTGATGGTTTCTTTTGCTGTGCAGAAGCTTTTTATTTTGATATAGTCCCATTTGTTCATTTTCTCTTTAGTTTCAAGAGCCCTAGGAGCTGTATCAGTGAAGAAATTGCTTTGGCATATGTCTGAGATTTTGTTGCCTTTGGGTTCTTCTAGAATTTTTATGGTTTCCTGTCGTACAGTTAAGTCCTTTATCCATTTTGAGTTTATTTTTGTGTATGGTGTAAGTTGGGTGGTCTAGTTTCATTTTCTTGCATGTATCTGACCAATTTTCCCAACACCATTTATTGAAGAGACTATCCTGGCTCCATTGTATGTTCTTGCCTCCTTTGTCAAATATTAATTGAGCATATTGGTTCGGGCAGATTTCTGGGCTCTCTATTCTATTCCATTGATCTATATGACTGTTCTTGTGCCAGTACCAGGCGGTTTTGAGAACAGTGGCTTTGTAATACAGCTTGATATCTGGTATTGAGATCCCACCTACTTTGTTCTTTCTCAGGATTGCTGCAGCTATTCGGGGTCTTTTATTATTCCAGATGAATTTTTGAAGAACTTGTTCTAGATCTGTGAAGTATTCCGTTGGTGTTTTAATGCGAAGTGCGTTGAATTTATAGATTGCTTTGGGTAGTATGGACATTTTAATGATGTTGATCCTACCAATCCATGAACACGGTATGTTCTTCCATCTCTTTATGTCTTCCTCTATCTCTTTTTTTCAACGTCCTGTAGTTTTCTGAGAAGAGGTCTTTTACCTCTTTAGTTAAGTTTATTCCTAGGTAGCTTAATTTTTTTGGTGCGATGGTAAATGGGATTGTTTTTGTAATCTCTCTTTCTGAAAGTTCACTATTGGTGTATAGAAATGCCTCAGATTTCTTGGGGTTAATTTTGTATCCTGCTACATTGCCAAATTCATGTATTAAGTCTAGTAGTTTTTTGATGGAGTCTCTAGGGTTTTGTATGTATAATATCATGTGGTCTGCAAATAAGGACAGTTTTACTTACTCTTTTCCAATTTGGATGCCTTTTATTTTTTCTTCTTATCTAATTGCAATGGCTAACACTTCCAGTACTATGTTGAACAGGAGTGGTGAGAGAGGGCATCCCTGTCTTGTTCCTGTTCTTAGGGGAAATGGTGTTAGTTTTTGTCCATTGAGTATGATGTTGGCTGTGGGTTTGTCATATATGGCTTTTATTATGTTGAGGTATGATCCTTCTACTCTCGCCTTACTGAGAGTTTTTATAAAAAATGGGTGTTGAATTTTGTAAAATGCTTTTTCTGTATCAATTGATATGACTATGTGGTTTTTTTCTTTCAATTTGTTTATGTGATGTATCGCGTTTATTGATTTGCGGATATTGTACCATCCTTGCATCCCTGGGATAAATCTTACTTGGTCATGGTGTATGATCTTTCTGATGTACTGCTGGATCCGATTTGCTAAGATTTTGTTGAGGATTTTGGCATCTATGTTCATGAAGGATATTGGCCTGTAATTCTCTTTCATTGTGTTGTCTTTACCTGGTTTTGGTATTAGGGTGATGCTGGCTTCATAGAATGAGCTTGGAAGTGTTCCTTCCTCTTGAATTTTTTGTAGTAGTCTGAGGAGGATAGGTTTTAGTTCTTCCTTGAATGTTTGGTAAAACTCCCCTGTGAAGCCGTCTGGTCCTGGGCTTTTGTTTGCTGGAAGCTTTTTGATGACTGCTTCAATTTCTTCCATAGTTATTGGCCTGTTCAGATTTTTAGATTCTTCCTGATTGAGTTTTGGAATGTTGTATTTTTCTAAAAATTTGTCCATTTCCTCCAGGTTGTCTAGTTTGTTGGAGTACAGTTGTCCATAGTATTTTTTAACAATCATTTGTATTTCTGTGGGGTCTGTTGTTATTTCGCCTCTATCATTTCTGATTTTGTTGATTTGGGTCCTTTCTCTTTGCTTCTTGGTGAGTCTGGCTAGAGGTTTGTCAATCTTGTTTATCCTTTCAAAGAACCAGCTCTTGGTTTCATTGATTTTCTGTATTGTTTTTTTGGTCTCTATGTCATTTATTTCTGCTCTAATCTTTATTATCTCCTTCCTTCTGCTCACTCTGGGGTTTTCTTGTTGCTCTCTTTCTAATTCTTTGAGTTGTAGAGTTAGATGATTTACTACCATTTTTTCTTGTTTTTTGAGATAGGCCTGTAGAGCTATAAACTTCCCTCTCAGGACTGCTTTCATTGTGTCCCATAGGTTTTGGATTGTTGTGTTTTCATTGTCATTAGTTTCCAGGATGTTTCGAATTTCTTCTTTGATTTCATTGGTAACCCAATCAATATTTAATAGCATGCTATTCAGCTTCCAGGTGTTTGAGTATTTTGGGTTGTTTTTATTGTAGTTTATTTCTAATATTATGCCATCGTGGTCTGCGAAGACGCTTTTTATGATTTCAATTTTCTTGAATTTGGGGATACTTTGCTTGTGACCCAATATATGGTCTATTTTTGAATATGTCCTATGAGCATTTGAGTAGAATGTATATTCCCTGGCTTTCGGGTGAAGTGTTCTGAAGATGTCTATTAAGTCCATCTGATCTAGTGAGTCATTTAGGATTGCTGTATCTTTGCTGATTATTTGTCTAGAGGACTTATCCAGTGCTGTCAGTGGTGTATTAAAGTCCCCTACTATGATTGTATTGTAGTCTATCTCTCCTTTGATATCTTCCAGGAGTTTTTTTATGAATTTGGGTGCTCCTGCATTGGGTGCATATATGTTTACCAGGGTTATATCTTCTTGTTGTATTGATCCCTTTAGTATTATGAAGTGGCCTTCCTTATCTCTTGTTATGGCCTTCACTTTGAGGTCTATTTTGTCCGATATAAGTATTGCTACCCCAGCTTTCTTTTCCTTTCCATTTGCCTGAAAGATATTTTTCCATCCTTTCACTTTCAGTCTGTGTGAGTCCCTTCTAATGAGGTGGGTTTCTTGTAGACAGCAGATGTATGGGTCATGTTTTTTTATCCATTCAGCCACTCGATGTCTTTTGTTTGGAGCATTTAGTCCGTTTACGTTTAAAGTTATTATTGAGAGGTACTTGTTTGTAGGCATTTCTGTTTTTGTGTGGCTGTTTTCTTTCTGAGCTTTTTATTTCTTATTTTTATACCAGTCCCTTTAGCATTCCTTGCATTGCTGGCTTGGTGGTGATAAACTCCCTTAGCCTTTTTTTTGTCTGTGAAGCTTCTTATTTCCCCTTCAAGTTTGAATGATAGCCTTGCTGGATAGAGTATTCTTGGATTCAGTCCTTTGCTTTGCATCACTTTGTAAATTTCCGTCCATTCTTTTCTGGCCTGATGTGTTTCTGTTGAGAAATCATTTGACAATCTAATGGGAGATCCCTTGTATGTAACTTTCCGTCTCTCTCTTGCAGCCTGTAAGATTCTCTCTTTGTCATGAACATTTGCCATGGTAATTATGATGTGTCTTGGTGTGGGTCTTTTTGGGTTCACCTTGTTTGGGACTCTCTGGGCTTGTGTGACTTTTTTCTTCCCCACCTCAGGGAAGTTTTCTGATATTATTTCTTCTAATAGGTTTTCTAATCCTTGTTCATCCTTCTGTTGTTCTGGTACCCCTATTATTCGTATGTTGTTTCGTTTCATGTTGTCCCAAAGCTCCCTTAGGCTCTCCTCCTGTCTTTTCATTTTTTTCTCCAATTGCAGTACGTTTTGGGTGTGTTTTGCTTCTTTGTCTTCTAAATCACTAAATCGGTCCTCCGCTTCTCCTAGTCTACTGTTGATACTTTCAATGGAGTTTTTCATTGCAGCTATATCACTCTTCATTTCTTCTTGGGTCTTACTTAAGTTGTTGATTTTTTCATCTGTTTCTTCTAGCTTCTTCCATATGTTATTGATTTTTTCACCTGTTTCTTCTTGCTTCTTGCAGAGGTTGTCAATATTTTCCTCCATCCGGTTTATGCACTCTAGGACCCTTATTCTGAATTCTTTTTCTGTCATGTTGCATGCCTCTGTATTACTTAGCTGCTTTTCTGGATAGTCCTTCTTCTCTTTCCTTTGGGGGTTTCTTTGTCTACCCATGTTTGATCTCACTGACATATCTAGATGTTGAGTCGTTCAGTGGCTGCTCCCTTGGTGGCAGTGACTCCTTGGTCTGTGGTTGCTCTTCGGGCGGTTGCAGTAGCAGCTGCCCTTCAGTTGGCAGCAGCTCCTCTGGTGGGTGCTGTTCACAGCTGTGGTGGCTCTTCTGGCTGGTGGGGGGAGGTTTCATGTACAGCTGCTGTTCCTCAGCAGAGGGTGTGGTGCTCAGGAGACTGCTGTTGCTTGGATCTGCTGCGTTGATTTAAAGGCACAAAATACAACACAACAAGGCACCACGTACCAGGCACTAAACACAAATTTATTCACGATATTAATAACCCCAAATAAATGTGACCGCCCGAATTAAGAGAATTAGGGGATAAGGAAGAAGGAAGATAAAAGAGAAAAAAGAAAAGAAAAGTAGGGACCAAAAAAAGGAGTGCAAAAATGAAATTGGGAAAAAGGAGGGGGGGGGGATAAAAGTGAGAAAAGAAAAGAAAAAAAAGAGCGAAAAGAGAGAATGAAGTGGAAGAGGGGAAGAGACTTTTTATATGAGGAGAATACTCCTATAGAACTGCCACTAATCCCAACAAATTCCAGCAACAGCTCCCTGGAGATGGATGCAAACTAGAAACAACCAATAATATAACGATGAAAATAGAATGGAGAACACTAATCCCAAAATAAAATAAAGAGAAAATAAAATGGCACTTTAAAAAAAAATGGTAAAATGGTAGCAGTAATAATACTGGTTAAAAATAAGAAGGTAGTAATTAAAAGGGTAAAATTAGGTGATGGAAAAAGAAGAAGAAAGAAAGGGGAAAAAAAGAAAAAAGGAAAAAAAAAGAAGAAAGAAAAGGAAAAAAATTGGTTTCTTAGTTAAAAGGTGAAAAAAGAAAAAAAAATTGCAGTAGTGAAGGTCCTTCGGTTCTTCTATTCTTCAGTCTGCCTCGCCTTTAGTCCTGCCAAATATTCAGGGGAGTGTTGATACACTGTTCCTCTGTGTTGTAAACCACAGTCCTTATTTTAAAGCAGGTCATATTTGTTTCCCAGACTGCCTTTTTTTGTGTTTAGCAAAGAGTCAGTTTGTGGCTCAGCCTCTGGGTGGCAGTGTTCTGGGGTTGGCCTCTGAGGCTATACGGCCTCTTATCACATTTAAAACTGATTTGGAGAGGTCAACTATCCAGAGCTGGTTCCCTAATAGTTACCCGCTCTGTGTCGTTGCTGGGATTGAAAATCCCTCTATAGGCCAGACCCTGTTAACTCCCAGGGACTGATCAGATTATTTTAATCCTTGATCTCGTACAGGGTGGAATCTGGGTGTGGCTGTTCTCCTTGCCTGGGGGCTTGGGGGAGGAGTCTCACTCTCCGGAGAGAATGACTGCCCCAGGCCTGGGCTCAGGGGTGTCTCAGCGCTCAATTCGCTGCCACCTCTCCTGGCCCCCCTTCTCTCCTCAGTCTCTCCCCAGATTCCACTCCTCCGCACCCTCTCCCTCTCTTCAGCACAGGTGTGTGTCTGTATCTGAAATATCTTATGAACAGGATTCAGTGAAAACAAACAAACAAACGCTGGCTGTGGAAATGGGGAAGGCTTGATTTCTGTAATCTCTTCTCTTACCGGCACTGCATGGTCTGGTCAGCTCTTCAGGCTGCCCCCTTTAGGCTCAGTCCTCCGTGATCACAGAACCCAGCTCTCAAATCCCCCGGCGGTGCCAGGATTCCCACGGATCTCCTTTCCCCAGTCAGGGGCTGTGCCTGTCCCAAGGGACGTGGTTGTCTGCCACGCGGTCTCCCTCCGACCCTCTGGGCTCAGAGGTCTGGCAAACTTTCCTGCCCAAATCCCTGGTTTTGTTTTTTTTTTTACCTTTCCAGGGGAGTTCTGCCCTTCCCGGCTGCGAACTATCTCACCAGCTGAGCAATTTCGCCAATTCGGGGTGGGTGTTATTAGTTTCAGCTGCTCACTCCATTTGCTCCGGGACACGACCTGGGACGCGTCTGCCTATATCGCCGCCATCTTCTCCAGACTTTTTCGGATTTCAAAACTTTAACCAAGGGATGACTTTGAGAAATTTCACGGGCCCTGAAATGTTTTCAAAAGTTTATTCTCTCTTTTTAAAGGATTTTTAAATTTAGCTAAATTTAATACACTTGAAATCACATGGAAAGCTTTATCAAATAAAAATTAATGAATATATTTTAAGTTTTTGCCTCTGAGAAAGGGCAAAACAAGTTATTTTGTTTGATATTTATTAAAATAAAGCAGTGAAATTTTAAGATGTAATTTGAAATAACAAAAGCTCCTCACTACTGCATTTTAAATTAGGCTGGAAGTGGTGCAGCGTTTGCCCCTTGTGAATCAGAAGTTTACTAAATACTAAATTTACTTGCTTTGCTTTTTAAAAAATACTTAAATTACTATCCTTGTAAGCAATTGAATCCTAGTAAAGTAAAATTCTCCTAAAAAGGTTACTGAAGGCTTCCCACAATTCCTCTGTATATGCAAATAAGCCAAAGGGTATACTCTTTAAAAATATAATTGCTAACATTTACAGATTGTTGGTAAAATACTAAATCTGACAATAACTAGTCACCATAAATGAAAAATCACTTGAAATATATAGCTTTGCGACAGTATTTGTTAAAATCTCAAAAGGCAACCATGTTCCTTGTGTGAGAAAGAAAACTGTCAGGAAGGAAATAAAAAGAGGTTTCCTTCAGATGTCTAACTAAAATTAAAAATCAATATATTGGGCCTCATAAGCTAAATTAAATAATTTGTGTTTTGCCTCCTTAAACAAAGTTTATATAAATTTATTTAAAGACTAATACCAGAAATTTAATTAATGTCATTTACTGTCCATAACTTAGAACAAGTAAAGTTAAAAGAATAAATGTTATTTCAAACTGACTTAAATTGGCAAATTGGGCTAAGTGGATATTCAGGGGAACTTAGCTGTCACCTATTAAAATATAAACTACTACAATTTTCATATAAGACCTCCATAATTATACCAAAAAACACTAGGCAGGAACCAATTCCTGGAGCTTTAACTGTTTTTACTGATGAGTCATCAAATGGGAAAGCTGCCTATCATACTATAAATTCTGACCAAGTCATACTGACCAGTCATACTTCTGTGCAAAGAATTGAATTAAAAGCTATTAAGGCTGCGTTGCAAGATTTCCAACAGCCTGTTAATATAATTTCTGATTTCTCTTATGCTTCGGGCCTAGTAAGTAGAATTGAAACTGCCTGGTTGAAATGGCTTAGTGACCAAAGTTTATTCTTACTATTTAAGCAAGTTCAACAGATTGTGCAGCAGAGAAAATACCCTTTTTATATCACCCACATCAGGGCTCACAGCATATTACCTCGCCCATTAACTAAGGGAAATGCACATGCTGATCAATTGGTTGCTTTATTAAAAGAGGCTTCAGAGTCTCATCAGCTTTTAAAAATCCCAACTTGAAAAACAAAAAAGGGGGATGATGGAGAAATCACCTTTGGGTAGGCTGCACCTAGCTTTAATTACTCTAAATTTTTTCACTTGTGATGCTGATGGAAAGACACCTATGGAGCTACATTGGTGTCAGAATAAAACAAAAGAAAATGGTCTAGTTAAATGGAAGGATCCCGAATCTGGTTTATGGAAGGGACCCATTATTAACCCTTGGCAGAGGGTACGCTTGTATATTCCCAGAGAATTTTTCCAAACCCATATGGATTCCTGCTAGAAATATTAAACTGCATCAGGAATCTAGCCAGACTGAAGATCTTGTGCCTGGAGCCATAACATGTAGCTGTAAACAATCAACTACCTCAGCCACAGAGAGCAGCGACTCCAAGCAGTCCACTGAAGATGAGGAACAGGAGGAAGACAAACCAGACAACAAACAACCCAGAGACCACCTGGGGCATGGTAAAGTGAAGTATGGTAACAATTAACTCAGGTAAAAACTATAGTTTCATACTGATCTTAGAGGGCACATTTTTCCTTTACCTGGGAAGGACAGCACAGCTATCCCAAAGTCAGAAGGCTCCAGTTAGCATGTCAACTCAGTGTTCTGGAGACCCAAAACTATAATTTAGATAACATGTCTAAGTTTTACCTAGGTTACCCAAGGACTCTAGATAATGTGTTCATCCAAAACTGTAATTTAGATAGCATACTGTCTCTGCTTCTGTAAATTTCTTCTTTTTTTTTTGAAAACTAGGTTCCTTATTCCAAACCTTGAGACAGCCAGTTTAAAATTAAGTTGTCATGACCTAGAGCAAAGAATATTCTTACATGGTATTATTCTACAAGTTTCATTAATAATTTTTGATGCTTTACAACAGTATATTGTGCATTTATCCCAAACAAACTTACAAATTAATTCTTTGACATGAAGAGATTTATTCCCTCCTGGGAAGGCACTTAAACATTCTGTATTGACCTCTCAACTTTTTTTTGCCAAGAGGAATCCAATTGCCTACAGCTGTTACCTGAGCTCTCTGTTCAAACTGAGATCATGAAAAGCTGGTACTATGGATCTGTCTCTGACCCAATGGCGTAAGCTGGGCCCTCTCTGGAGAAGAAACCTGGGTTCCCTATGATCAATGCCAGGGTCCCACCAGCAGGCGAGGGGATCCAAAGGCAGTTGCTGGGCATGGAGGCCAGAGGGACATAGGCTATCAAGGAGACAGAACTGAACCTCACATCACCCTACTTGGCCCAGAGATGGCTGGTAGTCAAAGATGGGTAAGACCCCCACAGGGTGGGGTGACCTAAGACAGGCACAGTCGGGAACCAGTAGGAGAAAACTTGGGGTTCAACAGAGGTGGGGCACAGATCCTCACCCCCCCAATGGTGCACGGGCTTGAACACTCGCCCCTTCTGAGGAAGGTCTCCTGTCCCCATGGCTGCTTCTTGCTTCCCATGCCCAGCCCAGATCAGGAACCAAATAACAGAAGAGATTTGGTCCAGCTGAAATCAGAATCCAGATAAACGGAGACTTGGCTAACAGACCCTATGTCTAAATCTGGCCTAACAACAGGAATGCTCAGAGCCTTCACAAGGATGTAAAGTGATCCTTTTCATTAATATTTACAGTGTAAATTAAGATTATTGTTAAAATATTAAATTTGACAGAAAAATAGTTTTCAAATTAATTAAATTCAAGTTTTCAAATTAATTATATTTGGCTAATTTGAAATAAGTAATTATTCAAAAGGTATTAACAAAAATTTTAATTTCATGGTAAACATGCTATGAACCTAAAGCATGTTCAGGTTCATTTTTTTGCGTGCAAAAAAATTAATATTTAAAGCTATCTAGACAGCATTATAAAATTTCCAAGAAGTCTCATAATTAAATAAAAAAAAAGGGGGGGATAGTGGAAAAATACAGTGGAAGAATACCATGTAAAGAAATAGATCCTGTAACTAAATTACATTTAGAGAAAAAATTTTTTCGTTTATAATGCTAATAGTGAGACACCCAGAAAAAACACACATTATGCCAGGGTAAGCCAGGGAAAGATCATTTTAAAGAAAAGACCCCAAGTAAGGTTTTTTTTCCTTTAACCTTTGGTCGAGAATATGTTTGTATACTTTCAGAGAACAGCTACAAGACCATGTGGATTCCTGTAACAACGGATCACAGAAAGCCAGCCACAAAGACAGGAGAGACAGTTCAGAGATGGAGATGGTGAAGACACCTTGCCATGCTAGCAGTCAGCAGCTGTGCGGTGCTGCAGGGTGCCCAGGACCAAACCAGAGAGGACCGGACCTGCATTTGTCCACCATCCAGAACCAGCATTTCATTGCTGGCATGTACACATGAACTGTTGGACATTGAAACTTGGACTCAGAACTGTTGGACATTGATTTTGGGACTTAAATATTTTTTGTTCTTATATGTTTATTTATGATTTTTTAAGGAAAAAATAAGGGGGAGATGTGGGAAACTGTTTATTGCCTTCACTATCTGATAAGCGTAGACAGAGAACCCACCGAAGGCTGGGTGCCTTTGAAGCCCTAGCAAAGGTCAGAGCTAGGCACCACCTCTGTTTGTCCAGACAGTGGTAGCTGAAACTACTCCCCCATTTATTATTATGTAAATCCTTGCTGATGGGCTAGTCTGCCTGTTAATGGGGGGTCGCCTGCCTAAGGGCTACTCCAGATCAATAAAAGATCGGAGCAGCCTGAGCACGGAGGAAGTCCCTCTCCTTGAGTTGGACTTGCCCGCCTGGACCTCCAATATTGCAAAATTATCTCGCGTCTTTTTCTCTCATTTGTTGTGCGGCTCCTCTTTCAGGTACCAAACCCTACTCCACGCGGGACATGGAAGGAAACACTCAACACCCCCTAAGGAGTGAAGTCTCCCAGACCAGGGCTCTGGAGCCAGGAAGAGAAATCCCCATAACTTCCTATATAATAAAAGCCCAGCTACCAAATGGCGGAACGACCGGAATGACTGGTTGACCAGTCACTATGTTGCACACTGGCCACCAGGGGCAGACGCTCAATGCAGATCAGTATGCTACCATAGTGGAAGCACCACTCAGGTGACCGGGATGAGTAGCTGCTCCTGCTGCGAACCCTGGGCAGGTGGGCAGGAACGCAGGCTGCAATCATCGCCCCCTGTCCTAGGCTCCTCCTCCTCACTCCCTGCCACCTCCTCCAGACACCCGCAGGCCACACATCTCCGCCTCCGCAGGGCTCACAGAGCTGACCCAGGAGACTGGGAGGTGGGTTCCGGGCTGCCACAGGTCTGAGGCCTACTCCACCGCCTCACAAAGGTATTGTTCCCTGGGCCTGGCCTCAACTGGGTCCCCTGGAGAGGCGAGTGCTCCAGCTCCACGAAAGATGCCAGATCAGGGAGCAGCCGCTCAGAGGGCAGGTACACTGCTGCTTGGCTGACTGGGATGAGCAGCGCCCCCACAGAGGCCAATCCCTGCAGGCCATGCCCCCCACCAGTGCATGGATCCTGTGCACTGGGCCTCTAGTATGACTATAAAAACCAGTAGGAGATCAATGGGATAGAATAGAGAACCCAGAAATCGACCCAAACCGCTATGCTCAATTAATATTCTACAAAGGAGGCATGAACATACAATGGAGTCAAGACAGCCTCTTCAATAAATGGTGTTGGGAAAATTGGACAGATACATGCAAAAAAATGAAACTAGACCACCAACTTACACCATACACAAAAATAAATTCAAAATGGATAAAGGACTTAAATATAAGACGGGAAACCATAAAAATACTAGAGGAATCCACAGGCAGCAAAATCTCCGACATATGCCAAAGCAATTTCTTCACTGATAATGCTCCTAGGGCAATGGAAACTAAGAAGAAAATAAACAAATGGGACTACATCAAAATAAATAGCTTTTGCACAGCAAAAGAAACCATCAACAAAACAACTAGAAAGCCCACTGCATGAGAGAACATATTTGCCAATGTTATCACCGAGAAGAATTTAATCTCCAACATTTACAGAGAACTCATACAACTTAACAAAAAGAAGATAAACAACCCAATCAAAAAATGGGCAAAGGAACTAAATACTTTTTGAAAGAAGACAGAAGAAAGGCCAAAAGACATATGAAAACATGTTCAAAGTCACTAATCATCCGAGAGATGCAAATCAAAACGACAATGCGGTACCATCTCACACCTGTCAGAATGGCTATCATCAACAAATCAACAAAGGACAAATGCTGGCCAGGATGTGGAGAAAAAGGAACACTTGTGCACTGCTGGTAGGACTGAAGACTGGTGCAGCCACTGTGGAGAACAGTATGGAGTTTCCTTAAAAAAATAAAAATGGAACTCCCATTTGACCCAGTGATCCCACTTCTAGGAATATATCCCAAGAAACTAGAAACACCAATCAGAAAGGATATATGCACCCCTATGTTCATAGCAGCACAATTTACCATAGCTAAGATTTGGCAACTGCCTAAGTGCCCCTCAGTAGATGAGTGGATTAAAAACTGTGGTACATCTACACAATGGAATACTACACTGCGGTAAAAAGGAATTCTTACCATTTGCAACAGCGTGGATGGAACTGGAGAGCATTATGCTAAGTGAAATAAGCCAGTCAGAGAAAGATAAATACCACATGATCTCACTCATTTGTGGAATATCATGAACAACATAAACTGATGGACAAAAACAGATCCAGAGACAGAGAAGCACTGATCAGACCATCAAACCTCAGAAGGAAGGTAGGCGAGGGTGGGGGTAAGGGTCAGAGATCAACCAAAGGACTTATATGCCTGCATATAAGCCTAACCAATAGACACAGACAACAGGGGTGTGAGGGCATGAGTGGGGTGGATATGGGGACACATAGGGGGATAAGGACACATATGTAATAACTTAATCAATAAAAAAAAAAACAGTAGGGATTGTGGCTGAGTGAGACAGAGAGCTGAGTGAGAAAGTCCTAGGTAGTTCATCTTAAAGGTCCCACAGAAGAACTTACTCAGACTCATTCCCTCTGAGCTCCAGCACTGGGGCAGCAGCTTGAAAGGAACCAGGGACATATGAGGAGAAACTGAATTATCTGGCATCAGAAAGCTGCAGGGGAAGCTTTCTGCCAGACAAAAGTGCTGGTAAAGACCATTGTTTCTTTTCTGAGACCCCAACCCTACAGAGCTGTCAGGCAGGCTCCATATCTGAATCTTCATCAGCCTGGCTCACACTTGTGTGCCCTGCCCTGGTGACTACTTGAGATCCCAAACCCTACCCAAATTGTGGGCTCACCCAAGCTGTTTCCTGTGGCTTTTCCATACAAATGGCCTCTCTTTCTTCATGCTTTGAACTTTCCCAAAATCTCTCAAACAGGCATCTGGCCTCTGTGTACGTTGTACCTCTTTTTTAAAAGCATTTTTCAATTTTTCAATTAAAGTTGACATACAATATTATATTAGTTTCAGGTGTACACCCCTATAATTAGACATTATAAAACTTACTAGAGGCCTGGTGCATGAATTCATGCATGGGTGGGATCCAGCTGGTCCACCCCAATCAGGGCTGAATGAGCCAGGCTGGTCAGGGGGAGGAGCTTTGGGTGGTTGGCTGGCTGTCCCTACCCCCAATCAGGGTGGGAGTTGCTGATCAGGGGAGGGACTGGCCAGGGGAGGGGCCGTGGGTGGTTGGCAGGCTGGCCCCACCCCTGATTAGGGTCAGGGGGGAATGATTGGAGGCGGGACCAGCTGGGGGGAGTGGCTGCGGGTGGTTGGCCAGTTGGCCCCACCCTTGATTAGGGTAGGGGGTCCAATCGGGGGCAGGGCCAGCCAGGGGGAGTGCCTGCAGGTGGTTGGCCAGCTGGCCTCACCCCCAGTCAAACTCCCAGTTGAACTCCTGGTCAAGGGAACAATTTGCATATTAGCCTTTTATTATATAGGATTAAGTGATCATCTAAAAAAATCTCATACCCATCTGACACCATACATAGTTATTAGAATACTAGAGGCCCAGTGCACAAAAATTTGTGTACTGGCGGGGGAGGAGGGGTGGGAGGGCGTCACTCAGCCCCACCTGTGCCCTCTCACAGTCTGGGACCCCTTGGGAGATAACCACCTGCTGGCTTAGGCACACTGCCTGGGTGGCAGATGGGAGGCCCAATCCCTCGGTGCCTGCCCTGCCTCCCCGGGTTGCGTACATGGCAGGGCCAATCCAGGGGTTAGGGCGCCACCCTGGGTCGGGTCACACACAGGACACCCAGGTGGGCCAGAGGATTGCTGCTGCCCTGCCCGGCCGCCCAGGGTCGGGTTGCACACGAATGCCCACCACCCTGGGTCACAGATAGCAGGCCCAGGTGGCAGCAGGGCAGGCAGGATGGCGCTGTCCCTCCCTGCCTGCAGTGTGCAAATAGCCGCCATCTTTGCTGGCGGTTAATTTGCATATCACACTGATTAGCCAATGGGAGGTGTAGTGAAGGTACGACCAATTACCATGTTTGTCTATTATTAGATAGGATTATTGACTATATTCCCGATATTGTATTTTACATCCCCATGACTACACTATAAATACTAATTTGTACTTCTAAATCCCTTCACCTTTTTCAACCATCCCCCCAAAATCCCCTCACATCTGGCAGCCATCAATATGTTCTCTGTATTGATGAGTCTGTTTCTGTTCTGCTTATTTGTTTATTTTGATTTAAAATGTATATATTTGGAATGGCGGCAGAGTAGGAGGCTGCTGCACAGACATGCTGCCAGGAACAAGCTGGAATTACAACTGAAATATGGAAAGGCTTCCTGAATAATCAATGGGAAACTCACAGGAGAGATACCTGATACCCAAGGACCGAAGATGGAGACCACATATAGACTGGTAGGAGGGCAAAAGTGTGAAAGGGCTGTCCAGGCACCCATAGACAGAACTGAAGTCCCAGAGAGACATCTCAGTTGGTGGGGGAGGGGGGTACTGAGAACTCTGGGATTGAATCCTACTGCTGGGCTCCTGAGCATAGAGCACCAAACTGAGGATGGTACCAACATTACATCTAGCTGTGAAAAGTAGTGGGTATTGTCTGCCAGGGAGTGGCAGTTGAAAGTTTGGACACCCTCTTAAAGGGCCAATGCACAAAAACTCCCTGTGGAGCTACCCACCTTGTGCTCTGGCAGAGGGAGGGTGAAGTGGACTGGAGCTGTGAGAGCAGAACCCAGAACTAGGGACTCAGGGATAGAGCTCAGAAGGCAGACACCCCAAGTTTCCTGGGCTGAGTCATTCCCTCACACAGTGGAGGACATCTTTCCCACATAGACATCTGCCTTGCCTGGGGAGAAAACAGTTGACACACCCTATTGGAAAACAACTTGCCCAGTCCACTTAAGAGATTAAAAGTAACAACTAGCCTCCAGGCAGAAGCAACTGCCCCACCCTGTAGAAAAAAACTCTGACCACACCTGAGAATGATTGCCTGGGGGCAATTCAAGTTGGAATCCTATTAGTCTGTAGCCAGCGGTTCTCAACCTGTGGGTCATGACCTCTTTGGCGGTCAAACAACCCTTTCACAGGGGTCACCTAAGACCATCCTACATATCAGATATTTACATTACGATTCATAACAGTAGCATCATTACAGTTATGAAGTAGCAACAAAAATAATTTTATGGTTGGGTCACAACATGAGGAACTGCATTTAAAGGGCCAGAAGGTTGAGAACCACTGCAAGAGGAAGTCTCTGGAGGCTTTGAGTCTTTGCCTGATCCAATTAGTCAGAAACAGCCTTTAACACTGTCCTGCACTAGAGATTGAGAGGTATAGAGGATCTACCTAAAACAGTGATGGCGAACCTTTTGAGCTCAGCATGTCAGCATTTTGAAAAACCCTAACTTAACTCTGGTGCCGTGTCACATATAGAAATTTTTTGATATTTGCAACCATAGTAAAACAAAGACTTGTATTTTTGATATTTATTTTATATATTTAAATGCCATTTAACAAAGAAAAAATCAACCAAAAAAATGAGTTCGCGTGTCATAGGTTCTCCATCACTGACCTAAAACATAGTCACAAACCTAGACAACCAAAATGAGGAAACAAAGAAACAAGCCCCAAATGAAAGAACTAGAGAATTCTCCAGAAGAAGAGATAAATGAAGCAGAGATAAGAAATTTATCAGAAACAGAGTTCATAGTAATGATGCTAAAAATGCACAACAGCATGAAAAAAGATATAGTAACTATGATAAAAGAACAGTCTGATATAAAGAATGACATAACACAAATAAAGAACACATTGGAAGGAATACACAGCAGAGTAGGAGAAGCTGAGGTTTGAATCAGTGAATTAGAAGACAGAGTTGAAAATGTCACTTAATCAGAGAACCAAAAAGAAAAAAACAATTAAAAAACAGGAGGACATCTTAAGGGAACTGTGGGACAATGTAAAACCTAACAATATTAGAATAGTAGTTATGCCAGAAGAGGCAAAAAGGGAGAATGGAATAGAGAAGGTGTTTGAAGAAATAATGACAGAAAAAATACCCTAACTTGGTAAAGGAAAAAGTCACACAAGTTCAGGAGGCACAAAAAATCCCAAACAAGAAGAACCCAAACAGGCCCATGCCCAGACACATCATAATTAAAATGCCAAAAAATAAAGACAAAGAGAGAATCTTAAAGGCAGCAAGAGAAAAGAAAATTGTTACCTACAAAGGAGTTCCCATAAGGTTGACACCTGTTTTCTCATCAGAAACTCCACAGGCCAGAAGGGATTGGTGTGAAGTTCTCAAGATAATGGAAAGCAAGGATCTGAGATCAAGATAACTATATCAAGCAAGACTATCATTCAATATCATATCAAAATAGGCAGTCAAATAAAGAGCTTCCCAGACCAAAAAAAAAAAAGAAAAAAAAAAGAAGAAACACAGAGAGAAACCTAGCCATACAGAATTAAAGTGGCTATAAATAAGTACCTCTCAATAATAACCTTAAGTGTAAATGGATTAAATACTCCAATCAAAGGTATAGGATAGCTGAATGGATACAAAAACATGACCCAACTATATGCTGTCTACAAGAGACCCACCTCAAAACAAGACACACACAGGATGAAAATGAAGGGATGGAAAAAAATTTTCCATGCAAATGGAAAAGAAAAAAAAACTGGAATAGCAATACTCATATCTGACAAAATAGACTTTAAAAGCATCATGCTAAGCAAAATAAGCAAGTTGGAAAAGATAAATATCATATGACCTCACTCATTTGTGGAATATAATGAACAACATAAACTGATGAACAAAAATAGAGCCAGAGGGGATAAATATTCTAGAAGATAATAGAACTAATCTTGTTATTTACAGATTTTTGATATTACCTACAACTTTTGTGATATAATACTATGTTAGTACAGTTTGGGTAATATTATTATACTTAAAATCCTTTTATTCTTAAAATATTAATGTTTATTTCATGTAATATTTTTATATGTAAGATCATTTTTCTTGAATAATTGGTGTTTATTGCTTGTAATATTATCATATTTAAAATAGTTTTTCTTGCCGAAACCGGTTTGGCTCAGTGTATAGAGCGTCGGCCTGCAGACTGAAAGGTCCCAGGTTCGATTCCGGTCAAGGGCATGTACCTGGGTTGCAGGCACATCCCCAGGGGGTGTGCAGGAGGCAGCTGATCGATGTTACTCTCTCATCGATGTTTCTAACTCTCTATCTCTCTCCCTTCCTCTCTGTAAAAAATCAATAAAATATATTTTAAAAAAAAATAGTTTTTCTTGAGATATTAATGTTTATTGCATGCAACATTATTATATTTAAGATCATTTTTTAAAAATATTAATGTTTATTGCATGTAACATTATTATATTTAAAATCATTTTTCTTGAAATAAAAAAACTGATAAAAAATAAAAAATATATATTTGTATTGATTTAAAAGAGGAAAGGAGAGGGAGAGAGAGATAGAAACATCAATGATGAGAGAGAACCATTAATCAGCTGCCTCCTACACACCCCATACTGGGGATCGAGCCTGCAACCCGAGCATGTGCCCTGACCAGGAATCAAACTGTGATCTCCTGGTTCATAGGTTGATACTCAACCACTGAGCCATGCCAGCTGGTCTTATTTTGATTTTTAAATTCATTGATAGTATGTATTTATTGCCATTTTATTGTTCATTTTTAATTTCTTCCTCCTCCTCCTCCTCCTCCTCCTCCTCCTCCTCCTCTCCTCCTTCTCCTTCTCCTTCTCCTTCTCCTTCTCCTTCTCCTCCTTCTCCTTCTCTTCCTCCTTCTCCTTCTCCTTCTCCTTCTCCTCCTCCTCTTCTCCTTCTCTCCTCCTCCACTCCTCCTTCTCCTTCTCCTTCTCCTTCTCCTTCTCCTTCTCCTCCTTTCCTTCTCCTTCTCCTTCTCCTTCTCCTTCTCCTTCTCCTCCTCCTCCTTCTCCTTCTCCTCCTCCTCCTCCTTCTCCTTCTCCTTCTCCTTCTCCTTCTTCTTCTTCTTCCTCTTCCTCTTCCTCTTCTTCTTCTTCTTCTCCTTCTTCAAGAAGATCCTCAAACATTTCATGTAATACTGGTTTGGAGGTAATGAACCCCTTTAGCTTTTTCTTGTCTGTGAAGATCTTTATCTGAATCTTTAATTCTAAATGATAGCTTTGCTGGGTAGAGTGATCTAGCTTAAAGTCCTTGCTTTTTTTTTTATCACTTTGAATATTTCTTGCCACTCCCTTCTGGCCTGCAAAGTTTCTGTTGAGAAATTAGCTGACAGTCTTAAGGGTGCTTTCTTGTAGGTAACTCTCTGATTTTCTCTTGCTACTTTTAATATTTTCTCTTTATCTCTAACCTTTAGCATTTTAATAATAATGTGGGCCTCTTTGGGTTCATATCATTTGGGACTCTCTGTGCTTCCTGAACTCATCTGTCTATTTCTTTCACCAGGTAAGGGAAGTTTTCTGTCATTATTATTATTTTTTTAATATATCTTTATTGATTTCAGAGATGAAGGGAGAGGAAGAGATAGAAACATCAATGATGAGAGAATCATTGATTGGCTGCCTCCTGCATGCTCCCTACTGGGGATCAAGCCTACAACCTGGGCATGTGCCCTTTACTGGAATCGAACCTGGGACCCTTCAGTTCACAGGCTCTATCCACTGAGCCAAACCAGCCAGGGCTGTCATTTATTTTTTTTTTTTGCCTTTCTGAGCTGTTGTTCTTTTTTTTTTTTTTTTTATTAGTTAAGGTATTACAAATGTGTCCTCATCCCCCCCATTAACCCCCAACCTCCCCCCCACACACAAACTCATGCTCCCATCCCCCTGTTGTCCATGTCCATTGGTATGGCTTATATACATGTATACAAGTCCTTCGGTTGATCTCTTCCCCTTACCCCCGCCCTCCCCTACTTTCCTTCTGGGGATTGATAGCCTGATTGCTGTTTCTCAGTCTTTGAGTCTGTCCCTTTTCATCAGTCTATGTTGTTCTCTATAATCCACAAATGAGTGAGATCATGTGGTATTTATCTTTCTCTGACTGGCTTATTTCACTTAGCATAATGCTCTCCAGTTCCATCCATGCTGTTGCAAAAGGCAAGAGTTCCTTTTTTGTTACCGCAGCATAGTATTCCATTGTGTATATGTACCACAGTTTTCTAATCCACTCATCTGCTGATGGGCACTTAGGCTGTTTCCAAATCTTAGCTATGGTGAATTGTGCTGCTATGAACATAGGGGTGCATATATCCTTCTGATTGGCGTTTCTGATTTCTTGGGATATATTCCTAGTAGTGGGATCACTGGGTCAAATGGGAGTTCCATTTTTAGTCTTCTGAGGTAGCTCCATACTGTTCTCCACAGTGGCTGCACCAGTCTGCATTCCCACCAGCAGTGCAGAAGGGTTCCTTTTTCTCCACATCCTCTCCAACACTTGTTGTTTGTTGATTTGTTGATGATAGCCATTCTGACAGGTGTGAGATGATAACGCACTGTCGTTTTGATTTGCATCTCTCGTATAATTAGTGACTTTGAGCAGGTTTTCATATGTCTTTCGGCCTTCTGTATGTCCTCTTTCGAAAAGTGTCTATCTAGGTCCGTTGCCCATTTTTTTATTGGATTGTTTATCTTCCTTTTGTTAAGTTTCATGAGATCCCTGTAAATGTTGGAAATTAAACCCTTATCGGTGGTATCATTGGCAAATATGTTCTCCCATGTAGTGGGTCTTCTTGTTGTTTTGTTGATGGTTTCCTTTGCTGTGCAAAAGCTTTTTATTTTGATGTAGTCCCATTTGTTTATTTTCTCTTTAGTTTCCATTGCCCTAGGAGCATTATCAGAGGAGAAATTTCTTCGGCATATGTTTGCAATTTCGCTGCCTGTGGATTCCTCTAGTATTTTTATGGTTTCCCGTCTTATGTTTAAGTCTTTTATCCATTTTGAGTTTATTTTTGTGTATGGTGTGAGTTGGTGATCTAGTTTCATCCTTTTGCATGTATCTGTCCAATTTTCCCAACACCATTTATTGAAAAGACTGTCTTGACTCCATTGTATGTTTTTGCCTCCTTTGTCGAATATTAATTGGGCATAGTGGTTTGGGTCGATTTCTGGGGTCTCTATTCTATTCCATTGATCTATATGTCTGTTCTTGTGCCAGTACCAAGCTGTTTTAAGAACAGTGGCTTTGTAATACAGTTTGATATCTGGTATTGAGATCCCACCTACTTTGTTCTTTCTGAGGATTGTTGCAGCTATTCGGGGTCTTTTTTTATTCCAGATGAATTTTTGGAACGTTCGTTCTAGATCTGTGAAATATGCTGTTGGTAATTTAATGGGGATTGCATTGAATCTATAAATTGCTTTGGGTAGTATGGACATTTTGATGATGTTGATTCTACCAATCCATGAATACGGTATATTCTTCCATCTGTTTATGTCTTCCTCTATCTCTTTTTTCAGTGTCCTGTAGTTTTCAGCATATAAGTCTTTTACCTCCTTAGTTAAGTTTATTCCTAGGTATTTTAATTTTTTTGGTGCAATGGTAAATGGGATTGCTTCTGTAGTTTCACTTTCTGTAAATTCACTATTGGTGTAAAGAAATGCCATGGATTTCTTAGCATTAATTTTGTATCCTGCTACATTGCCGAATTCATTTATTAAGTCTAATAATTTTTTGATGGAGTCTTTAGGGTTCTGTATGTACAGTATCATGTCATCTGCAAATAAGGACAGTTTTACTTCTTCTTTTCCAATCTGGATGCCTTTTATTTCTTCTTCGTGTCTGATCGCAATGGCTAGTACTTCCAGTACTATGTTGAACAGGAGTGGTGAGAGGGGGCATCCCTGTCTTGTTCCTGTTTTTAGGGGGAATGGTTTTAGTTTTTGCCCATTGATTATGATGTTGGCTGTGGGTTTGTCATATATGGCTTTTATTATGTTGAGGTATGATCCCTCAATTCCTATCTTGCTGAGAGTTTTTATCAAGAAAGGGTGTTGGATTTTGTCAAATGCTTTTTCCGCATCAATTGATATGACTATGTGGTTTTTCTCTCTCAATTTGTTTATGTGATGTATCACATTTATTGATTTGCGGATATTGTACCATCCTTGCATCCCTGGGATAAATCCTACTTGGTCATGGTGTATGATCTTTTTGATGTACTGCTGGATCCGATTTGCTAGGATTTTGTTGAGGATTTTGGCATCTATGTTCATGAGGGATATTGGTCTGTAATTCTCTTTCATTGTATTGTCTTTATCTGGTTTTGGGATTAGGGTGATGTTGGCTTCATAGAATGAGCTGGGAAGTGTTCCTTCCTCTTGGATCTTTCGACATAGTCTGAGGAGGATAGGTTTTAGGTCTTCCTTGAATGTTTGGTAAAACTCCCCTGTGAAGCCATCTGGCCCCGGGCTTTTGTTTGCTGGAAGCTTTTTGATTACTGCTTCGATTTCCTCCATAGTTATTGGCCTATTGAGATTTTTAGATTCTTCCTGGTTAAGTTTTGGAAGGTTGTATTTATCTAGGAATATGTCCATTTCCTCCAGGTTGTCTAGTGTGTTGGAGTAGAGTTGTTCATAGTATTTTCTAACAATCCTTTGTATTTCTATGGGGTCTGTTGTTATTTCTCCTCTTTCATTTCTGATTTTGTTTATTTGGGTCCTCTCTCTTTGTTTCTTGGTGAGCCTGGCTAGAGGTGTATCAATCTTGTTTATCCTTTCAAAGAACCAGCTCTTGGTTTTGTTGATCTTTTGTATTGTTTTTTTGGTCTCTATGTCGTTTATCTCCGCTCTTATCTTTGTTATTTCCTTCCTTCTGCTTACAGTGGGCTTTTTTTGTTGCTCCCTTTCTAATTCTTCGAGTTGTAGAGTTAGGTCATTTATTCACATTGTTTCTTGTTTCTTGCAGTAGGCTTGTAGAGCTATGAACTTCCCTCTCAAGACTGCTTTTGCTGTGTCCCATAGGTTTTGGATTGTTGTGTTTTCATTTTCATTTGTTGCCATGATGTTTTTTATTTCTTCTTTGATCTCACTGGTGACCCAGTCGTTGTTTAATAGCATGCTATTTAGTCTCCATGTGTTTGATTTTTTTGGATTGTTTTTGTTGTAGTTGATTTCCAGTTTTATGCCTTTGTGGTCTGAGAAGATACTTGATATGATTTCAATTTTCTTGAATTTGAAGAGACTTTGTCTGTGACCCAATATATGGTCTATCTTTGAAGATGACAAATGTGCACCCGAGGAGAATGTATATTCTGTGACTTTGGGGTGAAATGTTCTGAAGATGTCAATTAATTCCATCTGATCTAGTGAGTCATTTAGGATTGATGTTTCTTTGCTGAGTTTCTGTTTAGAGGATTTGTCCAGTGGAGATAATGGGGTGTTAAGATCCCCTACTATGATTGTATTGCTGTCAATCTCTCCCTTGATCTTCTCCAGAAGATTTCTTACGTATTTGGGTGCTCCTATATTGGGTGCATATATATTTACCAGAGTTATTTCTTCTTGTTGGACTTCTCCCTTTAGTATTATGAAGTGGCCTTCTTGATCTCTTTTTATGTCCTTCACTTTGAGATCTAATTTGTCAGATATAAGTATTGCTACCCCAGCTTTTTTTTCACTTCCATTGGCCTGAAAAACCTTTTTCCATCCCTTCACCATCAGTCTGTGTGCGTCTTTTTTTGTGAGGTGGGTTTCCTGTAGACAGCAGATATATGGGTCATGTTTTCTTATCCACTCATTTACCCTATGCCTTTTGACTGGGGAATTTAATCCATTTACATTTAAAGTTATTATTGATAGAAACTTGTTAGTCGCCATTTTTGTTCTTTCTGCTGCGTTCCTTCTTTGTTTCCTGTTTTTTCTATTTACAGCAGACCCTGTAGCATTTCTTGCATTGCTGGTTTGGTTGTAATAAACTCCCGTAGACCGTTTTTGTCTGTGAAGCTCCTGATTTGACCCTCAATTTTGATTGATAGCCTCGCTGGGTATAGTATTCTTGGATTCAGACCCTTCCTTTGCATGACTTTGTATATTTCATTCCATTCCCTTCTTGCCTGATGTGTTTCTGTTGAGAAATCGGTCGCTAGTCTGATGGGGGATCCTTTGTAGGTAACTTTCTGTTTCTCTCTGGCCGCTTTTAAGATTCTTGCTTTGTCGTTGGTGTTTGCCAATTTAATTATTATGTGCCTTGGTGTCGGTCTTTTCGGGTTCATTTTGTTTGGGACTCTGTGAGCTTCTTGGATTTGTGTGAGTTTTTTCCTCCCTATATCAGGAAAATTTTCTGTTACTATTTTTTCAAACAGGTTTTCTATTCCTTGCTCAGTTTCCTTTCCTTCTGTCACCCCTATTATTCGGATGTTGTTTTGTTTAGCATTGTCCCATAGTTCTCTTAGGCTCTCCTCCTGCTTTTTAATTTTTTTTTCTAGAAGCTGTTCTGTTTGGGTATTTTTTTCTACCTTGTCTTCTAGCTCGCTGATGCGGTCCTCTGCTTCTTCTAGTCTACTGTTGATGCTTTCTATTGAGTTCTTTATGGCAGTGATGTCGTTTTTCATTTCTTCTTGGTTTCTCTTCATTTCCTCTTGGTTCTTCTTCATTTCCTCTTGGTTCCTACACATATTGTTGAATTGGTCTTCCATTTTTTTCATCCACCTTATGGCCATTACTCTGAATTCTTTCTCTGACAGGTTGCTTGCCTCCATTGCCTCCATTTCGTTTACTTCCTTTTCTGATGATGCCTGTTTTTCTCTCATATTTGGGTTGGTTCTTTGTTTCACCATGATTTCTCTTCTCAAGGTGTTTGGTTATGTAGTTCTCTCTCTGCTGCGCTGATTCAAAGGCACAAAATACAACACAACAAGGCACAACGTACAAGGCAACAAACTAAATGCATTCACGATATTAATAACCCCAAATAAAGGTGACCCCCCGAGCGAAGAGAATTAGGGGATATAGAAGAAAAAAGAGAAAAAGATTAAAGAGAAAAATAAAAAACAAAAAGGAGTGCCGAAATGATATTGGGAAAAGGGAGAGAAGAAAAAAAACAAAAATACAAAAAAAAAAAAAAAAAGTAAGAGAATGAAATAGAGGTGGGGAAGAGGCTATTTGTATGGGGAGAGCGAGGGATTGGAAATTAGATATATAAGTAGGGTGAAATTTAGACAGTGGTTAGAAAGAAGGAATAGGTAAAATCCAAAGCAGGAATAGGGTAAGAGAAACAGGACAACAAAAGGGGAAAAGTGAGGAAGAGAGTTTTGGCTTAAGGGTAAATGTGAGCTAGAGAGAAATGATGCTAAAGGAACGATGAAAATAGTGTGTATAACACTAATCCCAAAATAAAATAAAGAAAAATTAAAAAAATAATAAAAAATAAAATGACACTTGAAAAAATGGTAAAACGATAGCAATAATACTGGTTAAAAAAATGTAGTAATTAAAAAGGTAAAATCAAGTGATGAAAAAAATAAAAAATAAAATAAAATAAAATAAAATAGGTTCTTAATGAAATGGTGAAAAAAGAATTTAAAAAAAAATATATATATATATAAATATTCGGAAGTGAAGGTGCTTCAGATCTTCCACTCTTCTTTTTGGCACGCCTCAGTCCTGCCAGGCATTCAGGGGAGTGTTGAACTTCCCTGCGATACACTGTCCCTCCGTGCAGTAAACCACAGACCTGATTTTAAGGCAGCTTGTATTTGTTTACCAGACTGCCTTTATTTGTGATCGCAGAAGAGACAGTTCGTGGCTCTGCCTCTGGGTGGCAGTGTGTCTGGATTGACCTCCGAGGCTATAAGTCCTCTCTATCAGTAGGGTTTTGTTTTTTGTTTTTTTTTCCTCTATGGTATTGGGAACTGATTCGGGAAAGACCACTGCCCAGAGCTGGTTCCTTGCCACTGCCCGCTGTTTCCCAGGCTCCCCAAAAAGAACTTTCCCCTACAGGCTCTGTGAATGACCCCAACTGGGGAATCCCATGCACTGGGTTTAATAATCAAATGCACGGATCTAAGGGGAACTGTAACAAGAGCCTGATAGTTGTGCGAATTCGCAAGCCTCCACCTTCCAGGTCTGCGCACAGTCTCCGCGCGCTCACTCGCCCCTGGCACCAAGCAGCCAGCAGATTGGCAAAGTCCAAGGCTGCTCCCTTACATCCAGTCCAGCTATGGGCTCATTTTTCGCATTCCCTTCTGCCAGGAGCCCTGTGGGGCCCCTTCCCCACTCGCGGGTCACGCTGGTCCCAACGGCTGCAGACTCTGTGGGGCGCAGATTCCGCCCCGCGCGCGCGAGCTCGGTCCTCCCTCCAACCCGAACTGCAAACCGCACCTTTAGGGGATGTCCAACCTTTCCGTGAGAAGAAGCAGTGCTCGTCTGAGTTCAGGCAGTGACGCTGCTGGAGATCCCTTGTTTCCAGGTTAGTAGCTGGTCCTTGGATGCCGGCAACAACCACCCAAGATGGCGCAGTCTCCGCTGCTTAGCTGGCGCACCACAAGAGGCTTCAGCCGCAGTCTCCAACCGTCCTTTTTTTCCTGGGGGTTCTCGGTCTTTCCTAGCTGCAGACAGTCTCTCAGCTGAAAATCCTCTGCCTATTCGGGCTGCATGTTACCCGTTTCAGCTGCTCACCCTTATCTGCTCCAGGACAAGGCACAGGACACGTCCGTTTATACCGCCACCATTTTTCCTCCCCTCATTTTTTAAAATACGTTTTCAATTTCTTGCTCCCTCTCCTCTCCTTCCAGCACCCCCATGATGCGAATGTTTGTATGCTTGAAGTTGTCCCACAGGCTCCTTACACTATCTTCATATTTTTGGATTCCTTTTTCTTTTTGCTCTTCTGATTGGGTATTTTTTGCTCCCTTATATTCCTTATATGCTCCCTTATATGCTTCATGGTGTCCTCTACTCTACTGTTGCTTCCTTGTAAATTTTTCCTTTCAGTTAGTGTAGCCTCTATTTCTGACTGTCCTTTTTATGTTGTTGATGTTCTAATTTCCTTGAAGTTATTCCCTAAGTTCCTTGAAGTTCTCACTAAGTTCCTTTAAGTTCTCAGTAAGTTCCTTGAGTATCCTCATAACCATTGTTTTGAACTCTGGTAGTTTTCTTGCTTCCATTTCATTTAGTTCTTTTTCTGGAGATTCCTCCTGTTCTTTCATTTGCAATATGTTGCTTTATCTCCGCAATTTGGCTGCTTTCCTATGTTTGTTTCTATGTATTATGTAGAGCTGCTGTGTCTCCTGGACTTGTGTAGATGGTGTCCTGTAGGGCCCAGAGACTCAGCCTCCCCAGTCACCTGAGCTGGGCACTCCAGGTGTGTTCTTTGTGAACTGTGTGTACTGTCCTATTGTAGTTGAGCCTTGATTGGCATCACTGGGAGGGATTGACTCCCAGGCCAATTGGTTGTGAGGAATGGTTGTGACTACAGAGGAAGAGCTGCTGTGCAGGTGCTGACCCTATTGAGCAGGACTTGCTTCAATGAGACATTGATGCTTACCGAGTCTGCTCCTTGAGTGTGTTGCTTGAGGAGATAGTAGGGTTGTAATCCTGCATGATCTGAAGCTGACCACTGGGTGTACTGGCTCTGGGGATGCCTTAGAGGTGCAAAGTCAGCCACTACTTGTGTCCTCCCTCAGGCCACACAGCATAAGCTACAGAAACATTGGCAGATGGCTGCTACTTGGGTTGGGTATGGAGGTGCCCAGGAGAGGCCAAGATGTGAACTAAAGCAGGCTGCCACTAGTTCTAGGCCTGTGGCCACCTATTGAGAGGTATGGGCCAGCTGCTACTTATTTGACTTTAGGAAAGTCTGAATCATAGGGCAACAGAGGCCAGTTGTATGGAAAAGCCACTGAAAATGGCTTGGGTGAACCTACAATTAGGGAGGGGTGGGGGATTCTCAGGGAATCACCAGGTTGGGGTGAAAAGTGTAAGGCAGGTTGATGTAGAGTCAGATATGAATCTATTGGAGATGGGGTGGCTCACCAAAGGAACAATAGTCTCTGCTAGCACTTCTGTCTGGAATAAAGCTGCTCTTCCAGCTCTCACCCTGATTCTAGACAAGTTAGTTCCTTTCTGAATGACCCTGGTTCTTTTCAAGCTGATGCCCCAATGCTGACGCTCAGAGAGAGTGATTCTGAGTAAGTTTATATGCAGGCCCTTTAAGAGGAACACCTGGGACTCCAGCATCCTCCTTGTCACTCAGCCACAATCCCTGCTATTTTTTACAGCCCAAAGACTTCTGTTCCTGGCACTGGAACCCAGAGCTTTGGGGTCTGGTGTTCCGCTGGGACCCCTAGATCCTCAGGGAAAACCACCATAGACAAGATACCCCTTCTGATTTTAAACTGCCACACCTGGATGTGGGACCAGCCAGGTCCAGGACTCTGCCCTGCATCTCTGCCCCTCTTATCAGTTTATTCTTCAATTGCCTAGTTGTAGGACTTTCATGGAACTAGATTTCAGGCAGTTCTGAATGATGGTTGTTCTGTGGTTTAGTTATAATTTTGATGTGGATGTGGGAGGCGGCAAGTACAGGCATTTACCTATGCCATCATCTTCGTTCCTCCCAGAATTGTTTTTGTAATTTTCTTTTCAGATGCTTCATCGTGTATGGAAATGAAGCTGACTTTTGTGTGTTGACTTTGTATCCTACTATTTTGCTGAATTCATTTATTAGTTCTAATGGGTTTTTTTAGGAGTTTTTAGGATTTTATACATATATGATCATATTAACTGCAAACAGAAATAATTTTACTTCCTCATTTCCAATGTGATGTATTTTATTTCTTTTTCTTGCCTAAAGGCTCTGGTTAGAACGTCTAGTACTACTTTGAATAGAAGCAGTAAAGTAGGCATCTTTGCCTTGTTCCTGATCTTGAAGGAAAAGCTTTTCAGTCTTTCACCATGAATTTTATGTTTGCTGTAGGTTTTATATAAGGCTTTTAATCATGTGGAGGTATTTTCTTTCTATTTCAATTTTGTTGAGTGTGTGTGTGTGTGTGTGTGTGTGTGTGTGTGTGTGTAAGGTATTGAATTTTGTCATCTGCTTCTTCTGCAACAATTTAAATGAGCGTGTGGTTTTTAACCCTTCATTTTGTTAATGTGGTGTATTACATTGATAAATTTTCATATATTGAGCTATATTTATATTCCAGGAATAAAACTCACTTGGTCATGGTGTATAATCCTTTTAATATGTTGCTGAATTTGTTAATATTTTGTTGAGAATTTTTGCATCAATGTTCATAAAATATATTGATCTGCAGTTTTCATCTCTGGTAGTCTCTTTGTCTGGCTTTGGTTTAAAAGTAATGCTGGCCTTATAGAATGTGTTAGGAAGTGTTCTGTCCTCTTCATTTTTTAGAACAATCTGAAAAAGATTGGGACCAGTTCTTCTATAATGTTTGGTAGAATTCACCAGTGAAACCATTTGGTCCAGGGCTTCCTTTTGTTGAAAGATTTTTGATTTTCTACTCAAACTCCTTACTAGTTACAGGTATAGTCAGATTTTCTATTTCTTCATAATTTAGTTTTGGTTTTATGTTTCTAGAAATTTGTCCACTTAATCTAGTTGGAATTTGTTCAACTTGTTGTTCATAGTCCTCTATTAATTTTTATTTCTGTAGAATTAGTAAAATGTCCCCACTTTCATTTCTGATTTTAGTAATTTGAGTTGTAACTTTTTGAATTAGCCCATCTAGCTAAAGGTTTGTCAATTTTGTTGATCTTTTCAAAGAACCAACTTTTTATTTCATTGATTTCCTCCATTGTTTTCTTTTTTAAATTGTTTTGCTTAAAGTATTCCAAAGAGTATTACATATGTCTCCTTTTATTCCCACCCTTGACAATCCCCTGGCCTCCCATACCCCCCAGTGTCTTATGTCCATTGGTTATGCTAATATGCATGCATACAAGTCCTTTGGTTGATCTCTTACTGCCCCCTACCGCCCCCCATCCCTCTCAAGCCTTCCCACTGTAGTTTGACAGTCTGTTCGAGGTTGCTCTGCCTCTGTATCTATTTTTGTTCATAAGTTTATAATGGTCTTTATTATCCATAAATGAGTGAGATCATGTGGTATTTTTCCTTCATTGACTGGCTTATTTCACTTAGCATAATGCTCTCCAGTTCCGTCCATGCTGTTGCAAATGGTAAGAATTCCTTCTTTTTTACAGCAGCATAGCATTCCATCGTGTAGATGTCCCACAGTTTTCTAATCCATTCATCTATTGATGGGCCCTTAGGCTGTTTCCAGATCTTAGCTATGGTGAATTGTGCTGCTATGAACATAAGGGTGCATATATCCTTTCTGATTGGTGTTTCTGGTTTCTTGGGATATATTCCTAGAAGTGGGTTCACGGGGTCAAATGGGATTTCCATTTTTAGTTTTTTGAGGAAACTCTATACTGTCTTCCATAGTGGCTGCACCAGTCTGCATTTCCACCAGCAGTGCACAAGTGTTCCTTTTTATCCACATCCTCTACAGCCATTCTGACAGGTGTGAGATGGTACCTCATTGTTGTTTTGATTTGCATATCTGTCCAATTTTCCTAGCACCATTTATTGAAGAGACTGCTTTGACTCCATTGTATGTTCATGCCTCGTTTGTCAAATATTAATTGAGCATATTGGTTCGGGTCGATTTCTGGGCTCTCTATTGTATTCCATTGATCTATATGTCTGTTGTTGTGCCAGTACCAGGCAGTTTTGAGAACAGTGGCTTTGTAATACAGCTTGATATCTGGTATTGAGATCCCACCTACTTTGTACTTCTTTCTCAGGATTGCTGCAACTATTCGGGGTCTTTTTTTATTCCAGGTGAAGTTTTGGAGAGTTCGTCCTAGGTCTGTGAAATATGCCGTTGGTATTTTAATGGGAAGTACGTTGAATTTATAGATTGCTTTGGGTAGTATGGACATTTTAATATGTTGATTATACCAATCCAAGAACATGGTATGTTCTTCCATCTGTTTATGTCTTCCTCTATCTCTTTTTTCAACATCCTGTAGTTTTCTGAGTAGAGGTCTTTTACCTCTTTACTTAAGTTTATTCCTAGGTAGCTTAATTTTTTTGGTGCGATGGTAAATGGGATTGATTTTTTAGTCTCTCTTTCTGTAAGTTCACTATTGGTGTATAGAAATGCCGTACATTTCTTGGCATTAATTTTGTATCCTGCTACATTGCCAAATTCATTTATTAAGTCTAATAGTTTATTGATGGAGTGTTTAGGGTTTTTTATGTAAAATATCATGTCATCTGCAAATAAGGACAGTTTTACTTCTTCTGTTCCAATTTGGATGCCTTTTATTTTTTCTTCTTATCTAATTGCAATGGCTAATACTTCCAGTACTATGTCGAACAGGAGTGGTGAGAGTGGGCATCCCTGTCTTGTTCCTGTTCTTAGGGGAAATGGTGTTAGTTTTTGTCCATTAAGTATGATGTTGGCTGTGGGCCTGTCGTATATGGCTTTTATTATGTTGAGGTATGAACCTTCTACTCTCGCCTTACTGAGAGTTTTTATCAAATATGGGTGTTGAATTTTGTCAAACGCTTTTTCTGCATCAATTGATATAACTATGTGGTTTTTTTCTTTCAATTTGTTTATGTGATGTATCATGTTTATTGTTTTGCGGATATTGTACCATCCTTGCATCCCTGGAATAAATCCTACTTGGTCATGGTGTACGATCTTTCTGATGTACTGCTGGATCTTATTTGCTAAGATTTTGTTGAGGATTTTGGCATCTATGTTCATGATGGATATTGGCCTGTAATTTTCTTTCATTGTGTTGTCTTTACCTGGTTTTGGTATTAGGGTGATGCTGGCTTGATAGAGTGAACTAGGAAGTGTTCCTTCCTTTTGAATTTTTTGTAGTAGTCTGAGGAGGATAGGTTTTAATTCTTCCTTGAATGTTTGGTAAAACTCCCCTGTGAAGCCGTCTGGTCCTGGGCTTTTGTTTGCTGCAAGCTTTTTGATGACTGCTTCAATTTCTTCCATAGTTATTGGCCTGTTCAGATTTTTAGGTTCTTCCTGGTTGAGTTTTGGAATGTTGTATTTTTCTAGAAATTTGTCCATTTCCTCCAGGTTGTCTAGTTTGTTGGAGTACAGTTGTCCATAGTATTTTTTAACAATCATTTGTATTTCTGTGGGGTCTGTTGTTATTTCACCTCTATCATTTCTGATTTTGTTGATTTGGGTCCTCTCTCTTTGCTTCTTGGTGAGCCTGGCTAGAGATTCATCAATCTTGTTTATCCTTTCAAAGAACCAGCTCTTGGTTTCATTGATTTTATGTATTGTGGTTTTTTTTTGGTCTCTATGTCATTTATTTCTGCTCTAATCTTTATTATCTCCTTCCTTCTGCTCACTCTGGGCTTTTCTTGTTGCTCTCTTTCTAATTCTTTGAGATGTAGAGTTAGATGATTTACTACCATTTTTTCTTGTTTTTTTGAGATAGCCCTGTAGAGCTATAAACTTCCCTCTCAGGACTGCTTTCATTGTGTCCCAAACGTTTTGGATTGTTGAGTTTTCATTGTCATTAGTTTCCAGGATGTTTTTAATTTCTTCTTTGATCTTATTGGTAACCCAATCAATATTTAATAACATGCTATTCAGCTTCCAAGTGTTTGAGTATTTTGAGTTGTTTTTATTGTAGTTTATTTCTAATGTTATGCCATTGTGGTCTGAGAAGATGCGGTATGATTTCAATCTTCTTGAATTTGGGGAGACTTTGTTTGTGACCCAATATGTGGTCTGTTTTTGAAAGTGTCCCATGAGCACTTGAGAACAACATATATTCCGTGGCTTTGGGCTGAAATTATCTGAAGATGTCAATTAAGTCCATCTGATCTAGTGAGTCATTTAAGATTGCTGTTTTTTGCTGAGTTTTTGTCTAGTGGATTTATCCAGTGATGTCAGTGGTGTATTAAAGTCCCCTACTATGATTGTATTGTTGTCGATCTCTCCCTTGATATCTTCCAGGAGTTTTTTTTATGTATTTGCGTGCTCCTGCATTGGGTGGATATATGTTTATCAGGGTTATGTCCTCTTGTTGTATTGATCCCTTTAGTATTATGAAGTGGTCTTCCTTATCTCTTGTTATGGCCTTCACTTTGAGGTCTATTTTGTCCGATATAAAGTATTGGACCCAACTTTTTTTTTTTTCATTTTCATTTGCCTGAACGATATTTTTCCATCCCTTCACTTTCAGTCTGTGTGAGTCCCTTATTCTGAAGTGGGTCTCTTGTAGACAGCAAATATATGGGTCATGTTTTTTATCCAGTCAGCCACTTGATGTCTTTTGATTGGAGCATTTAGTCCATTTACATTCAAAGTTATTATTGAAAGGTACTTGTTTATTGCCATTTCTTTTTGTGTGTGGCTGTTTTCTTTCTGAGCTTTTTATTTCTTCTTTTTACACCAGACCCTTTAGCATTTCTTGCATTGCTGGATTGGTGGTGATAAACTCCCTTAGCCTTTTTTTGTCTGTGAAGCTTCTTATTTCCCCTTCAATTTTGAATGAGCCTTTCTGGATAGAGTATTCTTGGATTCAGTCCTTTGCTTTGCATCACTTTGTAAATTTCCATTCATTCTTCCCTGGCCTGATGTGTTTCTGTTGAGAAATCATTTGATAATCTAATGGGAGATCCCTTGTATGTAACTTCCATCTATCTCTTACAGCCTTTAAGATTCTCTCTTTGTCCTGAACATTTGCCATGGTATTTATGATGTGTCTTGGTGTGGGTCTTTTCAGGTTCACCTTGTTTGGGACTCTCTGTGCTTGTGTGACTTTCTTCTTCCCCACCTCATGGAAGTTTTCTGATATTTTTTTCAAATAGGTTTTCCAACCCTTGTTCCTCTTTCTGTTGTTCTGGCACTCCTATTATTTGTATGTTGTTTTGTTTCATGTTGTCCCATAGCTCCCTTAAACTCTCCTCCTGTCTTTTAAATTTTTTCTCCAATTTCAGTTCAGTTTGGGTGTGTTTTTCTTCCCTGTCTTCTAATTCGCTAATTTGGTCCTCCGCTTCTCCTAGTCTACTGTTGAAACTTTCAGTGGTGTTTTTTATTGCAGCTATATCACTCTTCATTTCTTCTTGGTTCTTACATAAGTTATTGATTTTTTCATCCATTTCTTTTTGATTCTTACATAAGTTGTTGATTTTTTCATCCGTTTCTCCTTGATTCTTGCATAAGTTGTTGATTTTTTTCCTCCATCCAGTTTATGCACTCTAAGACCCTTAATCTGAATTCATTTTCTGTCATGTTGCTTGCCTCTGTTTCACTTAGCTGCTTTTCTGGTGAGTTCTCCTTTTCTTTCCTTTGGGGGTTTCTTTGTCTACCCATGTTTGATCTCAACGACATATCTAGATGTTGAGTCGTTCAGGGGCTGCTCCTTGGGTGGCAGTGCTTCCTCAGGCTGTGGTTGCTCCTTGGGCGGCTGTGGTAGCAGCTGCTCCTCAGTTGGCAGCAGCTCCTCTGGTGGGTGCTGTTCACAGCTGTGGTGGCTCCTCTGGTTGGTGGGGGGAGGCTTCACACACAGCTGCTGTTCCTCAGACAGAGGGTGTGCTGATCACAAGGCTGCTGTTTCTTGGATGGGGGCGGGCTACACACACAGCTGCTACTCCTTGATCTGGGGTAGACTGCTCATGTGGCTGCTGGATAGGGGCTGGCTGCACACTGCTGTTGTTCCTCTGATGTGGTGGGCTGCTTGTGGGGATACTGCTCCTTGGACTTGGACAGGTTGATTGCAAGTCTGCTGCTCCTCAGACTGGGGTGGGCTGCTTGCACGGCTGCTGCTCTTTGGATGGGAGTGAGCTGCAGGCATGGCTGCCCCTCCTCAGACGGGGACGGGCCACTCACCCGGATGCTGCTCGTTGGACAAGTGCAGGCTGTGTGTGGCTCTGCTCCTCGGACTGGTGTGTGCTGTGCAGGGCTGTCGCTCCTCGGATGTGGGCGGTCTGCTCATGTTGCTGCTGCTCCTCAGACCGGGGTGGGCTGCTCCTGTGATGTATTCTATTTAAAAATCCATTTGTGGAACATCAGAGGAAGGTTTATGAGGGGATTGTCATAATTGAGTTGGCAGTTTCTTGATTATTTTGTTGGGAAGGACAGCACAATTATCCCAAGGTCAGAGGGCTCCAGTTAACGTGTCCCTGTTGACTCAGTGTTCCGGAGACTCAAAAAACAAAACAAACCTCCATTGTTTACTATTCATTATTTCATTTATCTCTGCTCTAATCTCTATTATTTGTTTCCTTCTGCTAACTTTGAGTTTAGTTCAGTGATGGCGAACTTTTTGAGCTCGGTGTGTCAGCATTTTGAAAAACCCTAACTTAACTCTGGTGCCGTCTCACAATAGAAATTTTTTGATATTTGCAACCATAGTAAAACAAAAACTTATATTTTTGATATTTATTTTATATATTTAAATGCCATTTAACAAAGAAAAATAAACCAAAAACATGAGTTTGCGTGTGATAGGTTTGCCATCACTGGTTTAGTTTCTTCTTTTTCTATCTTCTTAAGTTGTAAAGTTAGGTTACTGATTTGAGTTATTTCTTACTTTTTAATGTAAAAATTTATAGTTATAAATTTCCTTTTTAGCACCACTTTTACTGTGTCCTATAAATTATGGCATTATTTTCATTGTTATTTACCTCTAAGTATCTTTCAATTTCCCTTGTGATATTTTTCGTTGATACATTGATTGTTTAAAAGTGTGTTGGTTAGTTTGTCCAGCGTGGCTCAGTGGTTGAGCGTCAACCTATGAATCAGGAAGTAATGGTTCAATTCCCAGTTGGGGCACATGCCAGGGTTGTGGGCTTGATCCCCAATATGGGGCATGCAGGAAGCAGCCTATCAATGATTCCCTCTCATCATTGATGTTTCCATCTCTCTCTCCTTTTAAATATATTTTTATTGATTTCAGAGAGGAAGGGAGAAATAGAAACATCAATCCCTATTGGGGATTGAGCCTGCAACATGGGTATGTGCCCTTTACTGGAATCGAACCCAGGATCCTTCAGTCCACAGGCCAATGCTCTATCCACTGAGCCAAACCAGCTAGGGAAAAATATATACTTTTAAAAGCTTGAAAAAAAAAAAAAAGAAGGAACGTTTTAGAAGGAGAAACCAAGATGGCGGCATAGGTTAATGCCGGAGATTGCTGCCTCGAACAACCACTTCAAAAAACAACTAAAGATGGAACGGACATCATCCAGAACCACAGGAAGGCTGGCTGAGTGGAAATTCTACAACTAGGAGGAAAGAGAATATCATACCCAGACTCAGAGGAGGCGCAGTGCTGAAGTGAAATACTCAGGTTCGGAGTGCGCGCGGAGCGAGCTGGCGGCGGAAGGCGCGGTTGTTGTTTTCAACCGGGAGGGAGTTTCAGACTCTGAGCTCCAGATCCGGGCGAGTCTCTAGGGACCCAGACTCAAACGGGAGAAGCGGGACTGTCTGGCTTCAGTCGGAACTCGAAGGCAGCTTTCTCTCCGAGGTTTGCAGCAGTTGCTGGGACTCTGTGAGGCAGAGCCCCTAGGGACAGAACTGAGAGCAGCCATAACTGCTCGCTCCAGCCCACCCTGTAGATCCCCGGGGACCCGCCCCGCCCAAGCCCTGCGCAGAGCCATTTGCCGGATAGCCTCAGGCAAACGCTAGATTAGCACCGCCCTAGAGATCCAGCACAGAAGCTCTCCCACTGCAGACACAGCTGACTCTCATAGCCAATTAGCCTGGAGGTCAAATCACCCCCGGTATTGCCAAAAGACAACAATCAAGGCTTAACTACAACAAGACTACGCACAAAGACCACTAGGGGGTGTACCAAGAAAAGATAAAAAAATGCGGAGACAAAGAAACAGGACACAAATGTCAGAAATAGAAGATATAGAGCTCAAAACCACACTTTTAAGGTCTCTCAAGAACTGTCTAGAAGCTGCCGATAAACTTAGTAAGGCCCTCGAAAAGACTGGTGAGACCGCCGGTAAATGTAGTGAGATCCTCAAGAAATCTAATGAGACCCTCGATATTGTGATAAAGAACCAACTAGAAATTAAGCATACACTGACTGAAATAAAGAATATTGTACAGACACCCAACAGCAGACCAGAGGAGCGCAAGAATCAAGTCAAAGATTCGAAATGCGAAGAAGCAAAAAACACCCAACTGGAAAAGCAAAATGAAAAAAGAATCCGAAAATACGAAGATAGTGTAAGGAGCCTCTGGAACAGCTTCAAGCGTACCAACATCAGAATTATAGGGGTGCCAGAAGATGAGAGAGAGCAAGATATTGAAAACCTATTTGAAGAAATAATGACAGAAAACTTCCCCCACCTGGTGAAAGAAATAGACTTACAGGTCCAGGGAGCGCAGAGAACCCCAAACAAAAGGAATCCAAAGAGGACCACACCAAGACACATCATAATTAAAATGCCAAGAGCAAAAGACAAAGAGAAAATCCTAAAAGCAGCAAGAGAAAGAAACTTAGTTACCTACAAGGGAATACCCATACGACTGTCAGCTGATTTCTCAACAGAAACTTTGCAGGCCAGAAGGGAATGGCAAGAAATATTCAAAGTGATGAATACCAAGAACCTACAACCAAGATTACTTTATCCAGCAAAGCTATCATTTAGAACTGAAGGTCAGATAAAGAGCTTCACAGATAAGGAAAAGCTAAAGGAGTTCATCACCACCAAACCAGTATTATATGAAATGCTGAAAGGTGTCCTTTAAGAAGAGGAAGACGAAGAAAAAGGTAAAGATACAAATTATGAACAACAAACATGCATCTATCAACAAGTGAATCTAAGAATCAAGTGAACAAATAATCTGGTGATCATAATAGAATCAGGGACATAGAAAGGGAATGGACTGACTATTCTTGGGGGGGAAAGGGGTGTGGGAGATGCGGGAAGAGACTGGACAAAAATCGTGCACCTATGGATGAGGACAGTGGGTAGGGAGTGAGGGCGGAGGGTGGGGCGGGAACTGGGAGGAGGGGAGTTATGGGGGGAAAAAAGAGGAACAAATGTAATAATCTGAACAATAAAGATTTAATTTAAAAAATAAATAAATAAAATTTTGTTGTTTAGTTTTCACAATTTTGTGAAATTTTCAGTTTTATGTTATCCTATATCAGTGATGGCGAATCTATGACACACAAACTCATTTTTTTGGTTTATTTTTCTTTGTTAAATGGCATTTAAATATATAAAATAAATATCAAAAATATAAGTTTTTGTTTTACTATGGTTGCAAATATCAAAAAATTTCTATATGTGACACGGCACCAGAGTTAAGTTAGGGTTTTTCAAAATGCTAACACGCCGAGCTCAAAAGGTTTGCCATCACTGTCCTATATAATAAAAGCCTAATATGCTAAGTCTGGTCGTTCGGTTGGCCATTCAACCAGTCAAAGTGTAATATGTTAATGATATGCTAAGGCCACTCAACTGCTCACTGACATGCACTGACCACCAGGGGGCAGATGCTCCAATTGGTAGGTTAGCTTGCTGCTGGGGTCTGGCTGATCGGGACTGAGATATGCCAAACATGCCTTGAAGCCTTCCCAACCCCATTTGTGCACCGGTGGGGTCTTGGCCTGGCCCTTAGGGGATGTCAGAGAGCCACTTTTGGCCCAATCCTGCAGGCCAGACTGAGAGACCCCACTGGTGCATGAATTCATGCACTGGGCCTAGTTGATTTATAACTTCATCCCATTGTGATCAGAGAAGATACTCTCTATACCTATCTTTTTAAATATATTGAGACTTATTCTGTGACCTAACATGATCTATCCTGGATAATGCCCCATATGTGCTTGAGATAATTTGTAGGCTGTTGGTTTTGGGTGGAGTGTTCTGTATATGTGTGTTCTACTAACTGGTTTATTGTGTTGTTTAAATTCTCGCCATCCTTATTTATCTTCTGTCTTGTTGTTCAATTTATTCTTGTGAATGGGGTATTAAAGTCTTCAATTATTTTTCTAGAAAGGTCTCTCCAATTCTGTCAGTTTTTCTTTCATATATTTTGATGGTCTGCTAAAGTTTGTAATTGTCATATATTCTTTATGTAGTAAGCCCTTTATTAATATATAATGTTTTTGCCTCTTGTAATCTCTTTTTTAATTTAAAGTCTGTTTTGTCTGATATTAGTATAGCCACTCGTGCTCTCTTTTGGTTACAATTTGCATGAAATAATTTTTTCCATCCTTCTCTTTCAATGATGTTGTGTCTTTGGATCTCAATTGAGTCTCTGTAGACAGGATATAGTTGGTTCTTCCAGTCTCTGTTTTTTGACTGGGGACTTTAATCCATTTGCATTTAAAGTAATTACTGACAAAGAGGGACTTACTCCTGTCATTATGAAATTTGTTTTCTATATGCTCTAAAACTTTTTTGTTCCTCATTTCCAGCATTCTGTTTTATGTTATGTTTAGTTGATTTTTTTTTGTAGTGAAATGTTAATCTCCTTTTGTGTATATTCTACAGCTATTTTTTGTGGTAACCATGGGGATTACATTTCATTTTAATGTTAAAACATTCTAATGTTAATTTATACTTTATAGCACTTTACCTTCAATAATATATATATATATATATATATATATATATGTGTGTGTGTGTGTGTGTGTGTATATATATATATCTACCAGATTTTGAACTTTCTTAACCTCGTATAAGATATCAATCTAAAATTTCCAGACCAAACCATAAACTTAATAGTAAACCAAGCATTTCCATTAAAATAAAATAAAATAAAATAAAATAAAATAAAATAAAATAAAATAGACCTAGTATCATTTTTACTGGTTTCTAGCTGCTGCAATAAGAAAAAAATAAAAGACAAAAGATAGGAAAAGTAGGGATGAAGCAATCTTATTTGAAAAAAAATGCTTTTAAAAAAATATAGGACAAAGAACCAAGATGGCAGTGTAGGTAAACGCTAGTACTCATAGCCTCCCACAACCACATCAAAATTACAACTAAAATACAGAATGACCACCATTCAGAACCACCTGAAATCTGGCTGAATGAAAGTCTTGCAACTAGAGAAGTAAAGAAGAAAGCATGCCAAAACTGGTAGGAGGGGTGTAGGCATGGAACGGGCTGGTCCTACACCCATGTATGGCATGCTTTTAATTGGGAGGGGTATCTAGGCTCCTCCCATGAGGAGTAAGGTATTCCAGTGCCACACCAGACCACCCCTTAGCCTAGGGTTCCAGTGCTGGGAAGAGAAGCCCCTGTAACTTCAGGCTGTGAAAACCAGTGGGGATTATGGCTCAGTGATTCGGAGGCTGCTGACATCCCAAGCAGTCCTCTTAAAGGGCCAGTACATGAACTTACATGGTCCTGCTCCCTCTGAGCTCTAGCACTGGAGCAATGGCTTAGGATCTATGGATATAAAGGGAGAAATTGGATTGTCTGGCATCAGAGCAAGAACTCAGGAGCTGCATTCTTCCAGACAGAGGTGCTTTCAGGGGTGATTGTTCCTATGCTGAGACCTCCCCTGTGACAGAGCTGACGGCAGCCATATCTGAATTTCCATCGTCCTGATTCACACTGTCCACTCAGCCCTGGTTATTCCCTGAGGCCCCATACCACCCAATTTGCAGCCCCATCCAAGCTGTTTTCTGTGGCTTTTCCATTTGAATGGCCTGTCCTGGATCAGGCTTCAGGCTTTTCTAAAATTCCTCAAACAAGCTGGTGTGAGCATGCCCCATACCTATCAATAAGAGGCCCTGGGCACTTTCAAGCCCAACATAAGTAGCAGCCATATGCAGATTGCTCTGTAGCTCCTGATGGGTGGCTTCAGGTAGTGACTGACTTTGCACCTCCTGGGAGGCCTCAGAGCCAGGGCACCTGGTGGACAGATTCAGACCATACCAGATTACAACTCTTCACATCCACAAGAAACACACTCAAGAGGAAGACTCAGTGAGCACCAAAGCCCCACTGAAGCAAGTCCTGCTCCATAGGGGTGTCCCCTGTATAGGGGTGGTCCTCACAGCCAATTGGCCTGGAGTGTCAACTTCTCCCAGTGACCCAACTACAACAAGACTGTGCACACATCCCACACAGGGGTGCATCTAGAGTGCCCAGCTCAGGTTACTGAGGAGACTGAGCCACTGGGCCCTACAGGACACCTATTACACAAAGCTACTCTACCAATTCCAGGAGACACAGCAGCTCTACCTAATACATAGAAACAAACACATAGAAGCAGCCAAAATGCGAGGACAAAGAAACATGTCACAAATGAAAGAACAGAAGAAATCTCCAGAAAAAGAACTAAATGAAATGAAAGCAAGCAAACTACTAGATACAGAATTCAAAACAATGGTTATAAGGTTGCTCAAGGATCTTAATAATGAGAGCTTCAAGGAACTTAGTGAGAATTTCAAGGATCTTAGTGAGAATTTCAAGAGATGTGAAAAAGGACCGGTCATATATTAAGTATACACTAACTGAAATAAAGAATAATTTACAGGGATTCAACAATAGAATAGAGGATTTTGAAAATCAAATCGAAGATTTAAAATATGAGGAAGCAAAAAATACCCAAATCAGAAGAGCAAAAAAAAAAAAAAGAATAATAAAAAAATATGAAGATAGTGTAAGGAGCCTCTGGGACAACTTCAAGCACACCAAAATTCACATTATGGGGGTGCCAGAAGGAGAAGTGAAAGAGCAAGATATTGAAAACCTATTTGAAGAATAATGACAGTAATCTTCTCCTAACTGGTGAAAGAAATAGACTTACAAGTCTAGGAACCCAAACAAGAGGAACCCAAAGAGGCCCACACCAAGAACATCATAATTAAAATGACAAAGCTTAAGACAAAGAGAAAAATCTTAAAAGCAGCAGGAGAAAAGCAGTTAGTAAGAAGAAGAAAAAGAAGCAGCAGCAGTAAAAGAAAAAAGATTAAAAAATATGAACAATAAAAAGGCAATAAATACATATTTATCAACAATTGAATCTAAAAAAATGAACAAGGAATCTAATGAACAAAATAAACTGATGAATGAAATAGAACCGGGGTACGGAACAGACTGATGAATCTCAGAGGGAAGGGAGGGGAGAGTGATTAACCAAAGAACTTGTATGCATATATGCATTACTTATGGACACAGACAATATGGTGTGGAAGGCCTGGGCCAGGGGCAGGAACTGGGTGGATGGGACAATGAGGGGGTGGGGGGAAGGGGACATCTGTAATACTCTCAACAATATTTTTAAAAAATAAAGAACACTGAAAAATCTCAAAGGAAAAAGAATATATAGAACAGTCCAATAATCAATTGACTAGCTATTAAAAATTAGTTCTATGAGGTGGCTAGAAACAAGGTCAATGTGAAAAACTCAAAACTATGACTGATTAGCAAATGCAAATTAAAAACATCTTTTACTTAGCCATAAAAATTCTGAGTACAAACCTACAAAGAAAATACAAGGCTTTTAGGTACAAAATGAGAATAACTGGTAGGTTTTTTAAATAGGCTAAAAAGATTACTTTAAATTTACTATCTTAGGAAACTTTGCTTTGAAAATTTTGGTCTTGATAAACTAAATATTAAGTCCACACTCAAAGTAGAAGTAATTATTTCTTTGTATACAACAAAGCCAGCCAGGGATAAATCAAAACTCCACACTGACAGAGAAATAGGTTGGGATTGTAGTCCTCAGATACCTGCAACACTTTCTTTCCTTAGTGCCATAGAGCCACCATCCTTCCACAAGCTCCAAAAAAGGGACTGATGCTGCATTTTGTTCTCTTACCTGTTTGGGAGATGAGTCCCCATCCTGTAACCCAGCAGGTAAGGTTCTCAAGGTTCATGTCTGGGGTTGCAATGCAGATGGGGAGTACAGAGTCAGAAAATACAATTGGACTTTTCAGCTGCACCAGAGCGACGTCACCTCCAATAGGGTGGAACACTTCATATGTATGATGCATAATAATCTTATTCACCTCAAACCACTGGGTATGATGGCCTGCGAGCTTGAGGTCCACAAGGCCCACGTACATATCAAATGCCTCAGTGCGCCTGTCCCTGTGGGGCAGAGAACAAAGGCACAGTGGCTCAAGCACCTTGAACCTGGGGAGAGGAGTCACCATTAGCTCACCGACATAGGGAGGCCTGGGAGCATGGCAGCTTGGTATTCAGGCTCTCAGTCAAGATGTGGAAAAGTAATCCCTTGCAGGACAGTGGGGACTTGGTTGTTTGGAAGAATTACCCCCAAAGAAGTCTTGACCTGGGCCCATGGAGAATCTGGGAAACCATCAGGATCTGCTGGCCACCAACAGCCTAGGATGAGCTTGTCAGGTGTAAAGTGGCCTGTCCAGAAGTAAGTCTCTCCTCAGCTCTCACCCTGTTATGCGCCTCTTCTCCTTCCCTCCTGATATGTCCCCTCTCCTCTCAGCCTCTTAGTCTCCTCTCCTCCCATCTTATTGTGATGTATTTCCTCTCCTCCTATGACTATCTCCTCTCCTCCCATCCTATGATGTGTCTTCTCTCCTTTAATACTATGATGTGGCCCCTCCAGTCTCTCCTGTGATGTATCTCAGCTGTCCTATGGTGTGTCTCCTCTCCTCACCTCTCATCCTATGATTTGGCTCCGCACCTATCTCAAAGAACAGATGGTCCTAAGGACCCCTCAGCCCTGTGTCGGGAGAAGTTATAGAGGATGGAGCTGTGTGCTGGACCCATTCTCTCTCCAATTCCATGTAGTCCCAGCTCTACCTGTCTTGGATGGTCAGCCTCAAGGTCCCTGGACCTCCACGGGAATGGCCAGCACCACTCACTTGCTAAAGCAGTGGGCTGCTGTCAGGATCCAGTACTCATTGAGGATGGACCCACCGCAGACGTGGAAGCCCCCATAGTGCACGCTGACCTGCCACGGCCACTTCTCCTCAGGGGCGTCCACGCCCCCTACGACCTTCCCCTGCATGTGACGCTGGCCACAGGCTGAGTGGAGAGATACAGAGCGTGTGAGTAGCAGCTATGCAGGAGCAGGCCAGGCCATTAGAAAAAGGGAGGGAGGATCTGGCGGTGCACAAGAAGTGTGTGTGTTGGCGCGGGGTTGGGGGGCGGAGGGAAGGGGAGGCTGGGATAATAGGAAAGTGGAGAGAAGGATAGGAGAGAACAGGGGAGGGCGAGGAGGGAAGGTAAGGCAAGGGAAAGGGCTCTCCAACCAGGAAGGGAAGGGGAGGGAGGATGCGTCTCCAGAACCACTCCCAACCCCGCTGGGAGGGGTCCTACCCACATCCTGGTTCAAGGTGATCCCTTCGCTGTCTCGGTGCCTGTGGGGCAGAAGGAGCAGCAGCAGCAGGAGGAGGCCCGAGGCTTTGCTCGAAGCTCCAGGCCCAGCACCACGGCAGGAGGGCGGGGTGGCCATGAGGCTGAAGGCCCCGGGGGTGCGGTGGCTGGAGCCCGCTGGACTCACCATGGCTGCGGCCTCGCGATGTGTGATGGCGCTAGCGCACGCGACACTTGACAGCACCAACGCCAGCGCCTCGCGCCCGTGCTGGAACCCTAAACACGTGGTTTTGCCCCTGTGTCTCAGGCACCAGTTGGTGCTCCTCTCCACCCGCTATCTGGACACCCCTGGGGCCCTGGCGGGTCACCACTCGCTCACTTGCACGTGGAGGCAGCTCTCAGCAGCCTGCCTCCCGGGTGATAGACTCTTGGTGTCCTCACACCCAGGTCAGCTGTGGTTGGTGGTTTCCAGTGGTCTCACACCAAGGGCGGCTGTGGTCAGTGGTCTCCAGTGGTCTCACTCCGGGTCAGGTGGCTGGTTCTTGGCTGATACAATGGGGATAACTTCATACCGTGTCTCCCAACATCCAGCCAGCAAGTTCGGGTTTAGTCATAGGACGCAGTATTACGGAAAAGTGCAAGCAAAATTCCTCACCTGTTTACTAATGTGACATTGAACAAAGCAAGTTATATTACTATCAGAAGAAAGGGTGGGAAGGTACACTATGCCCCTGAAGTTGTGCTGTCCTGACAGTATGTACACAAATGAACAGCACTGCGTTCCAAGAAAACGTTATTTCCAAATACAAATTTGAATTTCATGTGAAGTTTACATCCCACAACATATTCTTTTGTTTACCCTCAAGCATAAAAAAATGTAAAAACCATTCTTAGTTCACGAGTTATATAGAAACAGGTAGTTTGCCATTCTCTAGGTGTTTCATATATATACAGGGTACCGCCACCCCACCCCCCGCAAGATGTATACACACTTTAACAGATGATTCTGTTACACTCTGAAAATAAACTGTATTTTAATAAACACTGCCTTTATAATTATTCAAAGTGTGTATCCATTTTGGGGGAGATATATATTTGTTGTAGTTTAATCCTTTATTTGGATGTGGTCCTTTCCATAAAATTATTTCCCCCGGGATTTATTTTATTTTTTAATTGAATTTATTGGGGTGATATTGGTTAATAAAATTATATAGGCTGCATTTATACAATTATACAATACATATCTGTATATTGTATTGTGTGTTTACCACCCCAAGTTGAGTCTCCTTCCGTCACTATCTCCCTTTCACCCTCTTCTACCTCCCCCCATCCCTTTCCTCCATGCATATATTTAAATAGGATTTACTTTTTTGAAAGAAGTTTTAGAATCACAGCAAAATTAATTAGAAGGTACTGAGGTCTACAATGGGGGAAGCTATGAATATGTGGTATTAGGAAATCTTTATATTTCTTGATATTAATCCCTTGTCTTTTACAGATGATCTCTGACTTATAATGGTTTGGCCTAATGATTTTTTTTACTTTACAGCCATGTCAAAGTGATACCCATACAACATTCTGTTTTTCACTTTCAGTACAGTATTCAATAAATACATGAAGTATTCAACACTTCAATATAAAATAGACTTTGTGTTTGATGATTTTGCCCAAATCTAGGCTAATGTAAATGTTGAGCATGTTTTAGTTAGGCTATTCTAAGGAATGATGTTTGGTAGGTTATGTGTATTAAATGCATTTTTATTTGTATTTTCAACTTATGATGGGTTTATTGACATGTAATCTCATTGTAAATTGAGGAACATCTGTAATATATTGCCAATAATTTCCTTTATGGTTACTTGCACTTTAATATGTTAAATATGTTTCAAGTGTGTTCATAATTGCTCAATGGAGAATTTTTATGATAGCTGCTTTAAAATCTTTGTCCAATAATTCAAACAATGTGTTAGCTTAATGTCTATTAATTGTCTTTTCTTATTGGAGTTGAGATTTCCCTGGTTCTCAATGTAACAAGTAATTTCGGACTGTATCCTGTGCATTTTGAGTATAAATTTTTAAGGCTCTGGTTCCCACTTAAGTCTAATTTAGCAGGTAGTCAACCTGACAAGTCAGAATGCATATCTGGCTCACTTTAGTGGACTGTGATTCCAATAGTAGTTGAGTTTATAAAGTCTCTGGAAAGGGATGCTGCTAAACATTCTATAAGGCACAGGACACCTTCCAAAAACAGTGAATTTCCCAGCCTTAAATGTCAGCAATGCTGAGTTGAGATATCTTGGCCCATATGCTCAACAGGGGCCACCTTACTGCTGGGAAAGGGCTTGAAAAATAGCCTCCCATCAATGAAGCCAGCTTCTTCAGTGAATTTTGGAGGACTGAGGAGTGCAGCTTCTCTCAGAGCAGGCATATGGTGAGAAGGTTTCTGTCATATTGTCCCACCCTTTCCTGGCCTTAGCTTTTCTTATGGCTGGTGTGTGTTACCGCACAAATAACCCCAAATCCACACAGGGGAAAGAAACACCCCAGGGATCTCCCCACTGGATTCTCCTTTCAGTTTTGAGATCCCTAGTTTACCTCCTTTTGTCCACCTTACAGAATCTTTTGGTAAGTGACTTGTGGTGTTGTGATTAGTGGCATAAATAAAATGGAATGTATTCATCATTTCTGTCTTAAACCTTAAAGAACTGGAAGTACTTCATAACTTTAATTTATCTTCCTTCTCCTAGCTAAGTTTGTTTCCCATAAGTTGCAGTTTTCAACTTGATTGACTTGTTGTTTATTTTTCATGTTAGAGGCCCTTCTTAGATGTCTGGTATTTCTTTGTCTTCAACTTGAAATTAAGACTGCTAGAACAAGAAGTGATTGGAAACTCTGGGCTGTTGATGTGGCTTACTTACTTTGATCTTCTCAGTGAGAGAACTGGGTGAGTCATGGGAAGCTGCAGATATCAGTATCTTTATATCATCTCTCTTGGGCTTGTTAGCTTCACAGATAATAACAAATTCTTTCTTGAATGGTGAGGATCTTATTGCAGGGTTCTGGCAGCTTAGATAGAAGGTGCCTGTGTCTAAACATTCTGCATTAAGTATGTTCATCATCTCCTAACCTTCCATTGTTGACATCCAGGACCCTAAACTGTTCCTGGGACTCCCCAATGTGGATTATCTCTTTTACTCTCTGCAGAAACCAAAACTCCAGATTTCTGCAATAGTAAGCTACATTAGTCCAGAGGTATGGAGTGGGGAGAAGGCTTAGCTATATAGTAATTGCTTTCAAATAGTCCCCCCGCCCCCTCCAATACTCCTAGGGTTAGCATTCCATCCCATAGATCTAAACATACTGCTTCTTTTTGAGAATTCTGTAATATATAGATCATGATGTTTTCAGATTTCTTTATGGCCCATCCAATTCTATTAGGTCAATTACTATTTATAGACCTGCCATTCAGCCATAAAATCTTTTCTGTTAAGGTAAAACTTACACACAATAAAATTGATCCAGTCATGCAGGTTTTGACAGCCAAGCTATAAAGGAGTTCCACTGCCCTGCCCAGTCTCCTCTGCCCCCAAATAATCAAGCCCTCCTACCTCCAGCCCCTTGAAACAATTAATGTAGTTTTCCACCCACATAGTTTTGCCTTTGTTCCAGAGTATCATATATGTAGTCTTTAGAGTCTGACCTCTTCTAGTTAGCATACTACATTTGAGATTCATCTATAGAATGGTCCGTAAAACCAACTTGGTCTGGAATTTTATTTTCTGAAGGGTTTTTAACTATGAATTCAACTTCTGTAACAATGTATAGGAGTACTCAGGTTATAGATTTCTTCTTGAGTGAGTTTTGATGCTTTGTATCTTCAAGAAAAATATCCTTTTCACTTGAATTGTTAAATTTATGGGCATAAAGTTATTAGTAAATATTCCCTCTCAATTCCTGTAATAATGACCCTCCTTCATTCCTGATATTGATAGCTTCTAACTGATTATTGTTTTATATGTGAATGCTATTGTTGGTTTGTTTTTGTATGCTACTTTACTGAATTTTCTTTCAACTTGTGATAGTTTCACATTGATTCTCTTTTTGTTATTGAGTTGTAAGATTTTTATAAATTCTTGATACGTCTCATCAGATATATGGTGTGCAAATATTTCTCACAGTAGTGTGCTGCCTTTTTACTTTCCTGAATGTGTTCTATGACACACAGAAGTTTTAATTTTAAAGAAGTCCAATTTATCTCTTTTTTTTGCCGTTTATACTTTGGAATTTATATCTAAGGAACCATTGCTTAACCTAAGATCATGAAGATTTACTCCTATGTTTTCTTCTAAGTGTTTTATCATGTTAGCACTTACATTTAGGTCCATGATTGATTTTTAGTTAAATTTTGTGTGTGAATATCTGTTTGTCCCGGCATTATTTGTTGAAAAGAGTAATCTTTTCCTATTGACTATCTTGGAACCTTTGTCAAAAAACAATTGACCATAAATGTATGGATTTATTTCTGAACACTTAGTTCTATTCTATTAATGTATGCTTCTGTCCTCATGCCAGTTCTACACTGTCTCAGTTACCATAGTTTTGTAGTAACTATGTAATCAGGAAATGTAAGTCTTCCAACTTTGTTCTTTTTCAAGATTGTTTTGACTTCTGAGTCCTTTTTCATATTACTTTTTGATCAGTTTGTTAATTTCTGGAGGAAATCCAGCTGAAATTTTGAAAAAGAGTGTAATGAATCTGTAGGTAAATTTTGAGAGTATTACCATCCATTATGGGTTGGATTGTGTCCCCTCAACAAATATGTTGAAGTCCTAATCTCAGTACTATGAATGCGAACTTACTTGCAAATAAAGTTGTTGTAGATATTCTTAGATTGAACATGAAGTCAAACTGTAATAGGGTGGGCCCATAATCCAATATAATGGGTGCCTTTATTAGAAAAGGAGAGAGAAGCATACAGGGAGAAGATGGCCTTGTGAAGACACAGAGATAAATGGAGAGCACAATATGAAGACGGAGGAAGAAATTGGAATAATGCATCTGCAAGCAAAGGAATTCCAATGATTGCTGGCAATCACCAGAAACTAGGGAAGAGACATGGAACAGACACTCCCTCAGAGCCCTCAGAAGGAACCAACCCTGCTGACACCTTGGTTTCAGACTTCTGGCCTCCTGAACTGTGAGAGAATAAGTTTCTGTGGCTTTAAGCCACCAAGTTTGTGGTAATTTGTTATGGCAGCCCTAGGAAACTATTACAGATTTTGGTAACAGAAATGGAGTCTGACAAGTTCAAAATCTATAGGGCAGGAAATTCTGGCAAGAGTTGAGATTTCAGTCATGAGTCTGAAATTGGTAGGGCAAGTCAGCATGCTGGAAACTCAGACAGTTTATGTGCTAGTCTTGAGTGAGGCCTTCTTGCTTCTCCAGGAAACTTCAGCTTTTACTCTTGAGGCCTTCAACTGTCTGGATGGTGCACACTCAGAAATCAAGAGGAATCTCCTTTACTTAAAGTCAACTGGTTGTGTTTGTTAATCACTTCTACAAAATACCTTCAGAACAACATTTAAACAACATCTAAAAAAACAACTAGGCACCATGGCCTAGTAAAGTTGATACATAAAATTAACCATGACAGTTCTCTCTTTTCAAGGTCTCCCAATCCAAACCTGATCTTCAAATAAAGACAATAACAAAGTCATTCTTTTGTATTATATGATACAGCCATCCTGAACAACTGAAAATGCACTAGCCCTTTCCCCAGGAGAGGATGCATCCTTGGGTGATGGTTGCTCTTCTTCTTTATGTCCTATAACACATTCACACATACATGCTTGCATGTGCACACACACACATACACACATGTATGCATACATATTCATAGCAAAGTGAACCCCAAAAGACCAACGCCAAGGCACATTATAATTAAATTGGCAAACACCAGCGACAAAGCAAGAATCTTAAAAGCGGCCAGAGAGAAACAGAAAGTTACCTATAAAAGATCTCCCATCAGACTAGTGACTGATTTCTCAACAGAAACACATCAGGCAAGAAGGGAATGGAATGAAATATACAAAGTCATGCAAAGGAAAGGTCTGAATCCAAGAATACTGTACCCAACAAGCTATCAATAAAAATTGAGGGTGAAATCAGGAGCATCACAGACAAAAAAGGACGACGAGAGTTCATTACCACCAAACCAGCAATGCAAGAAATGCTAAAAGGTCTGCTATAAAAAAAAAAGAAAAAAAGAAACAAAGAAGGAACACAGGGGTAAAGAATAAAAATGGCGACAAACAAGTACCTATCAATAATAACTTTAAATGTAAATGCATTAAATGCCCCAATCAAAAGACATAGGGTAACTGAGTGGATAAGAAAACATGACCCATATATCTGCTGTCTACAGGAAACCCACCTCAGAAAAAAAGATGCACACAGACTGATGGTGAAAGAATGGAAAAAGGTTTTTCAGGTGAATGGAAATGAAAAAAAAAGACGGAGTAGCAATACTTATATCGGACAAATTAGATCTCAAAGTGAAGGACATAAAAAGAGATAAGGCAGGCCACTTCACAATACTGAAGGGAGCAATCCAAAAAGAAGAAATATCTCTGGTAAACATATACGCACCCAATAGAGGAGCACCCAAATACATAAGAAAACTTCTGGAGGAGATCAAGGGAGAGATTGACAGCAATACAATCATAGTAGGGGACTTTAATACCCCACTATCACCATTAGACAAATCCTCTAAACAAAAAATCAGCAAAGAAACATCAATCCTAAATGACTCACTAGATCAGAGGGAATTAATTGACATCTTCAGAACATTTCACCCCAAACCCACAGAATATACATTCTTCTCAAGTGCACATGGTTCATTTTCAAAGACAGACCATATATTGGGTCACAGGCAAATTCTCTTCAAATTCAAGAAGATAGAAATCATATCAAGCATCTTCTCAGATCACAATGGCATAAATCTGGAAATCAACTACAATAAAAACAATCCAAAAAAATCAAACACATGGAGACTAAATAGCATGCTATTAAACAATGACTGGGTTACCAGAGAGATCAAAGAAGAAATAAAAACATCATGGCAACAAACAACAATGAAAACACAACAATCCAGAAAAAATGGCGAGCCGGCCTGCCGTTGCAGCATCAAGCCGGTGGCTGGAGGGCATTCGAAAATGGTATTACAATGCTGCAGGATTCAATAAACTGGGGTTAATGCGAGACGATACAATACATGTGAATGAAGATGTAGAAGAAGCCATCAGAAGGCTTCCTGAGAACCTGTACAACGACAGGGTGTTTCGCATTAACAGAGCACTGGACCTGTCCATGAGGCAGCAGATCTTGCCTAAAGAGCAGTGGACAAAATATGAGGGGGATAAATTCTACCTTGAACTGTATCTGAAAGAGGTTATTCGGGAAAGAAAAGAAAGAGAAGAATGGGCAAAGAAATAATCATGGAATCAATCTGTGGATGTATCTGTCCTCAGTATTTTAATTATGTTGGTTAAACTTGAAATGCACAATTTGAAACCATCTTGGTTTCAAATATATAAATAAATATCTATTATAACTTTAAAAAAAAAAAAGAAAACACAACAATACAAAACCTATGGGACACAGCAAAAGCAGTCTTGAGAGGGAAGTTCATAGCTCTACAAGCTCACTGCAAAAAAACAAGAAACAATGATAATAAATTACCTAACCCTACAACTCAAAGAGTTAGAAAGAGAGCAACAAGAAAAGCCCAGTGTAAGCAGAAGGAAGGAAATAATAAAGATCACAGTGGAGATAAATGACATAGAGACCAGAAAAACATTACAAAAGATCAACAAAACCAAGAGCTGGTTCTTTGAAAGGATAAACAAGATTGATGAACTTCTAGTCTTAACTGGTTTGGCTCAGTGGATAGAGCATCAGCCTGCAGACTGAAGGGTCCCAGGCTCCATTCCGGTCAAGGGCCTGTACCTTGGTTGCGAACGCATGCCCAGTTGGGGGTGTGCAGGAGGCAGGTGATCGATGTTTCTCTCTCATCTATGTTTCTAGCTCTCTATCCATCTCCCTTCCTCTCTGTAAAAAATCAATAAAATATATTTTTTTAAAAAAGATTGATGAACCTCTAGCCAGGCTCACTAAGAAACAAAGAGAGAGGGCCCAAATTAACAAAATCAGAAATAAAAGAGGTGAAATAACAACAGACCGCACATAAATACAAAGGATTGTTAAAAAATACTATAAACAACTCTACTCCAACAAACTAGACAACCTGGAGGAAATGGACATATTCTTAGAAAAATACAACCTTCCAAAACTTAATCAGGAAGAATCTAAAAATCTAAATAGGCCAATAACTATGGAAGAAATTGAAGCAGTCATCAAAAAGCTTCCAGTAAAAAAAAGCCCGGGAAAAGACAGCTTCACAGGGGAGTTTTACCAAACAATCAAAGAACTAAAACCTATCCACCTCAGACTTTTCCAAAAAATTCAAGAGGAAGGAACACTTCCAAGCTCATTCTATGAAGCCAGCATCACCTTAATACCAAAACCAGATAAAGACAACACAATGAAAAAGAATTACAGGCCAATATCCCTCATGAACATAGATGCCAAAATCCTCAACAAAATCTTAGCAAATTGGATCCAGCAGTACATCAGAAAGATCATACACCATGACCAAGTAGGATTTATCCCGGGGATGCAAGGATGGTACAATATCCACAAATCAATAAACATAATACATTACATAAACAAAAGGAGAGATAAAAACCACATAGTTATATCAATTGATGCAGAAAAAGCATTTGACAAAATCCAACACCCATTTTTTATAAAAACTCTCAGCAAAGTGGGAATAGAAGGATCATACCTCAACATAATAAAAGCCATATATGGCAAACACACAGCCAACATCATATGCAATGGGCAAAAGTTAAAACCAATTCCCCTAAGAACAGGAACAAGACAGGGATGCCCACTCTCACCACTCCTGTTCGACATAGTACTGGAAGTATTAGCCATTTCAATTAGACAAGAAGAAGAAATAAAAGGCATCCAAATTGGAAATGAAGAAGTAAAACTGTCTTTGTTTGCAGATGACAGGATATTGTACGTAAAAAACCCTAAAGACTCCGTCAAAAAACTATTAGACTTAATAAAAGAATTTGGCAATGTAGCAGGATACAAAATTAATGGCAAGAAATCTATGGCATTTCTATACACCAATCATGAACTTACAGAAAGAGAGACTAAAAAAGCAACCCCATTTACCATCGCACCAAAAAAAATAAGCTACCTAGGAATAAACTTAACTAAGGAGGTAAAAGACGTGTACTTGGAAAACTATAGGAAGCTGAAAAAAGAGATAGAGGAAGACATAAACAGATGGTAGAGCATACCATGTTCTTGGATTGGTAGAATCAACATCATTAAAATGTCCATACTACCCAAAGCAATCTATAAATTCAACGTACTCCCCATTAAAATACCAACGACATATTTCAGAGACCTAGAACAAACTCTCCAAAAATTCATCTGGAATAAAAAAGACCCCGAATAGCTGCAGCAATCCTGAGAAAGAAGTACAAAGTAGGTGGGATCTCAATACCAGATATCAAGCTGTATTACAAAGCCACTGTTCTCAAAATTGCCTTGTACTGGCACAACAACAGACATATAGATCAATGGAATAGAATAGAGAGCCCAGAAATCAGCCCCAACCAATACGCTCAATTAATATTTGACAAACGAGGCATGAACATACAATGGAGTCAAAACAGTCTCTTCAATAAATGGGGTTGGGAAAATTGGACAGATACATGCAAAAAAAATGAAACTAGACCACCAACTTACACCATACACAAAAATAAACTCAAAATGGATAAAGGACTTAAATGTAAGATGGGAAACCATAAAAATACTAGAGGAATCCAAAGGCAACAAAATCTCAGCCATATGCCAAAGCAATTTCTTCACAGATACATCTCCTAGGGCATTGGAAACTAAAGAGAAAATAAACATATGGGACTACATCAAAACAAAAAGCTTCTGCACAGCAAAAGGAACCATCAACAAAACAAGAAAGCCTACTGCATGGAAGAACATATTTGCCAATGTTATCACTGATAAGGGTTTAAACTCCAACATTTATAGGGAACTCATACAACTTAACAAAAGGGAGATAACCAATCCAATCAAAAAATGGGCAAAGGACCTAAATAGACACTTTTCAAAAGAGGACATTTAGAAAGCCAAGAGACATATGAAAACATGCTCCAAGTCACTAATCATCGGAGAGAGGCAAATCAAAACAACAATGAGGTATCATCTCACACCTGTCAGAATGGCTATCATCAATAAACCAAAAAACGACAAGTGCTGCCCTGACCGGCCTTAGGACTGAAGGGTCCCAGGTTCAATTCTGGTCAAGGGCGTGTACCTTGGTTGCGGGCAGTAGGGAGTGTGCAGGAAGCAGCTGAATTGATGTTTCTAACTCTCTATCTCTCTCCTTCTCCCTTCCTCTCTGTAAAAAAATCAATAAAATATATTTTTTAAAAAACAAACAAAAAAAAGACAAGTGCTGGAGAGGATGCGGAGAAAAAGGATCACTTGTACACTGCTGGTGGGAATGCAGACTGGTACAGCCACTATGGAAGACAATATGGAGTTTTCTCAAAAAGTTAAAAATGGATCTGCCATTTGCCCCAGTATTACCACTTCTAGGAATATATCCCAAGAAAACAGAAACACCAATCAGAAAGGATATATGCACCCCTATGTTAATATCAGCACAATTTACCATAGCTAAGATCTGGAAACAGCCTAAGTGCCTATGAGCAGATGAGTGGATTAAAAAACTGTGGTACATCTACACAATGCAATACTATGCTGCAGTAAAAAAGAAGGAATTCTTACCATTTGCAACAGCATGGATGGAACTGGAGAGCATTATGTTAAGTAAATAAGCCAGTCAGTGAGAGAAAAATTCCACATGATCTCACTCATTTATGGATAATAAAGACCATTATATACTGATGAACAAAAATAAATACAGAGGCAGAGCAGCATTAAACAAACTGTCAAACTACAGCAGAAAGGCTGGGAAGGGTTGGGGGGGTAGGAGATCAACCAAAGGACTTGTATGCATGCATATAAGCATAACCAATGGACACAAGACACTGAGGGGTAGGGGAGGCTGGGGGAAGGTTAAGGGGGGAAAAAGGAGACAAATGTACTACTCATTGTAATATTTTAAGCAAAAATAAAATATATATAAAAAATAAAAATAAAATAAAAAACAAAAAAAACGAAAGAAAAAAAATAAAGTAAGCAGATAAAGAACATATTTTAATATAACAAAGGTCATCTTTACTAATAAAAGACAAACATGCAAATTGGCCATACTTTCGCTATGCCTTAAGCCATGCCCATCAGCCAATCAGAGAGACTATATGCAAATTAACCCAACCAAGATTGCGGCCAGCCACGGAGTTGGAGCAAGCTGGAGGCTTGGTTGCCCCAATGATGGAGGAAGCCAAGCTTCCCAGCTGCCTCAGCTGGCTCTGAACTCCACTCAAAGCAACAAAGTTTCAATTATATAAGGTAAATAAACCCCAGATACCTTCTTTCAGCCGGCCGTGGCCACGAACCTGAAGCGAGCAGGAGTGGGTTGCCCCTGGTGATGGAGGAAGCCAAGATTCCCTCTCACCAGCTCTGAGCTCCTCTCAAGGCTACAAAGTTTCAATTATAGAAGGTAAATAAATCTCAGAATTAAAAAAAAAAAGGAGAGGCTGGGAGCTTCCATCGCTGGGGGTGGGGGGGCTTGGCCAGCCTGAAAACGGCCCTCAGCCCCTCACCCAGACTGGCCAAACCTCCATGGGGTGAGGGTCCCCACTGATGGGGGGGGGGCTTGACCAGCCTGCAAACAGCCATCAGCCCCTCACCCAGGCTGGCCAGGCACTTTAGTGGGGACCCCCACCCTGAAGGGGGTGTGACCAGCCTGCAAACACCCATCAGCCCCTCACCCAGGTTGGCCAGGCACCCCAGTAGGACCCCCACCCTGATCCGGGACACCCTTCAGGGCAAACCAGCCAGCCCCCACCCATGCACCAGGCCTCTATCCTATATAATAAAAGGGTAATATGCAAACTGACCCTAACAGCAGAATGACTGGGAATGACTGGTCACTATGACACACACTGACCACCAAGGGGCAGACGCTCAATACAGGAGCTTCCCCCTGGTGGTCAGTGCGCTCCCACAGTGGAGCTCTGCTCAGCCACAAGCCAGGCTGACAGCTGCCAGTACAGCGGTGGTGGTGGGAGCCTATCCTGCCTCCTCAGCAGCACTAAGGATGTCCGACTGCAGCTTAGGCCTGCTCCCCGCTGGTAAGTGGACATTCCCCAGGGCTGCCGGGCTGCCAGAGGGATGTCCAACTGCCAGCTTGGGCCTGATCCCCCAGGGAGCAGGTCTAAACTAGCAGATGGACATCCTCCAAGGGGTCCCAGATTGCAAGAGGGCATAGGCCAGGCTGAGGGACCCCCCAGAGTGCACAAATTTTTGTGCACCGGGCTTCTAGTCCTATATAATAAGAGAGGAATATGCTAATTAGCCTCAACTGGATATGCTAATTGGTCACGACCAGTATGCAAATTGACCATCACTCCAACACACAAGTTGGCCGCCTCCATGTGGTCAAAGATGGCTGCCCTCATGTGGCCACAAGATGGCCACCACAAGATGGCTGGCAGGGGAGGGCAGTTGTGGGGGACCAGGCCTGCAGGGGAGGGTAGTTAGGGGCAACCAGGCCTGCAGGGGAGGGCAATTGGGGGTGACCAGGTCTGCAGGGGAGGTCAGTTGGGGTGACCAGGCTGGCAGGGGAGGGCTGTTGGGGGCGATCTGGCCAGCAGGGGAACAGTTAGGCTTCAATCAGGCTGGCAGGGGAGTAGTTAGGGGCAATCAGGTAGGCAGACAGGCAAGCGGTTGGGAGCCAGCAGTCCTGGATTGTGAGAGGGATGTCCGACTGCTCGTTTAGGCCCAATCCCACATGTATCGGGTCTAAACAGGCAGTCAGACATCCCTCAGGAGGTCCTAGATTGGAGAGGGTACAGCTGTACTGAGGGACACCCGCCCCCCCCCCTCCCAGTGCACAAATTTCGTGCACCGGGCCTCTAGTATATAATAAGCCTATAACTGACATTGTACTCAATGGTGAAGGCTGAAAGATTTCCCTTTAAAATCAGGAAAAGGACAAGGGTGCTCAGTTTCACCACTCTTCTTAACACAACACTAAAAGTTTTAGCTAGAAAAATCAGGCAGGAAAAGAAACACAAGGTATCGGAAATGGAAAGGAAGAAATAAAATTGTCTCTATTTGCAGATGACATGACTTCATATTTAGAAAATATATATTTTTTGTTCTGACCCTAAACGGGCAGGCAGACATACCTCTCACAATTCAGGACTGCTGGCTTCCAACCGCTTGCCTGCCTGCCTATCTGATTGCCCCTAACTGCTCCCCTGCCAGCCTGATAGATGCCTAACTGTTCCCCTGCTGGCCTGATCACCCCTAACAGCCCTCCCCTGCCAGCCTGGTCACCCCAACTGCCCTCCCCTGCAGGCCTAGTCACATATGAGGATCTGGGAAGTTGCACTCCATCCTAACAAGTTAAATGCTGTACAAACTGAAAATCAACAACTCTTCTTTGATCCTTTAGAGAAATGAGGGCATAGGGCAAACCCCCAAAACTAGAGAGACAAAGGTGAATCTAGAGAATCACAACTTACCAGAGAGAAACCCATGAGCAGAAACGTCCTGGGAAACCAGTGCTGGGGCAGGAAACCCTGAACTATCCTATATAATAAAAGCCTAATATGCTAAGTGTCCAATTGTCCAGTAATCTGTTCAACCAATCAAAGCGTAGTATGCTAATGATATGCTAAGGCCACTCAACCACTCGCTATGATGTGCACTGACCACCAGAGGGAAGACGCTCTGACCCGTAGGTTAGCTTGCTGCTGGGGTCCAGCTAATCAGGACTGAGTGAGATGGGTTGGACACGCCCTGGAGCCCTCCCGTGTCCCCTCCCCGGCTGGCCAACCTCCCGCATCTCTCCCTGGCCCCGATCATACACTGGTGAGGTCCCTCAGCCTGGCCTGCACCCTCTCACAATCCGGGACTTCTTGGGGGATGTCGGAGAGCTGGTTTTGGTCCGATCCCACAGGCCAGGTTGAGGGACCCCACTGGTGCACGAATTCATGCACCAGGCTTCTAGTAACAGATAAATGCTGGAGGCTCAGTGTGAACAAGACTGAGTGCAAAACTCCAGGAGAGCTTGCACTTTTATGAGTTTTAACTCCAGGAGCCACATCAAGTTCTCACACTGAAGATGAGAGAAAAATCCTTTACTCCTTCAGGTGGAGTGCTGGGGGAAATAGTCATTGTGAGTACACCAGAACATCTGTTCTTCTAACAAGGCCTGCCCTGAGGAGAAATCATTCCACCAGAGCCTGACCACCTTGGGGGAGGGAAATGCCCACCCCAGTCCCTTTATCTTTCTTATCCCACCTAAGAGGGGCTGAGGAACACATGTGAAGGTCACAGCTCAAGGTACAGGCCCACAAATACTGAGATCTGCTCATAGCAGGAAAGTAAGAAACTAGAAAAATCCCTGGGCTATTGGAATGGGGAAACGGAGACAAGAAAATTAAACAAGGCCAAACAGATTGGGCAGCTTACAGCCAGCTTGGGAATCACAAGAACTTATCCTCCCCAACCAAGGACACTTGAGAGCAAATGGTTTATACCTTTCTCCCTAACCAGAAAATACATAGCTTAAATCACCCTGGCTGGGGAAAAAGAGAACAATGACCCAACTAATGTGATTTGTGCCAGCTAAACCCAGGGACAGATGAAGTTGGGGAACAAATAGCAATAACCCCATTAAAGCCAGACAGACCCTGGACAAAAGCAAAACAGCCCAAAGAATAACCCAAAACTCCCCTATACACTCATTTTGATGCATCAGCATATTTAAAATGCACCTGAAAAACTGATGAATAGGAGAAAAAAATGGCGACTAGCTGGAAGGTAGGGAGGGAGAGAGTGTGAGAGTGCAAGGAAGTGATAGAGGAGTGTGTGGACGTGTGTGGTGTGTGTGTGTACGAGCTAGGGACAGTTAGATTCTGCAGGTCTTCTAAGGGGCTGCTAAACCGTGCAGTCTTAGGCGGTGGCGGCCCGCTCCCTGCACGGACACTCCTGCGCGGCCAGCACAGGCACAGCGACCATGCCATCTTGGGAAACAGAGCTGCTTGAGACTAGGATCCTGGCCTCAGCACCACCCAGTCTGATCTCAGACGCATACCAGGACCCTGCAGCTACTGGGGACAGAGACCTGTGACCACAGCTACAGAACTGCAGACACCAAAAGTTCAGAAATCCCCGCGGCAGATCCGTGAGTAACAGAGCCCATCCCCCCTTCCCGCAGGCTCTTGGGCAGCGCCAGAGTAACTAACTGATAGACCCACCCCTTGCCAGGGCCTCAGCACTGCAGGAACTTTGGCCTGGAAGTGCGCGAGCACCTTGGAACTGATCCCGCTTAGGGCCAGGTTCAGGAGTCCTTGGCTGGGAGCAAATGCGCGAACCCCAGGAACTGAGCCTAGGCGCACTGCTGGCTTCAGAGGCCTGGGCTGGGAGAAATCGCCCGAACACCGGGAATTTGTCCCACGTATCACAGGCCCAGGGACCCTGATTCTCTGGGCAGGAGGCAGCACCAAGCACCAGTGACTTGACTGTGTTTCTTATCACCTGCGCCTGAGATCCTGATTCCCTGTGCATCCATACTAAGAGCCAGTGACTCCAATTCCTGGTGCAAGGGCACACAGGGAACCTGATTCTCAAGGCGAGATCTCGCGAAGCAACAGAGACTCTGATACTGAATTCTTGGGGAACTCTGACTCCTGGCACACGCTAGGGGGCTCTGGTTTTCAACATGCTCCAGGGGGTTCTCTGTTTCAGCACGGTGCAGGCAGGGTCCCTGATTCTAAGGGCGCGTACGAGGCCACATTGAGCGCTGACAGCACTGACTCTGAGCGAGCCTGGTTCCCACCAACCCACAACAACCACACATCTTAGTGTCAGAGCTCTTCAGTGACACTAGGGTGGTGGGAGGCTCCCAATGCACACGGCCCAGGCCCACGCAACTTGACGTTTGAACCATCGGGAGATAATCAGAATGAAGAGACAAAACAACACCCAGAGGAAAGACAATGAGGAGTCACCAAGAAAGGACATTAATGAAGTTGAAGCGTGCAACATGACAGAAAAAGAATTCAGAATAATGCTTGTACAATTCATTCACCGGATGGATGAGAAAATCAACAACCTATGCAAGAATCAGGAAGAAATGAAAAGTGATATAGCTACAATCAAAAAACACCATGGAAAGTTTCAACAGCAGACTAGAAGAAGCAGAGGACCGAATTAGTGAGTTAGAAGATAAGGCAGAGAAACAAGCTCAATCTGAACAGCAACTGGAGAAAAAAATTAAAAAGCAGGAGGAGAGCCTAAGGGAGCTTCGGGACAACATGAAACGAAGTAACATACACAAAATAGGGCTCCAAGAAGGACAAGAAGAGCAGCAAGTATTAGAAAATCTACTTGAAGAAATAATGTCAGAAAACTTCCCAGATATGGGGAAGAAAAATGTTACACAAGTACAGAGAGTCCCAGGCAAGATGAACCCCAAAAGACCCACACCAAGACACGTCATAATAACGATGGCAAATGTACAAGACAAAGAGAGAACCTTAAAGGCTGCAAGAGAGAACAGAAAGTTACCTACAAAGGATCCCCCATCAGATTATCAAATGACTTCTCAACAGAAACACATCAGGCCAGAAAAGAATGGACAGAAATTTACAAAGTGATGCAAACCAAAGGACTGAATCCAAGAATACTCTATCCAACAAGGCTACCATTCAAAATTGAAGGGGAAATAAGAAGCTTCACAGACCAAAAAAAGGCTAAGGGAGTTTATCACCACCAAGCCAGCAATGCAAGAAATGCTAAAGGGGCTGATGTAAAAAGAAGAACTAAAAAGCCCAGAAAGAAAACAGCCACAAAAAAATAGAAATGGCTACAAACAAGTACCTTTCAATAATAACTTTATTTAAAAAAAAAAAAAATTTTGTTCTTTTTTTTTTAATATATTTTATTGATTTTTTACAGAGAGGAAGGGAGAGAGAAAGAGAGTCAGAAACATCGATGAGAGAGAAACATCAATCAGCTGCCTCCTGCACATCTCCCACTGGGGATATGCCCGCAACCCAGCTACATGCCCTTGACCGGAACCGAACCCGGGACCCCTCAGTCCGCAGGCCGACACTCTATCCACTGAGCCAAACCGGTTTCAGCTATAATAACTTTAAACGTAAATGGACTAAATGCTCCAATCAAAAGACATTGAGTGGCTGAATGGATAAAAAAACATGACCCATATATTTGCTGTCTACAAGAGACCCACCTCATTAGAAGGGACTCACACAGACTGGAAGTGAAGGGATGGAAAAATATCTTTCAGGCAAATGGAAAGGAAAAGAAAGCTGGGGTAGCAATACTTATATCGGACAAAATAGACCTCAAAGTGAAGGCCATAAAAAGAGATAAGGAAGGCCACTTCATAATACTAAAGGGATCAATACAACAAGAGGATATAACCCTGATAAACATATATGCACCCAATGCAGGAGCACCCACATACATAAGAAAACTCCTGGAAGATATCAGGGGAGAGATCAATAACAATACAATCGTAGTAGGGGACTTTAATACACCACTGACATCACTGGATAAATCCGCTAAACAAAAACTCAGCAAAGAAACAGCAATCCTAAATGACTCACTAGATCAGATGGACTTAATCGACATGTTCAGAACACTTCACCCCAAAGCCACAAAATATACATTCTTCTCAAGTGCTCATGGGACATCTTCAAAAATAGACCACATATTGGGTCACAAACAAAGTCTCCCCAAATTCAAGAAGATTGAAATCATACCAAGAATCTTCTCAGACCACAAGGGCATAATATTAGAAATAAACTACAATAAAAACAACCCAAAATACTCAAACACTTGGAAGCTGAATAGCATGTTATTAAATATTGATTGGGTTACCAATGAGATCAAAGAAGAAATTAAAAACATCCCGGAAACTAATGACAATGAAAACACAATAATCCAAAACCTTTGGGACACAATGAAAGCAGTCCTGAGAGGGAAGTGTATAGCTCTACAGGCCTATCTCAAAAAACAATAAAAAAATGGTAGTAAATCATCTAAATCTACAGCTCAAAGAATTAGAAAGAGAGCAACAAGAAAACCCCAGAGTGAGCAGAAGGAAGGAGATAATAAAGATTAGAGCAGAAATAAATGACATAGAGACCAAAAAAAATAATACAGAAAATCAATGAAACCAAGAGCTGGTTCTTTGAAAGGATAAACAAGATTGACAGACCTCTAGCCAGGCTCACCAAGAAGCAAAGAGAGAGGACCCAAATCAACAAAATCAGAAATGATAGAGGCGAAATAACAACAGATCCCACAGAAATACAAATGATTGTTAAAAAATACTATGGACAACTCTACTCCAACAAACTAAACAACCTGGAGGAAATGGACATATTCCTAGAAAAATACAACATTCCAAAACTCAATCAGGAAGAATCTAAAAATCTCAATAGGCCAATAACTATGGAAGAAATTGAAGCAGTCATCAAAATCCTTATGGCAAACAAAAGCCCAGGACCAGACAGCTTCACAGGGGAGTTTTACCAAATATTCAAGGAAGAACTAAAACCTATCCTTCTCAAACTACTACAAAAAATCCAAGAGGAAGGAACACTTCCAAGCTCATTCTATGAAGCCAGCATCACCCTAATACCAAAACCAGGTAAAGACAACACAATGAAAGAGAACTACAGGCCAGTTTCCCTCATGAACATAGATGCCAAAATCCTCAACAAAATCTTAGCAAATTGGATCCAGCAGTACATCAGAAAGATCATACAACACGACCAAGTAGGATTTATCCCAGGGATGCAAGGATGGTACAATATCCGCAAATCAATAAACGTGATACATCACATAAACAAATTGAAAGAAAAAAAACCACATAGTTATATCAATTGATGCAGAAAAAGCGTTTGACAAAATTCAACACCCATTTTTGATAAAAACTCTCAGCAAGGTGGGAATTGAAGGATCTTACCTCAACATAATAAAAGCCATATATGACAAACCCACAGCCAACATCATACTTAATGGACAAAAACTAACACCATTCCCCCTAAAAACAGGAACAAGACAGGGATGCCCCCTCTCACCACTCCTGTTCAACATAGTAGTGGAAGTATTAGCCATTGCAATTAGACAAGAAGAAGAAATAAAAGGCATCCAAATTGGAAAAGAAGAAGTAAAACTGTCCTTATTTGCAGATGACATGATATTATACTTAAAAAACCCTAAACACTCCATCAAAAAACTATTAGACTTAATAAAAGAATTTGGCAATGTAGCAGGTAACAAAATTAACGCCAAGAAATCTATGGCATTTCTATACACCAATAGTGAACTTGCAGAAAGAGAGATTACAAAAGCAATCCCATTTACCATCGCACAAAAAAAATTAAGCTACCTAGGAATAAACTTAACTAAAGAGGTAAAAGACCTCTACTCAGAAAACTACAGGACGTTGAAAAAAGAGATAGAGGAAGCCATAAACAGATGGAAGAGCATACCATGTTCTTGGATTGGTAGAATCAACATCATTAAAATGTCCATACTGCCCAAAGCAATCTATAAATTCAAGACACTTCCCATTAAAATACCAATGGCATATTTCACAGACCTAGAACGAACTCTCCAAAAATTCATCTGGAATAAAAAACGACCCCGAATAGCTGCAGCAATCCTGAGAAAGAAGTACAAAGTAGGTGGGATCTCAATACCAGATATCAAGCTGTATTACATAGCCACTGTTCTCAAAACTGCCTGGTACTGGCACAACAGACATATAGATCAATGGAATAGAATAGAGAGCCCAGAAATCAGCCCCAACCAATACGCTCAATTAATATTTGACAAAGGAGGCAAGAACATACAATGGAGTCAAGATAGTCTCTTCAATAAATGGTGTTGGGAAAATTGGACAGATACATGCAAGAAAATGAAACTAGACCACCAACTTACACCATACACAAAAATAAACTCAAAATGGATAAAGGACTTAAATGTACGACAGGAAACCATAAAAATTCTAGAAGAACCCAAAGGCAACAAAATCTCAGACATATGCCAAAGCAATTTCTTCACTGATACAGCTCCTAGGGCTCTTGAAACTAAAGAGAAAATGAACAAATGGGACTACATCAAAATAAAAAGCTTCTGCACAGCAAAAGAAACCATCAACAAAACAACGAGAAAACCCACTGTGTGGGAAAACATATTTGCCAATGCTATCACTGATAAGGGTTTAACCTCCAACATTTATAAGGAACTCATACAACTCAACAAAAGGAAGATAAACAATCCAATCAAAAAATGGGCAAAGGACCTAAATAGACACCTTTCAAAAGAGGACATTCAGAAAGCCAAGAGACATATGAAAACATGCTCCAAGTCACTAATCATCCGAGAGATGCAAATCAAAACTACAATGAGGTACCATCTCACACCTGTCAGAATGGCTATCATCAACAAATCAACAAACGACAAGTGCTGGAGAGGATGTGGAGAACAAGGAACTCTTGTGCACTGCTGGTGGGAATGCAGATTGGTGCAGCTACTATGGAAGACAGTATGCAGTTTCCTCAAAAAACTAAAAATGGAACTCCCATTTCACCCTGTGATCCCACTTCTAGGAATATATCCCAAGAAACCAGAAACACCAATCAGAAAGGATATATCCCGCCCTATGTTCATAGCAGCACAATTCACCATAGCTAATATCTGGAAACAGCCTAAGTGCCCATCTGTAGATGAATGGATTAGAAAACTCTGGTACATCTACACAATGGAATACTATGCTGCTGTAAAAAAGAAGGAACTCTTACCATTTGCAACAGCATGGATGGAACTGGAGAGCATTATGCTAAGTGAAATAAGCCAGTCAATGAAGGCAAAATACCACATGATGTCACTCATTTCTGGATAATAAAGACCATTATAAGCTTATGAACAAAAATAGATACAGAGGCAGAGCTGCCTGGAACAGACTGTCAAACTACAGCAGGAAGGCCGGGGAGGGTGGGGGGGTAGGGAGGGGGTAAGAGATCAACCGAAGGACTTGTATGCATCCATATAAGCATAACCAATGGACACAAGACACTGGGGGGTAGGGGAGGCCAGGGGATTGTCAAGGGCGGGGGAAAAAAAGGGAGACATATGTAATACTCTTTGTAATACTTTAAACAATAAAAAAAAAAGAACTGATGAATATTCTACAGAAACCCTCCCCTAAGATTCTCCCCTACAGAAAAAAAAAAGAATAGAAAGCCCTCAGGATAAAGATTCAAGGCGGGCTCACTCTATCGCACCTCCATACCCCTACCCAGGCATAAATTTTTTATTTCTTCCTTAATTCTATGGGTCCCCATGAGATTTGCAGCTAGGGAAGCAGTGAGCAGTGGCAACTCGACCCAGGCTCACCCCTGATCCTGTCTCCAAGGTCCTCTTTTTCTGTGACGTCCCAGTGAGCTAAAGCAGCCCCACCCAGGCTCACTCTGTCACTGCGAGCTTTCCTTCCCAGTGAGCCAACAGCAGCCCTGCCCAGTCTCACTGCTTTCCTAGAGCATTTCTAGGGAGCCAGAACAGAGCACCTCCTACGCTCTCCTGCTGCTTCTACCCTAAGTGCTTCCTTTGTTTCACTGTCCCCAGAATTAAAAAACACACTCTCAAACCCATCTGACTCCTGATGCAAAATCTTTTCTACACAAAGTCAAGAATCTGCATACTACAGGCTGGCCTGAGGTAGACCTGCTCAGGGCTGGCCTCTGTCCGGTAGCAATAGAATTATGGAATGCTCTCCTGTCCCACACCTCACCACCACATTGAAATGGCCCCCGGGTAAAAATAGAAATACAATTTTTAAAACTATGTTTCTCAGACAATACTTAAGTCTCTGGGGAATCTCATAGATCAAAGAGGATAAGGGAGACAAAACAAGGACAGCACAGGAAAGTTTGTCCTCTGACAAGACAGCTACAGCATCCAAAACCTCATACAAACCTCACACAAAATTGTTTTTACCTCAGTTCCTTTTACTTGTGCATCTTGTCAGTTTTAACAAAAAAGTATAAGGCATACTAAAGGGCAAAAACACAGTTTGAAGAGACTAAGCAAGCATCAGAACCAGACTTAGATATGGCACAGATGTTGGAATTAAGAGATAAGGAATTTTAAAACCACTGTGATTAATATGCTAAGGCCTCTAATGAGTAAAGTAGACAGCATACAAGAATGAATGGGAAATATAGGTAGAGATGGAAATTCTAAGATAGAATTAAAGGAAAATGGAAGTGAAGACTGTTTTTGATGAGTTCATTAGTAAACTGAACACGTCCAAGGGAATAATCATGAGCCTGAAGATATGCCAATAGAAACTTCTAAAACTGACATTGTAATAGAAACAAGGAAAAGAAACAGAATACCCCAGAACTGTGGGACAATCAAAAACGTGCAACACAGCCATGACCAGCGTTGCTCAGTGATTAAAGCATCAGCCTGCACACCAAAGGGTCTTGGATATGATTTCTGGTCAGGGAACCTACATAGGTTGCAGGGTCGCTCCTTGTCCCTAGTATGGGTGCATGTGAGAGGTAACCAATTGATGTGTCTCTCTCACATCAATGTTTCTCTCTCTCTTCCTCCCTCCCTTCCACTCTGAAAAAGCAATGGAAAAAATATCCTCAGGTGAGGAGTAACAAAAAAAAACACACTTTTTTTTTTTAAAGATGCAACATACACATAATGGGAATATCAGGAGGAAAGAAAAGAGAGAAAACAACAGAAGAAATAATTGAAGCAACAATGTCTGAGAATTTTCCAAAACCAATGATAGGCCCAAACCACAGATCCAGGAACCCCAGAGAACATCAAACAGGATGAATACCAAAAAAGTCTACAACTAGCCATTCAATACCGCAGAAAATTAAAGACAAAGTCTTGAAAGAAGTCAGAGGGGAAAAGCTCTACCTATAGAGGAGCAAGGGTAAGAATTATATCAGACTTTGCCTCAAAACCAAGCAAGCAAGAGGAGTGGAGGAAAATATTTTTTAAAATATATTTTATTGATTTTTTTTACAGAGAGGAAGGGAGAGGGATAGAGAGTTAGAAACATAGATGAGAGAGAAACATCAATCAGTTGCCTCCAGCATACCCCCTACTGGGGATGTGCCTGCAATCAAGGTACATGCCCTTGACTGGAATCCAACCTGGGACCCTTTTCTATCCACTGAGCCAAACTTAGTTAGGGCAAAATATTTAAAACGTGGAAAGAAGAAATCTCACTAATCTAGAATTCTATATTCAATGAAATTATACTTCAAAAGTGAAACAGAAATAAAGACTTCCTCAGGAAAACAAAAATTAAGGAATTTTGTCACCAGTAGACCTAACTTGCAAGAAATATTATAAGAAACTTTTCAGGAAAACAGGGAAAATTATATAGATGAGATACTTGGATCTACATAAAGAAACATTGGAGAAGGAGTAAATGAAGGCAAAATAAAACATACCAAACATTATTCATAGTAGCCAATAATGGTAGCTAGAAGGCAGTGAATAAAATATTCAAAGTGCTAAGAGAAAAAAAAACTATTAACCAAGAATCTATATCCAACAAAGCTATTTTATCTAACAAAAGAGAAACATGGTAATTAGCCATAACTTCGCTACCCTTCCCATTGGCTAATCAGCGAGATATGCAAATTAACTGCCAACCAAGATGGCGGCCGGCAGCCAGGCAGCTGATGCGAACAGGGAGGCTTGCTTGCTCCAGTGACGGAGGAAGCCAGGTTCCCCGCCTGCTGCTGCCGGCCTCTCAGCTGCTCTCTAAGAAACATTGTTACAAATATAGAAGCTAAACAAAGCCCCAGAAACCTGCTTTCAGTCAGCTGGGATCTCAGAGCTGGAGTCGCAACAAAGTTTCAAATACAGAAGGTAAACAAAGTCCAGAAACCTGCTTTCAGCAGCCGAGGTCTCAGAGCTGGAGCCGAGCCTCAGAGCTAAAGATGGCTCTCAGCTTCAGTGACAGCCATAGAAGGTAAATAAAATCCCAGAATAAAAAAGAAAAAAGAAATAAAAGAGAGGTTGGGAGCTTCAGTCACCCGCCAGCCTGAAAACGGGCCTCAGCCCCTCACCCAGACTGGCCAGGCACCCCAGTGGGGACCCCCACCCTGAAAGGGCTGTGACCAGCTACAAACAGCCATCATCCCCTCATCCAGACTGGCCAGGCACCCAAGCGGGACCCCCACCCTGATCTGGGACACCCTTCAGGGCAAACCAGCCGGTCCCCACACGTGCACCAGGCCTCTATCCTATATAGTAAAAGGGTAATATGCCTCCCAGCACCGGGATCAGTGGGGCCGCAAGGCCTCCCAGCCTGGGATCAGCGGAGCCACAAGGCCTCCTGAACCCAGGATCAGTGGAGCCATGAGGCCTTCCAGCACCGGGATCAGTGGAGACGCGAGGCCTCCCGGCCTGTGATCAGCAGAGCCGTGAGGCCTCCCGGCCCGGGATCAGCGGAGCCACGAGGCCTCCTGAACCCGGGATCAGCAGAGCAGTGAGGCCTCACTGCCCTTGTGTCAAGCGGAGCCATGAGGACTCCCAGCACTGGGATCAGCGGAGCCGCGAGGCCTCCTGGCCCCTGGAGCAGCATGACAGGGGGCAGCGCCCAAACCCCCTGATCGGCCCTGCTCTGTGTGTGACAGGGTGGAGCCACAACCTCCCCATCGGCCCTGCCTTGAGTGTGACAGGGGGTGGCACCCCAACCCCCCAATCGGCCCTACCCTGAGCGTGACTTAGGGTGGCATCACAACTTCCTGATCTGCCCTGCTCTGTGCATGGCAGGGGGGATCCCAACCCCCTGATCGGCTCTGCTCTGTGGGTGACAGGGGGGGAGCTCCCTAGCCCCTTGATCAACTCTGCTCTGTGTGTGACAGTGTACGGAGCCCCAACCCCCCTGATGGGCCCTGCTCTGTGCATGGCAGTGGGCAGCACCCCAACCCCCTGATAGGCCGGCTCTGTATGTGACAGGGGTGGCGCCACAACCCCCAGACCTGCCCTTCTCTGTGTGTGACAGGCGGTGGCGCTGCAACCTCCCCATCGACCCTGCCTTGAGTGTGACAGGGGGCGGCACCCCAACCCCCCAATCGGCCCTACCATGAGCGTGACTGAGGGTGGCATCGCAACCTCCTGATCCGCCCTGCTCTGTGCATGACAGGGGGTGGTGCCCCAACTCCCCAATCAGCCCTGCTCTGAGACTGACCAGGGGCTGCGGGGAAGGCACCTAGGGATTGGGCCTGCCCTCTGTCACCCGGGAGCAGGCCTAAGCCAGCAGGTTGTTATTTCCCGAGGGGTCCCAGACTGTGAGAGGGCACAAGTGGGGCTGAGGGACACACACCCCCGCCCCCCGCCAGTGCACAAATTTTTGTGCACCGGGCCTCTAGTCTATAATAATAAAAGCCTAATATGCTAATTAGACTGGACAGCTGAACAACCTTCTGGACGTCATTCCGGACGACCTTCTGGATGAAGCCTCTTTGTGTTAGTGAATTTTATTGTCAATTGCCTTACCGGAAAATATACATTGCAGTAAAATACACATCACATAGCATTTACTATTTTGACAATCTTTTTAAGTGTTCAATTCAGTGGCATTAAGTGCATTCTCAATGCTGTGCAACCATCACCACCATCCATTTCCAGAAGTTTTTCATATTTCTAAATAGAAATTGTGTGCCTATTGTTAACTCCTGCTACCCCCTACTGAAGCCCCTGGAAACTTCTATTCTACTTTCTGTTTCTACTAGAGGCTCGGTGCACGACATTTGTGCACTGGGGGGGTGGGGGTGGAAGGGCGGGGTCCCTCAGCCCAGGCTGTGCCCTCTTGCAGTCCAGGACCCCTCAGGGGATGTCCAACTGCCAGCAGGGAGTGGGCCTAAGTCAGCAGGTGGACATCCCCTGAGGGGTCCTTAGTGCTGCTGCGGAGGCAGGAGACGCTTCCGCCACCATGGCTGCACTCACCAGCCGTGAGCCCAGCTTTCCCTGTGAGAGTTCCACTCAGCCAGAAGCTGGCTCGCTGCTCCTTAGTGCTGCCTCGGAGATGGGAGAGGCTCCTGCCACTGCTGCTGCGCTTGCCAGCCATGAGCCCGGCTTCTGGCTGAGCAGCACTCCCCTTTGGGAGCCCACTGACCACCAGAGCACTCCTGCATTGAGCATATGCCTCCTGGTGGTCAATGCATGTTATAGCTACTGGTCATTCTACCATTTGGTCGATTTGCATATTACCCTTTTATTACATAGGATAATTTCCCTATTCTAGAAACTCCATATAAGGGGGATGGTACAATAGTTGATTTTTTGTGTCTGCCTTATTCCATTTACCACAGTGTCTTCAAGGTCCATCCAAGCTGTAGCAGGTGTCAGAATTTCCTTCCTTTTTAAAGCTAGGTAACATTCCATTGTATGTTCTATGGTCTATGTATGGATAGACCATTGTATGGATAGACCACATTTTGCTTATCAATTCATTTGTCCATAGGCAGTTGGGTTGTTTCCATGTTTCATATTGTGATTAATGCTTTCATGAACATGGGTGTACAAATACATGTTTGTTTGCCTGCTTTCATTCTCTTGAATATATCATAGAATTGTTGGATCATATGATAATTCTAAGTTTAAATTTTTGAGGAACCACCAACCTTTCCACAGCACCATTTTTTACTCCCAGCAACAATGTACAAGAGTTCCAATTGTCCACATCCTAGCCAGTACTTGTTAATTTCTTTTTCTTTTTTCCTTTTTATTGACTTTATTGGAGTGGCACTGGTTAAAAAAAATTATATAGGTTTCAGGTGCACAATTCCACAACACATTCTCTGTATATTGTATTGTCTGTTTATCACTCAAGTCAAGGCTTATTCCATCACCATTTATCCCCCCATACCCTCCTCCACTTGCCCCCACCCACTCTCCTCCTGGCAATCACCACATTGTTGTCCAAGTCCATGAGTTTTTTCTCTCTTTTTTCCTCTCAGTTCCATCACCCGGCTCCAGCCCCTTAACCTCTCCCTTACAGGTGTCAGCCAGCTCTCTATCTATGAGTCTGTCTCTATTTTGCTTGTTAGTTCAGTTTGTTCATTAGATTCCACATATGAGTGAAATCATATGATACTCTGACTAACTAATTTCACTTAACATAAAGCTCTCCAGGTCCATCTATGCTGTTGCAAAGGGTAATTTTTTCTTCATTTTACAGCCAAGTAGTATTCCATTTGTAAATGTACCACAGCTTTTTTATTCATTCATCTACTGATGGACACTCAGGCTGTTTCCAAATCTTGGCTATTGTAAATAATGCTGCAATGAAGATAGAGGTGCATATATTATTTTGAATTAGTGTTTCAGTTTTCTTTGGATAAATTACCAGAAGTAGAATTGCTGGGTCATAAGGCAGTTCCATTTTTAATTTTTTGAGGTAACTCCATACCACTTTCCACAGTGGTTGCACCAATCTGCATTCCCACCAACAGTGCACAGGGGTTCCTTTTTCTTTACAGCCTCACAATATTTGTTGTTTATTTATTGATTACTAGTGGCCTGGTGCATGGATGTGTGCACAGTGAAAGGAAATTAATTAGAAGAAATATTTTAATATTGCTATAAAATGAGATTTAGTCTCATCCCATAATTTCGACATAGCAAAACACATGTGTGTGAGAGCTTTATATATGGTGCATGCACAAGTCAACGTTTATTTTTAAACGTTGTGCGCATTATATGCACTGGCTGGTCGGTCAGTCAGATGGTTGGACGGATGTACAGTGGTTCACAGCTTTTGATAGATAGATAGATAGATAGATAGATAGATAGATAGATAGATATCACTCTGACAGGTGTGGGGTGATATTGTGGTTTTAATTTGCATCTCTCTGATGATTAGTGATGTTGAGCATCTTTTCATATGTCTATTGACCATCTGTATGTCCTCTTTGAAGAAGGGTCTATTCAAGTCCCTTTTCCAAATTAGATTTTTTGGTGTTGAGTTTTATAGGTTCCTTATAAATTTCAGATATTAATCCCTTATCAGATGTATCATTGGTGAATATGTTCTATCTTCAGTGGGTTGTCTTTTCATTTTGTTGATGGTTTCCTTTGCTATGCAAAACATTTTTATTTTTGTGTAGTCCCATTTGTCTTTTTTTTTTTCTTTTACTCGCCCAAGGAGATATATTAGAAACAATATTGCTATGAGAAATGTCCGAGATTTTAGTGTGTATGTTTTCTTCTAGGATGTTTATGGTTTTGAGTCTAACATTAAGTTCCTATTCCTGTTTGAGCTTATTCTTGTGTGTGGTATAAGAAGGTGGGTGGCTGACCTTCCCCTGGTGAATTTACCACTAGACTCCAGTAAGGCTGCTGGGGCTGACCAGAAGCCCCTGAACAATGGATGAATGGATTACTCCAACAGTTTCACTGTGAAAGAGAAGGCTATGGGACAGCTGGCTGAGGAAGCCAGGCAGCCTCAATTGCCTGCATCGTTAGCCTTTTATTGTAACAGCAGTTTGAGATAAAGTTTATCTTTTAGATACAATCAGCAGGGTAAGTAATATTGGGAGGACACATGTGTTTGTAGTGTCTTTAAAGCAAGGACACTCAAAACATTAAGCATAAGGATTCCAGTAAACACCCGGGGGTCTACACCTGCACAGACTTGTTTGGAAAGGTCAAGGAATAATGAGGGGCACGCCTTCAGCACTCCCATAAGTCTCCCCTAAGTCAGGATTCCGATAAACAGGGCAGGAATCCGCACACTTCCCTTTTCTCAGAATGTCCTCCTTACAAGCTTTCCAACCAAGTCTTGTGTGCTCCCCAACACAGGGCCTTTACTTGGCCTGGGGGGCAGGACCTAGACAGCGGTGAAAACAAGACCCCATGGCCACAGTGTAATTGCAAGGGCAGCTTCCACTTTGGGGGATGAAGGCCCTCTGCTGGCAGAGGGGCCAGAGGTCCTTGCACTTGTCCAACCGCAAGCCTGGACTCCTGCATGCTGCGCCCAGAATGCCCACCTGGCTATAAGGAGTATCAGTGACCACTGTCCCCTGGGAGCCACATGGCCAGTGCACCAGCAGATGGGAGCTCCTCTGCGCAGGGTCTGGCTCCCCTCCCCCAGTCTCTGAAGGCAGGGGCAGTGCCACCCCATCTCCCGACAGTGCTCAGGGGTGAGGAAGGGCCTTGGCCTGGTCAGGTGCGTGCTGACCTGAGCTGCGCTCTGCTCCCTGTGGGCAGCTGGTCTGCCACAGGTCTGGCGTGGCTGTGCCTGGGGGCCAGCAGCGGTGTTGGCGGATGTTCCCCTAATCCGTTCCCTACATAGCCAGGACGGCCCAGCCCAGGTGGGTTTACTCCAGCACCACAGCCACGCAGCCAAGACTGTCCAGGCTCCTCCAGGATGTGTGACCAGGGTGAGGCCCCACAAACCCACCCCATGGAGGAGGGTGGTTACGTGCAGAAACAGATGAAATTGGGTGAGAACCCCCTCAACACACAGAGGGATGCTCTGCAAAACCGGCACACCCTTTTACAGATGTCAAGTATCTCAACAACTTTCCACTGTACAGATAATGCCCCATTCTGCACACCAACACATATTACTATGGGATGCATTTTTTAAATACATTGGCTTATGGGAGTGTCTGCATAGATAGAGCTTGATGGACAGATTCCCCTAAAAAGGCTGTACAAGCGTCAGCCAGCAGACTGAAGGGTCTCGGGTTTGATTCTGGGTCAAGGGCATGTAGCTGGGTTGCAGGCTCAATTCCTGGGGCACCCGTGTGGGAGGCAATCAATCGATGTGTCTCTCTCACATCAATGTTTCTCTCTGTGTGTGTGTTTCTACCCCTCCCTTCCACTCTCTAAAAATCAATGGGAAAATATTCTAGGGTAAGGGATTAAAGAAAAAAGGCTGTACTAGCTTAAACTCCCACCCCATAGGCCAGCTCCTTCCAAAACCAAACTGTTCCTAATACCTGTTCCTTGCTCCCTATGACCCCTCCTATACCAAAACTGTCCTCAACTGACCTGCTCCTTCTACACCCATGTCCCTCCTCCACCCCACGTGTCCCCATAGGCCTGCTCCTTCTAACCCTATATATACTCCTGTATCCAAACTGTCCCCAAGGGTCTGCTCCATCTACCCCATATCCCTTCTATACCCCAGCTGCCCTACAAGCCTGATCTTCCACCTTTATGTCCCCTTCTGTACACACTTGTCCCCCACTGACCTGTTCCTTCCACACTAGGTCGCCTCCTGTCACCCATCTAACCTTATAGCCTGGCTCCTTTCATCCCTACATCCTCTGTTCTATCCTACTTGTCCCTGAACACCTAGTCCTTCCACCTTTATGTCCCCTTCTGTATCTCATTTATCCCTCACTGGCCTGCTTATTCCACCTTCATGTCCCCACCTGTACCCAACCTTTTCCCCATTGGCCAGTTATTTTCACCCACGTGTCCCTTCCTGGATGTGCTGCATGGGTAGCTGTCACTCCCCACACGGGCCTCTCTGGTCCTTCCCAGAAACCGCCCTCAGCTCATGGGCCAGGTACAAAGCCTGTGTCCCTGGGAATCTTGGGGTGGGAGAATTATTCCTCACTCCTGAGAGCAGGTAGATGGAGCAGGCTGAGAGCAGTTGTGACTGTACCAAAGTGGGGGTACCTGCTAGGGAGGCCTCATGGGCTCAGGGACCAGATGGGTGGCCCTGCACAGGTGGAGAAGCAGTTTTCCTTGGCCTGAGGACAGGCCTCTGGGCAGTGATCGTGAAGCCACCACTGGCCCAAGGAGCCCTAGACATGGTCTTCAATTACTGCAGCTGTAGAGCTACCCAGGTCTTCCCTGGGAGATGATGTGAGGAGGGAGACATGGCTTGCTCCCGTCTAGACAGCATTCCTCCCACAGCTGGTTCCCATCAGAGCAGGGCTCAGCTGCCCACCCCACCCCACAAGTGAACTTGTCAGGCAAATGTAAAAACCCCCAATAGTCATCTCCTTTACCAAATTCCAACCCTGGGAGCAGGAAGAGCAGTACTCCTGTGTCCCCAGCCAGTCCTTGGAGACCTTCACTGTCCACTGGCTCCAGAGGGAAGGGCTCCAGAGAGAGGAGCTGGGATGTGGCCCACCCCCATCCCCCATCCCCCCAATGTCTTTGGGCTGTGACTTTGGGCAGGGAAGGGTTGCTTGCCCCCCTTTCAGGGCTAGACCAGGCCATCCTCTGATGCTGGTGGGTGGGGCTCCAACGCATCAGAGAGATGCTCCCATCCCCTTGCCCTTTGAGGACCCACCGGCGTGAAGGACAGAAGCTGCCCCCGACTCCCAGTAGTTTACTCTGCTTATGCCCCTGGGGCCATAACCCGAGAGCTGCTGCATCCCCACTTCTTCACCTGCCTCAGCCAGTTTCTCTCCCCACTCACTGGCCTGGCAGCATCTGCCCTTGGCCTGGCACAGCCCTGGGGCACAGTCTCCTGTCCAGGCTGGAGCTGGAGTGATGGGAACCCAGTGTTCTTCATTGCTATAGAGCTTCTGCCTGGGGTGCTGTGTGCTCCCTACCCCAGGGGCTCCTTGGCATTATATAGACAAAGGTTAAAGAGACAGTAAGGACTGTCCCCCAGGCAAACTGGTTGAGACCATGACCATATATACGTGTGTGTGAGCCATGATGGGTGCTATGCACACCTGTGTGGGTGCCATATGTTGTATGGGTGCATAGGTCTGGTTCTCAGCCCTGACCTGGTCCTGGGGAGGGTAGCAAATACGGGCATGCTCCTCTGGAGAACAGAGGCCTCAGCCCGACTCCCCAGGGCCATGAGGGGAGCTGCCCTGACTCTACTCTATAGATCAGGAAATGATGCTTACCCCTGGCTAGACATACTGCTCCCTTTCTGGACCCTGTGGCCTCTCAGTGAGCCCTACTAGGAGAAGGTGGGCTAGGGGAGTGGGGGGAGCACAGGGTTCCTCAACACCCTCCTGCCCTGGGGCACATCTCCCAGGGCTCCCTAATCAGAGGCCTGCAGGGTGGCACTGGGCCTGGCTGATGAAAAAGCTAGAGATGGATCCAGGTCCTGGGACTCTCACTGTTGGGTGGCTGGTGGAGTGGAGGGTCCCAGTCATGGACTGAGGGGCCTGGGGACAAGTGTCAGCCAAATTGCTGGAAAAGTGGCCCAACCCCAAGGAAGACCAACAGACACTCGGGAGCTGGTACTGGACTCCACCCACCCTGCTTTACACTCTGGGAGCCAGCCAGGACCCCTCCCTAGTGGCGCTCTCTGGGCCCAGGTCTAGCCCGGCCCTGGGTTCTGTGATTCCAGCATACCTGGAGTCTGGAGGGACAGGTCTCTTGCTCCCAGATCCTATCCCTCTCATCCCTTAGCTAATGGTCACCACTGCCCAGAGATTCTGCCCAAACACCCACCTCTCCATCTGTTCCATCTGCTCTGGGCTTGTCCCCCTTACTGCCTGGACCATGGCCCTTCAGCCTCCATCTGACCCTGCTCCCCACCACCAGAGGCCTGCCTTCAGCATGCTTTGCAGTTCTGCTCCGTCCCCTGGCAGGCATCACTGCAGCTGCAGGACAGCCACCTTGAGGGTGTTGCCAGACCCCTGCCCTCTGTCAGCCATCCAAGGCATCAGTCCACACCAGACACACAGGCAGGCATGCTGGAACATACAATCTCACACATGCACACATGTAATCACACACTTGCAGGCATGCAATCACAGATGAGCCCTGGCATACATGCACGCATGCACTTGTACGTATGCATGTGTGTACACTGCATATAGATGCATATTTGCATATGCACTGGCACATTGGTACTCATGCTGTATAGAAGTAGATGGGGACAAAGCCAACTCCATCTTTGTGTCCCAGATTTCATTTCATGTGTTAGTTTCATGTTGTCACCTCTGACCAACCTCACTGTCCTCAGTGAGCATATCAGAGCTTTCTATTTGATGATTATCTGTGTTCCTTTAAATGTAGCCATGAATATTTTGTTAGCAACAGCCAGAATGGCATGACAACCAACATAAATATCAAAGTGGTGATAGTATTGATTATAAACAATCACTTACCACAGGCCACCAGGAAATGGCTCTTGCATTACTGCATTCTTGGTGTTTTCCTGTCAGTGCCCGAGTTGTGCTATATAAAAAACAAAACAAAAACGGTACAGTAACGGGTTTGTGAGCTGAGATAATCTGCACAGAACTGCTGGGTCGGTGCCCTGTCTGACCCAATCTTCCCGCGTGAATAGATCATCCTGTAATAAATACCATTATATTCGTGGAGTTTCCTGCTTTGTTCATTTGTCTGAAAATACCTTCTTGTTATGGTGGCCATTAAACTTTTGCCCCACCATTGGACACATGCAGTCGCACACATGCACATGCACTGGCACGCGTGCACACATGTTGTGACATTCATGGCACTCATGCACACATGTGCTCTGGCCACACCAGCCAGGCCCACTTTCACTCTCTCCTTCTCTGGACTTTGAGTTTCAGCTGTCCCCCTGCCTGGTCAGCTTATTGTCAGCACTCAGCGTCCACCTCACATGAATTTCCTCTGTGTAGCATCCAGCCCGCAGGTGAACCCCGGGGCAGTGGTCATCTTGAGGGCAAGAGTGCTCCAGATGCACACACCCCTCCAGCAAATGCCTGCCCAGCTGGGTGGACATGACTCACCCTGACTGCTGTCATCCTGAGGCTTCAGGGTTCACACTCAGGAGGGAGCAGGAAAGACAAGCTCAATCCCTCACAGCACTAGGTCAACCTCCACTATAAGGGCAGGTGGGAGAACCAAGATGGCGGCATAGGTTAACGCCGGAGTTTGCTGCTTTGAACAACTACTTCAAAAGTGAAACTAAAAGACAGAACGGATGTCACCCAGAACCACAGGAACGCTGGCTGAGTGGAAGTCCTACAACTAGGAGGAAAGAGAAACGCATACGGACACTCAGAGGAGGCGCAGTGCTGAAGTCAAATTCTGAGGTGCGGAGTGCGCGGAGCGGGCTGGCGGCAGAGGGCGCGGTTGGCGTTTTCAATCGGGAGGGAGTCGCAGACTCTGGGCTCCAGATACGGGCGAGTCTTTAGGGACCCAGACTCAAACGGGAGAAGCGGGACTGTCTGGCTTAGGTCAGAGCGAGTGCAGCTTTCTCTCCGAGCTTTGCAGCGGGTGTTGGGACTCAGAGAGGCAGAGCCCCTGGGGACAGGACTGAGAGCCGCCATAACTGCTCTCTCTGGCCCACCCTGTTGATCCTGTGCGACCCGCCCTGCCCAAGCCCTGCACTGAGGCATTTGCCGGATAGCCTCAGGCAAACGCCAGATTAGCACCTCCCTAGAGGACAGAAGTTCTCTCACTGCTGACACAGCTGATTCTCATAGCCACTTGGCCTGGAGGTCAAACCCTCCCTGGAATTAGCTACAACAATCAAGATTTAACTATAAGACTGCGAACGAAGACCACTAGGGGGTGCACCAAGGAAGCATAACAAAATGCAGAGACAAAGAAACAGGACAAAATTGTCAATGGAAGATATAGAGTTCAGAACCACACTTTTAAGGTCTCTCAAGAACTGTTTAGAAGCCGCCGATAAACTTAATGAGATCTACAAGAAAACTAATGAGACCCTCGATCTTATATTGGGGAACCAACTAGAAATTAAGCATACACGGACTGAAATAACGAATATTATACAGACTCCCGACAGCAGACCAGAGGAGCGCAAGAATCAAGTCAATGATTTGAAATGCGAGGAAGCAAAAAACACCCAACTGGAAAAGCAAAATGAAAAAAGAATCCAAAAATGCGAGGATATTGTAAGGAGCCTCTGGGACAGCTTCAAGCGTACCAACATCAGAATTATAGGGGTGCCAGAAGATGAGAGAGAGCAAGATATTGAAAACCTATTTGAAGAAATAATGACAGAAAACTTCCCCCACCTGGTGAAAGAAATGGACTTACAGGTCCAAGAAGCACGGAGAACCCCAAACAAAAGGAATCCAAAGAGGACCACACCAAGACACATCATCATTAAAATGCCAAGAGCAAAAGATAAAGAGAGAATCTTAAAAACAGCAAGAGAAAGAAACTCAGTTACCTACAAGGGAATACCCATACGACTGTCAGCTGATTTCTCAACAGAAACTTTGCAGGCCAGAAGGGAGTGGCAAGAAATATTCAAAGTGATGAATACCAAGAACCTACAACCAAGATTACTTTATCCAGCAAAGCTATCATTCAGAATTGAAGGTCAGATAAAGAGCTTCACAGATAAGGAAAAGCTAAAGGAGTTCATCACCACCAAACCAGGATTATATGAAATGCTGAAAGGTATCCTTTAAGAAGAGGAAGAGGAAGAAAAAGGTAAAGATACAAATTATGAACAACAAATATGCATCTATCAACAAGTGAATCTAAGAATCAAGTGAATAAATAATCTGATGAACAGAATGAACTGGTGATTATAATAGAATCAGGGACATAGAAAGGGAATGGACTGACTATTCTTGGGGGGGAAAGGGGTGTGGGAGATGCGGGAAGAGACTGGACAAAAATCGTGCACCTATGGATGAGGACAGTGGGTGGGGAGTGAGGGCGGAGGGTGGGGCGGGAACTGGGAGGAGGGGAGTTATGGGGGGGAAAAAGAGGAACAAATGTAATAATCTGAACAATAAAGATTTAATTAAAAAAAAAAAAATAAGGGCAGGTGGCTACTGGCCCAGGGTCAGGGCACAGAAGCAGGTGAGCTGGGATGTGAGCCCAGGGGTGCAGGTGTTGGAGCTAGACCAGCTGTGGGCAAACTACGGCCCGCGGGCCGGATCTGGCCCGTTTGAAATGAATAAAACTAAAAAAAAAAAAAGACCGTACCCTTTTATGTAATGATGTTTACTTTGAATTTATATTAGTTCACACAAACACTCCATCCATGCTTTTGTTCCGGCCCTCCGGTCCAGTTTAAGAACCCATTGTGGCCCTCGAGTCAAAAAGTTTGCCCACCCCTGAGCTAGAACTTCACACCTGCACATTCTGGCTGGGAGGATGCTGTATGCTGGGAACTGGGCTGCCTGATGGCCCCAGAGCTTGACGGGGCCACACTCCTGGCCAGGACAGTCCCTGGATGAGGGATGCTGGACCAACACTCTGGGTCATGAGGATGGAGCAGGAGCCCATGTCCAGCCCACCTGAGGAAAGGTTCATCTCAGTTTTGCATGGTGACAGAGGGAGGGCAGGAAGATGAGAAGGAGCCAGTGGTCTCCCCACGAGTGGGGTCGCCTCCATGAAAGACATAGGTCACACTGGTGGAGAAGGGCCAGTGCCAACACCTGCAGGCTGCTACTAAAGTGGCCTTAGAGCAGGGGTGGAAAAACTTTTTGACTCGAGGGCCACAATGGGTTCTTAAACTGGACCGGAGGGCTGGAACAAAAGCATGGATGGAGTGTTTGTGTGAACTAATATAAATTCAAAGTAAACATCATTACATAAAAGGGTACGGTCTTTTTTTTTTTTTTAGTTTTATTCATTTCAAATGGGCCGGATCCGGCCCACGGGCTGTAGTTTGCCCACGGCTGCCTTAGAGTGAAGTATGTGTAACATACCCCGCCCCTCCCCCATCCTGCAGATGGAGAGACTGAGGCCCAGGCTGGAATAGTGAATCAGAGATAAAGCTGGGGAGGGGCCTGGGACTCAGATACCTGGGAAAATGGGAGCTCTGGTGAGAATGAGGGAACAGCAGTGGCTCAAGTGCAGGGGCAGGTCCTGGCATAGGGACAGACATAGGAACAATAAGATGAAACTGGGAGTCCAAAAACACACCAGGCAACTATGGTCAATGGATTTAGCCAGGATTGCCAAGTCCATTCAGGGAGAAAGAATTGTCTCATCAACAAATGGTGCTGGGACAACCGGATAGCCACATGCAGAGGATGGGACTCCGGCTGCACCTCAACACCCAAATCAGCCAAAATGGATCAGGGGGTTAAAACTATAAAATGTTTAGAAGAAAACACAGGGCAAATCTTCATGGCCTAGGATTTGGCAATTAATTCTTAGATATGACACCAAAACACAAGCAATAAATTAAAAATAGATTAGTTGATATTCATCAACATTAAGCACTTTTGTAAATCAGAGGACATTATTAAGCAAGTGAAAAGACACTGTACAAAATGGAAGAAAATATTTATGTCATATATCTGAAAAGAATCTAGTAGCATAACATATAACGAATTATTTACAATTCAACAAGAAAAAGACAAACAACCCAGTTAAAATGGGCAAAGGACTTCAACAGACATGTCAAACAGACGCACAAACAGCCAGCAAGCACATAAAAAATGCCCGCCATTACCAGTCAGTCAATAGGGATGTGCAAATCAAAACCATAACAAAGTATCACATCATACCTGTTGAGATGGCTAGAATAAAACATAAAACTAACAAAAATAACCACACACACACACACACACACACACAACAAAACCCAGAAAATAACAGGTGTCAGTAAGTACAGAAATTGGAATCCAGGTGTCATTCAGGTGGGAATACAAAAGAGTACATTCATTATGGAAAATAGAATGATGATTTCTAAGAAAGTTAAACATGGAATTACCATGTAATCCAGCAATCTTACTCCTAAGGAATGGAATTTCTAGAACTGAAAACGGACTCAAGTAAACACACATACCCATGCTGACAGCAGCATTATTCACAATTGCCAAAAGGTAAAAACAGCCCCGTGTCCACCAAAGGTGAACAGATTAACTCGTGTCAAAGAAAAATTACAAATGGAGCCACTTTAAAATGGAGTTAGAGCTGCCATCCCAGAGGAACTGCCTTTCAAGTCTTATGCTTCAAATCTTTGGGATGTTAAAACAGGCAGTATAACCTTTGAACTGGGCCTAAGCAACATTGTGTCCCAAAGAACTGTTTGCAAGGATAGTAAGAAAGCAGATATTATGACTATTGGACTGATGGCTGCTTACTGAAAATTAAAAACATTGTTTAAAACTAGCGGCACTATATTGATTTATCTGCACCAATACAAATGCCTCCTTCCACTGAGGTAATTGTTCCCCTTCTTCTTCTCATAAATACCCTTTGCCTTTGTCTCCTAATCAGGACACTCTCTGGGCTTCTGCCTGAATCTGTGTCTCACAGCTTTTCTTATGATTTCAATAAATGTGTGTTGCATTTTTAAAAAATCCTCACCCAGGGATGTTTTTTCCCTTTGATTTTCAGACAGAGTGGAAGGGAGGGAGGAGGGGAAAGAGAGAGAGAGAGAAAGAGAGAGAGAGAGAGAGAGAGAGAGGAATATCAACATGAGAGAGACATCAATTGGTTGCCTCCTGCACAAGCCCCAACTGGGGCTGGGGATTGAACCTACAACTGAGGTACGTGCCCTTGACCAGGAATTGAAACCACAACCCTTTGGTCCGAGGGCTGATGCTCTAACCACTGAGCAAAGCTAGCCAGGACTGTTGCCTTTTTCTGAAAGGCCTTTTATTTTTAGTTTAACACACAGAATATCATACAGCCACAAAAAGGAGCGAAGCCCTGACACAAGCTTCAATATGGATGAACCCTGAAAATACTGTGCTCAGTGACACAAGCCAGACCCAAAAGGCTACATTTTGTGTGATCCCACTTATATGAAATGTCCAGAGTAGACAAATCCATAGACCCAGAAAGCAGGTTGGTGATACCAGGGACCAGGGAAGGGATGGGGAGAAACTGCTTATTAGATACGGGTCTTAATTTGAGGTAATAAAAATATTCTGGAACTAGACAGAGGTGATGGCTTCCCAACACTGTGAACGTGCCAAATACTACTGAATTGTTCACTTAAACAGGTTAATTTCCTGTTATGTGAATTTCACTCTGTCCTGTAGCAGCAAGGGGACCATCAGTGGTCTTTTCAGAGACTGCTGACAGCCCACCCAGAGTGAACCCTGGCCTTCCTCCAAGCCACCTCCAGCCTCACTCACACCTTTGCATCCCTGACCCCTACCTTGACCCCAGGAAGGGTAAGAGGCTGGTGAAGAGTCAGACAGGACCAGGCCATTGCTATCTAGGGCAGATAGCCATGGGGCAGGGGCGGGGAAAAGCCTTCCTGGGACATTGTCTTCGCACTTGGCCTGAAGGTGGGGCTGAGGCTTTGGCAGCCCTTGTGGGCTGGGTTCCCCAGGCCCAGTGCCATCAGCCACCCATGGCAGTCCAACTTGTCCTGCAAGCTCAGTGATACCCATCTCAGTGGCTCTAGCAACCCCTCAGGGGAGTTTCAGAGGTGTCCACAGTTGCCAGCATCCCAAGCAACCCTTCTCTGAGAGCCATGGGCCACACCTTCAAGACCCTGCCACAGGTGAGTCCTCCTGCCTGCGGTGCCCTGACCCCCGCCACAGAGCCCTCAGCCCGAGCCTATACAGCCACGACAGGTGGCCACTTCCTGGGTGTGCAGGTCCTGTGGGAAAAGAAACATTTCTGTCCCTTTTCAGGGGAAGGGGCTTAGTAGCAGGTATGGTCTCTTTTGGAAAAAGGTGTTCACAGGTCTACAAGCTTTAGGGTGTAGAAAAGGGTGTTCATCAGGCTACAGATTCAGATCCCTGGGTTCTCCGGGGTTCTGGGCCCAGGAATCTGTGTGTACCTCCCAGCCCAGATGAAGTGGTGAGGGGTCAGAGTCTCACAGACCCTGAGTGAGTGGGCGGAGAAGCTGGGGGACCACACTCTCCAGCCCCCCCTTCAGTGACCTGGGACTCCTGCAATGTGTTGGGTACACCAGCCTTCAGAGAGGATGATACACAGAAAGCACCTCTGGCCTGCAGATGCAGACTGGGGCTCTGTGGGACCTGGAAGACCATCCTGCTAGGCAGACCCCTCACACTGAAGCACAGTATGAGGATGCTTTGCACCCCTTGCATTTAGTGCATTTTTTAAGTGAGAAATGTTTTTTAAAGGAGTTATCTAAGTCTACTTTGGAAATCAGTAATTTCAATTTAGCAGCTTTCTTTGTACATTTAAAGGCCAATATATGTAGAGGGTCTCAGACATCCTAGCAGGTTTTAGGAAAGGCTGCAGGTCCCAGCACTGGGAGGCAGGGCCTGACCTGGTAAGTACCATACACCCCTGATCTCCAAGAAGCTTTGCAAGTGGGTTGAAACACATTCATCTGCAGACTCATATGTGTGTGTGTCCATGCACACACATGCACACACACAGAGAAACACACATATGTCCATGCACACACGTAGAGACTTGCACACATAGATCTATGCACACATACACATTTAGGTCCATGCACAGAGACCAACACCAATGGTTGTTGGTGCTAATTCAACATCAAGAGGAATCCTTAATTTGGGGTGTGGTGAGAAGGGAAATTATTTAGTGCAAAACAGTTTGTGATACAGCGTGGCTGTGAATACAGGATGGCTGTGGAGACAGCAGGGCTATGGAAAAGCTCAACTGGGATACAGCAAAGCTGCAGGACAGGTCTGGGGCCAGGCAGCCCTGAGCCAGGCTCCTCTCCAGCTATACAGTCTGCTGTGCTACAGCCCTCCTGATGCTCTGCTCCATGCTGGTCTGCTTTGTGCTGCACTGGTTTGCTCTCAAGAGACACCTTGAGTGCTTCTGCTCACCAGGGACACACAGCCTTCCCCCTTCAGTGGAAAAGGAAAGTGTGCTCTCCCAACCCAAGGGGAGCTGACTTATATGGACAGAAGTCCTCACCCAGGGTCCCTGATTGGTCCTTTTTCAGGCAAATGAGGACTCCAAATCCTTGCAGTTTGATTGGTCTAAAGGGACACTGTCTTGATTAGTCAAAATAGAGCTGCTCTGATTGGGTGGAGAAAGCCTCAGTCCTATTGGTTGAAATAGGATTTTAGGAACTCCTTTATAAGGGCTGGCTCAGGTGGCAGAAACAGTGCAGGCAGACACAGTGCAGGCATATCTGTGAAGTGCGATTTGCTTGAGAGGCCCTGTGCAGGGATGGCTGCTAGGCTCTGTTTTTGTTTTGTTTTATTTTGTTTTTAGCCAAGTTAGCCACCAGGGTTCAGAATACACACAGGTATCCACATGCTTTTAGATGGTCACTGTCCTTGAGCTGGTGCGTGGGCTGGGAGAAAAATGTGAGAAGCTTAGCCTCAGAAACCCACACTCACAACACTGAGACAGGCTCACCCCACAGAAGGAAGGAAGCAAAGATCCTGGCTGCTCCTGCACTTGACACTTGTTGGGGGAGTTTGAAATCACCTACTTTGAGGACCCTACCATTTACAACTTTGGGGAACGTTCAAGCAACAATGCAGAGCCAGGAGCAGCAACTCTGGGTAAAAGCCAGGGCACTAGCCCGCCTCTTTCTATTCCTTCTGAAGGATGGGACCTGGGGCCACGTAGCTGGGTGGCTCTGTGGAGGAGCCTGAAAAAAGGAACTGACCAGGTGGGCTGCGGTCTGGTCCAAGCATGAACAGCAGGAGAGGGCATCAGCTAGAGCCCCTGCCTAGGAGGGCGTCTCTAGAGAGTTAGGGTAGAGGCAGGGGGGACTGGTGGGTTTCTAGTACTTGGGGTAGGGAGTCTAAGGGAGGGAGGGCAGAGCCTGGGGTAACATGATGGGCAAGCAGGGGCTGCATACCTACCTGGGCAGAAAAGCCAGATGCTGGGGACACCTGGGAGACCCCAGCCATGGCTGCCCCAGTCCTGTTCAGGCCTCTCTCCTGCCTGTACAGTGGGAGTTTTTTACTCATTCACACAGCACTTACTCCTCAGTTTGGGAGACTGATCCCTGCGCAGAGAGAGCACAGCCAGCCTGGGGTGGGGGGTGTGAACTGTTCTAAGAGCAAGGGGCAGGTTAAAGGGAATGATGGGGTGTGTCAGGCCTGAGCAGCTGAGAAGTCATCTAAACAGGAGGAAAACCTCCACAGCAATCCAAAGCCTGACTGCTCAGAACAAATCATGTCCCTGGGGCCCAGGACCTGGCAACCCAAGGAGGGCTGACTGTTGACCCTTGGCCCTCTTGTGAGTGACCTCATATGGCCCCCATGGTCCCACCCCACCAAGGGGTATAGGGGGTGCAGGAGGGCGGCTCCACCCTTCCTGGAAGCAGCATGTCAGTCCCCTCTGGTGAGACCACACATATTCTCTAAAGTACATTCCAGGGTCCATCAATGGCCCGAAACCCTCTCCTGCCATTCCACCCTGTGGGGCCCATAGTGCCCCTTGGCATCTAGGGGCCTGAGTCTACATTTCCCCAAGAGAAACAGGATTCACAGTGGCCTCCTGCCTTTTGTTGGGACTGAGAAAGGGTGTGCAGCCAAGAGATGGTTCCAGCTGTGTAGCCACATGGCCACAGCTTCCCTCCCTCTCCAGGACTGGCCTTGCTGTTACCTCTACCCAGGAAGCTCCAGCATGTCCTCTAGAAAAAGGACCTCGAGAAACCAAGATGGCGGCATAGGTTAACGCCGGAGATTGCTGCCTCGAACAACCACTTCAAAAAACAACTAAAGATGGAACGGACATCATCCAGAACCACAGGAAGGCTGGCTGAGTGGAAATTCTACAACCAGGAGGAAAGAGAATATCATACCCAGACTCAGAGGAGGCGCAGTGCTGAAGTGAAATACTCAGGTTCGGAGTGCGCGCGGAGCGGGCTGGCGGCGGAGGGTGCGGTTGTTGTTTTCAACCGGGAGGGAGTTTCAGACTCTGAGCTCCAGATCCAGGCGAGTCTCTAGGGACCCAGATTCAAACGGGAGAAGCGGGACTGTCTGGCTTCGGTCGGAACTCGAAGGCAGCTTTCTCTCCGAGGTTTGCAGCAGTTGCTGGGACTCTGTGAGGCAGAGCCCCTAGGGACGGAACTGAGAGCAGCCATAACTGCTCGCTCCAGCCCGCCCTGTAGATCCCCGGGGACCCGCCCCGCCCAAGCCCTGCGCAGAGCCATTTGCCGGATAGCCTCAGGCAAACGCTAGATTAGCACCGCCCTAGAGATCCAGCACAGAAGCTCTCCCACTGCAGACACAGCTGACTCTCATAGCCAATTAGCCTGGAGGTCAAATCACCCCCAGTATTGCCAAAAGACAACAATCAAGGCTTAACTACAACAAGACTGCGCACAAAGACCACTAGGGGGTGCACCAAGAAAAGATTAAAAAAATGCGGAGACAAAGAAACAGGATGCAAATGTCAGAAATGGAAGATATAGAGCTCAAAACCACACTTTTAAGGTCTCTCAAGAACTGTCTAGAAGCTGCCGATAAACTTAGTAAGGCCCTCGAAAAGACTGGTGAGACTGCCGATAAATGTAGTGAGATCCTCAAGAAATCTAATGAGACCCTCGATATTGTGATAAAGAACCAACTAGAAATTAAGCATACACTGACTGAAATAAAGAATATTGTACAGACACCCAACAGCAGACCAGAGGAGCGCAAGAATCAAGTCAAAGATTCGAAATGCGAAGAAGCAAAAAACAACCAACTGGAAAAGCAAAATGAAAAAAAGAATCCGAAAATACGAAGATAGTGTAAGGAGCCTCTGGGACAGCTTCAAGCGTACCAACATCAGAATTATAGGGGTGCCAGAAGATGAGAGAGAGCAAGATATTGAAAACCTACTTGAAGAAATAATGACAGAAAACTTCCCCCACCTGGTGAAAGAAATAGACTTACAGGTCCAAGGAGCGCAGAGAACCCCAAACAAAAGGAATCCAAAGAGGACCACACCAAGACACATCATAATTAAAATGCCAAGAGCAAAAGACAAAGAGAAAATCCTAAAAGCAGCAAGAGAAAGAAACTCAGTTACCTACAAGGGAATACCCATACGACTGTCAGCTGATTTCTCAACAGAAACTTTGCAGGCCAGAAGGGAATGGCAAGAAATATTCAAAGTGATGAATACCAAGAACCTACAACCAAGATTACTTTATCCAGCAAAGCTATCATTCAGAACTGAAGGTCAGATAAAGAGCTTCACAGATAAGGAAAAGCTAAAGGAGTTCATCACCACCAAACCAGGATTATATGAAATGCTGAAAGGTATCCTTTAAGAAGAGGAAGAAGAAGAAAAAGGTAAAGATACAAATTATGAACAACAAACATGCATCTATCAACAAGTGAATCTAAGAATCAAGTGAACAAATAATCTGGTGATCATAATAGAATCAGGGACATAGAAAGGGAATGGACTGACTATTCTTGGGGGGGGGCGGGGAAAGAGGTGTGGGAGATGTGGGAAGAGACTGGACAAAAATCGTGCACCTATGGATGAGGACAGTGGGTGGGGAGTGAGGGCGGAGGGTGGGGCGGGAACTGGGAGGAGGGGAGTTATGGGGGGAAAAAAGAGGAACAAATGTAATAATCTGAACAATAAAGATTTAATTAAAAAAAAGAAAAGAAAAGAAAAAGGACCTCTCAGCCAGCTCCAGCATGTCTCAGCTTCATCAATGCTCCATAGACATCTGGGGTGGCTCCCTCTCACATGGCTGCTCACCTCACACAGCTGTTATACCTCACCCAGCTGCTCCTTCTCTCCTAGGCTGCTCCCTCTCTCCCAGGCTGCTCCCTCTCACCAGACTGCTCCCTCCCACCAGGCTGCACCCTCCCACCCAGGCTGCTCCCTCCCACCAGGGTGCTCCCTCCCACCCAGATGGCTAAAGATGGGAAGGGCCTGGAGAGAGAGGGAAATGCTTGTGGCCATATGGCTGCACAACTGGAACCATCTTTTGGACGTCCACCTTACCTCTGTCTCAACAAAGGACAGAGAGATGGTGACATAAGGGTGTGTCCAAACCTGTCTCCAGCCTGTCCTCAGAGTACCCTCTCTGATCCCTAAACAACACTCAGCTCGAGAAGGCAGCCCCTCACGACGCAGCAATGGCCCTTTTCAATTCCAAAGCCACCGCATTCATCTGGAGCATGGAGGACACTGACAGCACAGCAACCTCAGGTGGAAGGCCTGTCCTGTCACTAATAGGCACCAACGTGTGCCAGGTATGCCTGGTGCTGGTCATCAACATTGCTGAGAGCAGCTCCTGCCGGAAGGTTCTGCACTTCACCTGGGGACAGCATCAAAAGATGCAAAACAGGCTCCCGGGCCTGCAGATCCTCACCTGTGACATGTGGAACAGTTATACCCATCAGCTCAGGTGCATGAGGACTGATTCAGGAACCCTGGCTATCACCACATTGTCATCGCTGTGTCTCTGCTTTCATTCCCAGCTCTATGTGACATCACTGTCCTTTCTCCCATTTTCTTTCTTGTAACTAATCTATTTTCAGAGAAATTCTGTGTCCTTTATGAGCTGTTCTAAGATCTTTCAGAACAAGGTGCACTGAGTATATGCTGTGTGTGCCTATCTGCACGTGTCTGCATGTCCCCATGAGCCTACCTATTTTCATGTGGGCCTCCATTCTTCTGTGCATCTTTGTGTTTCCTTCCGGGTGGGCCTGTGAATTTCCATGTGTTTCAAGTTTTCATGTGTCTGCCTGTCTTCATGTGGGTCTGCAGGGCCCCTAGTGTTTGTGTAATTTCAGATGAGTCCATTGATGCATTCAGCCCTGTCTGTGTGTTGACACTGGCCCATTCACGGAGGTGGCAGGGAGGAGGTCACGTCTTCATCAATCTCAGCAGTTTATTTCTGTGGTCGGACAGTAAATTCAATGGTGTGTTTTTTAAACGTGCCTTGCAATATCAGGACACATTTTAACTATGCTGATCCAGACGCTCAGAAGGAAGAGAGAAGGAAAACAAGGCTTAACATGGCTGTTTGCATTTCTGCTTACAAAAAAATAAAAATCAGCCAGGAGCACCAGCACTTACAAGGCCCGGGAATCCTCCCTAATCTAATAGATGTTCAGTTCCAACACTTGCAGATTACAGAGGCAACTGGTAGCTTCCAGGACAAGAGTGTGGGGCACTTGCCCCAACCCCCCCTCAAAGATCAGCCCTGGCAGCTCAGGGGGATGAGGCTTCTGGAAAGAGCCTGCTTCTCTGGGACCACTGCAGTGGCTCACGTCCCTCCAGGGCCATCACACACCCGCTCATGTGGCCTCCACCCAGGGACTCCGGAGAGACTCCTCCAGGTGTCTCTGCCCCCTTTCCTGGTCTGTCTCCTCAACAAGAGGGTGAGAGCTCCCTAAGCCCTAATCCAGTTTTCAGTGTTGCATAGATGTTTCATTGTAAGCCAGAATGATCCTTTGTGAGAGGAACGGAGCACAAACGATTAATTAGTCCATAATGTATTTATTAATCATAGTAGAGCCTCGTCATTTGAAGATTCTGTATCAGTGACTTTTCCTCCTTTTTAATTTAGACTTTCTTCAGCTTTTTGAAACTTGTTTGGCCTCTTTGAGTGACGACCCAGAAATACAGGACTGGAGTTGAGGAGAAAGGCCTCCCCTGCTGAGCAGATCTGCACTGCCCAGAGGGCCGCTCTGAGCCCGTTTTCTGCTCTCGCCTCCGCAGGGGTGCGGTGGGGCCTGGGGCTCACTCCCTCCTGTCTGTAGGTGATGGGGAGTAAACCAAGGGTCTCTCCTCATATCCCTCCCGCAGCTTCTCCCTCAGGGAAAAGATGTGCGGGCTTGGGAAAGTTCAGAACACTCTCCCACTGGCCCCTTTGCCAGGGAACCAGACTGGCCCTCCCTCTGTCCCCTCACACTGCTGTCCCCACTGTTCCTGAGGACCATGCCAGGCATGTGTTCCCTAACCAAACATAGCTCTGGAGTCAGCAGGGAAAAGGCCAGCCCTAGGCAGGGCTCCTGGTTAGTCTCCTGTGCAAATCCTGGTGGCCAAAGCCCAAGGAGCCAGAGGTTAGGGATCAAGCAGGCCATAGATCTGGTCAGAAGTTGGCATCCTCAGCAAGGGGCCAGGAGCCTCCTGATGCCCTCCTAGGCTGTGGGCAGCCTGTCTGCAGACATGTTTGTGGAGGACCCTACAGTGTGGGCAGGTACCACTGTCACCTCCTAAGTTGCTGTTTCCAGCTCATTCGTCGGGGCTCCACCGGTCTCCCTGCCGAGGCTTGGCACTTGGAAGGTGTGGGTCCTTTGCTCCCCTCGCCCATGCTTACTGAAGGCCTGCCTCATAAAGATGGCTCAGCATCCACCCCTCCCTCTTCCACACTGGGTTCCAGCTGCAGTGAGATAGCACCAAGCTCTGCACTCCCCTCTGTCCCCTACCGCCTTTGCCTGGATGCCCTCCCTCTGCCCGGGTCCAAATCCCTGGGGTAGGCCACTCCATCCCTCTGCCCCACTGTGGTCATCAGCTGGCTCTTACCTCCTGGGGATTGGTCAGGGAGCAGGGCATAGACGTGCTCACACTTGCAGGTGAGTGTGCTCAGCAAGCGAATGAGTGAAATACTTCCTGCTGCACAGAATCTATCCAGTCTTTTCAGCACCATGTGGGCAGCAGGGCCTCAGTCTGCACCTCATTCTATCAGACTCTGAACATAAGGAAATAATTGAGTTGAAGGGGGTATCATTTCCAATCTAAGCAGATTTCTGTTTTGGAACCTTCTCCTTTGAAATTCACAGAAAGCCATTCCTGACAGGAATGCTTTCTTCTGAAATTGCAGAGTAATTTGTTTATTTGTTCAGGCTATGCACTCAATGGGATGGCATCTGGAGATAAACATCTGCTTTTGATGAGAGTCTGCCATTTAGTCATGTCCCGCACACTGTGACTTTGGCCACACAAATGCAGAGTGCCCAGCCCTCTTTCTGTATAAATAAGAGACAGGTCAGAGTCAGGCCAGGCGTGGGGTCTTCCACAGGACAGCTGATTGCAGAAGGGACCTTGGACCATTCATCCTCCTCTCCCCAGAACCCTGCTCCGAACCTTCACCTTTCTGCTTGTCCGCCCACCTCCAACCCACAGTCACCTCACCCACCAGGCAGAAAGCAAGGATGGTCTTATCCCCACGGCCACAGCCCTCACGATGGGCTTCATCTGTTCCTTCTGTCTCTTCAAGTGCATGAGAGAGAGTAAGGGGATTCCCAGGACCACAGAACTAAGGGATTCCTGGAACAGGAGCGGTGTCACTGTCTCCCACTTCCTGGAGCCACAGGAGGACACCGATGATAGCAGAGGCGGTGCAGTCTGGGCCAGGGGTTCTGCCTGGTTGTGACGCTGGGTCTTCAGGATCCCCACACTGCAGCTGCAGAAATGGATGTTCAGAGGCAGGATGTAACTTTCTGAGGCCCTACAGATGGAAAGGAGAGCCATCATCAAGGCTCAAGCATCTATTCCCTGTGGGTAAGGGAGGAGTGAGGGTGGACCCCGGCTGTCCTTGGGTGGAACAGAGAGGAGCAGATCTTAAGAGGCCCTGACATTCCTGTCTGGTGCACACAACTTCTCCCAGTTATCCAATCAAATGCTAATTAGGTGCTGCCATCAGCTTCTGCAGATGGAGTCATGGTCCCTGATCAGTGGGGTGGACGATCACTCCCCCGGTGGGCCTGACCTGATAGCAGGGCCCTTTAAAAATCAGAGTTTTCCCTGGCTGATTGCAGAAGGAAGTCCAGGAGTCACAGTGTGAGAAGGATGTTACTGCTGCTGTGGTGTGAAGACAGAGGGGCCACAGGCTGAGGAATGTGTGTGACCTCTGGGAGCTCAGTGCAGCCCAGCTGAAGGCCAAGAGGAAATGGGGATCTGGATCCCACTGCCACAGGAGCTAAAACCTGCCAACAACCAGGACGAGCTCGGAAGAGCCCAGATCAGGCCAGATGAGGGCCAGATGAGGACGCAGCCCGGCCAACACCCTCCCTAATTTCAGAATTCCAGCCTCCAGAACTGTGGGGGAATAAATTTCTGTTTTTTTCAAGCCTCCCAGTTTGTGAAACTCTGTTATAGCAGCCCCAGGAAACAAATACAAATCCTGTCACCTGGATGCAGCAAATACCTGAAAATGTAGAAGTGCTTTGGAATTCAGTAATGGCTTGAAATTTTTGAGACAGGGGATGGAAAAGGCCTGGACTGGCTTGAATAGACTGTTGGTGGACATTGGCGACACTGCCAGTGAGTGCGCAGAAGGGAGGGAGGGACACAGCACTGCAGACTGGAGGGAACTGGTTATAAAGTGTAAAGAACTTGGGTGAAAAGTGAAAAGCAGAACTTGTAAATAATAAATCTGAGAAGATTTCTAAGCAAAATGTTGAAAATGCAGCCTGATTTCTCCTTGTGTATAGTAAAATGTGAGAGGAAAGAGATAAATTGAGGAAGAAATTGTCAAGCAAAAATGAACCAGCACCTGATGGGGGAAATTCTCAGTATGTCCAAATAGCAAAAGATGCTCAAATTAGGAGATTGTGTTTGGGAAAGTGTGCATTGCACAAAAAGCCAACAATGTGGCTGGAGAAATTAAGTGTGTGACTTGTGTTTGCACTCAACCATCTCGGCAGAAGCCGGGAATGGGATGGGCTGGCCCAGGAAAGATCTGTGGAGGACCCTCTTCTCTGATGGTGTGCATCCCCATGACAAACACGGGAGACACACAGGTATTTGAGAATGTTGTATCAGCAGAAAACTCATGTTTAGACTGAAAGGGAGAAAGTGAAAAAGGGCAGTGGTTGGACTGCCAACATTCTACAGGCAGGAAATAGGCAAAGAGAGCTACTGAGCTGCAAATATGTTCTACACTTCAAGAAAATGGAGTGATTCCAAGAGGGGAGTCATGGGTGCAGAAGGTAAGGCCTTGGACCACAGGGATTCTACTCAGATCTTGAGACCTAATGGAATCTGCCTGCTGGGCTTGGATATCCTTCTTTTACCTCCATCCTTTCCTTCCCTCATTAATTTTAAGTACACTTTTTTTAAAGAGCAGTTTTAGGTTCACAGCAAAATTGAATGGAAGGTACAGAGACTTCCCATGTACTCCTGTCCCCACATACAAGAAGCATCTACCACTGTCACCATTCCACATGGAAGAGTTACATTTGTTACAGTAGGTGAGCCCACACTGACACATCATTATCACCCAAAGTCCATAGTTTACATTAGGTCCACTCTTGATGTTGTACGTTCTATGGGTTTGAGACAAATGCATCCACCATTACAGTATCACACAGAGTAGTTTCACTACCCTGAGAATCCTCTGTGCTCCACCAATTCATCCTCTTTGCCCCCAGCCCCTGGAAACCACTGATTCTTCCACTGTCTCCATAGTTTTGCCTTTTCCAGACTGTCATACAGTTGGAATACGATATGTGGCCTTTTCAGATTGGCTTCTTTCACTTATTAATATGCATTAAGGTTCCTCCATGTCTTTTCATGGCTCAACAGTCAATTTCTTTTTAGAACTATATAATATTCCATCGTATGAATGTAGCACGATTTATTTATCCATTCAGTCCTTTGGATAACAGTCCTTTATCTGATATGTCATTTGCAAATATTTTCTCCCAGTCTGTGGCTTGTCTTCTTATTCTCTTAACAGTATCTTTAGGAGTACAGGACATTTAAATTTTAATTTAGTTCAGTTTGTGCCTTTAGTGTTCTATCTAAAAAGTCATTACCACACCAGAGTTTTATAGTTCTGTGTTTTACATTTAGGCCTATGATCCATTTTGAGTTAATTTTTGTGAAGGGTTGTGCCTAGATTATTATTTATTTATTTATTTATTTATTTATTTATTTATTTATTTATTTTTGTTGTTAACCCTCACCTGAGGATATTTTTCATTGATTTTTAGAGACAGTGGAAGGGAAAGGGAGAAGCAGAGAGATAGAAACATCTATGTGAGAGAGACACATCCACTGGTTGCCTCCTGCATGTGCCCCGACCAGGGCTGGGAATCATCAAGCCTGCAACTGAGGTACATGCCCTTGACCAGAATCAAACCCATGACCCCGCAGTCCACAGGCTGACACTCTATCCACTAAGCCAAAACAGCTAGGGATTCATTCATTCATTCATTCATTCATTTACATGTGGATGTCCAGTTGTTTTAGCACCATTTTTTGAAAAGACTATCTTTACTCCATTGTATTGCCTTTGCCACTTTGTCAAAGATCAGTTGACTATATTTATGCGGGTCTATTTCTGGCTTTCTATTCTGTTCATTGACCTATTTGTCTATTCTTTCACCAGTACCACACTGTATTGATTACTATAGCTCTGCAGTAGTGTCAGTTCTCCAACTCCGTTCTTCTTGTTCAATATTGAGTTGCCTATTCTGCTTCTTTTGCCTCTTCATATAAACTTTAGAATCACTTTGTTGGTATCCACAGGAAAACTTTCTGGAATTTTGACGGGGATTGCATTCAATCTATAGATCAAGTTGAGAAAAACAGATAATATTGAGTCTTTGGGGGATCCAAGATGGCTGCCAATGGGATGGAAGGCTGCAAGATAGTGTGTGAGTGAGAGAACGGAAGGAGAGTGCGTGGACGTGTATTTGTGAGAGAAGGACAGCTATATTCCACAGGACTGTTGTGGACTGGCGGACCGAGCTCGCCTGGATGGGCAGCCTCTACTGCTGCTGAAATCTCTCCCGGAGCACCGGCTCTGCCATACAGATCATGCCATCTTAAAGGGGAGACCAGCTGTGATCAAAAGCCCAGCCTTACCTTCAACCAGGGAGACCTCAGATACCTCCCGAAACCTTACAACCACAATGTCCAGGGACCAGCTGCCTCAGCTGCGAACCCACGAACACCAGGACTCCAGCCTCCCCGACTGCAGGCACCAAGAAAGTCTGTCCAGGGGACTGAATATGCGGACAGGCCCTGCGCCTTCTCACAGAGAAAATAGAAGGAACAGCTGAATCAAACAACACCCACCTGGAATTGGCGAATTAAACATAGCTGGTGAGGCAATCCATTGATGGAAAGGTCAGATATTGCCTAGAGAAAGGTGAGATCTGGGATCCAGGCTGGAGGGAGAAATGCGTCCAGCGGGGACTAGTCTCAGAGGAAGACTGCGCTCCACAAAATCCACAGCCGGCCGTTGGGGTCAGTGTAGCTCTCAAATGTGGAAGGGGGTCCACAGGGCTGCTAGCAGAAGGGGACTCTAGATATTAGCCCACAGCTGGGCTGGGCCCAGAAAGGCAGCCTGAATTTCTATACCAGCTGCACAGTGCCAGGGGAGTCAAAAGATGCAAGTCGTCTTTGGCTTTTTTCCTTTTTAACTCCTTGCTTTTGCTTGCTCAGTCCAGTACATAGGATCTTCCAATTAAAAATACTCACCGAGACTGCAGGGGAAAGTTGTTTTTATGGTACTGGGGATCAGAATAAGGAGAGATGAGGAGGAAACCAGCTCTCGGGCAGTCCGTCCCTCCAACCAAATATTAAGTGCAGCAGAGAAAGAAAAATCTGAACACTGGGTAGAGGGGCCTTTTAGCCCTGGCTATTAACACAGAAACACTGCCACCCAGGGGTTGTATCATAAATTGACTCTTGTGTAAATACAACTAAAGGCAGGCTAGGAAACAAAGGAAGCAGAGAGATCCCACCTGCTTGAAAACAGGATTGTGGCTTATGACACAGAGGAACGGTGGATCGAAGGGAACTTCAATACTGTGCTGACTACCTGATAGGAAACAGATGTGCCAAGCAGAACAGTAGAGGAAGTGAACGACCTTACTACTTCACTTTTTTATTTTTTATCTTTTACTTAAGAAACCAAAATGTTTTTCTCACTTAATTTTACTTTTATATTATATTTTTATTTTTAATTATTTTTTTATTTTTAATTATTATTATTACTACTATTACTTTACCTTTTAAAGTTTTATTTTATTTTTTCTTTATTTTATTTTATTATTTTATTTTATTTTATTTTAGGATTAGTGTTCTACATTTCATTTTTATTTTTTAGCATTATTTTACTCTATCTGAATTTTTTCTTTATGCCAACACTCTCTTCCTCACTTTTCCCCTTTATCACTCTGTTTCTCTTACCCTGTTCCTGCTTTAGTTTTTCTCTATCCTTTCTTTTTACTCCCTGTTAAAAATTGATTTTATTCATATATCTAATTTCCTCTCCCCTGCTCCAAGTCCATGCACACTTCTCTCGTCTCTTTCTTCACTATCCAAAAATATTTTTCTTCCTCTTTTTTTTTCCTTTTTCTTTCTTTCTGTCTTGATGGTGTTGTTTCTTTAATGGTTGGTTAGTTAGTTTGTTTGTTTTTTACTTCAGTTTTTCCTCTCCTCACTTGTTCTCTTCTTCTACTAATAGCTGAATTAATTTCAATCACCACCTCAGACCTATTGTTTTCTAATAGTAAATGAATACATACATAGACAGATTAAAGGAAGGGGAAAATTATATGTATTTTATATATATATATATTTATACATATATTCTTTTATATATATTTTTATACATAGTTTCTTTTATTTTTTTTATTTTATTGTATTTTGTTTTTTACTTTTCTTCTTACACTCTCATTCTCTTTCTACCTCCTCTATACTGAATTGTGGCTATTTCCCCATTCATTCAATTCCTTGACCATACCTTCTGGAAATAAGCTTTGCCTTCTCAGATTCATCTGGGTGTTTGTTGTTTGGGTGTCTGTTGTTTGCATTTTTTGGATTAGTTGTTGTTTTATTGGAGTTTTCTCCCCATATACATATATTTTTCCCTTCTTTTTTCTTCACTTTATTCTCTCTCTTACATTTTTTCCTTTTCTCAATATCATTTTTGCACTCCTTTCTTTTCCCTACTTCTCTTTTCTCTGATGGTCACCTTTATTTGGGATTATTAGTATTGTGAACACATTTGTGTTTGGTGCCCTGTACGTTCTGTCTTGTTGTGTTGTATTTTGTGCCTTTAAGTCAACACAGGGGAGAGCTACATAACCAGACACACTGAGAGAGCAATCATGGGGAGACAAAGAAACAGCCTGCATATGAAAGAAAAGGAGGAATCACCAGAAAAGAAAGTAAATGAAATTGAAGCAAGCAATATGACAGAGAAAGAATTCAGAGCAATGGTCATAAGGTCACTGAAAAGGATGGAAGACAAATTCACCAATGTAAGAACAAAGAGGAAATGAAAAAGAACCAAGAAGAAATGAAAAATGATATCACTACAATAAAGAACTCAATAGAAAGCATCAACAGTAGACTAGAAGAAGTGGAGGACCACATAAGTGAACTAGAAGACAAGGTAAGAAAAAATACCCAACCAGAGCAGCATCTAGAAAAAAAAACTTAAAAAACCTGAGGGGAGCCTAAGGGAACTTTGGGACAACACGAAACGAAACAACATCCACATAATAGGAGTGAGAGAAGGAGAGGAAATTGAGCAAGGAATAGAAAACTTGTTTGAAAAAGTATTGACAGAAAACTTTCCTGATATAGGGAAGAAAAAATTCACACAAGTACAAGAAGCTCACCGAGTCCCAAACAAGATAAATCCCAAAAGACCGACACCAAGACACATTATAATTAAATTGGCAAACACCAATGACAAAGTAAGAATCTTAAAGGCTGCTAGAGAGAGACAGAAATTTAGGTACAAAGGATCTCCCATCAGACTATCAACTGATTTCTCAACAGAAACACATCAGGCCAGAAGGGAATGGAATAAAATATACGAAGTCATGCAAAGCAAGGGTCTGATTCCAAGAATATTGTACCCAGCAAGGCTATCAATAAAAATTGAGGGTAAAATCAGGAACTTCACAGATAAAAAGGACTAAGGGAGTTTATTACCACCAAATCAGCAATGCAATAAATGTGAAAGGGTCTGCTATAAAAAGAAGAAATAGGAAGGGAAGAAGGAACACAGGCATAAAGAATGAAAATGGTGGCAAACAAGTACCTATCAATAATAACTTTAAATATAAATGGATTAAATGCCCCAATCAAAAGACATTGGGTAGGTAAGTGGACAAGGAAACATGACCCATACATCTGCTGTCTACAAGAAACCCACCTCAGAACAAAGGCCTCACACAGACTGATGGTGAAGGGATGGAAAAAGGTTTTTCAGGCGAATGGAAATGAAAAAAAGCTGGGGTAGCAATACTTATATATAAAAAATTAGACCTCAAAGTGAAGGTCATAACAAGAGATAAGGAAGGCCACTTCATAATACTAATGGGAGCAATTCAAGAAGAAAATATAGCACTGGTAAACATATATTCATCCAATACAGAAGCACCTAAGTACATAAAAAAAAATTCTGGATGATATCAAGGGAGAGATTGACAGCAATCAAGTCATAGTAGGAGACTTTAATACCCCATTAACACCACTGGACAAATCCTCTAAACAAAAAATCAGCAAAGAAATATCAATCCTAAATGACTTACTAGATCACATGGAATTAATTGATATCTTCAGAACATTTCACCCAAAGCCACAGAATATACATTATTCTCATGTGCACATGAGTCATTTTCAAAGACAGACCACATATTGGGACACAGGCAAAGTCTCTTCAAATTTAAGAAGATAAAAATCGTATCAAGCATCTTCTCAGATCACAATGGCATAAAACTAGAAATCAACTACAATAAAAACAATTTTAAAAAATCAAACACCTGGAGGTTAAATAGCATGTTATTGAACAATGATTGGGTTACGTCAGAGATCAAAGAAGAAATAAAAAGCATCATAGCAACAAATGACAATGAAAACACAACAATACAAAATCTATGGGACACAGTGAAAGCAGTCTTGAGAGGGAAGTTCATAGCTCTACAGGCCTACCTCAAAAAACAAGAAAAATGGTAATAAATTATCTAACCCTACAATTCAAAGAGTTAGAAAGAGAGCAAAAAGAAAAGCCCAGTGTAAGCAGAAGGAAGGAAATAATAAAAATCAGAGCGGAGATAAACGACATCCAGACCAAAAAACCAATACAAAAGATCAACAAAACCAAGAGCTGGTTCTTTGAAAGGAATAACAAGATTGATGAACCTCTAGCCAGGCTCACCAAGAAGTAAAGAGAGAGGACCCAAATAAACAAAATCAGAAATGAAGGAGGTGAAGTAACAAATGATCCCACAGAAATACAAACAATTATGAAATTACTATGAACAACTCTATTGCAACAAAATGGACAACCTAGATTAAATGGAAATATTCTTAGAAAAATACAAGCTCCCAAAACTCAATCAAGAAGAATCAAAAAACCTGAATAGGCCAATAACTACCAAAGAAATTGAAGCAGCAATAAAAAATCTTCCAGCAAACAAAAGCCCTGGTCCTGACGGCTTTACTGGGGAGTTCTACCAAGCATTCAAAGAAGAACTAAAAACCTATCCTCCTCAGACTATTTCAAAAAATTCAAGAGGAAGGCACACTTCCAAGCTCATTCTATGAAGCCAGCATTACCCTAATCCCAAAACCAGATAGACACCACAAAAAAAGTGAACTACACGCCAATATCCTAGATCAGGGGTAGGCAACCTTTTTGTGAGTGCGTGCCAAAACCAGCAAAATCTCTGACTCAAAATTCTTTTGCGTGCCAACCCTAATTTTTTGAGAACATGTTATGCCTACTTGATATCTCTTACGGTGTACGTATGTGAAGAAACTTGAAGAAATAATAAAATTCATTCGAGCGACAAAAACACAGTATATGATGATGAAAAATACATTTATTTTTTAATGTACACTGATAGTCCGACAGAAAACTTTATGACTCCGTTTGATATTATCACTGGGACTTTTGCTGCTGCATCATTGATGACAGAGATTTTACATTAAGTTTATACTTCGTGACCTTCAGAGATATGCACGAGCTACTACTTTTATCTGTCAGGCTACTCCTATTGCGAGACTTAACAAAATTCATCACTGAGAACAAAGATTCACAATTGTAAATGGAAGATTATAAGAGAAGGTTTTGGGTGCCAGCAAAAGACTGGTGTGCCATGTTTGGCACTTGTGCCAGGGGTTGCCCACCCCTCTCCTAGATGAACGTAAATGCTAAAATCCTCAACAAAATTCTAGAAAATCGAATTCAGTATTACATTAGAAAGATCATACACCATGACCAAGTGGGATTTATTTTGGGGATGCAAGGATGGTACAATATCTGCAAATCAATACATGTGATACATCACATAAACAAACGGAGAGACATAAGTCACATAATCATATTAAGAGATGCAGAAAAAGCATTTGACAAAATCCAACACCCTTTCTTGATAAAAACTCTCAGCAAAGTGGGAAGAGAGGGATCATACCTCAACATAATAAAAACCTTATATGACAAACGTATAGCCAAAATTATACTCAATGGGCAAAAACTAAACTCTTTTCCCCTAAGAACAGGAACAAGACAGGGATGCCCACTTTCATCACTCCTGTTCAATATAGTACTAGAAGTGCTAGCCATAGCGATCAGACAAGTAGAAGAAATAAAAGGCATCCAAATTGGAAAAGAAGAAGTAAAACAGTCCTTATTCACAGATGACATGATACTATACATAGAAAACCTCAAAGACCCCATCAAAAACCTACTAGACCTAATAAACGAATTTGGCAATGTAGCAGGATACAAAATTAACACCCAGAAATCTATGGCCTTTTAATACACCAATAATGAGCTCACAGATAGAGAAACGAAATAAAACAAAAACAAAAAACAACAACAACCACAATCCCATTTATCATGGCACAAAAAAAATTAAGATACTTGGGAATAAACTTAACTAAGGAGGTAAAAGACCTGTACTCAAAAAACTACAGGACATTGAAAAAAGAGATAGAGGAAGACATAAACAAGTAGAAGAACATACCATGTTCATGGATTGGTAGAATCAACATCATTAAAATGTCCATACTACCCAAAGCAATCTACAGATTCAGTGCAATCCCCCATTAAAATACAAATGGCATATTTCAAAGATGTAGAACGAACTCTCCAAAAATTCATCTGGAATAAAAAAAAGACCTCAAGTAGCCACAGCAATCCTGAGATAGAAGAACAAAGTTGGAGGGATCACAATACCAGGTATCAAGCTATATTACCAAGCCACGGTTCTCAATACTGCCTGGTACTGGCACAAGAACAGATATATAGACCAATGAAACAGAACAGAGGAACCCAAAAATTGACCCAAGCCATTATGTTCAATTAATATTTGACAAAGGAGGCAAGAGCATACAATGGACTCAAGAGAGTCTCTTCAATATATGGTGCTGGGAAATTTGGTCAGATACATGCAAAAAAAAAAATGAAACTAGATCACCAACTTACAACATACACAAAAACAAACTCAAAATAGCCAAAGGACTTAAATGTAAGATAGGAAACCATAAAAATCCTACAAGACTCCATAGGCAGTAAAATAGCAGACATATGTCGTAGCAGTATCTTCACAGACACAGCTCCTAGGGCAATGGAGACTAAGGAGAAAATAAACAAATGGGACTACATCAACATAAAAAGCTTCTGTACAACAAAAGAAACCATCAACAAAACAACAAGAAGCCCCACTGCATGGGAGAACATATTTGCCAATGTTATCTGCGATAAGGGTTTAATCTCCAAAATTTATAGGGAACTCATATAACTTAACAAAAGGAAGATAAACAATCCAATCACAAAATGGGCAAAGGACCTATATAGACACTTTTCAAAAGAGGACATGCAGAAGGCCAAGAGATATATGAAAACATGCTAAAGTCACAATCATCCAAGAAATGCAAATCAAAACAACAAAGAGGTACCATATCACACCTGTCAGAATGGCTATCATCAACAAATCAACAACGACAAGTGCTGGCAAGGATGTGGAGAAAAAGGAACCCTTGTGCACTGCTGGCGGGAATGCAGACTGGTGCAGGCACTGTGGAAAATACTATGGTGTTTCCTCAAAAAATTAAGAATGGAACTTCCATTTAACCCAGTAATCCCACTTCTAGGAATATATCCCAAGAAACTAGAAACACCAATCAGGAAGGACATATGCACCCCCATGTTCATAGCAGTACAATTTACAATAGCTAAGATTTGGAAACAGCCTAAGTGCCCATCAGCAGATGAGTGGATTAGAAAACTGTGGTACATCTACGCAATGGAATACTATGCTGCTGTAAAAAAGAAGGAATTCTTACCATTTGCAACAACCTGGATGGAACTGGAGTACATCATGCTAAGCAAAATAAGCCAGTCAGAGAAAGATAAATATCACATGATCTCACTCATTTGTGGAATATAATGAACAATATAAAGTGATGACAAAAATAGAACCAGTCATAGAAACATTGAACAGACTGTCCAACCTATGAGGGAAGGTGAGGGGTGAGGGGGTAAGAGATCAACCAAAGGACTTGTATGCATGTATATGAGCATAACCAATGGACACAGACTGGGTCGGGGAGGGAGGGGAGGGCATGTGCTGGGGGAGGGGGCAGCTGGGTAGAGGTTAATGGGGGAAAGGGAGACTTATGTAATACTTTAAAGTTTAACTGAGTTAAACAATATTTTTTTTTAAAGTATGATGCTAGACAGACTTTTTGTAGATTTCTTTATGAAGTTGAAGAAGTTCTCTCTGTTCCTAGTTTTCTGGGAGTTGTCATTATGCACCAGCATTGGATTTTGTCAAATGCTTTTTCTGCATACATTGATGTCATCATGTAATTTTTCTTCCTTAATTTGTTAATAAAGTGGGGTTATATTGATTGATTTATTTTAATAATTTTTATTTCTTGAAGTCTTATAAAGAGTATTACATATGTCTCCTTTTTCCCCCCCATTGACATTCCCCCAGCCCCTACCCCCTAGTGTCTTGTGTCCATTGGTTATTCTTATATGCATGCATATAAGTCCTTCGGTTGATCTCTTAATCCCCTCCCCCCAAACCCTCCCCAGGCTTCCCACTGTAGTTTGGCAGTCTGTTCAATGCTGCCCTGCCTCTGCATCTACCCCTGTGCATCAGTCTATACTGGTCCCCATTATCTGTTCCAACCTCACTGGAGCCGTCCCAACCTCACCGGGGCCATCTCGGCCTCACTGGGGCTGTTTCAACCTCACCGGGGCCGTCTCAACCTCCCCGGGGCCATTCCGACTTCACCAGGGCCGTTTTGGCCTCACCGGGGCTGTCCCAGCCTCCCCGGGGCCGTCCCGACCTCACCAGGGCCGTTTCAACCTCATTGGGGCCATCCCGACCTCACCGGGGCCATTTCAACCTCACTGGGGCCGTCCCGACTATTGATTGATTTTTGAATGCCGAACTTGCCTTGCATACCTGGGATAAACCTACTAGGTCATTATGGGTAATTACTTTATACATTGGTGATTTGCTAATATTTTGTTGAGCATTTTTGCATCTATGGTCTGTAGTTTCCTTTTCTTGTAATGTCTTTGTCTGGTTTTGAATTAGAGAAATGCTGGCCTCATAGAATGAGTTTGGAAGAATTCCCTCTCCTTCTATCTTCTGGAAGAGATTATAAAGAATTAATATGAATTCTTCATTACATGTTTGGTAAAATTCACCAACAACCCACCTAGCCTGGTGCTTTCTGTTTGAGGGAGTTATTAATTATTGATTCAATGTATTAACAGATATAGGCCTATTCAGATTGTCTATTTCTTTTTATGTGAGTTTTAGCAGATTGGACATTTCCTCTAGACCAGCAGTCGCCAACCTTTTGGACCTCACGGACCACCAGTGGTCCGCGGACCACCGGTTGGCGACCGCTGCAGACTATCAAATTTGGGGGCATAGAGTTGTTCATAATATTTCTTTACTATCATTTTAGTGTCTACAGGCAAATAAGGTGATTTTTCCCCCCTTTGGATCCTTCCAAGATTTTTTCTTTATCTTTGAGTTTTTGAAGTTTGAATATGCCTAGGTATAGTTTTTTGGTTTTGTTTTGGCATTTATCCTGCTTGTTGTATTCTGAGGTTTCTGGGTCTGTAATTTGTTGTCTGATATTAATTTGGGGGAAATTTTAAGTCATTATTTCCTCAAATAGTCCTTCTGGTTCTTTCTGTCTTGCTTCTTCTCCTGGTCTTCCCAATAATTACACTTATATGTCACCTTTTGTAGATGTCTCATCCTTGGGTATTCTGTTCTGGTGTGTGTGTGTGTGTGCGCGTGTGTGTGTGTGTGTGTGTGTGTGTGTGTGTGTGTGTGTTTCAGTCTTGTTTCTCTTTGCTCTTCCATTTTGGAAGTTTCTGTTGACATGTCCTCAGGCTCACTGATTGTTCGATGCCATGTCCAGTCTACTAAATGAGCCCAACAAAAGCACTCTTCATTTTTGTTACAGTGTTTTGATCTCTAGCATTCATTTCTGATTCTCTCTTAGAATTCCCGTCTCTGCTTATATTGCCTATGGGTTTTTTCATGCTATCTACTTTATCCATTAGAGCTAGATATTAACAACAATTGTTTTAAGTTCCAGCATCCTTGCATGTCTAATTCTGATGCTTGCTCTGTCTCTGCAGACTACTTTTTGTCTTTTGGAATGCCTTGTAGTTTTTTCTTGATAGCCAGAAATGTGTTGGAAAAAAGGAACTGCAGTAAACAGACCTTCAGTGATGTGGTGATGAGATATAGGGATGGGGCATTTGATTATGCCCCATATTTGTGAGTCTGTTGCCTGGGCTGTGGCCTTTACATATGCTCCTCAGCCCTCCTTAGGTAGTACAAGAAAGATAAAGGAGCAGGATGGGCATTTCTCTCCCCCAGGTGGTCAGGATCTGATGGAATGATTTTTCCTGAGGGCAGGCCTTGTTAGAACACATGATCTGGTGTATTCACAATAGCTACTTCCTCCCCACACCCAGCCTGAAGCAGGAGGGGATTTTTCTCCTGTCCTCAGTGTGAGAATCTGGTGTGGCTTCTGGAAGTAAAACTCACAAAAGTGGGGGCTACAGCCGTGTCCTCGCCCACTTCGGCCCCAGCGGCCTGTTTTTCCAGCCCATTAGCGCTGAGGACGAGGGCCAGCAGCCCAAGGAGATCAAGTCACTATGCAAGAACAGCTATGGGACGGTGTGACACGCATGCTGTTCATCACGATCCCCTTCTTCAGAGAAGTGATCGTCAGCTCCTTTTCCTGCAAGCACTGCAGCTGGAATAACACGGAGGTCCAGTCACTGGGCAGCATCCAGGGCCAGGGAGTGCACTACACTCTGACGGTCAGGGCGGTTGGAGGACATGAACCGAGAAGTAGTGAAGACTGATTGCCAGCCACCACAAGGATTCCAGAGTTAGATTTTGAAATTCCTGCCTTTAGCCAGAAGGGAGCTTTGAACACTGTTGAAGGATTGATCAGCCGTGCCTTCTCTGGCCTGGACAGGATCAGCCCACACGAAAGGCAAATGAAGAAGCTGTAGCTGAAAAACTTGATGAGTTCATTGTCAAACTGAAAGAGCTAAAGCAGGTGGCCTCTCCTTTCACCATGATCATTAATGACCCCTCAGGGAACAGCTTGATGGAAAACTTGCATGCTCCCCAGAAAGATGATGCCTTGCTGATCACATATTATAACCAGACTCCGCATCAAAAGGAGATGCTGGAGCTCCAGGCAGAAGCACCAGAAGAGAAGCCACAAGAGGAAGATCTCAGAAACGGAGTACTGCAGTTCAACACAAAATGCAATGCTCCAGCTCAGAGCAACATGAAGCTAGTTCAAATCCCCCACTTTAAGAAGGTTATCATCATGGCTACCAACTGCCAGTACTGCGGTCATCCAACCAATGAGGTAAAGTCTGGAGGAGCAGTAGAGCCCTTGAGCACCAGGATCACTCTCCATATCACAGATCTCTCAGATATGACCAGAGACCTGCTCAAGCCTGGGACATGCAATGTGGAAATCCCAGAACTGGAATTTGAGTTGGGAATGGCTGTTTCTGGGGGCAAGTTCACAACACTGGAGGGGCTGCTGAAAGACATCTGGGACCCGGTGACCAAGAACACTTTCACACTGGGTGACAGTTCCAATCCTGGCCAGATGGACAAACTGCAGGAGTTTAGCCAGAAGTTGGACCAGAGAATAGAGTAAAATGGAGGCCCACTTTATTATAAATGATCCAGCAATAAACAGCTATTTGCAGAATGTGTATGTATCTGAAAATGATCTAGAGATGAAGGTGGAACGTTAGAAGTGCACGTTTGACCAAAATGAGGAGCTAGGGCTCAATGACATCAAGATGGAGGGCTATGAGAAAGGCCTGGCCCCACGGTAGCAGTGGACGGTTTCCCGGCCAACCTCCTGTGCTGCTCAGATCACAAGCATATTTATTACTATTGGAAAAGTGGGAGTGACCTCCTCACCTGCTCATGTGGGGAGGGCACCTGGTCTGAATCAAAGATCCTGGCACACTTTTTAAAATGTGTGGTGCAAGTGCACACCTGTTGGGTTATTTGACTTTATTTTGGAGGTTGTGAGTTAGCTTGGGAGGAGACCTGGAAGTGAACTATGAGGTATGTCACTATCACTTTTTCCCACAAGTCTTCACCCTCTGTCCACAATGTGCTCTCCTCTAGAGCTGGAACTCTGAAGTTGAGGAAGGTGGAAGACAGCTGCAGCTGGAGTTTAGGTGTTGGTTTTGGATGTACAAAATACTGATTTCCACACAAAGGAAGTCTTCTGAGGAAGGAAGTCCAGCACAGGTGAAGAAGTTCTCATTAAAATGATGTCTGTCAAACTGCACTGGCCCGGAATTCACTGTCTTTATTTGATATGCTGTTAGACTCTACCTCCTGAAGAAAAATTTCCCCAATGTGGCCACTGTAATTTGGAGATTGGAGCTGGCATTTCATTCATTCCTTCACAGATGTGCCAAGCACTCACTGAACAGTGAACAAAACAAGGCGCTGCTGTCACGAAGCTTGAAGTCTAGTGGGGAAAATTGACAATGGGGGTGGATTGATAATAAACCAATTAAGTTAAAAAAGAAAAAGAAAAGAAAGTATTACATAGGTTGCCCCTTTCCCCCCATTGATTCCCTCTAGCTTGCCAATGGCCCCAACCCCAGGCCTTCACCACCGCATTGTCCGTGTCCATGGGTTACGCATAGAGAGTCTTTGGTTGATTAGTTCCCACCCACCCACGTGTCCCCGCTTTCCTTTGAGATTCTGCACTCTGTTCCATGCTTCCATGTCTCTTGATCCACAACATTCATCAGTTTATTTTGCTACTTAGATTCCACATATGAGTGAGATCATGTGATGCTTGTCTTTCTCTATTTCGCTTAGCATGATGCTCTCCAGGTTCCTCCATGCTATCTTAAACAGTAAGAGATATTTCTTTTTAATTGTTGCATAGTATTCTATGGTATAAATGTACCACAACTTTTTTATGCAGTCATCGACTGATAGGCACTTGGGCTATTCCAGATCTTAGCTACTGTAATTGTGCTGCTATAAACACAGAGGTTCATACATTCTTTCTGATGGGTGTTTCAGATTTCTTAGGATATATTCCTAGAAGTGAGAGCACTGGGTCAAATGGCAGTTGCATATTTAATTTTTTGAGGAAACTTCATACTGTTTTCCATAATGGCTGCACCGGTATGCATTTCCACCAGCAGCATACTAGGGTTCCCCTTTCTCCACATCCTCGCCAGCACTTGTCATTTTGTTGATGATAGTCATTCTGACAAGTGTGAGGTGATATCTCATTGAAGTTTTAATTTGCATCAATCTGGTGATTGGTGACTTTGAGTATTTTTTCATGTCTCTTGGCCACCTATATGTCCACTTTGGAGAAGTGTCTATTTAGTTCCTTTTCACATTTTTTATTTGAATTGTCTTCCTATTGTTAAATTGTATGAGTTCCTTATATATTTTGGATATCAACCCTTTATCAGATGTATCATTGCCAAATATGTTCTCCCAGACAATGGGCTCCCTTTTCATCTTGTTAATGGTTTCTTTTGCTGCACAGCTTTTTATTTTGATGTAGTCCCATTTGTTCATTTTGTCCTTAGTTTTCTTTAACTTAGATATACCTGTAAACATATTGCTGAGATGTCTGAGATTTTGCTGCCTATGGTTTCTTCTAGGATTTTTATGGTTTCACAATTTATATTTAAGTTGTTTATTCATTCTGAGTTTATTCTTGTATATGGTGTAAGTTGGTGGTCTAGTTTCATTTTTTTTTTTTTTTTGCATGTATATATCTAATTTTCCCAATATCTTTTACTGAAGAGACTGTCTTGACTCCAATGTATGTTCTTGCCTCTGTTGTCAAATATTGAGAGCAATAGCTTGGGTTAGTTTCTGGGGTCTCTGCTCTGTTCCATTGATCTATATACTTGTTCTTGTGGCAGTTCCAGGCTGTTTTGATCATGGTAGTTTTGTAGTATAACTTGAAATCTGGTATTATGATCCCTCCTACTTTCTCAGGATTGCTGCGGATATTCGGGTCTTTCTTGATTCCATGTAAATTTTTGTGGTATTTGTTCTAGATCTGTGAAATATGCCATTGGTATGTTAATAGGGATTGCATTGAATCTATAGATTGCCTTGGGTAGTATAGACATTTTCATGATGTTGATTCTACCAATCCATGAACACTGCAGGTATATTCCTGCAGTTAATTTATATCTTCTTCTATCTCTTTTATTCAACATCCTGTAGTTTTCCGAGGACAGGTCTTTGCCTACTTGATTTATTCCTAAGTATCTTAATTTTTTTGTTGCAATGGTAAATGAGACTGTTTGTTTACTTTCTCTTTCTGAGAATTCATTATTAGTGTATAAAAAAGCCATTGATTTTTGGGTATTGATTTTGTACCTTGCTACATTGCTGAATTCATTTATTAAATCTAGTAGTTTTTTGGTGGAGTGTTAGGATTTTCTATGTACAATATTATGTCATCTGCAAATAATGAGAGTTTTATTACTTCCTCCTTTCCCATTTGGATGCCTTTTATTTCTTCTTGTCTGATGGCTATGGCTAGGAATTCCAGTAATATCTATACTAATAAAAGGGTAATATGCTAATTAGACTGGGCATCCTTCCGGACAAAGCCATGGTGGTAGGGCCAAGGCAGAGCCAGTTAGGGATGATCAGGCCGGCATGGGAGAGCAGTTTAGGGGGGTCAAGCTGGAAGGGGAGAGCAGTTAGGGGGATCAGGCCGGCAGGCAGGCGAGTGGTTAGGAGCCAGCGGTCCCAGATTGTGAGACATCCCACAAGGGGTCCTGGATTACAAAGGGTGCACGCTGGGCTGAGGGACACCCCACTCCTGTGCATGAATTTCATGTACCGAGCCTCTAGTCTATAATAATAAAGGTGTAATATGCTAATTAGACTGGACGTCCTTCCAGATGACCTTCTGGACAAAGCCAGGGCTGGAAGGAAGCCCAGATCCTGGGTGCCTGCTGGTGGCCAGAGGGAAGCCCAAGTCTTGGGTGCCAGAGGGAAGCTGGTGCTGGCAGCCAGGGGAAGGAAGGCCTACTTCTGCACAAATTTCATGCATCGGGCCTCTAGTGTTGAATTAACAGTGTTGAAAACGGACATCCTTTTCTTGTTCCTGTTCTTAGAGAAAATGGTTTTTGTTTTTGCCCATTGAGTATGATGTTGGCTGTAGGTTTGTCCTATTTGATCTTTATCATGTTGAGATATGCTCCCTCTATTCTCACATTGCTAAGAGCTTTTATCAAAAATGGGTGTTGGACTTTGTTGAATGCTTTTTCTGTGTCTATTTATATGACCATGTGATTTTTATCTTTCAGTTTATGTGATGTATCACGTTTATTGACTTGCGAATATTGTAACAACCTTGCATCTCTGGAATGAATCCCACTTGGTAATCATATATGATCTTTTAATATATTGCTGGATCAGATTTGCTAATATTTTGTTGAGGATTTTAGCATTTATGTTCATCAGAGATATTAGCCTGTAATTCTCTTTATTTGTAGTGTCTTTATCTGGTTTTGGAATGAGAATAATGCTGACCTCATAAAAAGAGTTTGGAAGTGTTCCTTCCTCTTGGATTTTCTGGAATGTTTTGAGGAGTATAGGTGTTAGTTATTCTTTGTGTGTTTGGTAAAACTCACCAGGGAAGCAGTCTGGACCCGGGCTTTAGTTTGCTGGGAGTATTTTGATGACTGCTTCTATTTCATCAGTTGTTATTGGCTAATTCAAGTTTTCTGATTCTTCCTGATTCAGTTTTGGGAGATTGCATTTTTCTAACAATTTGTCCATTTCATCTACATTGTCTGGCTTGTTGGCATATAGTTGTTCATAGTATTTTCTTACAATCCTTTGTATTTCTCTGGTGTCAGTGGTCATTTCTCCACTTTCCTTTCTGATTTTATTTATTTGGGATCTCTCTCTTAGTTTCTTGATGAGTCTGGCTAATGGTTCATCAATCTTGTTTATCCTTCCAAAGAACCAGCTCTTGGTTTTATTGATTTTTTATATTGTTTTTTAGTCTCTATGTCATTTATTTCTGCTCTCATCTTTTTTTATTTCCTTCTTCCTACTTACTCTGGGCTTTTCTTGTTGTTCTGTTTCTAGTTCATTAAGTTGTAGGATTAAATAGTTTATTGTTAATTTTTCTTGTTTTTTGAGGTAGGCCTGTAGTGCTATGAACTTCCTTCTCAGGGCTGCTTTTGCTGTGTCCCAGAAATTGTGTGTTGTTGTGTATTCATTTTTATTTGTTTCCAGGAAGTTCTTGATTCCTTTTTTTTTTTTTTTTTTTTTAGATCTCACTGGTAACCCATTCATTGCTTAATAACATACTATTAACCTCCATTTGTTTGAATATTTTTGGGTGTTTTTACTGTACTTGATTTCTAATTTCATTCCACTTTGATCTGAGAAGATGCTTGATGTGATTTCAATCTCCTTGAACTTGTACAGACTTGTTTTGTGTCCTAACATGTAGTCTACCTTTGTGAATGACCCAAGTGCACTTGAGAAGAATGTATATTCTGCAGATTTGGGGTGAAATCTACACTAATAAAAGAGAAACATGCAAATTGGTGTCACTCTGCTATGCCCACCAGCCAATTGGATGAGTATACAAATTAACACAACAAAGATGGCAGTTAATTTGCATACACAGGTGCAGAGCAAACACTGAAGGCTCCGGCCAGACTGAAGACCGAAGACTGAAGACTGAAGGGGCTTGGCTTCTCTGCTGCGGCTGCAGTGGAGAACCCAAGCCTCGCTGCGGCCACAACGGAGAACCTAAGCCTCGAGGCTTGGCTTCTCCGCTGCAGCCAGACCAAAGGCCTGGGTCCCGGGTGCCGGAGGATTATCGGTGCCGGCAGCCAGGGGAAGGAAGGCCTATTGCACATATCTCTTCGTGCAACGGGCCTCTAGTATTCTGTAAATGTCAATTAAATCCATCTGATCCAGTGTGTCATTTAGAGTCACTGTTTTCTTGCTAAGTTTTTGTCTGGAAGGTCTATCCAGTGAAGTCAGTGGGGTGTTAAAGTCTCCTACTATGATTCTTCCAAGTCCTGTAGAAGTGTTTTTTTTTTCTATTTAAGTACTCCTGTATTGGGTGCATGTATGTTTACCAGGGTTATATCCTCTTGTTGTATTGATCCCTTTAGTATTAGGTAGTGACCTTTATTGTCTCTTGTAATGGCCTTCACTTTGAATTCTATTTTTTCAGAAATAAGTATTGTTACTCCAATTTTTTTTCCCATTCGCATGGAAAAATTATTTTCCATTCCTTTACTCTCATCTTGTATCTGTCTTTTGTCCTGAGGTAGGACTCTTGCAGACAGCATATAATTGGGTCATGTTTTTGTATCCATTCGGCAACCCTATGTCTTTTAATTTGAGCATTTAATCCATTTACATTTATTATTGACTAGTGGCCCAGTGCACAAAATTCGTGCACATTAAAAGGAAATTAGAGGAAATATTTTAATATTGCTATTTGCCCTTTCTCTATAATAGAAGTGTTAGAGATGAAAGAAAATTAGTAAAATGTATATGAAAATCTTCCTCCTGTCAGAGTCTGGGGCACACCATGGGACCCAGAGTCAAGTCCCCGCCCACTCATGTGCACCTCGAAATAGTGGGCAAGATCCAGACCCGGCCGGCCCCACCCCTGTCAAGCCCCGCTGGGTAAGGGGCACAGCCTCAGGTCCCCCGTCAAACCCCACTGGGTGGAGGGCACAGCCGCAGTTCCCCCGTCAAGCCCTGCTGGGTTGGGGGCTGTGGCGTGAGGTCTCCCTTCAAGCCCCGCCTGGCAGGAGGGTATGGCCTGAGGTCCCCTGTCAAGCCCTGCTGAGCAGGGGGGGCACAGCCTCAGGTCCCCTGCCCCGGCCCGGTGCCACGCAGCCTCATGTCTCTGCCGATGGCTCGTTAAGGCTCATTATGGGAACCCTGCCTCCTCTGTGGGTGCAGCCCACATCTTATGATGGCATGCCAGAGTGAGGGTCAATTTTCATATTACCTATTATATAGGATAAGTACTTATTTATTGCCATTTTAATTCTGTATGCATAGGTTTCTCTCTCTATTTCTTCTTCTCATTACAGCAGTCCCGTTAGCATTTCTTGTAATGCTGGCTTGGTTGTGATGCACTCCTATAGCCCTTTTTTTTTTTTTTTGTCCGGGAAGCTCTTAATTTCACTATTTTGAATGATAGCCTTGCTGGATATGGTAATCTTGGTCTTAGATCCTTGCTTTCCATTACCTTGAGTACTTCATGCCATTCTCTTCTGGCCTGTAGAGTTTCTGATGAGAAATCAGGTATCAGCCTTATTGGAGCTCCTTTGTAGGTAATAGTTTGCTTTTCTCTTGATGCCTTTAAGATTCTTTGTCTTTAATTTTTGGCATTTTAATTATGATATGTGTGGGTGTGGGCCTGCTTAGGTTCTTCTTGCTTGGAACTCTCTGACTCCTGAATTTGTGTGATAGCAAATGTCTGAATGAGAAAGATGACCTCTGCAGCATGAGGGAATGACTCAACACAGGATACTGGGGTGTCTGCTTTCTGAGCTCTAACCCTTGAGCACCCCATTCTGGCTTCTTCTCACACATCTTCAGTCCACTCTGCCCTCCTTCTGCTGGAGCACAAGGTGAGTGGCTGCACAGGGAATTTTGTGTGTTGGCCCTTTAAGAGGGTTCCTGCATTTCCAGCTGTCTCTCCCTGGTGGACAGTAAACCTCACTGCTCTTCACAGCCAAATGTGGGTATCCTTCTCAGTTCTGGTGCCTCTGCTGGAGGCCCTGGCCTGGGGATTAGATCCCAGATTTCTCAGTGGGAACCCCCGACAGTTGAGATATCTCTCTGGAATTTCAGTTTTGTCTGTGGAACCCAGCCATCCCTTTCACACCTCCAACCCTCCTACCAGTCTCTATGCTGTCTCCACTTTCTATTTTCGGTTATCAGGTTCTTTGTAGCAAGTCTTCCATTGATTATTCAGAAACTTTTTCTGTATTTTGGTTGTAATTGCAGTTTGGCCCTGGGAGCATGTCTTGAAGCACATAACTCTACCCCTATTTTTAAACCCTCTCTCTCCTAGAGTTTTGCACTCAGTCTTGTCCACACTGAGCCTCTAGCATTTATCAGTTCTGGTTCAGGGTTTCCTGCCCCAGCACTCGTTCCCCAGGACGTTTCTGCTCATGGATTTCTCTCTGGTAAGTTGTGATTTTATAGATTCACCTCTGTCTCTCTAGTTTTGGAGGTTTGCCCTATGCCAGCCGTGGGCAAACTACGGCCCGTGGGCCGGATCCGGCCCGTTTGAAATGAATAAAACTAAAAAAAAAAAGACCGTACCCTTTTATGTAATGATGTTTACTTTGAATTTATATTAGTTCACACAAACACTCCATCCATGCTTTTGTTCCGGCCCTCCGGTCCAGTTTAAGAACCCATTGTGGCCCTCGAGTCAAAAAGTTTGCTCACCCCTGCCCTATGCCCTCATTTCTCTAAAGGACCAAAGAAGAGTTGTTGATTTTCAGTTTGTACAGCTTTTAACTTGTTAGGATGGAGTGCAATTTCCCAGATTCTCATATGTCAGAACGAAACAGGAACTCTGGTGCCCTTTCTAATTTTCGTATTTTTTCTCTTTGAAGTAGGAGCACCCACCTCTATATCTAGAAATTGCTCATTTTTCTGACTTCACAGTCAAAGTTGGAGAGGAATTCTGCCCCAGGATGGACTGTACTATCACCCATATTGGACTTAGAGATTAAAGCAGAGGATATATAGGTGAGATTTTTGGACAAAGATCTGATGTGTAATAGTTGAAAATTTTGGAGATGTTGGGATAGAGTAAATGTATTTCATATGTGGGATGAATGTAAATTTGGCAGGGATAGAGTATCATAGGTGGAATTGTGCTCCCCAAAAAATATATATCCAAGCCCTAATTCTAGGAACCTGCAATTTGATATTACTTTGAAAAGGTGTCTCTACAGATGCACTAAGGTTAAGGTTCTTGAGATGAACAGATCATGAGGAATTATCTGTTGGAAAGGAAGATCCTGAAGTCAGTGGAGAGTGAAGAGCCAGGAGATAGGGAAACCCCACCATGGTGTAGGGTCTGTGCACAGTGAGGGCTGGGTAACAGGGAGACCCAACGTGCTGTGGGGTCTGTGCACAGTGAAGACTAGGTGACAGGGAGACCTCATCCATGGTGATGTTCCTGTGTTGGGCAGCATGATAAAGCGGAGCTGAGCAGGCAATAGGCTGAAGGCAGCCTCAGGCCAGTCTGAGATGCCCAATAGGCAGAGTCTATTTTGCATGATCCAGAGGTGAGAGCTTGGATGAGATCCTATCACACACAGCTGCTGCCCTAAGGTACCAGCACTGTAGGTGATATGATGTGATAGGATGTGTGATAGGATGGCAGCCACAGCTTTAGAATGCATGCCAACATCTGCAGGAGCCCGGGATATGCAGTGGTCTTTCCTCATGACCGCACACTCCAGCAATGCACACAGTGATGAGGCTGCTGGTTCAGGTATTTCTCTGATTTTGGTTTGTGCTGGAGAGACCAAGACACCCCGTACCTTCGAGGGCATCTTAATCCACCCACCCACCAATCCCCCATATTGCTCCTACCTTGCCAGGGCCATGTCCCACATGGATAAGATCACTGGAAAGAAAGGCATTGTGTGAGTTCAGCAGGCAGCTCCCACCTCTGGTAGGAAACTAGTTTACTCTGAGATGGCTGCTCCCCCTTTTCCAGGGCATCTGCCCCAGAGCCTCTGGACATGGACTGGCCTCATTAACTTCCCAGCAGCAGCTGCATGGCCGAACATGGAACAAAAGGATCGCTGAGGCAGTGGGGCAGTTGAGAGTATACAAAGGAGGAGACCCCCCAAGACAGCAGCCTCAAGCCATTGGTGCACATCCAGGGACACCCACCAGGCCAAACCCTCCTTTGCATCCAGCTGGGCTTCTGCAAACATACCATGGGCGAGAGCCCTGTACTCATCTAGGAAACATGACCCTGCTTGAGCAGAAGGGACACTTCCCTCCCCAAGGTTTTACCAGGTCAGGGAAGTTTTCTGCCATTATTTCTTCAAACATGTTCTCTGTCTCTTTCTGCCTTTCTGCCTCTTCGGGCAAACCTGCTATTCGAATTTCACATTGTTCTACAGCTCCCTTAAACTCTCCTCCTGTTTTTTGTTTATTCTTTATGGTTCTCTGATTTTTTTCAATCCTGTCTTCTAATTCACTGATTTGATCCTCATCTTCCCTTAGTCTATTGTGTATTCCTTCCAATGTGTTCTTTATTTGTGCTATGTCGTTCTTTGTTTTCATAGTTAATCAATTTTTTTCTCATGCTGTTGAGCATCTTTACCACCATTACTTTAAACTCTGTATCAGATACATTTCTTATCTCCATTTCATTTAGCTCTTCTTCTGGAGTATTCTCTTGTTCTTTCATTTGCGGGTTCTCTGTCTCCTCCTTTTGGCTGCCTGTTGGGTTTGTGACTATGTATTTTACATAGACCGCCTTCTCCTCTCAATATCTAGTTCAGGACAGTGTAAAACACTGTTTCTGACTAATTAGATCAGGCAAAGCCTCAAAGCCTCCAGAGACCACCTCTGCCTACAGACTGATAGGAAGGGGCAGAGGTGGGGATAAGAGATGGTGAATAAAATTCAAGGGCCCTGAGGAGCAGGTGCTGCTTGAGACTCAATGGGAGACTGTGCTGGAGGAGCCTGTGGTACTGGTACCTTAGGGCAGCAGCTGTGTGTGATAGGATGGCAGCCACAGCTTCAGGATGTGTGCCCACATCCACAGGAGCCTGGTTGTGCAGTCAGGGTCATGGAGCACACCTTGAGCTGGTCTTGCTCCTAGGTCCTGGCCCTGTAGCCTAGGTCTCTCTGTCTGGGTTCAATGGCCTTCACTCTAGAAACTATACATGGTCCTCTATGGCTCTCCCAGCAGCAAGCAGCTCCTGGTGCCTAAGAATGGATGTCTTCCCCGCTCTGCCTCACAGACCTGCTTCTCACTGAGGAAGCTGAGGGGAGGATAAGACCAAATGACCCTCTGGGAAGCAGACCACCCTTGCCTTCTGGTGAGTTGGAGGACCAGCCCTGTGGCTTTTCACTTTCAAAAAGAATCAGGGAAAATTGCTTCCTCGACAAGTCCATTGCTATCCCACGTTTCCAGAAGGGTGCCAAAAGCTGGAAATACCATGTGGATATGTGGAGATCAGTTGCAATGTGAAACCTAACTATAATTTGGGTGTCTTTCAAGTTTTAATAAAACCTACAGCTAATAATTAAACTGGCAGCAGTGAAAGGGTAGGGGGCTCCTTCTAGGTGAGGCTGTGGGGCCTTGGAGGGGCCTCCTTGTAAAGTGGTCTCACGCCAGAGTAAATGCCTCAACCAATACAGCTGCCTCCTGGAGGGCATTTCACCCAACCCCAAACCAAATCAAGCCCCCACCCTGATTGCATACAGTTGAGTTTTCTGTGGTTTTGGAAATATCTCAAGGACTGATGGGTTTCTGTTTTTTCTTCTCTCCTAAAATTTGTGTGTGCTGATTTGGGGCATCCAGGGAAGATCACTTGTGAAAACCAGCACAGGCCTTTCCTCATCTTGCTGCCCCCCCCCCCCGGCCCTGCCCCTTTCCACTGTGCCCCTATTCCAAGCTCTGCTTTCACAGGAATAGGACCAAATGTCTGCAAAGCTCTGGACAGAGGAGCACAGCCGGAAAATGAGGTGGCGAAAGTCTCCAGCTGTAAACCTGGACTGGCATTGGCAGCAGTGTCATGATGAGGGCTGAGGCCACTCTTCAGTTGGGGGCTAAGAAGGGCAGTGAGTCACCCTCCAGCACAGACATTGCTGAACTGTGGCTGTAGCCTTGGAGGTCACACCTGCTGGGCAGGTGAGCAAGCACAGCAGCCTGCTCCCCTGCGGCCTGCATGCGAAGGACCTACTTGAATTTTCACTGGTTGAAAGAAAATCAAACAAGAATACCATTTCGTGGCGCATGGAATTCCAATTTCACAGGTAGTTTTATTGGAACCAACATACCCATTGCTCACAAGTCCAGGCCATCTTCACATAAACAGCAGACCTAAGATGTCGTGACAAACACCAAAATGGCTCAAAAGATGAAGTTACTCCCTGTACTTTTACAGAAAGTCTGTTGACCCCTGCCCTAAGCTAACAAAAGAATCAGCCCCCTCTTTTATTGATTTTTAGAGAGAGAAGAAGGGAGAGGGATAGAGAGAAACATTGATGAGGAAAAACATCACTAACTAGCTTCCTCCTGGACATTCCTGAGCCCACAATCCAGGCATGTTCCCTGACCAGAAATCAAACTGTGACCTCTTGGTTCATGGGTTGATGCTGAATTACTGAGCCACACCAGTAGGGCAGAATCAGCCTTTTCTGATGAAATGTCAGAGCTGTTTCATTTAGCTGCATTCGAAGGACTTACACTGTGTCTACCTTGATATAGAGAGTAACTAAGCTCACATTAAGTTTTAGGAACTGCAAACATCTTACAGGGTGATAACAAACTGACAAAAATACTGACAGGGTAAAGGGCAGACAGATTTTGGTGCAGGAATGGTGCATGTGGAGAGCCCCATGCATGGATGCATGCATGGCCCCACACACAGGCCCAGCATCAGTGTCAGAAGGTAAGCTCCAACTCAGGAGAGGGAAAGCAGGATCGGAGACAACATGCTCTATGCCAACTAATGATGATGATGACAATGGCTCTAGAGGGTCTAATAACCTGATCCACTTGGTGGGAACCATCAGGGCACGTGCTATCTGGATGCAAGAGATCACTAGCCTGCCTGCTGAACTCCTTTCTCCGGTCTAGCATCTAAGCATCATAAGGTCCACTCCCCTCATGTTTCTCCCTAGGGTGAAAGTGTAAGATGAAGACAGTGCACCAGGTGAGGGGGACAGTGAAGATGAAGACAGAGAACTGGCAGTGGGAACCCTGGAGGGTGAAGTTGCATCGCCTTGGATGTGCTAGTCTAAGGAATTGGTATTTGTGCTCCTAGTGTGGAGGGGCCAGGAAAGGTGGAGTTAGTGCACCTAGGGTGGGAAGCAGTGGGAGGAAGAATTGAGCACCTGGGGTGGAGCAGGGGCTGTGGGAGTTCTTAGTGTCAGGGTTTTTGGCGCTTTTGCCTCAGCCTGGCTATTGTTAGTGGGTTTAAACAGATAGGTTTCTGTGTTTTGGGCTCGAGTCATCAACTCAGATGGATTTTCTGCTACTGGAAGCTTCTAAGTGCCTCAGGAGGAAGCGTAGCCCTGCGACACCCTGACCTTGGACTTCTGGCCTCCAAACCTGGAGAGCACACTCCTGTTGTCGTATACTCTGTGTGGAATTCCTAAGGTCAGCTCAGAAATCTAGCACTGCCCAGGGCAGTTCCCTGAACCCACCTACGACTCCAAACACAGCAGCACAGGGTCTGAAGGCGCCGTTCCAGGAACTGTAGACACTCCTCAAGATCCAAGGAGCTTCTCTATGTACAGCCTCCCAGGATGCTTTTTCAAAGCGGTCTGGGAGATGCACGCTCCTCCACTTTCCCCTCATCCCCCAAGGGGCCCTCTCATGGACACCAAACCAAGCAAAAAGCAGCATCAATGTGTATCTTCACAAAAAATCCTAACACTACCATTTCTCTTTTGTTTCTGGACAGAAATGGGGCAGTAAAAGCAAAAATCAAAACCTTTTAAACAGGTGCAATATATACTATTTTCACCTTTGGCTAAAAACTGAGCAATGAAATAGTATTTCAGGTGTTCACTAGTATATGATGACCTCAAGGTATGCTAGGCTCTTAGCTTTAGTTAGAAAATGACAATACAACCAAAAAGAAACTGGCCTTCCCACCAGAGAGATGAAACAAGTGAGGGCGGTGGGTTGCTTAGCGGCCCACAGAGGGGAGCAGGCTCAGGCATGTGGTCCTGGAGAAGGGACTGTGCCGATAAAAGGTACACCTGCAGTGCTTAGACCCACAGTTTAAAAAAAGCAGATTTTATTCACAGAGGCTTAAACCTTCCTTTTACGCCCAACAAGAGTGGAGAAAGGATGATAATGCAGCTACTGGTGATGCAGGAGACCTGGGATAAGGCCATGCAAAGTGGTCCCTCAGTGCTGGGTGCAGACCAGCCTCTGAATGAAGAGCTACCACGCAGCTGTGCAGGGCTCACCAGGGCTCAGCCACGTGCTTGAGTGCATGGGTGCTCCTGACGGCACCAGCAGCTCGAGAGGGCTTTGGCGGGATAACGTGTGCTGTGTCCACAGGCAGAACTCCTCTCCTGCAGCTGCACCTTCAGGGCCCTGCAGAGGACCCCTCCGTGGCTGCCCAGGTCCTTCACAGCAGCCTTTGTCCTGAGGCAGGACCGCAAGTTTTTCTCTGGCCCTGAGAATGACCTCCTGTGGTCATCTGAAGGCAGCATGCAGGGGTTGAGGACAACATACTGAGATGCGATTCTCATCAAAAGCTCTCACCTCTACCCTCTCATGTCCTTCTAGGTCAGTTTTTTCACTCGTCGATTGTGCTTGTCAATGGTTAAGATTGCCCGGTCCACAGCAGTGGCGATGCCATCCAATGCCTCATCCTGTCTCTCCAGCTCCGCCTCAGCATCCAAGGCAAGACCCTTCAGCTTCCCAAGGATCTGGAGAGAAGCACAAAGACAGGAGGGGCTTACTTTCCTTAAACTCTCAAAATAGACTTCTTTCCACCATTTTTACAATGCTTAAGGAATTTTGTAAGTCAGTGGTGATAACACACCCTCTGTCCCACGGTGGAGCCGAGCTACAGCTTGGGTTTGGGTCTCAGCTCGACTCTGCCACTGACTGGAGAGCTGTTGGAAGATGATGCATTTGCCCCTGGCCTTGCTCCAGACATGGGCAGCACTCTGACCTCGAGTCCCTGGGGCATTACTGTTCCAGCCCGCAGTATGCTGTGTCACCAATGCCTTACCACATCCATGAGGAATTCCAGCGGTAGTAGAGGGGCGACAGACACAGGAGAACCAGAGAGCTGAGGCCAACAACTAGGATCCAAGTTCCAGCTCCTGCCCAATCACTATGTTCATTATCTGTCTACCCCCAATTACCTAACTGAACACTGAAGCTCAAAAAACAATATGTAAAAAGAAAAGCAAAATCCTTTTCTTGTCTGTGTGTTTGAAATATTTCACATACAAATACAAAAGGCAGCATAGAATACAGCACTAATAACTCAAATCACACAGCACAGCACAGGCTGCCCCCTCTACCCCGTCCCACATGCCCTGAGCCTGAGAAACTGAGAAACAAGGGAACTAACCAGGAAGCACAGGGTCTGGGGCTCCAGGAGGTAAAGAAGGGACCAGGGCGAGGACACAGAGAGGGCACAGAAATGCCACAAACCACAGTGATGCCACAGGGGAGGCTGGTGGGCGCCCACAGGGTGGAGGCTGAACTGAAGGCCCTCCCCCACTTGTGATTCATGCATGTCAGCCTTCATACCATTAAGAGTGGCCGTTTTATCACAAGTCTATTGAGACAAACTGCATTGTGAAATGAACTTTAACTATATTCTTACTGAGTCTGGGTTGAAACATTTAATATTCTCAAGCTGACAAAAGGAATGGTTTTAAGAGAAATTATAATGACCAACTACTTGCTATAAATGTTAATGCCTCTTTTAGGGAAACTTTCTTTTTTTTTTTTTTTTTTTTAAATATATTTTATTGATTTTTTACAGAGAGGAAGGGAGAGCGATAGAGAGTTAGAAACATCGATGAGAGAGAGACATCGATCAGCTGCCTCCTGCACATCTCCTACCGGGGATGTGCCCGCAACCCAGATACATGCCCTTGACCGGAATCGAACCCGGGACCCTTCAGTCCGCAGGCCGACGCTCTATCCACTGAGCCAAACCGGTTTCGGCTAGGGAAACTTTCAATCACTGGTTAGGCCAAGCGGCAGGAACACAGAATAGCAGTATGAGAGACTGCGGAGCCTTGCTTGTCCCAGGGGATCAAATGCCATGTCACATAGGGATGGATGTCAGCAGTTATCAGCCTGGATGACCACCCCAAAAGACCCCAAGTCCAATCCTACATAATAAAACCCTAATATGCAAATCAACTGAACAGCAGAACAACTGGTTGCTATGATGTGCACTGACCACCAGGGGGCAGACGCTCAGTGCTGGAGCTGCTTCCCTGGTGGTCAGTGCACTCCCACAGGGGAAGTGCTGCTCAGCCAAAAGCCGGGGCTCACAGCTGGCAAGCACCGTGGTGGTGGTGGTGGTGGTGGGAGCTCTGCCTCTGCGGCAGCCCTAAGGGCCCCTCGGGGGAGATCCACCAAGGGGTCCCTCCCCCCACCCCAGTGCATGAATGTTGTGCACTGGGCCTCTAGTATGTTGATAATACATCATGCCCCACAATGACAACAGCCCCGGATCCCATCAGGTGGTCCAGGACAAATGCTACCCCCAGGGGAGCAGAGTGAATGGCCCCATATAGTGTCAGGAGGCGGGGATGGTACCTGTGCTGTCACACGGCAGCTCTACGCTTAGAATCACAAGAAATGCCTGATCACCTGGCCACCACCCACTGCCTGGGAGGACTACTTCGTCTGCTTAACAAGAAACAGAGTCAAGGCAGGATGATGGCCAGAAGGATAATAAGATCAGCCAGGAATGATAAGGCTCCAATGAGGTTACAAATGTGAAAACTGTGAGGTGCTATGTGTGGTACTTCAGCCAAGCCTCAGTATGCTTGGCCTGCAGGTGCCCAGTGCCAGCCCATTTGTGGAAGGGACAGGGACAAGCAGAGCTGAGGTCATCCATGCAGTCACATACAGGTTGGTGGCAGAGGCAGAACTACCCCATATCTCTCTCCAAACACAGCATCATTACTGAATCTTCATCCTGAGACACCAGCAGATCATAACTGGGCCATTCAGCCCAGGCACTACCTTTCTGCACCCTCTTGGAGCTGGTGGAAACTCCATCAGTTGAATCACTTGAAAAACTGGACGGTGCTCTGGAAAGTATACCAAAGGGTCAGCCGGCTCTGGAGGGGCTGGGCTGGATGACCTAATACAGGAGGTCTTTTCCATCTCTCATTCGAATGATCTCACAGGGCTGAGGCCCAAACAGCGTACTAAAAAAATCAGAGCTCACCACCATGTCATGCAGGTCCTTTCATGACGTTTTCTCTGGTCAACTATTCCCTCCTAACTTACCTCCATTGTTAGTGTGATAAAAAGACTGCTCTACCAGATACTTTCACAAAATGTTCCCTGGATGATTGGCCTTTGCCGCACATGTGCAGCTGGTTTGACACCCCGAGGTCTTTCTCCTGAGCTGAGTGATCAGGCTGCACAGACCCCTACAGCTCTCTCTGCACCCTCTGTCGTTGTAAATCATATCAAAGTGTGGTCAAGTTCATTTCTAGTTGAACTGTTCTTTAGGCCCCGGACTGTAAACAGCCACCCTTGTGCTGTGCTGTGCTGTGCTGTGCTGTGCTGAGGGTGGAAACGGGCTCTCAGCAGGCAACCATGGTTCCCTTCAGTGCAGAGCAGGATACAGAACTTAGAGAAGAGTCCACCGAAATCCACATCCAGACCGGGCCTGTCAAACAAGCACTGTGAGCGACTCTGGTGGCACCTTCCTTCTACTTCCTTCCATCCCAACAACGACTCCCACAGAAAATTAAATTGGCTTTAGAGTGTGTACACAGATTTGTTTTCTGTTTCCTCATTCCCTAGTCATCCTAAATAAGGCTGAGTTATGAGGCCTTGAGGTGTGGCTGAGTTATGGGGCCTGGAGGTGTGCCCTAACTGTCCTTTCTCTGTTAATTCTCAAAGTCACTCTGCTTCACAAACTAGGCTGAGGGTGCTGGGTGACTTGTATGTTTCCTAAGCTCTCAGGATGCATCTCCTGGTGTAACCCTGACATACTGTCACACAGATACCAGAGGTCACAGCGCAGTGACTCAGAGGTCACATACCAGGACACTGAGAGAAATCGAAAACATCCCTTAAGAAAATGGCAAAAGAGCCACCACCAGGATTGGCAAGTCATTCGCACACCAAGGGAGGACTGTGCCAGCTCATAGAGCCCTCAGCAAAAGTGGCAAGAGGTCCAGTATAAGGAGAACCACACTTGTAATTTTAAATTTTTTAATACAGTTAAACCTCAGTTCTTGAATATCTCCCATCTCGAATAATTAAGTTCTTAACCAAGTTGTTCACAGAAAATGTCATGGTTGTTGAACAAAACTTCGATTCTTGATCTGACAAGTGACAAAAGAGAATGAGCAAATATGAGTCAGTTTACCGCTAACCTTGCATTGTTAATATCTCAGGAAATTGTGCTGTGAATCTAAGGGGAAAAAATGATTTGGTTTTGGAATGAATCACTTCTCAAAGAGCCTTCTGGCCCTGGCCAATTGCTCAGTGGTCAGAACATCGGCTCTCAGACCAAAGGGTCATGGGTTTGATTCTCAAAGGCACATACCTTGGTTGTGGGTTCAATTCCAGGCCCCAGTATGTGCAGGGGGCAATCAAGTGATATGTCTTTCTCACATCAACGTTTCTCCCCCCACACCCCCACCACCCACCATCCTTCCCTCCACTTTGTCTGAAAATCAATGGGAAAAATATCTTCAGGTGAGAATTTAAAAAATTAAATAAAAAAATCTTCTGGAACAAATTAAGTTTAAGAACCAAGGTTCCACTGTACTCACATTTTAAAAACTAAAAAATGAGTGTAATTAATTTTAGTAATATATTTTATTTAACCAAATCAACATCAAATAGTATCGCATCAACATAAAATCAATTTAATTAATGAGATATTTTATAATCTTTTTTATACGAAGTCCTAGCAAGATGGTGTGAATGAGAAACAAAGGAAGTAAGCAGGTGCTATATATACATAGCACATCTCAGGTTGGACCAGCCATTTTCCAAGTGCTCAGTAGCCACATGTGGCTATTGTGCCACATAGCATTGTACCACAATGCCAAATGACGGTCCCTGTGTGTCCTCCATGTCCCTTGGCCGGCCACCTTCCTTAGGAGGATGAATTGACTTCCTCTTTCCCAGTCCACAATTAAACAGTGGCAAAAGCAAGAATACCTACTTCCCCGAGTCTATGTTTAAGCAGCACAGTAGTAACAGGCACATACCACTTATTTTGTGAGCAAGAACAGCTGACATGCCTAAAGAAGTTGAGCATTTTATTGAGTCTGTAGTGCAAACAAATTCTTTGATTTGGAAAAAGTCTCCAGGATGATGGCCTTACCTATAGCACGCATTCTATGCAGCCTGTTGAGACCCTTGGATACTCTGACAAAAATGTACTTGAAATTAATTCTGCAAAAATACTAGAGAGATCTTTACAGCTACTAAGTGTACAAAGACAATTCCTGAGTAAACCTCTAAATTACTATACCTCAGAATACTGTGTCTTTTTCCTTTAAGACAGGGATTGAAGTAATTAAATGTCATTGCGTGCATTCCATATAACATGGGATGGAAAGAATGGAGAATAGGAAGACTGGCCAAACCACAGTTGTTACTTCTGTGGCCCAGGATGACAAGCTGTCTAGTCATCTACATAAGACGATGCCAGCCTCTAAATATCAGCTGGCCTCTCAGATGGGCCCTCACTGGGTTCTGAGTCTAAGACCAGGCTCAAAGTGGGCTCTTCTCCGAGTCCATGTGACACTGATAAATAAACCAGGAGCCTTCTTTCCAGCCATATTCATACCTATGTTGAACTACCTGGTTTAAAGGGCATTGAGTTTTACAAGAAAATAACCTTATAAACTCCAAAGAAATACACAGTGCATTTAGTACAAGAAGACACAAAAGCACATATGCTAGCACTGCCCAGGCACGGTCATGAAGAAACAGGAGCACTCAGTTTCCTTAGCGCGAGGGTCACAGGTGCCCACAGAGCCAGTGCAGGAGGCTCAGTCCCACAAGCAAATGCTAAGCGCGTTCACCAACGTCAGTGATTAGGGGTGGGGCAGCTAAGAAGACTCATGTAGAAGTGGGAGGCACTAGGTGGCTCAGGGCAGAGCAGACATTACTGGAACGGTAAGAACCTCTACTTGGGTCACATACTATGGCGCCTCCATCCTCCAACACCACAGATCTCAGGACTGCAGCACAGGCACCATCTGGGTCAACACAAGAACAGACATGGAGGCATTTTAGCCTTCTAACCACTTCCATTTTGTTTCTAAAAACAAAAAATAAGTTATGGAAAAATAGCTTACTCAGTAGAGTAGGTCCACTCACCAAAACAGACATGTTTACATGTCTGTGCCTCACCAAGCCATCAGAACCCTGAGCTCTGCTGTGAGCTGTGCCCCTGAGGAGCCCTGAGGCATGTGTGTCACTGAAGCAAGGGAAGAGCATGGTGCACAGAAGGAGAGCCTGGACATTTCCAAAATATCTACAAAATTCTAGTTGCTGTCTCAACTTATAGTCAGAAAAAAAGTAAGTTTTGCTTTACTTCATGATAAAAATCCAGGATTCTGAGTTTTACTATATTAATATTAAGCACTTAAAAATGAGTTTAGTATTAGCTAGATTGTCTGCCCTCATCTTGTTATTAAGCTGACTCATTGCAAAACTGTGAATTTTCTTGCAGTGAGAAATTAGCAATCATTTAAGAACAGAGTTGGGATAAATCAAGCTGTCTGCAACTCCAAATAGATCTACCAGTCGGGGCCATTAATATGCTATAGAGAAGGGTAAGAGGAAAAAATTGGCTTCTAGCACAGCCAAAGCTTTAGAGGCTGTAAAGAACATTCTGGGCTACAAACTGTCACATTCAACACTCATAGACCACCCCTATGTCCCATAAGATCCCCTGCTGCATTCCTGAGCCACGGCACAGGGTCCTCTTCTAGGAGCCCCTGCGTGCTCCCTTCCTCATGCCCCCAGAGGGTAGAGCTGAGCACAAACCCACTTGATGAATCAGGGCTGCAACCACACAGCAGGGAGTGGTCAGTCCTCAGTTATAAATGGCCTCTCCAACTCAAGCACAGGTGAGCACCTCCCATGACAGGAGGGGGTCCTGGGAGCCAACCTGCCACCAGACCCTAAACAGAGCTTCCCATGATAAAAACCAGGTTTTTAAGAGAACAAAGAATCCCCACTAAGTAAGACTCAATTAACTGAAGGTTCCTCTTACATGTGAAAGTAAATGCCTCAGTGGGGCAATTCTCAGAGTATGAAACATATGGAAAATGTATTAAGTTTGTGGCTTTTCAGAGCTGACAGGGTCACAGTCAATCAAAGCCCCACTGATATGTTTATCTAGAGCTCACAAAACAATTCCACCCCACACAGTGCAAGCCTCCTCACCTCATCCCTACACAACCTTGAGGAGGGACCCTGTCTTAGAAAATGCGACAGGAACACTGAGCAAACATGCAGCTTGCTGAAGGTCACACAGCTAATGTGGCAAAGGTGCTCTCTGGCCACCTCAAGCTAAGTCTACAACAAATAGTCCCCAGACCTTGTGCTATAGATGGGACAGACAGAAATATGCTGCTGAGGACACAAGGCTAAGCATTTTCCCCAACACTAGCTCACAAACCATACAAACCAACTTCCCAGCATGAGCTAAAAACCACCTAATACCTGCTATTTTAAAAAGTCAATAAAATGAAATTGGTAATGGATAAGACACCCAGGCAAAAGATCAGTAAGGAAATAGAGGATGTAAACAACATTATACATCAACTGGACCTAACAGATATGTATGTACAGAACACTCTACTCAAATCAGCAGAACACACACATTCTTCTTAGGGTTTCCAGGACAGACCATATGGTGGGCCACAAAACAAGCCTCAGACATAAAAAAGACTTAATAAGAAGTAAATTCCCTTGCCACAGGGGAATAAAACTAGAACTCTAGAAAACTAGAAAATTCACAAATATGTATAAACTAACATATTCTTTTTTTAATCCTTTTTTCCATTGATTTTTTAAAGTGGAAGGGAGGCAGGAGGAGGAGGGAGAGAGAGAAACATCGACATGAGCGAGACACATGGATTGGTTGCCTCCTGCATGCTTTGAAACAGGGCAGGGGATTGAACCTGCAACTCAAGTACGTGCCCTTGCCCAGGAACTGAACCCGAGACCTTTCAGTCTGCAGGCTGACACTCTGACCACTGAACAAATTGCCCAGGGCTAAATTAACATATTCTTAACCAATGGGCCAAAAAGAGAAATGAGTAAAATTCTTTGAGACAAATCAAAACAAAACACAACATACTAAAATACTAGCAAACCAAATCCAGGGACTTATCCCAGAATACAAAGGTGGTTCAATGTAAGAAAATCAATTGATGTGATAAACCACGGTACTAGAACACCATCTCAAATGATGTGGAAAAGACACCGATAAAACCCAACATCCTTTCATGACAAAATCAGTCAGAAAATGAGGAACGGGACTTCTTCATGAACCTAAGTAAAACTGTGAACACCCAACACTCAGTGAAGCCACCTGGCTGGTGAACACACTGGTGTGCCAAGAAGAGTGGCACACCAGTTCCTTGGCACACCAGTTCCACTGGGGAGGGCACAAAGCTCCAGGTGGGCCCCTCCCAGATTTCACCCCAGATGTATCTTAATTTGGCTGTTTCCGATCTGCATCCTCTGTAGTCTTAAGAGTGAGTTCCTGAATTCTGTGAGTAGCTCTCATGAACTATCAAACCTGTGAGGGTTCATGGGAACCCCCCTACATTTGTAGCCCATTGGTCAGAAGTTGGACCCAGTGCAGCTGGTGTCTTAAGGAGGAGCAGTCTTGTTGGGGGCCAGGACCACTGTGGGGTCTGCTCTAACAATGGGTAGTTAGTGCCAGGAATGAATTGCAGATCACTAGCTGGGCTTGAGATTAGAATTGCGTCAAAGGGCATTATCAAGAAAGTCAAAAGACAACCCACAGAATGAGACAAGTATCTGCAAACCACAGATTTGATAAGGATTTAATATCTAGAATTTGTAAGAAACTCCTACAACTTAAACAAAGAGACAGCCAATTAATAAATGGGAAAAGAACTTGAATATACATTTCTCCAAAGAGAACATATAAAGGGCCAAGAAACCCATGAAAAGATGGTCGACAATGTTAGTCACCAAGGATGTGCAAATCAAATCCATAATGAGATGGCTCTTCACATCCACCAGGATGGCGATAACAATTTTAAATTTTTCAAACAGGAAAATAAGTGTTGGTGAGGCAACATTTTGAAGGTAATTAATGCTACTGAATTGTACATTTAAAATGGTTAAAATGGCAAAATTTACATTATGTTGTTATTTTACCACAATAAAAACCATGGTTATAATATATATAAATAATACATATTCATTACATATACAATAATAAATATATGTAACCATCCAAAGCCAGGCACTCAATAACAAAAAAATCAAACACTTGATTTTAAGACTTGAGGATCATTTAAGTGCTGACTGAGAAGACAGGAAAATGTTCCAGGGAGAACAAGTCATCCTTTTCATCCTGCCCCCACATCCCACCCCCTGCAGCCATGAAGCTGCTCTAGAAGAGGCTCACCCGGACACTGGTATGGTCTGGAGTCCTGTAAGTCCTTATCTGGCAGGTCCCTCCCTGTCCACAGTTTCCGGGGCAGTGGAAGGGACAGAATGCATCCCAAGATTCATGTGCACAGGCACCTGGACCATGTAGCCCAGATTTAGCCATGGCTTCTATGTGAGGGAGGTCCAGCACACCTGCACAGCCTTCTGTCAGCTGCAAGGGACACATAGCCACATGCTTGAACAGGCCCTCCCACTCTGAACAACCATTGCCACAGACAGCATGGGTCTATGCTAGATAGGTGACCACATTCAATGTGACAAGAGCTCTGACGCTGTTCCTGAGATTTCAGAGGGACCACAGCAGGCAGGGTAGGGTGGGGTGGGGGGTGTTGCATGTCTGCTGTCCTTCAAAGCAGTGCTCATTGTTACCAGTGACCTAGTTAACCAATAGAACAGACAGAAAAATCATGAATGGATATTTAAAAAGCTTGGCACTTTTTATAATCCAGCTTTCATTTCATCATGGTAGTTTCAGAAGTAGACAGTGGGGACCGGAAGCCAGGGTCTCGCCTTTCAGTGGTGGCAGCTGAGACCGGGGAAGGAGCAACCTGTCTGGGTCTATGGACCAACAGGGCAGGGCCAGAAGTAGCACCAGGACCCTAATTCCAAATGCAGGGCTCATTCTAGGGCACATGTCCTCTTATCAAAATGTCAATGGTGTGTGGATGTCAGAAGTTACTAAGCACTTTTTCTCAGTTAACTAGTATGGTTTAACATTTAGAAATGACATAGGATGTGATGTAAGGAACATTTATTAATAAATCACGATTATAGTAACAGATATTGAAATAAGTGGCCCAGCTCACTGGTAATATCTCAACTGGTGTCAAAGCCATAAAAAACAACAACAGCATCATAACCACACCTCCTCCTCCAATTAATAAGTGAAATTAGCAGTCTGGAGAAGGTTCAGAAGGCACAGGACAAGAAGAGAACCAGAAGAGGTATTCAAGTCTGAAATTATCCCACCATGCCTCACTCAAAAAATCCTCAGTGACTCCAAGCTGCTTACAGGACACACTTCTGACTCTCTGCCTGGCATGAAAGTCCCACTGTCTGTGCCACAGCCCTTGCAGGTCCTTCCTGCCTGTCCACTTTCGAGGGTCCCCCAGCCCAGCCACACTGTGGCCGTCTTCATTGGGAATGACAAGGGCATCAGCTCAAGTCTCCTGTTGTTGCTGTTTTCAGTGCCTTCCCTGCAATCCACCAGGGTGGGAGCCTGCCCCGAACCTGCCTGGATAAACCAAAATACCAGACTCATGCCAGATTCTTATCTGGTTCTTTACTGGTGAAAGAGGGAGGCAGGATGAAGAAAGACCAAACGCAGGACAAGACAACGGAGTTGATAGGTTCAGAAGTTATAAAGAAAATGCCATGAAACTGAGATGCCCTCAGAGGAAGCCAAATGTGGTTTGGTTTTGTAATCTCCAAATGCTGCATCAAATATGTGGCAGTGACAGACTGTAATAAAGAGCCACCGTTCTGAGGCAGGGGAAGTTGGCCCATCCCACCTTAGACAGGAGTCAGGGCACACTGCCAAGCCCGTCCCAGCCAAGCCACGCTCTCCAGCCCCCACAGGGGTCCTCTTGCAGTGACACAGCCATGGCCACCACAAGGAGCTGCCACCCCAGGAAGTCAGGCGCACCATCTCTCAGCACCAACTGCAGTTTGTCACCAAGACCCATTTCACATGACTTTAATAGCATTTGTAGCAGAAACCACAGCTGAATTGAGGATGTGTGTGCATTTTTTTCTCCCCAGAAATTTAACTCATTCCTCCATATGCTCAAGTTTCATCATACAGTGAGATCTCCTCTCTAAGGAAACATGAGATTAACCTCTAAAAGATCATCTCTTGAAACTAGGCTCTCCCTGCAGGAGGAAGAGTGAACAGTGAACAGTAGAAAGCCCTGTCCCTCCCGCAGCAGCCCTGTCCAGTCACTGGTTACCACTTCCTCAGCCCTGAGGCCACTCCTGACTCACTAGGCAACTGTTTCCAGCACTAATGCACAGGCTCGCTAATAAGACTTATTGACGACAGTCAGGACCAGCTACACAGAAATGTGCTCTCAGGGGCTGTGGGTGAATTTATCCTGACCTCTCCCATCACTCATGGCTTTCAGAGGAAGGGTCCTCTCAAATTGCATAGCCACCTTCAGAATTAACAGATAAAATCCCTACATCCCCCATCACAAAGCCACAGGTTCCTTCCTCAGCCTCAATAACGTCATGGGAGGAGGGGGCAGATTCCAGATCCCACCAGCCTGAGACCTATGCTCCCATCCACTCCCAGGAGCATGGGCACGTCAGCCTTTATAGATCAGGGGCTCTCAAGCCCAGAGCAGGCTAGAGCCACGTGTTCTGGAAGCAATTAGGAACCTGCCACACTTGCTAGTAGCAGCTAAAAAGCAGCATTTCTATGTCATTACAAAAAATGACTAAGTTAGACCAGGAGGAAAAAGTGACAAAACATGTATATTTAAATTACCCCACAGTAAAGATGAACACTTTTTTTCCCCAAAAGGAAAGGGCTAAGCTTAAGGACTCTATGCCTGGGCAGACACAGAGAAAACAGGCTTGCAGGTGTGTCTGCAGCACCAATGAACTGGTCTCTCCAAAACAGAGCTGAGTCTGATGGGGCCTTAAAGCTATATACTGACCTACAGAGAGCATACTGCTCACCCTGGCGAAACCAAGTCAGGAAGACACAAATTGCAAAATGCTGATTTCAATGAATAAACTGCAAAGTTAAAAGAAAAGATGACAGAGGGAAGCTATGCATTAAGGTGTTTCACCGGGCCCAGAACTCAGGTCTCACGGGCTCCTGAACTACAAATGCACAACACACTCCTGAAGTAGGATGACAGGGAGATGTCTGATGACAGCAGAAATTACTTTTTTTTTAAGGTAAGCTTGGTATGATGTTGGTTTTTATTTAATTACTTATTTTCATTTATTTTTTCAAAATATATTTTCATTGATTTTATTTGATACCTGTTTATTGTCACTTTAGGTAAATAACTAATTTAATATTGCTTCATAATGATATATGATCCTATTTAGCCAAATGTCCAAACTTTACTTTTTTATATATTTTTATTGATTTCAGAGAGAGGAAGGGAGAAGGAGAGAGGGATAGAAACATCAATGATGAGAGAGAATCATTGATTGGCTGCCTCCTGCATGCCCCCTACTGGGGATTGAGCCCACAACCCAGGCACATGCCCTGACACTCAACCACTGAGCAACACTGGCCGGACATAATGTTGGTTTTTTAAAAACAGTTATCTTTTAAAGATACATACTGAAATATTTAAAAATAAAAAATAATGTCTATGTATTTGCTTCAAAATTATTTAAAAGGGTAAAAAAGCCATTTTATTGCCCAGCAATAACATAGGGAAGACAAATTATAAGTATTTCTATCAAATATTATTTAAATTTCAACTTCCTGGATACAAAGTAGCCAGTCTCGTCAGAATCTAGTTGAGCACTTGAGAGAGATGACAGAACAAATGCCCTCAACTGGACGCACACACACAGCACACCTGTGTATATACACACACAAAAACCTAACAGCACATACACAGTACACATGTACATATGTATGCTGCATAGGCTCACACACATACACAGACTCACAGCACACACACATACACCCACAGCACACACGTACAGACTCAGCAGGCACAGCACACACATGTACACACATGTACCAACTTAGCTCATGTACACATAGCTCATGTGTATACATATGTGCATGGGTAGAAGCATAGGAAGGCTGTGCTGTCTGCATGCACAGAGCACAAGGACTAGGGATGGGCACTGTCTTTCTCAAATGGATGTCTCAGATGGGTATCTCAGCAGCTCCTATGGGTGAGAGGCAAGTACAAGCCAGGGAGAATCCTTTTCAGGCAGGAAAGAGAAGAGACTCACCTGCAAGAGAGGAGGGAGCCCCCAAATGCATTACCTGTCTGAGTTCCTGGGTGTCCTCCTCAGAAATGAGTGGCTCGCTCATCTGTAGTTGAAGCAGCCTGCCCTCCTGGTTCCCCGAGGAGGGCTCTCGGTGCCTGGCGCAGTCCACTGGCCTGGACGCTGAAACACAAGTCAAACAGCAGTGACCTCTTCCATGATGCACACAATGCAGAAGTACTTACGACTTTACAAAGATCGCTCCTGCTCTCCGGGCCAACGGCATCTCTCCATCTGCAGTCTCTGCCTGCTGGTCCCCGCCCTGAGCCTCAGCTAAGCTGAGTGGCTATGGGGCCTGCCCAAGCCTAGCCTTCCACTCCAGTCCAGGGTGGTTTCCTTAACCCACCCTGATCCCAGTGAAACACTGTAAATACCTGGGGTCTGGTTCTATAACTGGCTCTCAGAAGAAAGGGCCCTCTCCAGGAGTAATCATTTCCTTTATTAGAAAAGACTATAAATTTAAAGTTTAAGATAGCACTTGTTGAATCCTCATAAACCCACAGGCCGCTCTGGGTCTGGAGAGCACTGGGATGGCCAGCTGACTGGCCAAACAAAGGTAACTGTGGAGCCACGAGGGAGGGAAAGTCTGAGAGCACAAGGCCAGGCATTGCTCAGAATGGGTTTCCGCTCCAACAGCACCTGCCTGCGTAATGTCCCCGAGGAGCAGAAGGGCAGCCTGGTTAGAGGCTGCTAATCAGGTGGCTCACAGCCCCTCCCATGGTGTGCCACCTGTTCTTTATTTAAAGAACTGACTCCACCTGTACCCTGGCACTGGGAACCCAGATGAGGGCATCACTTAGAGTCTGCTGCCTACTCTTCTGCACAGACCACCTCAGGTACACAGTAGTTACTGATTAGGATGCTGGAGAGGAGAGCAGGTGGCAGAAAGTGCACAGATCTGAGAACCAGCACCAGATGCTCCAAGCAGCCTTCTCTGCTTTAGTGGAATGGGGGCACAGCAGGGTAACAGGTGACCCCCACCTCCTTCCCAGCACCCTAGTGGTAGTGAGCAGAGTGGCTTGGAGCAGCTGCTAAGGAATGGAAAAACAAGTCTGTCTCGGTAAGGCTCTCACTGGCCTGAAGGGCTGAGGCCCAGCTGGTGGCCTTCAGGACACACCGACTGCACAGGTCCCTCCTTGGTGGGAGAGGTCAGCCACCCCAACCTGCACACAAAGGTGCCCCCTCTAATCCTATTTCTTAAAAAAAAAAAATAATTCTTACAAATAACACTCCCTGAAGAGTGCCTGGAGGAGGAAGATGATGCTCGGCCTGTGGTCAGCAGACTCCTATCCTGCCTCAGGATAAAAGCAGGTTGTGATGAGACAGGAAGCAGGTTCTCAGGATCCCGGGAAGAAAAGGGCCAGGCCAAAGGAGTAAGCTCAGGCAACAGAGGAGTAAGTCTGCCGAAGGCAAGACCCCAGCCCTCCCCCAGCCCATCTCTAACTGTGCGAGTGAAAAACGCATCCTGTACAGAGCCACCACACCTGGACCTCATCTCTAGGTCTCGAAAAGTCGCACAAGACAAAACATTACTGCAAACCATGCACTCGAATATTTGCTGTTCTAGGCCATTCTTTATGAAAATGCTAGTTGAAGCCCTTCTAAACAATGTCATAACTTGTGTTCTATACTTGCTAAAGCCCCACCTACTCCAACATCCTGGGAGGCTTGTTCATCAAAATGGTCCCCATTGTTCCAATGTGGTCTAGTGTCCCTCACTGGAACATCACATATGAAAAGTCCTTTTCTAAAGTGTCGGTCAGCAGCAGAGCACTGTCAGAGCTGGGTTGAAAGCTATCATGGCAGAACAGAGGGAGTATCCTACTAGTTATTATGAGCCTAAAGGAGAGGCCACCTTACGCATGCCGTTAAAGCATTACCTGTGATGACACAATGGCAAAGTGCACTTCATAGGCCTGAGAATAGCAGTTCTCTGGCCTCACTCAGCATGTACCTGTGCTCAGTCTGCCCCCTCACCCACCCCCAGCATGCTGGCCCCACCTACCTCTCCACCCCACACAGGTCCTGCACTTGGCCCTTCCATCTGCAGCAATCCTAGTGTTATTCCATTTGCACACCTTTTAATGAACTTGCTTGGAACTGCCCCGCTGTTTATTTTTTCAGCATCACTCCAGGAACTCTCTGACTAGCTTCTGTGAGAGATGGTCTATCCACTCACACTGTGCACAGGACTGTGCTCTGGTGTCCATTTCAATACCTATAGCTATATTACTGACCAAGGCATACTCTTTTTGAATGTTTAGTGAAAGAGTATTATTTAAACAACCAGAAAGCCAAAATGGAGGAAATTCTTCCTAGACTATACTAAGTCAGAGATGTTTTTCAGGACAAGCCATGGGCTCAGTGGAATCCCGCCCAGCACAAGGCTTTGGCCACCCCCAGTGCTGTGTTGACACTGGAGCTATTGACTCAGTTACCTCAATGCTTTGAAATATCTTCTGAGAAAAATTAGTTTGGTTCAGTATAAGATGGTTTTTGACTCTAAAGTCATTAATTATCTCTGTTAACCAAACTAAGCACACATTGTTCCAGCTAAAAGGACACTTACAGATGATTTCACTTTCCAGGAAGGAGAAGACATCGAGGAGGGCCTGACTGGGCAATAGAGGCGGCACCAGAGGGCAAGTGTGAGGCAAGATTTCCATGGGGTGAGTGAGCAGGTGACCAGGGTGTCTTTAATTAGGTGGTCAGGGAAGGACTCTCTCAGAAGGTGCCAGTCAGTAAACAACAAGAACAAAAATCAGTTCCGGAACCCTTAACAGTACCAGGCATGGCCTGCTCTGATGGAGAAGGATCTGTGGGCTTCCTCCCACACCTGTCACTCCAGGACCATGAAACAACCTGGGAGCATGCTACGACTGCTAAAAACTATCAAGACCACCAAAGCAAGGAGAGTCTGAGTAACTGACACAGTCAAGAAGGGTACAAGGAGATGCGCTACCTAAATGTCACATGGGATCCTGAAAGAGTAAAATGTAAAACAATCTGGATAAAATATGGACTTAGGAGAATAGCAACGTATCTGTATAGGTTCATTAGTTATGACAACAAAGGAAGCTAATGTCGGGTGACAACAAGAGTGTGGAAGACATGGGAACTCTGACTATCCTTGTAATTTTTTCTGCAAGTCTGATACTATTCTAAAATTTGAAAGGTTATTTAAAAGATATTATGCAGAAAAATAGCATTTTGCAACTGCTCTTCCCTAAGGTGGAAAGTGCCCACCTGTGTCATTCAGGGCCCTCAGAGGTCCACACAACACATTACCTCAGAGGTCTCTGGAAAGTTCTACTCACCCAAGGCAAATACCTGTCTCCTGTTACTAGACTGCCACCTACTGGCCACATGTTTTACCCAAATACCTCATCAAAGAGAGGAATCCATTTCTGAGATGTCAGTCACTGTTTCCACCTCCACTGTCTCTGCAGTTTCCAATGTGGAACAGCAAAGACAGAGGTGATGGCAGACACAACACAGGCGACAGTGAGAAATTGACCCTCGTCGCTAGGCTTGCAGAGGACACAGTGAAGTTTCTAGCAAGTCAGATGTCATCTCACTTGCTAAACTCAACATGCTGGCTTCTTCCAAATACATCACTTCTCATTACCTGAGCCTCTCCAAACCCATAGCTGTAAGGTGCTCCTACTCTGTGAGGCAGGGTGGCCTCGCAAAGGGAGGATGGAACTTCTTGCTCAGAGCAGAAGACACTCTGCAGGGATCCCACCCAGGGGCTAAAGTTAGCACCGAGATGAAAACCCATCTGTCAGCTCATTCCACACACATTGGATCCATTACCGTGAAAGGCCAGGCCACAGCTATTCAATCCAACCCTAATCTAGGTGTTTATAGTGTGGATAGAGGAGGCCTATAATCATTGACTTTAGGTAAGGGAGACTGTCCTAGATAATGTGGTGGGCCTGCTACAATTAGTTAAAGGCTTTAAAAGCAGACCTGTGGCTTCCTGGAGGAGGAAGATGATGCTCGGCCTGTGGTCAGCAGACTCAGCCTGTGCCCAGGAGGTTCAGCCTGCCCTTCCTGACGACAGGCCTGTGGAACTTGCACGCACCTATCTTCCTACAGTCTGCCTGCTCCTCTCCAGCCCTGTATGCCACCTGGGCTCTAGCGTCAGGGCCTGCCATCCTACCTTTCATGGCATCCCTGACAGCAGGCCCAGCAATTTTGTGCAGTGTGACCTCTGTGCTACACATAGCGTGCTCGCATCTGCCATCTCATTCATTACATGCTGTGCCCTATTTTCTATCAGAAACCCCATGTCCAACAACCCACAAACATGGTGGAGCTCTGTGACAAGGAGGGTTGTGGGTTTTATTTAGCATTTTTTCCCAAGATTATAGGTGCCGAATACCATGCCTGGCTCTGCAGGGTTCTCAGTGCTGGAGGAACCAGTGGCTGATGGTTCTGTGTGTCTCATCCCTACAGAGCCTCCTCCTCTCACTGCTGAGGCCTCTCCCATAGGAAAATGCAGTTGGTGACTCAGTCAAAACTTGGGGCATCAGAGCAGCTGCCCAGCTGGGCTTGTACGTGGCCTTGCCTGAAGGGCCCTCTGGTCAGGGTCTCACATTGGCTGCCACAGCCCACCATTCTTGCCTATTTTGTGGGCCAGCTTCTGAGTCCTCCTTGAGTGAGGGGGCCAAAGAAAAATCAGAAATGCCAAGAAAGTAAGTTTTTAAATTAAGTTTTTACGTTAATATTTCTAACATTTTGGATCTCATGAGACCATATCTATTATCAAGTATATATTTTTTGGAAACTCGAAGTCATCTAGAATATCAACATATTCATGTGTTAGGGAAATAGGTTACATATTAGAATTAAAATCAATCACTTAAGAGAAAAAAGAAAAGGAACCAGAATAGTAACAAACATCTCTCTTACTTTAACAGACATGCAGGAATCAAAGATACTTGTAAAAAAAAAATTCACATTAAATACAGAAGTAATATTACCTATAATTCTAGTATTAGAAAATATCAGAATATTTTATGACTTTAGTATTTCTTAAATGGGGCTCACAAACAAACTTAAGGGAGGAAATGGTGGATCTGACCACAGCAAAATTAAAGATTTCTGTAATGGAGGCTGACAGTCTGGGAAAGCACTGGCAGCCTCTCAAATCAATAAGGAATGAAAATCTAGAATACATAAAGAACTCTTGCAAATCAGACAAAACAATAACAACAACAAAACACATAGAACAGGCAATCCACAGAACAAAACCTGTGGGCTTAAAGAGCAAATGAGCATCAGATGCTCTATCTCACAATCAGTGAAAGAAATTAAAATACCATCAAGATGCCACAGAACACTTGTAAGAATGGCAAAACTGAGAGGTCAAACATCAAGTTATCCCGTGCTATGGAGGACGCTGTGACCCAAGAACCTCGAGATATGTGGACATGTAATATATCCGCATGTCCTGCCTCCCACACTCCACCCCACTGGACATGCCAGCTACACCCTCCACACCCCAGAGACCTGGAAGAGAACACCACAGAGAAAGAAAGTTTTTCAGAATACCTCAAGGATGCCCCATAAACTACCCAAACTATGCTGCATAGTTTTCAAAGATTCTGATACCTGAACACACACCTGGAAGGTGGTCAGGGAAGACCTCGATCAAATGTGAAGGAAAACAGGAGTGAGGCTGAGTAAGTTACTGATGGGGGGACTGGAGACTCAGCAAAGCAGGTGGGGGCTACTGCTAGTTAAGACCCTGAAATGCTAATTCTCAAATCAAATAGAGGAAAGAGTGAAAACACTTAACTCAGATCTCTTTGTTCTGAAAGGGTCATCAAAACTCTTTCTGATCTACTTGGAAATCTCTATAGCTTTCCAGTGTATGATAAACCAAAGTGATTTGAGATTCACAGTTGACAAGTACTAAGGAAAAGGGTCTGAAATTATTTTTATTTACAATGCATCATGTTAAGTACATACCACAGGCAGTCTGAGACTTCCCAGGTCTGTGCACAGGCTGTGTTGATGGTCACTTACCTGCCTGCCAGACTGAGTAGCCCTTCTCTGCTGGGGAAGAGGTTCCAGTGCTTCTGAGCATCAGGGCATCTTCTAAAAACTCGATCTTCTTGCTGAACTGCATTTCCAAAATGGGGACAACTTCTGGCATCTTGGCAGATATCAAACGAAAAGTTATGTCTGGCTTCCCAATGAACCGCTGGCGGATGCTAACTTCATAATGTGTGTGAACCTTAATGTCATCTATATCTTCTCTTTCAAATCTGTGTAACAGCAAAGAATTTGAGTCATGGATTTCCAACCCAGAAACAAGGATGGTGAGCCTTCCTGGTTTAACATGAGATTCTGTTCCTTGGGAAATAACAGCAGGAATTCTGATCACTATCCCTTCTTTTCCAAGAGCTTTGGTACTAGCCATTGAGGAGCCTCCCCTGGAGTTTGTGTCTGATGGCATCTTCCAAAGCTTGAAGCTAAAGGGCCACCAAGAATGAGATTCCAGTTCTTTCAGCAACCTAGAAGATGAAACAAGATAGTAAAAACTAGGCCATGCAATTTTTAATACTTTAACTGCTTTAGCCTTTATAAAGCACTTTTACCATTTTACAGTTTTCTTTTCCACAAATACTCCATGAAACAGAAAGAGCAGAAACGGTTATCTCCACATTTTAAGAAAAGAAACCTAAGGCTAAAAGCAGTAGTGTTATTTGCCTACAGCATGTATACAAAGCTATTTGTAGTGGACACATTATCTTCAGATTCAAATATTATTACTCTTACCACACTAACCCTGGGTAATTCTGACTCAAATCCTGTTCTTAATCTCTAGAGAGGTATAGAATTCTGGCAGTGATCTGTACTGTCCAATACAGTAATAGGCACATATGGCTACCGGATACCTGAAATTTAGCTAATGTAAGGAGGAACTGAATTTTAAACTTAAATTTAATGTAGTTACTAGCTACCATATTGGACAGCACAACTCTAACGAGGAACAGATATATCTAAAAAGTCAATATAAGGTAAAAAAATAGAAGCAGGACTGGGAAAGCAAAGGAATAAGGATCAAATAAAATAAAACAAATAAGATGGTGGAATTAAACACAACCATATTAGTAATCATATTAAATAAAAATAGACTAAATTCTTTAATTAAAAGGCAGATTATCAGCTTGGAAAAAAACAAGACTCAACTATATCTTGTTTACAAGAGACACTGTGAAATATGATGACACAGATACATCAAAAGCAAACGGATTGGAAAAAAGATATATCAAACTAAAAGTAAACTTTTAAACAAGCAGTGTACCAGGAATAAAGAGGGAACGTGCATAATAAGACGGTTGAACCAACTGAAATATTTAATGCTAGTGGCCCGGTGCACAAAATTCGTGCATGGGAGGAGGGTGTCCCTCAGCCCAGCCTGCACCCTCTCCAATCTCAGACCCTTTGGGGGATGTCGACTGCTGGTTTAGGCCTGATCCCAGGATGTCCGACTGCCGGGATCGGGCCTAAACCAGCAGTTGGACATCCTTTTCACAATCCTGGACCACTGTCTCCTAACCACTCACCTGCGTGCCTGCCTGATCGCCACCTAACAGCTCCCCTGCCGGCCTGATTGACGCCTAAGTATTCCCCCGCGGGCCTGATCATCCCCAACTGCCCTCCCCTGCTGGCCAGATCACCCCCAAGGCTTTTATTAGTATAGATATGGCCCTTCACAGAAAATTTCACTAACCCTGCTTTATAATAAGGGATTGACGATTGAATCATTGGGGCCAGGCACCAAGAACTTCCTTTCTTTGAATAGTGGAGGGAATAATTGTCTTGTCTTTAAATTGCCCTGAACATCAAATGAGATAATGACTTAGAAAAGCATAAAAGCACCATATAAAGACAACTGTCTTTTTCATATACTGAAAAGACAATAAAGTGGTAAAACGAAAAACACTATTTTTATTCTCCCCCTTCCTTCCTTTACAGCCTTTATTTAAACTTTGAAATTTAGAAAAATGTCACTCCTATTTTCATTTATTTACACTCAATATTATTTTGTATTAGTTTCAGGTTTTATATTAGTTACAGAATAGTGGTTAGGTAATCATATACTTTACAAAGTGTTCCCTGATATTTCCAGTACCCACCTGGCTTCATACCATCATTACAACACTATTGACTCTATTCCGTATTTAAGTGACAATAGGTTTACAGGTTCTTTCCAATCTTTCTTTTGTGTTGCTTGCCCTTCCTTTTCTTTCTCATGTCTTCCCTCATTTTCTTTATAAAGTATCTCAATTGGCCCTCAAAGCTCAGTGAAGGCACTGGGACACGCTTAACACATTTTACAGAGCAGGAAACTGAGGCCAATTCCAGTTGGCTATGGAACTGGACTCCTTGCGCAGGAGCCCTCACAGCCGGCTCTCCACCTTTCCTAAGGGACAGCCGCAGGGCAAACAGAACAAACCTCCCCGTGAGGCTTCCAAACCTCATTCTCAAGCACCTCTTCATCATGGATGCTCCACATTCTTTCCTCTCCCCGCCCCACCCCATTCTTTACTGCCCCTCTTCTGGGGAGCAGGTGGTAGGCTTGCACTCACCGTGCAGGTGTGCACCCCCATGGGGCGGGGCGAGAACTGGGGGTGGGGCGGGCGCAGGCTTGTTTTTGGGCCAAGGCGGGAACAGGAGTCCTGGCCTCTCAAGTGTGCAGGCCGCGCGGGGAGCTTCACCAAACCGCCGCAGTGGGTTACCCAGCAGTGCGGCGCTCCTCCACTGAGGTGGCGCTGCCCCCCTACACCCGCCTCAGGGCTGCGAGTCTGCGCCCCTCCGCCCAGGCGTCCTTCCACGCCTGCAGTCATCGCCTCTTGTTTCCCGCCTTTTGGGGCCACTACAGAACCTCGCGCTCTCCGCGGGCGAGGCACATATCTGCCTGCCAGCACCCTGCCCAGGCCTGAGCCCCCTCCAGTGCACCCCACCTTGGTGCCGCTCTGCGCCCCTTGGGCCGCCCGCCTCCTGGCCAGCCGCTTCACCGAAGCCAAAGCCATGGCGCTTGCCCAGGATCCCCCATCAGGGGGTAGCCTGTCCGCGCGCCTGCAGACCCCATGGCCACAGCTCCTGGCAGCCGCTTTGCCAAAGGTTCCTCTACATTCAGGCTCTCTCCTCAGACCCCCGCCCTTCCGTGGCTCCCTGCAGCCCCCGGTCTACTCGGCTCTCCTGCCGCCCACCTGTCGGGAAGCTCCCGGGCGCCTTGCTGAGGGCAGTGTGGTTCTGGGGCAGGGGCTGGGAGTGTGGGGAGCAGCTCCAGTAAAGTTTATTAAACCCCAGGCCCCGAGCCCCTCCTTGAACGGAGCCCAGGGCAGGCTGGGGGCCTGGGTCCGAACACTGCAGCTGCGGAGGCCCCGCCCGCCCAGGGCCTCACACAGGGGTCCCAGCTGGCATTGGGGCTTATACGGCTTGTTCGCGCTGTCAAGCCCCCCGCCGCCCAGGGCCGCACACAGGGGTCCCGGCTGGCATTGGGGCTTATACGGCTTGTTCGCGCAGCCAAGCCCCCCGCCACCCGAGGCCCCACACAGGAGTCCTGGCTGGGGGTGTGGTTTAGGCGGCTTGTTGGGGCCGCCAAGCCCCCTGCCGCTCAGGGCCGCATACAGGGGTCCCGGCTGGCGTTGGGGCTTAGGCGCCACATGGGCCAGATGGCAGCTCGAGCTGGCCCTCCCTGCCTGAAGTATGCAAATTAGCCACCATCTTGGTTGGCAGTTAATTTGCATATCGCCCTGATTAGCCAATGGGAAGCCTGTCGGAGGTACGGTTAATTACCATGTTTGTCTTTTATTAGATTAGACTAGAGGCCCGGTGCACAAAAATTTGTGCACTCGGGGGGAAGGGGGGGTCCCTCAGCCTGGCCTGTGCCCTCTCACAGTCTGGGACACCTCCGGAGATAACGCCATGCTAGCTTAGGCCTGCTCCCGGGTGGCAGAGGGCAGGCCCAATCCCTAGGTGCAGCCCCTGGTCGGGCTCAGAGCAGGGCCGATTGGGGTGTTGGGGCACCGCCCCCTGTCATGCACAGAGCAGGGCTAATCGGGAGGTTGCGATGCCACCCCCAGTCACGCTCAGGGTAGGGCCGATTGGGGGGTTGGGGCACCACCCCCTGTCACGCTCAAGGCAGGGTCGATGGGGAGGTTGCGGCGCCACTCCCTGTCACACACAGAGCAGGGCCAATCCAGGGGTTGGGGTGCTGCCCCCTGTCACACACAGAGCAGGGCCCATCAGGGGGGTTGGGGCTCCTTACCCTGTCACGCACAGAGCAGGGTGGATCAGGGGGTTGGGACGCCGCCACTGTCACACTCAGGGCATGGCCGATGGGGAGGTTATGGCTCTACCCTGTCACACACAGAGCAGGGCCCGTAGGGGGTAGGGGGGGCGGGTTGGGGCGCTGCACCCTGTCACACACAGAGCAGGGCCGATCAGGGGGTTGGGGCGCCACACCCTGTCACACACAGAGCCGCAGGGCAATCAGAGGTTGGGGAGCTCCCCCGGATCAGGCACAGAGCAGGGCTGATCAGGAGGTTGGGGCGCCTTCCCCTGTCACAAACAGAGCAGGGCGGATAGGGAGATTGTGGCCCCGCCCCCTGTCACACACAGAGCTGCAGGGCGATCAGGGGGTTTGGGCGCTGGCCCCTGTCATGCTGATCCCGGTGCCAGGAGGCCTCTCGGCTCCGCTGATCCCGGTGCTGGGAGGCATATTACCCTTTTACTATATAGGATAGAGGCCTGGTGCGTGGGTGGGGCTGGCTGGTTTGCCCTGAAGGGTGTCCTGGATCAGGGTGGGGGTCCCCACTGGGGTGCCTGGCCAGCCTGGGTGAGGGGATGATGGCTGTTTGCAGCTGGTCACACACCCTTCAGGGTGGGGGTCCCCACTGGGGTGCCTGGCCAGGCTGGGTGAGGGGCTGAGGGCTGTTTGCAGCTGGTCACACACCCTTCAGGGTGGGGGTCCCCACTGGGGTGCCTGGCCAGCCTGGGTGAGGGGCTGAGGGCTGTTTGCAGCTGGTCACACACCCTTCAGGGTGGGGGTCCCCACTGGGGTGCCTGGCCAGCCTGGGTGAGGGGCTGAGGGCTGTTTGCAGCTGGTCACACACCCTTCAGGGTGGGGGTCCCCACTGGGGTGCCTGGCCAGCCTGGGTGAGGGGCTGCGGGCTGTTTTCAGGCTGGCGGGTGACGGAAGCTCCCAACCGCTCCTTTTTTTCTTTTTCTTTTTTTTTATTCTGGGCCAGCTTTACCTCTGAGGCTCCAGCTCTTAGGCCTCCGCTGCTGAAAGTAGGTATCTGGTTTGTTTTGGTTCGAAACAATGTATAACTCCAGCTCTGACTCCAGCTCTGAGATCCCAGCTTGCTGAAAGCTGGTTTCTGGGGGTTTTTTTAGCTTCTATATTTGTTAAAATGTTTCAAACTGCAGGCTCAGAGGCCTGCAAGGCAGGCGGGGAACGTTGGTTTCCTCCGTCACTGAAGCAAGCAAGCCTCATGTTAGTTTCAAGCTGCCTGGCTGCCGGTCGCCATCTTGGCTGACAGTTAATTTGCATATCGCCCTGATTAGCTATTGGGAAGGGTAGCGGTCGTACGCCAATTACCATGTTTCTCTTTTATTAGATAGGATTACTAAATATGTATGTATCTAATAACAGAACTTCAAAATTCATTAAGCAAAAATTGATATTATAAAAGGAGAAATAGATAATCACAGCTGTAGATTTCAACAAATTTCTCTCTATGATTGATCCAGTAAGAAAACAAAAATAATTAGTACGAATACAGAAATTTTGAGCAACACAATTTAACCAACTCAACCTGATTGGTATTCATAGGAACAGCATCAACTGCTGAATCATCATTCTTTTCAAGTGTATTCAGAACATTAAAAAAAAAGAAAAAAAAAAGAGTGCCCTGGCCAGTGCACTCACGCAGTGGTTCTCAACCTTCCTAATGCCGCGACCCTGTAATACAGTTCCTCATGTTGTGGTGACCCCCAACCATAAAATTATTTTTGTTGCTACTTCATAACTGTAATTTTGCTACTGTTATGAATCGTAATGTAAATATCTGATATGCAGGATGTATTTAGGCGACCCCGGTGAAAGGGTCGTTCAACCCCCAAAGGGGTCGTGACCCACAGGTTGAGAACCGCTGCACTAGAGGGCTAAGGGTGGTGGTAGAAATTACTGAATAGAAACCAGGGATGCTCCTAACATTGTATAATTCATGGCACCGCCTACACACACACACAATTTTAAAAAGTAAACCCCTAGCAAGAAATGCTCAAGAAAAAAAAATAAAGAAAATGCAAATTACCAATATCAGGAATAAAAAGGGGGCCCTAGCCGGTTTGGCTCAGTGGATAGAGCGTCCGCCTGCGGACTCAAGGGTCCCGGGTTCGATTCTGGTCAAGGGCATGTACCCTGGTTGTGGGCACATCCCCAGTAGGGGGTGTGCAGGAGGCAGCTGATCGATGTTTCTCTCTCATCGATGTTTCTAACTCTCTATCCCTCTCCCTTCCTCTCTGTAAAAAATCAGTAAAAACTATTTAAAAAAAAAAGGGGGGGGGGCACCACCATAGATCCTTCAGCCATTGAAAGGCTATAGAGTAGAGATGAAAAAACTTTTTTTCTGCCAAGGACCATTTGGATATTTGTATCATCATTCACGGGCCATACTAAATTATCAACTTAAAAATTAGCCTGCTATATTTGGTCAAACATTTAATTAACTCACCCCTTAATGCCCTGGCAGGGCCAGATCAAATGATTTTGCAGGCCTTCTATGGCCCGCAGGCTGGGTACTCCTCAACCCTGCTATAGAGGATGTTATACTCAACCGATAACTTCGACAACTTACATGAAATATACGAAACACTTGAAAACCCACATGTGAAACCGAGGAAAGAAAAGGTTTAAGAATAAGAATAGCTGCCCAGCCGGTGTGGCTCAGTGGTTGAGCACTGACCTATGAACTAAGAGGTCACAGTTCGATTCCCAGTCAGGGCACATGCCTAGGTTGCAGGCTCAGTTCCCAGTGTGGGACATGCAGGAGGCAGGCGATCAATGATTCTCTCTCATCACTGATGTTTCTATCTCTCTATCCCTTTCCCTTCCTCTATGAAATCAATAAAAATATATTTTTTAAAAATAGCTCACAAAGAAATTGAACCTGTAACTAAAGAGCTTTCCATGGGGAGTGGAAGTGAGCTATGGTTTAGGTGGCTTCACTGATGAATTCTGTAAACATATAGAAAAAATAATAATTGTATACCAACTTTTTCAAAGACTAGAGCAAAAAGTGAATGCTTTGCCCATTCAGTTCATAAGACCACTCTAATTTCTATTCCCAAACCCGGTAAGGACATTATAAGAAAACAAGAACATAGCAATATCCATCAATAACACAGATGCAGAAATTCCTTATGAAAATATCAGTAAATCAAATCTAACAATATATAGAAAATACTACATTAAGTGGTATTAATCCCAGGATACTGAGACTGGTTTAACATACAAAAATTAATCATTGTAACTCACTGGTGGAAAACCACAGGGAAAACTGTAAGAGTATCACAAAAGATGCAGAAAAGGAATCTGACAAAATTGAACATCCACTCATGTACTTCCAGCAAGCTAGAAACAGAAGAAAATTTCCTCAATCCGATACAGGACATCTATAAAAAACTTACAAGCATGGTTAATGTTGAAAAAGTCAATGTCTTCCCTCTATGGTCAGAAACAAAGTTTAAAAAAATGAACAGATTTCTGAACTATCTGAATTTCGAAAGCATTCCTGAAGTCACACACAGAACCAAAGCAGAGCCTTATCAGCACAGGGTGTTAAAGCATAGCCTCGATCTGACCAATGGCTGACCATTAAGCTATGCTGATGCCAGAACAACCCAGAGGAGCCCATGTAAGTTTAAACATTAAAACATTTACAAACAAAAATAAAAGCCTGAGCAGATGACAAATATTGCACACTACAGTGTAAATACACTCTGTCAAATTAGTTTGGGAAGTTACTAAATTGAACAAACAAAAACAGCCACCAACGACACACTACCCTGTGGTAAAAAGGGAGATCAGAATAAAAAATTGCAAAAAAAAAAAAAATATATATATATATACACATATATGTTTGTTTATTGGAAAATACTTCAATTTTTAAAAAACAAACACATTTTTAAAAGAGCTTTGATGGGAGATATAGCCGTTCTAGGGCTCCCAGTCCACATCGAACACCAATAATATATATTTTAAATGCCAAGTTTTCTAACAAAAAAAGTAAAAGGAAACCAAAATGTGACCTATACACAGGGATAAAAACCCCACAAAAACTAAACTAAACAATCAATAGAGTCCATTTCTGAAAGCATTCATATAGTGTATTTAATATAGATTTCAAAACACGTATTATAAATATTCAAGGAATTAAAGGAAACCAAGTTAAAAGGATTAAAGAAAAGCATAATGATGATGATTCATCAAACAGAGACTATTAATAGAGAGAAATTACATAAAAAAAGAATCAAATAAAAATCCTAAAATTAAAAAGTTACAGTAACCCAACAGAGAGTCCAGGAGCACATGGTTTTAGTGGTGAGTTCTACAAAACATTTAAAAAAGAATTAATACCAATTTCTATCAAACTTTACCAAAGCTAGAAGAGGAGAAAGCAATTTCAAACACATTTTATAAGGCCAGCATCACCTTGACACTAAAACCAAACAAGGACACAACAAGAAATTTCTAAGCAAATATTCCAGATGAACACAGATGCAAAAACCTCAGCAAAGTATTAGCAAATCAAATTCAACAATATGTAAAAAGGATCATATACCATGACTAAGTAAGATTTATTCCAAGATGCAATGATAGTTCGACAACCAAAAACCAATCAACGTTACATATACCATGTTAACAAAATAAATAATAAAAATCATATGATCATCTCAATAGATGACAAATTATCAACAAGTGGCTATGGAAGGTTTGTACTTCTACATAATAAAGGCCATATATGACAAAAACCACAGCTAACAGCATAAGTAACAGTAAAAAGCTGAAAGCTTTTTCTTTAAGACCAGGAACAAGACAAGTATGAGGTATGAGATATATAAGAAAACCACTTTTATTCAATATAGTATTGGAAGTCCTAGCCACAGCAATCAGACAAGAAAAAGAAATAAAGAGCATCCAAACTGAAAAGGAAGAAGTAAAACTGTTTCTATTTGCAGATGACATGACATTATATATAAAACCCCAAAGACTTCACCAAAAAACTGTTAGAATAAACAATTTCAGTAAAGTTGCAGGATACAACATTAATATACAAAAATCAGTTACTTCTATACACTAATATCAACTATCAGAAAAAGAAATTAAGAAAACAATCCCATTTACAATTGAATGAAAAATAGTAAAACAACTAAGAATAAATTTAACCAAGGAAATGAAAAACCTGTACAATTAAGACAATAGCACACTGAAGAAAAAAAACTGAAGACACAGTTAAGTATAAAGATACTCTGTGCTCATGGATTCAAAGAAAACAGTAGTCCCACTCTTATCTATCATTTCCTTTCTGCAGTTTATTACCCATGGTCAGCAGTCATCAGAAAATATCCAGAAATAAACATTCATGAGTTTTAACCAGTGTGTCAGACAACCGATACACTCTCAACTTTATAATAGATCTCTATTTGCTAAATCTACGCTGTAAAGGAGGGTGAGGTTAAAAATGGTGGCAGAGTAAGTCAATGCTGCAGAGACACGATCCCAGGACCAAACTGGAATTACAAATAAAATACAGAAAAACTTCCTGAATAATTAAAGGAAGACTCATTGGAGGAAACCCTGATAAACAAAGACTGAAAGTGGGGACTGCATAGAGACTGGTAGGAGGAACGGAGGCATGAAAGTGCTGGCCAAGCTTCCACAGACAGCAACTGAAGTTCCAGAGATATATCATAGCTGGGGGTGTTGCCACTGAGAACTCTGGGATCTGATCCCAAATCTGAGCCCCCAGTAGAAAGCCAGAACTGAGAAGAGTACCCACATAACATCTAGCTGTGAAAAGCAGCAGGGTTGCTGTCTTCCAGGGAGAGACAGCTGGAAATTCAGGCACCCACAAAGGGCCAATGCACAAAATCCCTGTGGAGCCACTCACCTTGTGCTCCAGCAGAGTGGACTGGAGCTGTGTGAGCAGAAGCCAGGATCAGGGGCTTTGGGGTTAGAGCTCAAAAGTCAGACACTCAGGTTTCCAGCGCTGAGTCATCCCCTCACGCTGCAAAGGTCATCCTCATGCAGACATTGGCTATAAAGGCAGCCTTGCCTGAGGGGAAAACAGTTGACACACCCTATTGGAAAACACCTTGCCCCATGGTGTGGAGTTAAGGAGGCCCGTTAAGTGACCAAGAATAACAATTAGCCTCCAGACAGAAGCAATTGCCCAACACATGAAAAAAAAAAAAACTCTTACCACACCTGGGGATGATTACCTGAGGGCAATTCAAGAAAAAATCCGATCCCTCTATAGACAAGGGTGGTCTCCAGAGACTTTGAGTCTTTGACTGATCTAATTAGTCAGAAACAGCATTTGACATTGTCCTGCACTAGACATTGAGAGGAGAAGCAGATCTATCTAATACATAGTCACAAACCCAAACAGGCAGCCAAAATGAGGAGACAAAGAAACAACCCCCAAATGAAAGAACAAGAGAATTCTCCAGAAGAAGAGATAAATGAAATGGAGAAAAGAAACTTATCGGATACAGAGTTTAGAATAATGATGGTAAACATGCTCAACTGCATGAGAAAAAAAATATAGTAACTATGAAAACAGAAATAAAGAATGACACAGCACAAGTAAAGAACACTTTGGAAGGAATACACAGCAGATTAGGGGAAGCTGAGGATTGAATCAGTGAATTAGAACACAAGGTTGAAATAATCACTCAATCAGAGAACCAAAGAGAAATAATAATTGAGAAATGGAAGACAGCTTAAGGGAGCTGAGGGACAGTGTGAAACATAATAATCTATAATAATAAAAGTGTAATATGCTAATTAGACAGGACATCCTTCTGGATGACCTTCTGGACGAAGCTGGGGCTGCGAGGAAGCCCGGATCCCGAGTGCCTGTCGGCAGCCAGAGGGAAGCCCGAGTCCCAGGTGCCAGAGGGAAGCCGGTGCTGGCAACTGGGGAAGGAAGGCCTACTCTTGTACAAATTTCATGCATCGGGCCTCTAGTATTCACATAATAAGAGTGCCAGAAGAGGCAGAAAGGGAAAAAGGGACAGAGAACCTGTTTGAAGAAATAATGGCACAAAACTTACCTAATCTGGTGAAGGAAAAAGTCATACAACTTTAAGAGGCACAGAGCGTCACCAGCAAGAAGAATCCAAACAGGCTCATTCCCGCACACATCATAATTAAAATGCCAAAAATTAAAGACAAAGAGAGAACATTAAAGGCAGCAAGATGGTGCCTCATCAGGAGCTCTCATCAGAAACTCTACAGGAAACAAAGGAGCTCTCATCAGAAACTCTACAGGAAAGAAGGGAATGGCATAAAGTATTCAAGGTAATGAATAGCAAGGATCTGAAACCAAGATTATACTATATTCAGCAAGCTGCCACCTCAGAACAATAGACTCACACAGTATGAGAATGGAAGGATAGAAAAAATTCTCCATGCAAATGAAAACAACAAAAAAAGCTAGGGTAGCAAAACTCATATCTGACAAACTTCAAAATGTAAGCCTTCACAAGAGACAACAAAAGTCACTATATAATACTAAAGGGACCAATCCAGCAAGAGGATATTACCCTGGTAAACTTCTAGAAAACTTTAAGGGAGAGAACGATAACAACAGAATCGTAGTAGGGAACTTTAACACCCTGTTGACTTCACTGGATAGATTTTTCAGACAAAAACTTAACAAGGAAACAGTGACTTTAAAGCAGCAGTCGCCAACCTTTCGGACCTCACAGACAACCAGTAGTCTACGGACCACTGGTTGGTGACCGCTGCTCTAAGGATACACTGGATCACATGGATTTAATTGACATTTACAGAACATTTCACCCCAAAGCTGCTGGCTGAATATATATTCTTCTCAAGTGCACATGTAACATTCACAAAGATAGTTCACATGTTAGGACACAAAACAAGTCTCTACAAGTTCAAGAAGATTGAAATCATATCAACATCTTCTCAGATCACAGTGGAATGTAATGAGAAATCAACAACAGTAAAAACACCGAAAAACATTCAAACACATGAAGGCTGAATAGCATGTTATTAAACAACTAGAGGCCCAGTGCACAAATTCATGCACGGGTGGGGTTCCTAAGCCTGGCTGGTGATTGGGGCCAATCAGGGGATTGGGGGGGCGGTGCCCAGCCGGCCAGAGGGAGGGACCGTGGGAGGTTGGCCAGCTGCTGGTGGTTGACTGTGGGAGCACACTGACCACTAGGGAGCAGTTTCTGCTTTGAGCATCTGCCCCCTGGTGGTCAGTGCACATCATAGCACCTGGTCATTCGGTCGACCAGTCATACAGTCACTTAGGCTTTTATATAGAGAGATGAATGGGTTACCAACAAGATCAAGAAAGAAATCAAAAACTTCCTGGAAACAAATGAAAATGAACACACAGCCAACCAAAATCTCTGGGACACAACAAAAGCAGTCCTGAGAGGGAAGTTCATAGCACTACAGGCCTACCTCAAAAAACAAGTAAAATTAATAATAAATCACTTAACCCTGCAACTTAAAGAAATAGAAAAAGAACAACAAGAAAAGCCCAAAGTAAGTAGAAGGGAGGAAATAATAAAGATCAGAGCAGAAATAAATGACAAAGAGACTAAAAGAACAATACAAAAAATCAATGAAGCCAAGAACTGGTCTTTGAAAGGATAAAAAAATGGATGAACCATTAGCCAGACTCATCAAGAAACAAAGAGAGTGGACCCAAATAAATAAAGTAAGAAAAGAAAGCAAAAAAGTAACCACTGATACTACAAAGGATTGTAAGAAAATACTATGACAACTATATGCCAACAAGCTAGACAATGTGGATGACATGGACAAATTCCTAGAAAAATACAATCTCCCAAAACTGAATCAAGGATCAGAAAACCTGAATAGACCAGTAACAGCTGATGAATAGAAGCAGTAACCAAAAAACACCCAGCAAACAAAAGCCCGGGTCCAGAAGGCTTCACAGGGGGAATTTTACCAAACATTCAAAGAAGAACTAACACCTAAATACCTCAAACTATACCAAAAAATCCAAGAGGAAGGAATATTTTTCACGAGGCCAGCTTTAGCCAAATTCCAAAAACAGATAAAAATACCTCAAAGAAAGGGAATTACGGGTCAATATCCCTGGTGAATATAGATGCTAAAATCCTCAACAAAATATTAGCAAATCAGCTCCAGAAATATGTTTTTTAAAAAAAGATCATACACCATGACCAAGTGGGATTCATTCCAGGGATGCAAGGCTGGTACAATATTCACAAATCAATAAACATGATATATCCCATAAACGAATATACAAAAACCACATGATCATATCAATAGACACAGAAAAAGCATTTGACAAATTCCAACACCCATTTTTGATAAAAACTCTCAGCAAAGTGGGGATAGAGGGAGTATATCTCAACATGATAAAGGACAAATATGATAAAACAACAGTGAACATCATACTCAATGGGCAAAAACAAAAACCATTTCCCCTAAGAACAGGAACAACACAGAGATGTCCACTTTCACCACTCTTATTCAAAAAAGTACTGGAAGTCCTAGCCACAGAAATCAGACAAGAAGAGAGAACCAAGATGGCGGCATAAGGTACAAACCTGTACGTGCTGCCCCCACAACAACATTAAAACCACAACTATAAGACAAAACAGCTATCATCCAGAACCATGGGAAAGCTGACCGAGTAGAAGTTCTACAACTAGAAGGGAAGAAAAAAGCGCATTGAGACCAAGTAGGAGGGGAGAGGCGCCAAGAACAGAGGTACAGAGGTGTGCACGAGGCTGCTGTACCTTGGTGCACGGATTTTTTCAATCGGAAAGAGACAAGCTCTCGAACGCACTGAACTCATTTATGGCAAGATGCTGCAGGCTCCTACGGGGAGAAACGGGACTGTCTTGCAGCGGGTCAGAAAGCGAGGGTGACTTTCTCACAAGCTGCTCGCAGGGATCATTGTTGCTGTGGGGGCGCGCAATACTCGGGGAGTCGCGGAGTCGGAGTCGTGGGGTCGCTGACGACACCATTGCTGTTTGCTCCGCCCTGGGGACTCTCTGAGACCCCACTCCACTCAATTTACATCCCCTCCCAAGCTGTGCTTGGTGGCACAAAGGAGGCACCTGTGCTTTTGCAGCCTAACAAACTGCAGTGAGTCAGAGAGCTCCAAAACTTCCAAACTCCAAACAAAGAGGAGAAATCTGTTGATATTGCTGTAGCCCCTGCTGGGTGGACCCACACAGTGGTTGACTTAGAGATCCAGGAGCCAGGGTACTCCGGGTCAGATACTAGATTTCAACTCCTCACATCTATAAGGGACACACTCAAGAAGCAGACTCAGTGAGCACCAAAGCCCCACTGAAGCAAGTCCTACCCCATAAGGGTGTCTTCAGCATAGCAGTTCTTCTTATTGACACCGTGGGTCCTTGCCGTCAGCCAAAAATGCGAAGACAAAGAAACATGTCACAAATGAAAGAAATGGAGGAAAGCAAACTAATGGAGGACATAGAGTTCAGAACCACAGTTATAAGGTTACTCAAGAATCTTCTACGAACCTCCGAAGAACTTATTGAGACCTTCAAGGATCTTAATGAGAATGCCAAAAAAATGTAAAAGGACCAGTCAGAAATTAAACATACACTGACTGAAATAAAGAATAATATACAGCGATCCAACAGCAGACAAGAGGATCCCAAGAATCAAGTCAAAGATCTGAAATGCGAAGAAGCAAAAAACACCTATCCGGAAAAGCAAAACGAAAAAAGAATCCAAAAATATGAAGATAGTGTAAGGAGCCTCTGGGACAAATTCAAACGTACCAACATCCGAATTATTGGGGTGCCAGAAGAAGAGAGAGAGCAAGATACTGAAAGCCTATTTGAAGAAATCATGAGAGAAAACTTCCCCTACCTGATGAAAGAAATCGACTTACAAGTCCAGGAAGCGCAGAGAACCCCAAACAAAAGGAATCCAAAGAGGACCACGCCAAGACACATCATGATTAAAATGCCAAGAGCAAAAGACAAAGAGAGAATCTTAAAAGCAGCAAGAGAAAAACAGTCAGTTACCTACAAGGGAGTACCCATATGACTGTCAGCTGATTTCTCAACAGAAACTATGCAGGCCAGAAGGGAGTGGCAAGAAATACTCAAAGTGATGAATAGCAAGAGCCTATAACCAAGATTACTTTACCCAGGAAAACTATCATTCAGAATTGAAGGTCGGATAAAGAGCTTCACAGATAAGAAAAAGCTAAAGGAGTTCATCACCACCAAACCAGTATTATATAAAATGCTGAAAGGTATCCTTTAAGAAGAGGAAGAAGAAGAAAAAGGTAAAGATACAAATTATGAACAGCAAATACACATCTATCAACAAGTGAATCTAAAAATCAAGTGAATAAATAATCTGATGAGCAGAATAAACTGGTGAATATAATAGAATTAGGGGCATAGAAAGGGAATGGACTGACTATTCTCGGGGGGGGAGGGGTGTGGGGGTGCGGGAAGAGACTGGACAAAAATCATACACCTATGGATGAGGACAGTGGGGGGGAGGGGTAAGGGCAGAGGGCAGGGTGGGAACTGGGTGGAGGAGAGCTATGGGGGGAAAAAAGAGGAACAACTGTAATAATTTGAACAATAAAGATTTAATAAAAAAATTAAAAATTAAAAAAAAGAATTATTTTAAAGTAATAATATATAAAGGGTGTCCAAAAATTCACGCAAGAAGTAATTTTGATAGAAAACACAGGTTTATAATTAAAAATTATAAATTTTTTATTGATTCATAAAGTATACAGTATAGGGTGATATATGGAATAGCATATCGGGTAAATGGCCTCCACGGCTTTGCTGGCACATACGCACTCTTTTGTTGAAATTTTCCATGACCATTTTGCATAAATGTGGCTGAATTTCGATGAGGCTCATTTTCATCTTGCTGGCTTGGTTAATCGACAAAATTGTCGCATTTGGGGTTCAGAAAATCCACAACTGATTATTGAGAAACAAATGCATCCACAATGTGTCACTGTTTGGTGCGGATTTTGGGCTGGAGGCATCATCGGACTATTCTTTGAAAATGCGGGTGCTCAGGCAATAACAAAAGAGTGCATATGTGCCAGCAAAGCCGTGAAGGCCATTTACCCGATATGCTATTCCATACATAACCCTATACTGTATACTTTATGAATCAATAAAAAAAATTACAATTTTTAATTATAAACCTGTGTTTTCTATCAAAAGTACTTCTTGCGTGAATTTTGGGACATCCTTTAAATCTAAGCTATAAGGTAGTAGAACATAATGAATATGTAAAAAGGAGGGGAAATGGCAGCCAAATAGGCAAACCTGTTGTGCACCTCATCCCAGAGCCAGAGTGGAAATACAACTAAATTGGAGAATATTCACCTGGAATTACCAACTGAGGTTCAGCTGAGGAGACTTACATCAAGGGAGGACAGAAAACACCTGGAGACCAGTAGGAAGGGCAAGGTCTCGAAGGGAGCTGACCCAGGTCCCAGGGGCGGAAGGCCAGCAGGCCAAGAGAGGAGGTAGCGCTGGGCTACAGAGGGTCTGTTTTCTCAGAAGATAGAGGCCCAAACCCAGGCTGGGTTCCACAGCACGGAGCACCAGAGCCAAGACCCCCCAGCCCATGTAACATCCAGTGGTGAAAGGTGGCAGGGCTGCTGGCTGCAGCAGAGCCCGGAAACTGTAGACCAGAGCTGGTTGGAGAGAAAGCCAGTTTTGTGATCTTTTGTTTGTTTGTTTGCTTTTTCTCTAAACCCAGAGCACAGTTTTCATTTGCAGCTACTCACTTGAGGCTTTGGTGCAAGGAGGAAGGTGTGGACTTGAGGTGCTAAAGAGAAGCTGGGGTGGGAAGCAGTGCAGGGAGATGTAGAAAAGCAGTAGCCAGGAGTCCTGCATTTGGTCGTTTCTATACACCCAAACCAAAACAGCCATTTTTCCTGAGAGGAGCTTTTCAGAGGAAACAAAAGCAGAGGCCAAGCCTATGGGTTTGAAGTGTCTCAGGGAGTTTCAATGACTGGACTGGGAGAGGGGTCTTTCTCTTCACCATCCCAGGAACCTGAGGGTACTTTCCCCACACGGGAGAGCTAGTAGAAACTCCAGGTTTCTAGCTGATCCCACTAAGTTGCATACAAGGATCTCTGCCCAGCCGAGAGCAGAGTAATATTTTGGGCCGCTTGCAGAGGAGTTGCTATGGGACAAGGAAACACACCAACCACATTCCTTGAAATCTGAACCAGCACCTGCGCCCGCCCCCCCCCCCCCACTAAAGTCCTTTCAGAAACAAAGTTTTAAGTGATTAAGATTGACAGCTGATTAAAAGACAAAGATGGGCAGAGACTGAGCCTGGAGAACCAAGGGAAATTTGCTGACCCAGCCCTGGGCCACTGCTAACAACTGTGCTTTAGAGAGCTGATTGTCCCTTCCTGCTTGCAGCCACGTTCTGTTGAGACAGACACAAACTGTGGATCGCTTGGAGCTTCAAGCAGGTTGCTGAAAGCCAAAGGAGGACAATTTCTGAAAGTGATTAGTTAGCACTTAAATATCTCATGGAAAACCCAGAATTGGCAGACAGAACAGTCAGCCACAGTTATCAGAAGAGTAGGATCTAAAGGGAGATGCCATGGAGCACAAAACTCAGCTGAAAAGAATGCCACTTCATTTTTTTGTTCTCTTTTTCTTTCCTTTCCCCTTTTAAAAACTTTTCCTCTTTCCTTTCTTTTTTTATTTATCTACTTTAACTATCTCCTTAATTGATTTGCAATTATTGTAGTCTCTATTGTTTCATTCATATATCTAGTTTTCCTCTTCCCTTTTCCTACACAGTCTCCACCCCCCCCCTTTTTTTACTTTTCTTTTTCCCCTACTGTCTCATTTTTTTTTTCCTTTTCTTACTTTAGGTCTATCTGTTCTCTCCTCTATTTTCCTTAAAAAAAATTTTTTTTTGGCTTTTCTTCCTCTTTTATTATAAACTGTTTTCTTTCATCTATTCCCCTAATTCCTTATTCTTATTTTCTTCATTTCAGCTCTGCACCTACATATTCCTCCCTTTTTGCTTTTCTTTTCTTCCTCCTTTATTTTAAACTGTTTTCCTTCCTCTATTCTCCTAATTCCTTATTCTTATTTTATTTCAGCTCTGCACCTACATATTCTTTTATACCCACCCCATGTTGTTTGTTTTTGTTTGTGTGGGGTTATTTTGTTGTTGGTGGTTGGTTGGTGGTTTTGTTATTTCTCTCCTCATATTTTTTTCTTTCTTTCCTTCTAACACTCCTGTTTTCTTTCGTAATTCTCTCCTCTCTGGTGGTTGCTTTTGTTGTTGCTGTAGGAGTCTTGTTTTAGGTCTATTTTTCTTGTGCTTCACATTTTGTTGTGTTGTATTTTGTTCTGTTCTGTCAGCACCTCCACAATAGCTTACACAATGTGGTCTGGGGTGAGACACATAGTCAGCCAGCCTGAGAGGAGATTCCATCCATGAACGATACAACAACTACACTAGGAGAACCCAAATAACTCAAGTAAGATGTTTTTGTGCAGCAACCAGCTCAGGAGATGTAAGACACTGCACCACTTGGTCCTAAAAAATATCTACTAAATAACACCACCCCACAAAGACTGGGAGGCATAGCAATTTGACCTAATACATAGAAACAAATGGACAGCAAAAAAACGGGGAGACAAAGAAATAACACCCATATGAAAGAAAAGGAGGAATTGCCAGAAAAGGAACTAAATGAAATGGAGGAAGGCAATTAATCAGGTAAAGAATTCAGAGTAATGGTAACAAGAGTGCTCAGACAATTCAGTGAGAATTACAAGCAGCTGAATGAGAAGTATAAGGAAATTAATGAGAATATTAAGGGCCTTAATGAGAACTACACCAACGAAAATAGAGGTTGAAACAATGAATAAAAATCTATTGAAGCCGAAGCTGGTTTGGCTCAGTGGATGGAGCGTTGGCCTGCGGACTGAAGGGTCCCGGGTTTGATTCCGGTCAAGGGCATGTACCTGGGTTGCGGGCACATCCCCGGTGGGAGATGTGCAGGAGGCAGCTGATCGATGTTTCTCTCTCATCAATGTTTCTAACTCTCTGTCTCTCTCCCTTCCTCTCTGTGGAAAATCAATAAAATATATTTAAAAAAAAATCTATTGAAAATGAGGAACAACATAGCTGAAATAACACTCTGGAAGGATTCAACAGTAGACTAAAAGAAGCTGAGGACCAAATCAGTGAATTAAAAGACAAAGTAGAAAAAAAGACAAAAAAATAAAAAGAAGACAAAGTAGGAAAAAAACCAAAAAACATCCATCCAGATTATCAAATGAAAAAAAAAAAAAAAAAAAAAAGCAGGACGAAACTTTAAGGCAGCTTTGGGACACGATGAAAAATAACAACATTCACATCACAGGGGTACCAAAAGGAGAAGAATCCGAACGAGGACTAGGGAACCTGTTTGAATAAATAATGGTGGAAATTTCCCAACCTGGTGAAGGAGAGTCACTCAAGTTCAGGAAACACAGAGAGATCCCAGCCAAGATGAACCCCAAAAGATGCATAACTGAGCACATAATAATTAAAATAGCAAATGTTAAAGATAAAGAAAGAATATTAAAGGCTGAAAGAGGCAGAAAGTTACCTACAAGGGAGTTCCCATTAGACTATCAGTTGTTGTCTTAATAGAAACATCTCAGGCTCAAAGGGAGTGGCAGGAAGTAGACAAAATAATGAAACCAAGGGACTAAACCCAAGACTACTCTATCCAGCAGGACTATCATTCAAAATTGAAGGTGAAATAAAGAGCGTAAGCAGAAATAATAAGGTTAAAAATAAGGTTAAAAATAATAAGGTATTACCACCAAACCAGCACCACAAGAAATACTAAAGGGACTGCTATAAGAAGAAGAAATAGAGAGAAAGAGAAGAACAGAAGCATAAAGATTAAGAATGGCAACATGTAAGTACCTATCAATTATAACCTTAAATGTAAATGGCTTAAATGCTCCAATCAAAAGACATAGAGTAGCTGAATGGATAAGAAAGCATGACCCATATACACTGAGTGGCCAGATTATTATGACCACCTGACATTTGTAGGCAAATTAGCCATACACTGCATCGTATGGGATAGGGAAGTGGAAGGCCTGTTTGAACACCTTTGCTGTCTGCAGTTACCAAGATAAAACGTCTCCAATTCGCACAGGAACACAAGGATTGGACAGTCGAGCATTGGAAAAAAGTCATGTGGTCCGATGAATCACGTTTCCAGTTGCATCATGCAGATGGCAGAGTAAGAATTTGGCGGAAACAGTATGAAAGCATGCACCCCACATGCATGAGTACAACCCTTCAAGCTGGTGGGGCAGTGTTATGGTTGGGGCATGTTTTCCTGGCATGATTTGGGCCCTTTAATTCATGTACAACGTCTGAATAGCAAAACATACCTAAGTATCATTGCTGATCAAGTTCATCCTATCATGTTGATGGCATATCCCAATGGAGATGGCTTTTTCCAACAAGACAATGCGCGTATTGTGCAGGAGTGGTTTCAAGAACATGAGGGAGACGTTACCTTGCTTAGGTGGCCCCCACGAAGTTAAAAGCCATCAGGCAGTTGGTTCCACAACTATCAAATCTCACAGAACTGGACAGTGCTATTCATCAGGCATGGTGTCAGATTCCTCCCACCACCTTTCAACATCTCGTGGAGTCAATGCCAAGAAGAATCACCACAGTATTGAAGTCAAAAGGTGGCCCAATGAGTACTGATGAGGTGGTCATAATAATCTGACCACTCAGTGTATATGCTGTCTACAAGAGACCTCAGAAAAAAAGATTCACAGAGAATGAAAGTGAAGGGGTAAGAAAAAATTTTCCATGCAAATAGAAAAGAAGAAAGAAAAAAGCTGGGGTAGCAATACTAATATCTGACAAAATAGACTACAAAGTGAAGGACATAACAAGAGACAATGAAGGCCATTTCATTATACTAAAGGGATCATTACAACAAGAGAATATAACTCTGGCAAACATATATGCACCCAATACTGAAGCATCCAATATATATAAAAAAACTTCTGGAGGATTTTAAGGGAAAGATCGTCAACAATACAATCATAGTAGGGGACTTTAACATCCCACAGACATCACTGGCTAGATCTTCTAGACAAAAAGAAAAATCAACAAGGAAGCAGCGATCCTAAATGACACATTAGATCAGATGAAATGGACATTTACAGTCAAGAGCAGAAATTTTCTGCCATTATTTCTTTAACCCTTTTCGGTCCAACGTGGAGGCTGACTCGACAGACCAGGCGCTAGGAGCAGGTCCAACGTCGAACTGAGGTCTAGTGAGACAGAAAACTTAAACATTCAATCTTGTCAATTAATTTGGACCAGACTGTTTGAATTCCAAAAATAAAATTGGACCGCAAAGGGTTAAACAGGTTCTTTAATCCTTGCTTGGACTCTTCTCTTTCTGGTACTCCTGTGATGTGAAAGTTCTTACTTTTCATGCATTCCCAGAATATACATTCTTCTTAAGTGCACATGGGGCATTTTCAAAGATAGACCACTTGTTGGACACAAACTAAGGCTCTACAAGTTCAAGAAGAATGAAATCATGTCAAGCATTGTCTCAGATCACAATGGCATGAAATTGGAAATAAAGCACAATAAAAACACTCAGAAACATGCAAACATGTGGAGGCTAAATAGCATGTTACTAAACAATAAATGGGTTACCAATGAGATCAAGAAAGAAATAAAAAATTTCCTGGAAATAAATGAAAATGAACACACAACAACCCCAAATCTCTGGGACACAGCAAAACCAGTCCTGAAAGGGAAGTTCATAGCACTATAGATCTACCTCCAAAAACAAGAAAAACTTTTACTAAGTTATATAACCATACAACTTAAAGAATTAAAAAGAGAACAACAACAAAAGCCCAGAGTAAGTATTAGGAAGGAAATAATAAAGATCAGAGTGGAAATAAATGACATAGAGACAAATATATATAAATATATAAATACATATATATATATATATATATATATATATATATAGAGAGAGAGAGAGAGAGAGAGAGAGAGAGAGAGAGAGCCAATAAAACCAAGAGCTGGTTCTTTGAAAAGATAAACAAGATGAATAAATCTCCAGTCAGACTCATCAAGAAACAAAGGGAGAGAAACCAAATAAAATTAGAAACAAAAGAGGACTAGTAACAACTGACCCCACAGAAATACAAAGTACTGTAAGCAAATACTATGAACAACAGTATTCCAACCAGCTGGAAAACCTGGACAAATGGACATATTCCTAGAAAAATACAATCTTCCAAAACTAAATCAGGAAACCTGAACAGGCCCATAACTACTGATAAAATTAAAGCAGTAATCAGAAAAACTCCCAGCAAACAAAAACCCTGGTCCCGATGACTTCACACAGGAGTTTTACCAAACATTCAAAGAAGAACTAACACCTATACACCTCAAACTATACCGAAAAATCCATGAGGAAGGAATATTTCCCAGCTCTGTTTTTACAAGATCAGCATTAGCCCAATTCCAAAAACAGATAAAAATATGTCAAAGAAAGAGAATTACAGGCCAATATCCCTGATGAACAGATGCTAAAATCCTCAACAAAATATTAGCAAATTGGATCCAGCAAGACATTAAAAATATCATATACCATGACTAAGTGGGATTCATTCTGGACATGCAAAGCTGGTACAATATTCCAAAATCAGTAAACATCACCTAGACCAGGGGTCCTCAAACTACAGCCCGTAGGCCACATGCAAATACAAATATTGTATTTGTTCCCGTTTTGTTTTTTTACTTCAAAATAAGATATGTGCAGTGTGCAAGGGAATTTGTTCATAGTTATTTTTTAAACTATAGTCTGGCCCTCCAACGGTCTGAGGGACAGTGAACTGGCCCCCTGTTTAAAAAGTCTGAGGACCCCTGACCTAGACAAATTGGGAGACAAAAATCACATGATCATATCAACTGACAAAAAAAAACAACAAAACATTCAAAAACACTTTTTTGCTAAAAACTCTCAGCAAAGTGGGCATAGAGGGGTCATATCTCAACATAATGAAGGCCATATATGACATAATTACAGTCAACATCAAACTCAATAAGAAAAAACTAAAACCATTTCCCCTAAGAAGAGGAACAAGGCAGGGTTGTCTGCTTTCACTACCCTTATTCAAATTAGTACTAAAAGTGCTAGCCACAGCGATCCTACAAGAAGAAAACATAAAAGGCATCCAAATTAGAAAGGAGAAAGCAAAACTCTCATTATTCACAGATGACATGAAAACCCTAAAAACTCCCCAAAAAACTACTAGGTTTAATCAATAAATTCAGAAACGTAGCAGGAAAAAAGATACACAAAAATTGATGACATCTTCATACACCAATAATAAATTCTCAGAAAGAGAAAATAAAAAAGCAATCCCATTTACCATTGCAACAACAAAAAAATTAACATATGTAGGAATAAACTTAACCAAGAAGGTAAAAGATCTGTACTTGGAAAACTATAGGACAATGAAAAAAGAAATAGAGGAAGATATAAACATGTGGAAGAATATGCTGTGTTCATGGATTGGTAGAATTAATACCATTAAAATGTCCACACTATCCAAAGCAATCTATCGAGTCAACGCAATCCCTATTAAATTGCCAACAGTATATTTCACAGATCTAGAACAAATACTCCAAAAATGTATATGGACGCAAAAAAGATAGCTGAAGCAATCTTGAGAAAGAACAACAAATTTGGAGGAATCACAATTCCAGATATCGTTATACTTCAAGGTCACTGTACTCAAAACAGGCTGGTGCTGGCAGAAGAGGAGGCATATAGATTAATGGAACAGAACAGAGACCTCAGGAATTGAGCAAAGCCATTATACTCAATTAATATTTGACAAACGAGGCAAGAGCATACAATGGGGTCAAGGCAGTCTCTTCAATAAATGGTGTTGGGTAACTGGACAAGTACATGCCAAAAAATGAAACTAGATCATCAACTTACACCATACATAAGAATAAACTTAAAATAGATACTGTAAAAAACCTAAATGTAAGTTGTGAAACCATAAAAATCTTAGAAGAAACCATAGGCAGCAAAATCTCAGATATCTCTCGCAGCAGTATGTTTATGGATACATCTCTTAGGGTGAAGGAAACTAAGGAGAAAATAAACAAATGGGACTATACATCAAAATAAAAAGCTTCTGTACAGCAAAAGAAACCATCAACAAAGTGAAAAGAGAACCCAGTGTAGAGGAGAACATATTTGGCAATGATAAGGGGTTACAAGGAACTCAAACAATTTAACAAAAGAAAGACAAACAGCCCTAGCCGGTTTGGCTCAGTGGATAGAGCGTCAGCCTGCGGACTCAAAGGTCCCGGGTTCGATTCCAGTCAAGGGCACGTACCTTGCTTGCGGGCGCATCCCCAGTAGGGGGTATGCAGGAGGCAGCTGATCGATGTTTCTCTCTCATCGATGTTTCTAACTCTCTATTCCTCTCTGTAAAAAATCAATAAAATATATTAAAAAATAAAAAGAAAGACAAACAATCCAATTGAAAAATGGGCAAAGGACCTAAATAGACACTTCTCCAAAGTGGACATACAGTAGGCCAAGAGACATATGAAAAAAATGCTCAAAGTCACAAATCATCTGAGAGATGCAAATTAAAACGACAATGAGGTATTACCTGACACCTGCAGAATGGCTATCATCAACAAATCAACAAAAAACAAGGAACTGGAACACTAGTACATTTCTTGTTTTAATGCAGACTGGTGCAACCATTACAAAAAACAGTATGGAGTTTCCTCAAAAAATTAAAAATGGAACTCCCATTTGACGCAGTGAACCCACTTCTAGGAATATAGCCTAAGAAACCCGAAAACACCAATCAGAAAGGATATATATACACCCCTATGTAAATAGCAGCACAATTTACAAGGTTTAGAAACAGCCGAAGTGCCCATCAGTAGATGAGTAGATAAAAAAGTTGTGGTGCATTTACACAATGGAATACTATGTAGCAGTAAAAATGAAGGAAGTCTTACCATTTGCAACAGCATGGATGGACCTGGAGAGTATTATGGTAAGTGAAATAAGCCAGCCCGAGAAAGATCAGTATCACATGATCTCACTCATATGTGGAATCTAATGAATAAAATAAACTAATAACAAAACAGATCCAGGGATATAGAACCATGTAACATACTGAAGAATTCAGAGGGAAGATGGGGGTAAGGGGAGAGATTGATTGGGGAACTTATACACATATCCCATGGACACAGACAATAGTGTGGTGAAGTCTTGGGAGGAGGGTGTCAATGGGGATGAAAATAACAAAGATAATAAAAATAAATATCTTCAAAATAAACAAATCTCTTATTTAACTCTAAATAAATAGATAAATTGCATGCCATTCTGAGTGGTGTCATGAAATATCAAGCTGTCCTTTATAAAGGGATAAATCATCACTTTATCCAGCATATCTATACTGCATATGCTACCTTCCTGCCACTTACTTAGTAGACATCTAGATTATCAGATCAACTCTTGTGGTACTGCAGTGCTAATGTTCAAGTCACCCTTATTCTATTCAAAAATGTCCCCAAAGCAAAGGAGTAGTAATGCTGGCAATTTCAATATGCCAAAGAAAAACCGTAAAGTACTCCCTTTAAGTAAAAAGGTGAAAGTTTTGGACTCAATAGGAAAAAATTTTATGCTGAGATTGCTAATAACTGTGGTTAAAAACAAATCTGGTATCCATAAAATTGTGAAGAATAAAGAACTTTGTGCTAGTTTTGTTGTCCCACCTTAAACTGCAAAAGTTAAAACCACAAGTGTGTGATAAGTCCTGAGTTAAACTGGAAAAGATTAAATCTATGGGTGGAAGATATGAATAGAAAACGTGCCAAATGAAGGCAACATGTTGTCCCAGAAAGCACTGAGCCTATATACGAAGACTTCAGCAAGGAATCCCCTTATATGAGTGACACAAAGCGTTCTACTACTGTGATTAAGGGATGGTTACACATATGCAGGAATAGGTTTGGACTAAAAATATAAAAGTTAATGTAGATGCTGCACCTGCCAATGAAGAAGCTACTGCCACAGCTCCAGAAGAGTTGAAGAAAATGATTAAGGAAGGAGAAAGGATACCATCCAAAGCAAGGCTTCAAATGCAATGAAAACAGGCTCTTCTGGAAGAAGATGCTCAATAGCACCTACAGTTATAAAAGTGGAAAGGAGAGGGCGAGCTGTTGTGGTCTTTGGCTCCTGCCCTCAAACAGGAAGATCTGGGCTCTGGAGTTAGAGATTATGAAATCATACACCATGCTCTTCCTACAGACATGCCTGCAGAACACACCTAGTTTTGAAACACCTGCAAGAAAGGGCACAATACTTTTCTATTAATAAAGCAGATGCTTCATTCTACTCTGAGAACCAACACAATGGCTTTACTCCCAGTGGTGGTGTTTCTGACTGCTGTGCTGCTTCCACCTTTACCTTCAGAAGGAAAGGATCCAGCCTTTACTGCTTTGTTAACCATTCAAACACAAGTTCAAAAAGGCATTATAAATACACACAATGAACTAAGAAAATCAGTCTCTCTACGTGTCAGCAACATGCTAAAGATGGAATGGAGCAGAAAAGCAAAAGCTAATGCCCTAAAGGGGGAAAACAAGCGCACTTTAGAACACAGTAATGCAGAAGACCAGAAAATCAGTACAAAATGTGGTGAGAATTTCTGTCAAGTGGCCCTATAACAAAGGATAAAACTTTATACTACTGACTAACCATAGCACTAAAAATAAGAATGTACTACCCCTATTAAAATACCAACAGCATACTTGACAGATCTAGAATACTCCAAAAATTTATATGAAATCAAAAAAGACCTCGAGCAGCCATAACTGCTCGCTCCGCCCGCTCTGTAGATCCCCGGGGACCCGCCCCGCCCAAGCCCTGTAAAGAGCCATTTGCCGGATAGCCTCAGGCAAACGCTAGATTAGCACCACCCTAGAGATCCAGCACAGAAGCTCTCCCACTGCAGACACAGCAGACTCTCATAGCCAGTTAGCCTGGAGGTCAAATCACCCCCAGTATTGCCAAAAGACAACAATCAAGGCTTAACTACAACAAGACTGCGCACAAAGACCACTAGGGGGTGCACCAAGAAAAGATGAAAAAAATGCGGAGACAAAGAAACAGGACGCAAATGTCAGAAATGGAAGATATAGAGCTCAAAACCACACTTTTAAGGCCTCTCAAGAACTGTCTAGAAGCCGCCGATAAATGTAGTGAGATCCTCAAGAAATATAATGAGACCCTCGATGTTGTGATAAAGGACCAACTAGAAATTAAGCATACACTGACTGAAATAAAGAATATTATACAGACACCCAACAGCAGACCAGAGGAGCGCAAGAATCAAGTCAAAGATTTGAAATGCGAAGAAGCAAAAAACACCCAACTGGAAAAGCAAAATGAAAAAAGAATCCGAAAATACAAAAATAGTGTAAGGAGCCTCTGGGACAGCTTCAAGCGTACCAACATCAGAATTATAGGGGTGTCAGAAGATGAGAGAGAGCAAGATATTGAAAACCTATTTGGGGGAAGGAAAATGGCGGCGGTATAAACGGACGTGTCCTGTGCCTTGTCCTGGAACAGATAAGGGTGAGCAGCTGAAACGGGTAACATGCAGCCCGAATAGGCAGAGGATTTTCAGCTGAGAGACTGTCTGCAGCTAGGAAAGACCGAGAACCCCCAGGAAAAAAAGGACGGTTGGAGACTGCGGCTGAAGCCTCTCCTGGTGCGCCAGCTAAGCAGCGGAGACTGCGCCATCTTGGGTGGTTGTTGCCGGCATCCAGAGACCAGCTACTAACCTGGAAACAAGGGATCGCAAGCAGCGTGACTGCCTGAACTCAGACGAGCACTGCTTCTTCTCACGGAAAGGTTGGACATCCCCTAAAGGTGCGGTTTGCAGTTCGGGTTGGAGGGAGGACCGAGCTCGCGCGCGCGGGGCGGAATCTGCGCCCCACAGAGTCTGCAGCCGTTGGGACCAGCGTGACCCTCGAGTGGGGAAGGGGCCCCACAGGGCTCCTGGCAGAAGGGAACGCGAAAAATGAGCCCATAGCTGGACTGGATGTAAGGGAGCAGCCTTGGACTTTGCCAATCTGCTGGCTGCTTGGTGCCAGGGGCGAGTGGGCGCGCGGAGACTGTGCGCAGACCTGGAAGGTGGAGGCTTGCGAATTCGCACAACTATCAGGCTCTTGTTACAGTTCCCCTTAGATCCGTGCATTTGATTATTAAACCCAGTGCATGGGATTCCCCAGTTGGGGTCATTCGCAGAGCCTGTAGGGGAAAGTTCTTTTTGGGGAGCCTGGGAAACAGCGGGCAGTGGCAAGGAACCAGCTCTGGGCAGTGGTCTTTCCGGAATCAGTGCCAAATACCATAGAGGGAAAAAAAAAAAAAACAAACCCTACTGATAGAGAGGACTTATAGCCTCGGAGGTCAATCCAGACACACTGCCACCCAGAGGCAGAGCCACGAACTGTCTCTTCTGCGATCACAAATAAAGGCAGTCTGGTAATCAGGTCTGTGGTTTACTGCACGGAGGGACAGTGTATCGCAGGGAAGTTCAACACTCCCCTGAATGCCTGGCAGGACTGAGGCGTGCCAAAAAGAAGAGTGGAAGATCTGAAGCACCTTCACTTCCGAATATTTTTATATATTTTTTTTTAATTCTTTTTTCACCATTTCATTAAGAACCTATTTTATTTTTTTATTTTATTTTTTATTTTTTTAATCACTTGATTTTACCTTTTTAATTACTACATTTTTTTAACCAGTATTATTGCTATCCTTTTACCATTTTTTCAAGTGTCATTTTATTTTTTATTATTTTTTTTTAATTTTTCTTTATTTTGGGATTAGTGTTATACACACTATTTTCATCGTTCCTTTAGCTTCATTTCTCTCTAGCTCACATTTACCCTTAAGCCAAAACTCTCTTCCTCACTTTTCCCCTTTTGTTGTCCTGTTTCTCTTACCCTATTCCTGCTTTGGATTTTACCTATTCCTTCCTTCTACCCACTGTCTAAATTTCACCCTACTTATATATCTAATTTCCAATCCCTCGCTCTCCCCATACAAATAGCCTCTTCCCCACCTCTATTTCATTCTCTTACTTTTTTTTTTTTTTTTTTTTCTTCTCTCCCTTTTCCCAATCTCATTTCGGCACTCCTTTTTGTTTTTTATTTTTCTCTTTAATCTTTTTCTCTTTTTTCTTCTTTATCCCCTAATTCTCTTCGCTCGGGGGGTCACCTTCATTTGGGGTTATTAATATCGTGAATGCATTGAGTTTGTTGCCTTGTACGTTGTGCCTTGTTGTGTTGTATTTTGTGCCTTTGAATCAGCGCAGCAGAGAGAGAACTACATGACCAAACACCTTGAGAAGAGAAATCATGGTGAAACAAAGAACCAACCCAAATATGAAAGAAAAACAGGCATCATCAGAAAAGGAAGTAAACGAAATGGAGGCAATGGAGGCAAGCAACCTGTCAGAGAAAGAATTCAGAGTAATGGCCATAAGGTGGATGAAAAGAATGGAAGACCAATTCAACAATATGTGTAGGAACCAAGAGGAAATGAAGAAGAACCAAGAGGAAATGAAGAGAAACCAAGAAGAAATGAAAAACGACATCACTGCCATAAAGAACTCAATAGAAAGCATCAACAGTAGACTAGAAGGAGCAGAGGACCGCATCAGCGAGCTAGAAGACAAGGTAGAAAAAAATACCCACACAGAACAGCTTCTAGAAAAAAAAATTAAAAAGCAGGAGGAGAGCCTAAGAGAACTATGGGACAATGCTAAACAAAACAACATCCGAATAATAGGGGTGACAGAAGGAAAGGAAACTGAGCAAGGAATAGAAAACCTGTTTGAAAAAATAGTAACAGAAAATTTCCCTGATATAGGGAGGAAAAAACTCACACAAATCCAAGAAGCTCACAGAGTCCCAAACAAAATGAACCCGAAAAGACCGACACCAAGGCACATAATAATTAAATTGGCAAACACCAACGACAAAGCCAGAATCTTAAAAGCAGCCAGAGAGAGACAGAAAGTTACCTACAAAGGATCCCCCATCAGACTAGCGACCGATTTCTCAACAGAAACACATCAGGGAAGAAGGGAATGGAATGAAATATACAAAGTCATGCAAAGGAAGGGTCTGAATCCAGGAATACTATACCCAGCGAGGCTATCAATCAAAATTGAGGGTCAAATCAGGAGCTTCACAGACAAAAACGGTCTACGGGAGTTTATTACAACCAAACCAGCAATGCAAGAAATGCTAAAGGGTGATACCACCGATAAGGGTTTAATTTCCAACATTTACAGGGATCTCATGAAACTTAACAAAAGGAAGATAAACAATCCAATAAAAAAATGGGCAACGGACCTAGATAGACACTTTTCGAAAGAGGACATACAGAAGGCCGAAAGACATATGAAAACCTGCTCAAAGTCACTAATTATACGAGAGATGCAAATCAAAACGACAATGCGTTATTATCTCACACCTGTCAGAATGGCTATCATCAACAAATCAACAAACAACAAGTGTTGGAGAGGATGTGGAGAAAAAGGAACCCTTCTGCACTGCTGGTGGGAATGCAGACTGTTGCAGCCACTGTGGAGAACAGTATGGAGCTACCTCAGAAGACTAAAAATGGAACTCCCATTTGACCCAGTGATCCCACTACTAGGAATATATCCCAAGAAACCAGAAACGCCAATCAGAAAGGATATATGCACCCCTATGTTCATAGCAGCACAATTCACCATAGCTAAGATTTGGAAACAGCCTAAGTGCCCATCAGCAGATGAGTGGATTAGAAAACTGTGGTACATATACACAATGGAATACTATGCTGCGGTAACAAAAAAGGAACTCTTGCCTTTTGCAACAGCATGGATGGAACTGGAGAGCATTATGCTAAGTGAAATAAGCCAGTCAGAGAAAGATAAATACCACATGATCTCACTCATTTGTGGATTATAGAGAACAACATAGACTGATGAAAAGGGACAGACCCAAAGACTGAGAAACAGCAATCAGGCTATCAATCCCCAGAAGGAAAGTAGGGGAGGGCGGAGGTAAGGGGAAGAGATCAACCGAAGGACTTGTATACATGTATATAAGCCAAAACAATGGACATGGACAACAGGGGGATGGGAGCATGAGTTTGTGTGTGGGGGGGGAGGTTGGGGGTTAATGGGGGGGATGAGGACACATTTGTAATACCTTAACTAATAATAAAAAAAAAAAAAAGAAAAAGAAAACCTATTTGAAGATATAATGACAGAAAACTTCCCCCACCTGGTGAAAGAAATAGACTTACAGGTCCAGGAAGCGCAGAGAACCCCAAACAAAAGGAATCCAAAGAGGACCACACCAAAACACATCATAATTAAAATGCCAAGAGCAAAAGACAAAGAGAGAATCTTAAAAGCAGCAAGAGAAAGAAACTCAGTTACCTACAACGGAATACCCATACGACTGTCAGCTGATTTCTCAACAGAAACTATGCTCGCCAGAAGGGAGTGGCAAGAAATATTCAAAGTGATGAATGCCAAGAACCTACAACCAAGATTACTTTATCCAGCAAAGCTATCATTCAGAACTGAAGGTCAGATAAAGAGCTTCACAGATAAGGAAAAGCTAAAGGAGTTCATCACCACCAAACCAGGATTATATGAAATGCTGAAAGGTATCCTTTAAGAAGAGGAAGAAGAAGAAAAAGGTAAAGATACAAATTATGAACAACAAACATGCATCTATCAACAAGTGAATCTAAGAATCAAGTGAATAAATAATCTGGTGATCATAATAGAATCAGGGACATAGAAAGGGAATGGACTGACTATTCTTGGGGGGGAAAGGGGTGTGGGAGATGCGGGAAGAGACTGGACAAAAATTGTGAACCTATGGATGAGGACAGTAGGTGGGGAGTGAGGGCGGAGGGTGGGGCGGGAACTGGGAGGAGGGGAGTTATGGGGGGGGGGGGGGAGAGGAACAAATGTAATAATCTGAACAATAAAGATTTAATTAAAAAAAAAAAAAGGACCTCGAATACCTGAGGCAATCTTGAGAAAGAAAAACAAAGTTGGAGGAATCAGAATAGCAGATTTCAAGTTATATTACAAAGCCACCATCATCAAAACAGCCTGGTTCTGGGACAAGAACAGGTATAAGGATCAATGGAACAAACAGAGACCCCAGAAATTGACCCAAGCCATTATGCTCAATTAATATTTGACAAAGGAGGCAAGAGCATACAATGGAGTCAAGACAGTCTCTTCAGCCCTAACCGGTTTGGCTCAGTGGATAGAGTGTCGGCCTGTGGAGTGAAGGGTCCCAGGTTCGATTCCGGTCAAGGGCATGTACCTTGGTTGCAGGCACATCCCCAGTAGGGGGTGTGCAGGATGCAGCTGATCGATGTTTCTCTCTCATTGATGTTTCTACCTCTCTATCCCTCTCCTTTCTTCTCTGTAAAAAAAAATCAATAAAATATATATTTTTTTAAAAAGACAGTCTCTTCAATAAATGGTGTTGGAAAAATTGGACAGATACACGCAAAAAAATGAAACTAGATCATCAACTTACACCATACACAAGAATAAACTAAAAACGGATAAAAGACTTAAATGTAAGTCGTGAAACCATAAAAATCCTAGATGAAACCATAGGCAGCAAAATCTCAGACATCTCTCACAGAAATATGTTTATGGATACATATCCTAGGGACAAAGGAAACTAAGGAGAAAATAAACAAATGGGACTACACCAAAATAAAAAACCATCAACAAAATGAAAAGGGAGCCCACTGTATGGGAGAACATACTTGGCAATGATACATCTGATAAAGGATTAATATCCAAAATATATAAGGAACTCATACAACTTAACAAAAGACAAAAATCCAATTTAAAAATGGGCAAAGGACTTAGACACTTCTAAGCATGTATGCCGAGACATGTGAAAAAATGCTCAAAGTCATTGATCCTCAGAGACATGCAAATTAAATGACAATGAGGTATCACCTGACATCTGTCAGAATGGCTACCATCAAGAAATCAACAAATGACAAGTGCTGGTGAGGATGTGGAGAAAAAGGAACCCTCATGTACTGCTGGTGAGAATGCAGACTGGTGCAGCCATTATGGAAAACAGTCTGGAGTTTCCTCAAAAAATTAAAAATGGAGCTCCCATTTGACCCAGTGCTCCCACTTCTAGGAATATATCCCTAGAAATCAGAAATATGAATCAGAAAGGACATATGCACCCCTATGTTCATAGCAGCACAATTTACAATAGCTAACAATTTACAACAGCCTAAGTGCCCACAGCAGATGAGTGGATTAAAAACTGTGGTACAGCTACATAATGGAATACTATGCCGCTATTAAAAAGAAGGAACTTTTACCATTTGCAACAGCATGGATGGAACTAGAGAGAATTATGCTAAGTGAAATAAGCCAGTCGGAGAAAGATAAATCACATGATCTCTCTCATATGTGGGATATAATGATCAACATAATTTGATGAACAAGAATAGATCGATCTAGAGACAAATAGTAGGGGAGAGTTGGTTAGAGAGCAACCAAAGGACTTATATGCATGCATATTAGCATAAACAATAGACACAGACACTGGAGTGGTGGGGGCTTGCCCGGGCTGGGAAGGGATGGGGGAGGGGATCAATTGGGTGAAAAGGAGACTATGTAAAGCTTTAGACAATAAAAAAAAAACAGGAAAAAAAAAACCGATGGTACATCTATACAATGGAATACTGCACTGCTATAAAAAAGAAAGAACTCTTTTCATTTGCAACAGCATGGATGGACATGGAGAGCATTATGCTAAAGCGAATAAGCCAGTCGGAGAAAGATAAATATCACATGATCTCACTCATTTGTGGAATATAATGAACAACATAAACTGATCCAGAGACAGAGAAGCGTCAAACAGACCGTCAAACTTCAGAGGGAAGGCAGGGGAGGGTGAGGGGAGGTGGATAAGAGATCAACAAAAGAACTTGTATGCATGCATATGGACACAGATACTAGGGGGGATGAGGGCAAGTGCTGAGGTGGGGGGAGTGGCCGGAGAGAGGTCAATGGGGGAAAAGGAGACATATATAATACTATATGTAATACTTTAAGCAATAACAAATTAAAAAAAGCAGTGGTACATTTATATCATGGAATACTATGCAGCAGTAAAAAAGAAGTATCTTACCCTTTGAGACAGCATGGAGAGACCTGGAGAGTATCATGCTAAGTGAAATAAGTCAGTTAAAGAAAGACAAGTATCACACGATCTCACTCATATGTGGAATCTAATTAACAAAAGAAACTGATGAACGGAGTGGATCCAGAGACAGGGAAGCATGGAACAATGTGTGGAATCTCAGAGGGAGGTGAGGGAGGGTGGGTGAGTGGGAGCTAATCAGTAATCAACCAAAGACCCTGTATGCATATATGCATAACCCATAGAAACAGACAATAGAGTGGTGAAAGCAGACTTTAGTTGACATTAAAGATCTCCACTGGGACTGGCGAGAACACTGCCTGCACATCCACAGCTCCCTACCCCTGATTTCTTTGTTCTGCTTTCCCTCTCCTTCCTGATTAAAAAAAAAAACCCTGCCTGCACTAAGATGTTAACATAGTTTTACAGGACAGGAGTCCACCACCTTCTCAGCTCACAGACGCTTAGATAAACTACTTTTTTCCCCACCAACACCTGTCTCACAAGCTTGGCTTTCGTTGTGGCAGACAGCTGAATCTGCATTCAGTTTCAATCCTACTACCTGGTCAAATGCAATTCAAAACCAGTAGGATGACAGCCATGATTTTGTCTATTGTGTAGGACCAATTAGTTCAAGCACAGTTGGATGTTATACCCAAGTTATTCACTACTAATCTTATCATATTGGATAAGGAACTGCCTATTGTCCCAATCAAGACAGTCTAAATACTATATGTTTGTCAACAAAATACTATGTTTGTCAATATTGTTCTGTTGATAATGTTATTAAAAAGAATACCTCTTACAAACAAGAAACATCTTGTGCCAATTGCCCCAGTAACTGTGATAAATAACTATGCGCCAATAGTTGCCAGTATGAAGATCTCCTTAATAACTGTGGTTCCTTAAAGACAACAGCTGGCAGTGAACAAGAATTGCCCAAGGAAAAGTGCAAGGCCACTCACCAAAATTTACTGAAATGCTCAACGATCATTGCACAAGACTAAGTGGATAAGGGATATACCACTTAACTGACACATCCCAGAGGAGAAATTGCAGGCTATTTACAAATTTGGTTCCCAACAGTTTTTCTCTTGAATCTTTACAGAAATCTCTCTCATACATCAATTTACAAAAGCAGTACAGTCTATGATGACAACTTTGGATTTTACAAATTTGGTACTTTAAGAAACTGCATCAAGTTAAGGATTTTTAAAATTGTATAACCTTAAAACTTAGATCACTAGAAGTTTGAATTAAAATGAGGAATTACTCTGCCCGGGCCAGTTTTGCTTAGTGGTTAGAAAATTGGCCCATAGACCAACAGGTCGTGGGTTTGATTCCTGGTCAAGGGCACCTACCTTGGTTACAGGTTCAGTCCTGCCCCTGGTTGGGGCGCGTTCAGAAGGCAACCAGTCAATGTGTCTCTCTCACATCAATGTTTCTCTCTCTCTCTCTTCCTCTCCTCCCTCCCTTTCACTCTCTCTCTGAAAATCAATGAAAAAATAGCCTTTGGTGAGAATTAAAACAAACAACAAATAAATTACGCTCTCTGAAACAAAATGCAAAAACCAACTAACATCACTGTCATTCCCACTACATGATTTTTTTACATGTATAAAGAATGAATTCAATGATCACCATCTACTTTTTCTTATGGCCTCCTCTTTAAAAAAGTAATCAACTCTTAGAATAAAGAATTTATCTAAGCAACCACATAGATCTGATTCTTGTGCTTTATTTTATTGTATTTACTAGAGGCCTGATGCACGAAATTCATGAAAGGGGCTCGGCCCTCACGGCCCTGGCTGCCTTGTGACCCCGCCCCCCGCCCACTGGTCATTCCAGAAGGTTGTTCCGGAAGGTCATTCTGTCATCTAGTCTAATTAGCATATTAGCTTTGTATTATATAGGATAATTAACTCCAGCTGGACTCAGCCTAGATAATAATTATTCAGAACAAAATTTCTAAAATATTTGCCTATAAAATTAAACTTTAAACTTTATTTTTTTTTAATATATTTTATTGATTTTTTTACAGAGAGGAAGGGAGAGAGATAGTTAGAAACATCGATGAGAGAGAAACATCGATCAGCTGCCTCCTGCACATCTCCTACTGGGGACGTGCCCGCAACCCAGGTACATGCCCTTGACCGGAATCGAACCTGGGACCCCTCAGTCCGCAAGCCGACGCTCTATCCACTGAGCCAAACCGGTTTCGGCTTAAACTTTAAACTTTAACCAAAAAGAGGAAAAAAGTAGAATGGAGGCACCAGCATGGAAGAACAGGTTAACTCTGGTTCTGTGTAGTAATACTGCAGGAAATATGATAAAGCAAGACATAGTGTACAGTGTGAAGAAATCACATGCTCTAAAACATACTCCAAAATTATCTGCTCATATTTTGGCAACATAATAAGAAGCATGTTGACAGCCATCTTATTTATGGAATGGTTCCATCAATGCATCACAAGAGCACAGTACAATATGAGATTTTGAGAGAGAAAGAGAGAGGTCACATTCACTTAAGTTTTATGACAGCATATCATTACACTTATTCTATTTTATGACTGGTTATTGTTAGTATCTTATGGTACCTAACTTATAAACTCATCATTATCATAGATATGTACGCATAGTGGGGGAAAATGTAATAAATATATATAGGGATTGGTACCATTTGTGGTTTCAGGTATCCACTGGAGGTCTTGAAACATATCCCCCACAGATAGGGGGCAACTGCTATATTGTTAAAATAACCATACTACCCAAAGAAATCTATAGATTCAAAACAATCCTTATTAAAATGCCAATGGAATATTTTTAGTAATAGAACAAACAATCCTAAAATTTGTATGGAGCCACAAAAGACTCCAAATAGCCACAGCAATCTAGAGAAAGAACAAAGATGTAGGTATCACACTTCTGGAGTTCAAATCATATTATAAAGCTATAGTATTTAAAACAGAATGGTACTGGCATGAAAACAGACACATAGATAAAGCGAACAGAATAGAGAGCTCAGAAATAAACCCACACAATTAATATACGACAAAAAAGCTAAAATACACAATGGAGAAAGAAGAGCCACTTCAATACATGGAACTAAGGAAACTGGACAAATAAATACATGCAAAAAAACAAAAACAAACAGAAAGGAAGAAACTAGACCACTTTTCTTTTTTTTTTTTTTTACAGAGAGGAAAGGAGAGGGATAGAGAGTTAGAAACATTGATGAGAGAGAAACATCAATCAGCTGCCTCCTGCACACCCCCTATTGGGGATGTGCCCGCAACCAAGGTACATGCCCTTGACCAGAATCGAACCTGGGACCCTTCACTTCGCAGGCCGACGCTCTATCCACTGAGCCAAACCAGGTAGGGCTAGACCACTTTCTTATACCATACACAAAAATCAAGTCAAAATGGATTAAAGACCTGAACATATAACCGGAAACCATAAATTCTTAGAACAAAACATAGTAGGTAAGCTTCTAGACCACTGATGGCGAACCTATGACACGCGTGTCAGAGGTGACACGCAAACTCATTTTTTTGGTTGATTTTTCTTTGTTAAATGGCATTTAAATATATAAAATAAATATCAAAAATATAAATCTTTGCTTTAGTACGGTGGAAATATCAAAAAACTTCTATATGTGACACGGCACCAGAGTTAAGTTAGGGTTTTTCAAAATGCTGACATGCCGAGCTCAAAAGGTTCGCCATCACTGTTCTAGACATTAGTCTTGGCAATGATTTTTTAAGATGACAATAAAAGCAAAAATGAGTGGAATTACATCAAGCTAACAGGCTTGTGCACAGCAACGAAAACCACCAACAAAATGTAAAGGCAACCTACAGGATAAGAGAATATTTGCAAATCATTCATGTATTTGATAAGGAGTTAATACCCAAAATATCTAAAGAACTCAGTAGAAAAAACAAACACCAATCCAATTAAAATATGAGAACAGTATTTGAATAGATATTTTTTCAAAGGAGATATACATACAGATGGCCGATAGACACATGACAAGGCATTCAACATCACTAATCATCTGGAAAATGCAAATCAAAACCACAATGAGATATTACCTGACACCTATTAGAGTGGCTAATATCAAAAAGAGAAGAAATAACAAGCAATGGCAAGGATGTGGAGAAAAGAGAGCCCTATGCACTGTTGGTGGGAATGTAAATTGGTGCAGCCACTATGGAAAACAGTATAGCGGTCCCTCAAAAAATTAAAAGTAGAACTACTATAATAATCCAGCAATTTCACTTTGGGGTATGAATTTGAAGAAAACAAAATAACTATCCCAAAAAGATATCTGCACCCCAATAGCAGCATTATTTACAATAGCCAAGACATAGAAACAACCTTAAGTGTTGACTGAGAAAAGAATGGATAAAGAAAATTTGATATTATAAATTTGATAATAACACAGATATTATTCAGCCATAAGAAATAGGGAAATACTGCCATCTGTAACAACATGGATGGACTTTAGAGCATTATTCTAAGTGAAACAAGTTATATGGAATCTGTATATATAAAAGCCTAAGTGACCATCGCAACCGAAACAACCAAATGACGACCGAACGGGCTGCGTGGGGTGACCAGGCCGGCAGGGGGGTTAGTGAGGAACGACCAAACAACTGAGCAGCGACCAAACAACTGAGCAGCGGGCTGCGTGGGATGACCAGGCCGGCGGGGGGTTAGTGAGGGCCGACCAAATGACTGAGCAGCGGGCTGCATGGGATGACCAGGCCGGCGGGGGGTTAGTGAGGGCCGACCAAATGACTGAGCAGCGGGCTGCGTGGGATGACCAGGCCGGCGGGGGGTTAGTGAGGGCCGACCAAATGACTGAGCAGCGGGCTACATGGGGCGACCAGGCTGGCAGGGGGGTTAGTGAGGGATGACAAAACAACTGAGCAGTGGGCTGCGTGGGGAGACCAGGCCTACAGGGGGGCAGTGAGGGGTGACCAAATAACCGAACAGCAGGCTATGTGGGGTGACAAGACTGCAGGGAGGGGGGGGGGCAATTGGGGGTGACCAGGCTGGCAGCAGGGAGGAAGTTGGGGGCGACCAGGCCAGCAGGGGGGGCAGTTGGGGGTTACCATGCCAGCAAGGAAGGCAGTTAGGGGTGATCAGACAGGCAGGCAGGTGAGCAGTTAGGAGCCAGTGAGAGGTATTGTGAGAGGTATGTCCAACTGCCAGTTTAGGCCCAATCCCCAGGATCGGGCCTAAACCAGCAGTGGGACATCCCCCGAGGGGTCACAGATTGGAGAAGGTACAGGCTGGACTGAGAGGGACACCCCCCCCCATACGAATTTCGTGCACTGGGCCTCTAGTATTGGTGGTTGCCAGAAGCAGGGTTTGGGGGAATGAATGAAATGGGTGAAGGTGGTCAAAAGGTACAAACTTTTGTTATAAGACAAATAAGTGTTGGGACTGTAATGTACAGCATGGTGAGTATAGTTAACAATATTGTACTGTATATTTGAAAGTTGCTAAAAGAATAGATTTTAACAGTTATTTTCATAAGAAAAAAACAATACGTGGTAATGAATGTTAACTAAACAAATTGTGGTGATCATTTCACAATATATACATACATCAAATCATTATATTGTATACCTAAAACGAATACGATATTATATGTCAATTATGTCCCAATTTTAAAAGTACAGTAATGGAAAAAAAACTTCACTAGAGAGGTTCAATAGATTTAAAATGACAGAAGAATCAGTGTTTGAAGACAAAAAAATAAGTCATACAATCTTAATATCAGAAAAAAAGAATTAAGAAAAATGAACAGTTCCTTTGGAGGATACCATTAAACACACTACCAACATACATATAACAAGGTTGAGAGGAGCAGGAGAGAGAGAAAGGTACAGAAAAATTATCTGAATAGTCTAAATCCCCCAAATTTGAGGGGGGTGAAAGCACAATAACTTATGAATCCAAGAAGCTAAACAAACATCAAGCAGGTGAAACAAGGAGATTTACATCTGATACATCTTAGCCAAACTTTTGAAAACCAAAAAAAGAACGCTTTGAAAACAGTAACAGAAAAATGATTTATCATGAATAAGAGAACCATAATATTATGATGACCTCTATCAGAAACAATGGAGACCAGAAGTTACTGGGATGATATATGCAAAGTTCTGAAAGAAATAAAACTGTCAGTGGAGAATTCTATATCCAGCAAAACTATCCTTAAAAAAAAACCCCACAAAGCAAAATAAAGACAATTCCAAACAAATACTGAGGGATTCACTGGTCGCAGGCCCGCCTCACGCAAAAACAAAAACAAAAATGAAAACGAAAACCTAAAGAAAGTTCTTGGGCTGAAATGAAATGACACCCCCAGAAGGAAACTCAAATCCCTACAAAGAAACAAAGAACACTGGTAAAGGGAACCATGTAGGTAATTAGATAATATAAATCTTCTTGTTTACTTTTCCTAACTGATTCAAATGACAACTGCAAAAAATACTGCTTTTAAAATTATACTGGAGGATTAGTAACATATAAAATACAATATACCTCCTTGGGAGGAGGCTGCATGGAGCAGCAGTGGCTAGGTGCCCAGCCTCACCACCACCCAGACTAGCCGCAGCCTAGGCCTGAAACCACAGGCACCCCACCCTAGACCCTACCCGCACCCCAAGGACACAACCCAGACCCCGGGTGCTCATAGCAGACACTGCCTGGACCGTGCACCTAAGTAAGTGAACACCAGCAGGACCCTGCGTGCCTTCAGCTGACATCTGTGGGACCTCGCACTACTGCCACAAGGAACCACTGCTGCCACCACAGGCACTCCCTGGGCACAGCTCCACCTAGGAGAGCCGTCATCTTAAAGGATTTACAAGGTCCTCCTTGGGAGGAGGCTCTGGGGAACAGCAGTGGCTGGGTACCAAGCCTCGCAACCACCCAGACTCACCACAGCCTAGGATCAAAACCATGTGCACCCAGCCCTGGGCCCCATGTACTCACAGAGGTCACAACCCAGTCCCCACACACCTGCAACAGACACCTGTGGAACCTCTGCACCTATGGCACATATCCAGCCTGAACCTGTGAGCCTGACGGGAACACAACCTGGACTCTATGGCACCACTGTGCGACCACCACTGACCCAGCAGGACTCTTGCTCCTGCCATGTATTCACCCACTGCCACCACTACTGTGCTGCCACCACCGCCCTTGAGTCCAGCTGCTCAGCTCCACTGACAGGGCTCACGGGCAGGAAAAGCACTGAAGGCTAGGAGGTGGGTTTAACCTCCCCTGAGCTGGACCTATTAGAACTTAGGACCTGAGGATACTAAAGAGGCTGCAGATCTGTAGGTGAGACGGGAATGCCTAGGACAGAGAGGAGGCCCGAGGGCACTGGCTGTGGAGACTGCAGAGTGGGTGCAGCAGTGGAAGCCTGGGGCTGAAGTACCTGGATAGAGTAGTGCTGGCACCCCACCATAGTGCAGTCTGGGAAGCTCCTCCTGACCAGTGGGAAGGACCATACAGTGGAGCTTAGGGCCAACCTACACTGGAGGGGTCTGAAGGACACACCCAACATTGAATCTATTTCTTGGAGGAACTCGTGCTAGTGAGCAGAAAAGATGCTGGACAGTAGGTCCAGGAAGGGATCAGCCCTCCCACCTGGAACACAAAACACATGCTTCTGACCTGACCTGCAGTGACCTGAGGCAAGAGGGAACAGCCCGAGGCAGGAAATCTGTGCCCCTGCAGGTGCCAGCAAACCAGGCAGAGCTGATGAGGTATTAGAAGGAGAAGAAGGGCTACCCCCACCTTCCTATAAGCTACTGGCACCACCCATAACACGAGTCTGATCAAACCATCCCGGCCAAGACCAGGATATCCCAACAGAGCCCAGCTCTGTCAGGGAAGGCAGTACAGCTCAGAACAGGGACAATCAAGGTGTGAGACTTGAGGCAGACCCAGCCTCTGGGCTAGGAGTCCCCACCTGCTGGACCACTAGGGGCTTCAACCTCTAGGACCTCAATCAGGTTGCCCAGAGCCAGAAAGGCACAGGGACTCACATTGAACTGCATGAGAAAAGCTCCCAGGAAGCTCCCAAGATACAAACACCAAGAGACCAGATTGAACAACATCAGAGAAAAATCCGGCAAGCTCCACAAATAGTGGACCCAAAGGATTTTCAGTGAATGTGTGTGGTTTTGTTTTTTGGTGTGTGTGTGTGTGTGTGTGTGTGTGTGTGTGTATGTGTATTTTTGTTTTTGTTGTTTGCTTAATCCTTTTTTCTTTCTTCTATTTTCCTTGCATAGCTCTAATTTCTCTCTTCCCTTTGATTCTATTCTACTTTTGTATATTCTCATTGTTATTATCTTATTTTACTTTGTTTTTCTCATTTTTTCCCATTTTACTCTTCCTATCTATATCTTAATATGTCCGTTATTACTATATTTTAAATTCATTATTATTTCATTTATTTTGTTTCCTTTTCTTTTTTCTCCCTATACTAGTTCTTTGGCTTTTTCTTTGCTTCCATATACTAGCTGTACCGGTTAATAATGCGAATTTTTTTCAATAGATGGAATTACACATATGTTGATATATATGCGATTTGATATGTGTGTTATTTTGTTGTATGACAACAAGCTTCAAAAATTCATATGTCAAATTTTCTGAAGGTGTTATCATCATAGATATTTTTACGCTTAAAAATGTCGAATTTTGTGCCAAAAAAAGAGTATTTGCAGGAAGTTTTAATTCATTAGTTTATTTTGAAGAAAAGTGTTGCTGAATACTTCGGGAAGCTTATGGTGAACATGCTCCATCTCAAGATACTTGTGAACTCTGGTTTAAACACTTTAAAAGTGATGATTTCAATGTGAAAGACAAAGAACGTCCAGGTCAACAGAAAAAGTCTGAAGACCAACAACTACAGGCATTATTGGATGAAGATGCGTGTCAAACTCAAAAACAACTTGCAGAAAGATTAAACGCTGCTCAGCAAACAATTTCCGACTGTTTACAAGCAATGGGAAAGATTTTAAAGGAAGGAAAATAGGTGCCACATCAACTGAACAAAAGACAAATGGAAAACCGAAAAGTCATCAGTAAAATGTTGCTTCAACGGCATGAAAGACTTTTTTTGTTGTTTTGTTTTGTTTTTTTTTATTTATTGCTTAAAGTATTACAAAGGGTATTACATATGTGTCCATTTTATCCCCCCGCCCTAGACAGTCCCCTAGCCTCCCCTATCCCCCAGTGTCTTATGTCCATTGGTTATGCTTATAGAAAGTCTTTTTTGCATCGAATTGTGACTGGCGATGAAAAGTGGATTTTGAAAATCCCAAATGCATAAAATCTGGGTTGATCCAGGTCAACCATCAACATCAACTTCAAGGCCAAATCACTTTGGAAAGAAGACAACGTTCTGCATTTGGAAGGTGTGGTGTATTATGAGCTAAAACCAGGGTGAAACCATTAATACTGATCGCTACCAACAACAAATAATCAATTTGAACTACACTTTGATCGTGGAACAACCAGAATGTGCCAGAAGACACGGCAAAGTAATTTTGCTTCATGATGACATATCATCACACCAAAACCAGTTAAAGACACGTTAAAAGATCTTGTCTGGGAAGTATTAACCCACCCGCTGTATTCACCAAACCTTGCTCCTTCAGATTACCACTTGTTCTGATCAATGGCCCACGCACTTCAAAACGTAGGAAGAAGTGGAAAATTGGGTTTCTGAATCGTTTGCCTCAAAACAAGAAAAGTTCTATTCGGACGGTATCCACAAATTACCTGAAAGATGGGGGAAATGTGTAGCTAGCGATGGACATTACTTTGAATAAAGCACTTTTGATGTTTCTGTTGAAATTATTGTGTTTTCTTTGATTACAAAATCCGCATTATTAACCAGTACATCTAGTTGCCATTTCTCCCCCACCTCCCCCTACTCCTCCTCCTCCTTTCTCTCTTTTTCTTTATATCCCCTCAAAGTCTTGGGTCATGTATTTGATGGACGTTAAGGAAGAAACTGACAGCAATACTGTCATAGTAGGGGACTTTAACACCCCACTGACATCACTGGATAGATCTTCCAGAAAAAAACTAACAAGGAAACAGAGGCCTTAAATGGCACACTAGATCAGAGGAATCTAACGAATATTTACAGAACATTTTACCACAAAGCAACAGAATATATACTTTTGTCCAGTGCACATGGAACAATTTCAAAGCTAGACCACATGTTAGGGCACAAACAAATCTATATAAATTCAAAAAGACTGACATAATACCAAGCATCTTCTCAGATCACAATGACATGAAATTAGAAATCAATTACCATAAAAGAACTAAAAAACACTCAAATACATGGAGGCTAAAGAGCATGTCACTAAGCAATAAATGAGTTATCAATGGGGTCAAGAAAGAAATTAAAAACTTCCTGGAAAAAAATGAAAATGAACACACAACCACAAAAAACCTATGGGACACAGCAAAAGCAGTCCTGAGAGAGAAGTTCATAGTACTACAGGCCTACCTCAAGAAACAAAAAAAAAAGTACTAATAAACTATCTAAATCTACAACTAAATGAATTAGAAAGAGAACAGCCAGAAAACCCCAAAGTTGAAGGAAGGAAATAATAAATAAAAGAGCAGAAATAAATAACATAGAGACAAAAAAAAACAAAAAAAAAACAATACAAAAGATCAATGAAACCAAGAGCTGGTTTCTTGAAAAAATAAACAATATTGATGAACCCCTAACCAGTGGTCAGCAAACTCATTAGCCAACAGAGCCAAATATCAACAGTACAACGACTGAAATTTCTTTTGAGAGCCAAATTTTTTAAGCTTAAACTATATAGGTAGGTACATTGTTATTAATTTAATTAGGGTACTCCTAAAGCTTAGGAAGAGCCACACTCAAGGGGCCAAAGAGCCGCATGTGGCTCACGAGCTGCAGTTTGCCGACCACGGCCCTAACCAGACTCATCAAAAAACAGAGAGGACCCAATTAAATAAAATCAGAAATGAAAGAGGCAATATAACAAGGGACACCACAGAAGTACAAAGGATTATAAGCAAATACTATGAACAACCATATGCCTACAAGCTGGACAATGTGGATGAATAGACAAATTCCTAGAAACATATAATTTTCCAAAATTCAATCAGAAAGAATCAGAAAACATGAGTAGGCCAATAACAACTGATGAAATAGAAGCAGTAATTTAAAAACTCTAAGCAAATAAAAGCTCTGGTCCAGATGGCTTCACAGGGGAGTTTTACCTAACATTCAAAGAAGAACTAACACCTATCCTCCCCAAAATATTCCAAAAAATCCAAGAGGAAGGAACACTTTCAAACTCTTTTTATGAGGACAGCATTATCCTCATACCAAAACCAGATAAAGACACTACAAATAAGGAGAATTACAGGCCAATATCCCGATGAACATAGATACTAAAATCCTCAACAAAATCTTAGCAAATCGGATCCAGCAATATATTAAAAAGATCATACACCATGACCAAATGGGATTTATTCCAGGGATGCAAGGCTGGTATAATATTCCAAATCAGGACTGAAACTAAGATGGCGGCATAGGTAAACACCGGGAAATTGTCGCCTCACACAACAATTGAAAATTACCGCAAAGGACTGAGCAAACATCATCCAGAACAACAGGAAGGCTGGCTGAGTGTAAATTCTACAACTAGAAGGAAAGAAAAGCACGCTGAGAGCCAGAGGCGCTGCGGAGGTGAAGTGCAGAGGTACGGCGGCTCGCGCGCGCGAGGAAAGGGGGTGGCGCCTGAGGACGCGGCTGTCTTTTTGAACCACAAGCTCCCGAGGGCTCTGAACTCTGGTTCCGGGAAGTCTCTGGGGACCCAGGACTCATACGGGGAGAGGCTGGTCTGTCCGGCAGCGGGCGAACTTGAGGGCGGCTTTCCCTCAGAGGTGCTTGCAGCCGTTACCGGGACACTGAGACGCGCGACTCCGGGCGGAGAATCGGCCATAGCTGCTTTCTCCGCCCTTTGACTCCCTGAGACCCCGCCCCACCCAGGCTGCGGCAGAGGCTTTTGCATGTGAATGTACCTAACTGCAGCCGAACCAGGCAGACCCTGAACTTCCAAGAGAAGGCCCAAGGCCCCGCAGCGGCTTGCATTGCTTCACAGCTGAGCCTCTTCGTGGCTCCTGCTGTGTGGCCTCAGGCAGAGGCTGAATTAGCACCTCCTTAGATCCAGGAGCCACTGTACCCAGTGGTCAGAGGGGGACCATCCAGATTGCAACTGCTCAGATCCATAAGGGACACACTCAGGGAGCAGACTCAGTGAGCACCAAAGCCCCACTGAAGCAAGTCTTGCCCCAGAAGGGTGTCTTCAGCACAGAAGTTCTCCCACTTTAGACACAGCTGATTCTCACAGCCAATTGGCCTGGAGGTCAATTCCTCCCAGTGATCCTACAACAACCAAGGCACCAAGAGTGCACCAAGAGTGTCCACCCCAGGTAACTGGGGAAGCTGAGCTACTGGGCCCTACAGGACACCTGGCGCACAGGGCCACTCTATCAACACAGGGAAGCTGCCAAAATGCGGAGACAAAGAAACAGGTCACAAATGGCAGAAATGGAGGAAAGCAAACGATTGGATATAGAGTTCAAGGCCACGTTTATAAGGTTTTTCAAGAATTTTATGAAAACCGCCGATAAATTTAATGAATCCCTCAATAAGTATAGTGAGACCATGGAGGACATGAAAAAGGACCAACTAGAAATTAAGCATACACTGACTGAAATAAAGAATAATTTACAGAGATCCAGCAGCAGACAAGAGGATCCCAAGAATCAAGTCAAAGATTTGAAATACAAAGAAACAAAAAATACCCAACCGAAAAAGAAAAAAGAAAAGAGATTCCAAAAATATGAAGATAGTGTAAGGAACCTCTGGGACAACTTCAAGCGTACCAACATCAGAATTATAGGGGTACCAGAAGGAGAGAGAGGGCAAGATATTGAAAACCTATTTGAAGAAATAATGATAGAAAACTTCCCCTACCTGGTGAAAGAAATAGACTTACAAGTCCAGGAAGCGCAGAGAATCCCAAACAAAAGGAATCCAAGGAGGACCACACCAAGACACATCATAATTAAAATGCCAAGAGCAAAAGATAAAGAGAGAATCTTAAAAGCAGCAAGAGAAAGACAGTCAGTTACCTACAAGGGAGTACCCATACGACTGTCAGCTGATTTCTCAACAGAAACCATGCAGGCCAGAAGAGAGTGGCAAGAAATATTCAAAGTGATGAATAGCAAGAACCTGCAACCAAGATTACTTTATCCAGCAAAGCTATCATTCAGAATAGAAGGTCAGATAAAGAGCTTCACGGATAAGAAAAAGCTAAAGGAGTTCATCACCACCAAACCAGCATTATATGAAATGCTGAAAGGTATTCTTTAAGAAGAGGAAGAAGAAAAAGAAACTCTTACCATTTGCCACAGCATGGATGGAACTGGAGAGCAGATAAATACCACATGATCTCACTCATTTGTGGAATATAATGAACAACATAAGCTGATGAACAAGGACTGATCCAGAGACGGAGAGGCATTGATTGGACTGTCGGGACTTGGAGGAAAGGTAGGGGAGGGTGGGGGTAAGGGGGAAAGATCAACCAAAGGACTTATATGCAAGCATATAGGCCTAATCAATGGACATGGACAACGGGGGGGGGTGAGGGCATGAGCAGGGGGGTGGTGGTTGGGGGGTAGAGGGTAACGTGGGGACAAGGACACATATGTAATATCTTAATCAATAAAAAATATATTTAAAAAATAATAATAATAATAATATTCCAAATCAATAAACATGACTGATCACATAAACAAACTGAAAGAAAAATCACAAGATCATATCAATAGATGCAGAAAAAGCATTTGATAAAATCCAGCACCCTTTTTTAATAAAAACTCTCAGTAAAATGGGAATAGCAGTATCATACCTCAACATAATAAAGGTCATATATGACAAACCTACAGCCAACATAATAGTCAATGGCAAAACCTAAAAGTGTTTCCCTTAAGAACAGGAACCAAGACAAGGATGTCTTCTTTCACCACTCTTATTCAACACTAGAGGCCCGGTGCACAAAATCTGTGCACAGGAAGGGGGTGGGGGGATGGTTCCCTCAGCCTGGCCTGCACCCTTTTCAATCTGGGACCCTTCAGGGGATGTCCAAGGCCGGTCTGTGGGATCGGGCCTAAACTGGGAGTTGGGCATCCCTCTCACAATCCGGGACTGCTGGCTCCTAACTGCTCACCTGACTGCCAGCCTGAACCCCCTAACCACTCACCTGCCTGCCAGCTTGATCCCTCTAACTGCTCTGCACTGCCGGACTGATCCCCCTAACTGCTCTCCACTGCTGGTCTGATCCCCCTAACTGCTCTCCCTTGCCGGCCTGATCACCCTAACTGCTCTCCCCTGCTGGCCTAATCGCCCCTAACCACCTCTGCCTTGGCCCTGCCATCATGGCTTTGTCTATAAGGATGTCCGGTCTAATTAGCATATTACCCTTTTATTAGTATAGATAGTACTGGAAAACCTAGCCACAGCAATCAGGCAAGAAAAAGAGATAAAAGACGTCCAAACTGTAAAGGAGAAAGTAAAACTGTCATTATTCGCAGATGGCATGATATTGTACATAGAAAACTCTAAAGATTCCACCAGAATAATACTAGATTTAATAAAAGAATTTGGCAAGATAGCAGGACAAAAAATTAATATCCAGAAATCAATGGCATTTTTATACACCAATAATGAACTCTCAGAAAGAGAAACTAAAAAAGCAATTCCATTTATCATTGCAACAAAAAAAGATACCTAGGAATAAACTTAGCCAAGGAGGTAAAAGACCTGTACATGGAAAACTATGACACTGAAAAAAGAAATACAGGAAGATACAAACAAATGGAAATGTATACCATGTTCATGGATTGGAAGAATTGATATAATTAAAATGTCTATACTACCCAAAGCAATCTATATATTCAACACCATCCCTATTAAAATACCAATGACATACTTCACAGAACTAGAACAAATACTCCAAAAATTTATATGGAACCACAAAAGACCCCAAATAGCTACAGCAATCTTGAGAAAGAAGAAGTTGGAGGGATCACAATACCAGATATCAAACTACACTACAAAGCCATTATAACCAAAACAGCCTGGAACTGGCACAAGAACAGGCATATATACCAATAAATCAGAACAGAGACCCGAGAAATTGACCCACACCATTATGGTCAATTAATATTTGACAAAGGAGGCAAGAACATACAATGGAATCAAGACAGTCTCTTCAACAAATGGTGCTGGGAAAACTGGACAAACACATGCAAAAAGATGAAACTAGACCACCAACTTACACCCTACATATGAATGAACTCAAGATGGATAAAAGACTTAACTGTAAGGCATGAAACCATAAAAAACTTAGAGAACACAGGCAGTAAAATCTCAAACATCTCATATAGCAATATGTTTACAGATATATCTCTTAGAACAAAGGAAACTAAGGAGAAAATAAACAAATAGGACTGCATCAAAATAAAAAGCGTGTGCACAGCAAAAGAAACCACTATCAGAATGACAAGAGAACCTACTGCATGGGAGGACATATTTGCTGGTGATGCATCCAATTAGAGGTTATAAGGAACTCATACAATTTAACAAAAGGAAGACAAACAATCCAATTAAAAAATGGGCAGAAGACCTGAATAGACATTTCTCCAAAGAGGACATACAAATGGCCAAGAAACATATGAAAAAATGCTCAAAGTCACTAATTATCAGAGAAATGCAAATTAAAACCACAATGAAATATCACCTTACACATGTCAGAATGGCTATCATAAAAAAAATCAACAAACAACAAATGCTGGTGAGGATGTGGAGAAAAGGGAACATTAGTTCACTGCTGGTAGGAATGCAGACTGGTGCAGCCACTATGGAAAACAGTATGGAGTTTCCTCAAAATATTGTAAACGGAACTTCCCTTTGAGCCAGCAATCCCACTTCTAGGAATATATCCTAAAACCCCAAAACACCAATCAGAAAGAATATATGCACCCCTATGTCACAGCAATGTTATTTACAAAAGCAAGGATTTAGAAAGAGCCCAAGTGCCCATCAGTAGATGAATGGATAAAAAAGCTGTGGAACATTTACACAATGCAATACTATGCAACTGTAAAAAAGAGGGATCTCTTACCCTTTGGAACAGCATGGATAGACCTGGAAAATATTATGCTAAGTAAAATAAGCCAATCTGAGAAAGACAAATATAACATGATCTCAGTTATTTATGGAATCTAATGAGCAGAATGAATTGACAAACAAAATACGACCCAAAGCAGGGAGGCATGGAACAGACTGACATACCTCGATGTGGGATTCAGGGAACGAGAAGAGATAAACCAAAGAACTTATATACTTACTAGAGTATTTCGTGCATGGGTGGGGTCCCTCGGCCTGGCCGGCAATCAGGGTCATCTTGCCCAGTCCCAATCGAGGCCAGCCAGCCGGGGAGAGGGAGGGATTGCGGGAGGTTGGCTGGCCATGGGAGGTAGGCTGTGGGAGTGCACAGACCACCTGGCCGGCCAGGGGAAGGGACCACAGGAGGCTGGCTGAACAAGGGAGGTTGGCAGTGGGAGCGCACTAACCACCAGGGGGCAGCTCCTGCATTGAGTATCTGCCCTCAGGTGGTCAGTGCATGTCATAGCTACTGGCCAGTTGTAATGGTCACTTAGGCTTTTATATAGAGAGCCTAGAGGCCGGGTGCACGAAATTTGTGCACAGAAGGGGGCTGTTTCCTCAGCCTGGCCTGTACCCTCTCACAATCCAGGACTTCCCGGGGATCGGGCCTAAACTGGCACTCAGACATCCCTCTTGCAGTCTGGGGCTCTTGCAGTACATGACCCCTCCCTCCTTACCGCCCGCCTGCTGTGGAGGCGGGAGGGGCTCACTCTACCTCCGCCACACTCACTAGCAGTGAGCCCAGCTTCTGGCTGAGAGGGGACGGGGGGCAGAGTGCCACTCAATCAGAAGCCAGGCTCACTGCTCCTTAGTGCTGGCCCTGCCCCCCGCCCACTGGTGAGGGGGAGTGATCTGGGACCGGCCTGGCCAGGGGAGGGGCCGTGGGAGTTGAGGCGCCGTGGTCGCACCCTGTCCCGCCTCTGTGGAGGCTCTGGGAACTGTGCTGCCCCGTCCCCCCCTCCTCTGCAGAAGGTGTGGCACCAGGACCGGGCCTGCACCACAGCCTCTCCAGTCACCTCTGCGAAAGGAGTGGTGCCGGGATGGGTGGAGGTGCAGGCCCGGTGCTGGTGTCGTCTCTCCTGCCGCCTCTCCGGAAGGAGTGACGTAGGGACTGGGCTGCACCATGGCCTCTTCCGTGGCCTCTGCGGAAGGAGTGACGTAGGGACTGGGCTGCACCATGGCCTCTTCCATGGCCTCTGCAGAGGGCGGGGGGGGGGGGGGGGGGGGGTGTGCCAGGACCGCCATGGCTGGCCTGGCGGTACAGGCTCGCTGGTCCTGCCACCGCCCACTGGTGGTTCCAGAAGGTCATCCGGAAGGACATCCAGAAGGTCATTCGGCTGTCCTGTCTAATTAGCATATTATGCTTTTATTATTATAGACTAGTGGCCCGGTGCACGAAATTCGTGCACGGGAGGAGGGTGTCCCTCAGCCCAGCCTGCACCCTCTCCAATCTCGGACCCTTTGGGGGATGTCGACTGCTGGTTTAGGCCTGATCCCAGGATGTCCGACTGCCGGGATCGGGCCTAAACCGGCAGTTGGACATCCCTTTCACAATCCTGGACCGCTGTCTCCTAACCACTCACCTGTGTGCCAGCCTGATCGCCCCCTAACAGCTCCCCTGCCAGCCTGATTGACGCCTAACTACTCCCCTGCCGGCCTGATCATCCCCAACTGCCCTTCCCAGCTGGCCAGATCACCCCCAAGGCTTTTATTAGTATAGATATGACCCTTCACAGAAAATTTCACTAACCCTGCTTTACAATAAGGGATTGACGATTGAATCATTGGGGCTAGGCACCAAGATTTCCTTTCTTTGAATAGTGGAGGGAATAATTATCTTGTCTTTAAATTGCCCTGAACATCAAATGAGATAATGACTTAGAAAAGCATAAAAGCACCATATAAAGACAACTGTCTTTTTCATATACTGAAAAGACAATAAAGTGGTAAAACGAAAAACATTATTTTTATTTTCCCCCTTCCTTCCTTTGCAGCCTTTATTTAAACTTTGAAATTTAGAAAAATTTCACTCCTACTTTCATTTCTTTACATGCAATATTATTTTGTACTAGTTTCAGGTTTTATATTAGTTACAGAATAGTGGTTAGGTAATCATATACTTTACAAAGTGTTCCCTGATATTTCCAGTACCCACCTGGCTTCATATCGTCATTACAACACTGTTGACGCTATTCCGTATTTAAGTGACAATAGGTTTACAGGTTCTTTCCAATCTTTCTTTTGTGTTGCTTGCCCTTCCTTTTCTTTCTCATGTCTTCCCTCATTTTCTTTATAAAGTATCTCAATTGGCCCTCAAAGCTCAGTGAAGGCACTGGGACACGCTTAACACATTTTACAGAGCAGGAAACTGAGGCCAATTCCAGTTGGCTATGGAACTGGACTCCTTGCGCAGGAGCCCTCACAGCCGGCTCTCCACCTTTCCTAAGGGACAGCCGCAGGGCAAACAGAACAAACCTCCCCGTGAGGCTTCCAAACCTCATTCTCAAGCACCTCTTCATCATGGATGCTCCACATTCTTTCCTCTCCCCGCCCCACCCCATTCTTTACTGCCCCTCTTCTGGGGAGCAGGTGGTAGGCTTGCACTCACCGTGCAGGTGTGCACCCCCATGGGGCGGGGCGAGAACTGGGGGTGGGGCGGGCGCAGGCTTGTTTTTGGGCCAAGGCGGGAACAGGAGTCCTGGCCTCTCAAGTGTGCAGGCCGCGCGGGGAGCTTCACCAAACCGCCGCAGTGGGTTACCCAGCAGTGCGGCGCTCCTCCACTGAGGTGGCGCTGCCCCCCTACACCCGCCTCAGGGCTGCGAGTCTGCGCCCCTCCGCCCAGGCGTCCTTCCACGCCTGCAGTCATCGCCTCTTGTTTCCCGCCTTTTGGGGCCACTACAGAACCTCGCGCTCTCCGCGGGCGAGGCACATATCTGCCTGCCAGCACCCTGCCCAGGCCTGAGCCCCCTCCAGTGCACCCCACCTTGGTGCCGCTCTGCGCCCCTTGGGCCTCCTGCCTCCTGGCCAGCCGCTTCCCTGAAGCCATGGCGCTTGCCCAGGATCGCCCATCAGGCGGAGGCCTGTCCGTGCGCCTGCAGACCCCAGGGCCTCGGCTCCTGGCAGCCACTTTGCCAAAGGTTCCTCTACCTTCAGGCTCTCTCCTCAGACCCCTGGGAGCTTGGCTCCCCCGGCCCAGCCCTTCCATGGCTCCCTGCAGCCCCGCTCTACTCAGCTCTCCTGCTGCCCACCTGTCAGGAAGCTGCCAGGAGCCTTGCTGCGGGCAGTGTGGTTCTGGGGCAGGGGCTGGGGTGTGGGGAGCAGCTCCAGTAAAGTTTAGTAAACCCCAGGCCCCCAGACCCTCCTTGAACAGAGCCCAGGACAGGCTGGGGGCCTGGGTCCGAACACTGCAGCTGCGGAGGCCCTGCCCACCCTGGGCCTCACACAGGGGTCCCGGCTGGGGGCATGGTTTAGGCGGCTTGTTCGCACCTCCAAGCCCCCCCGCCGCCCAGGGCCACACACAGGGGTCCCGGCTGGGGGAGTGGTTTAGGCGGCTATTTGAGCCGCCAAGCCCCCCGCCACTCAGGGCCGCACACTGCCCTCCCGGCTGGCGTTGGGGCTTAGGCGCCACACAGCCGGACAGCAGCTCAAGCTGGCCCTCCCTGCCTGCGGTATGCAAATTAGCTGCCATCTTGGCTGGCAGTTAATTTGCATATCGCCCTGATCAGCCAATGGGAAGGGTAGCGGATGTATGGCTAATTACCATGTTTCTCTTTTATTAGATAGGATAGGCATAGTATGGACATATGTAATTGGGTAGCGAAGACATGGGGGGTTGGTAGAGGCTGGGAGGATTAGAGTAAAGGGGGTAAAAAGGGGAGATATCTGTAATACTATCAACAATAAAAAATACAATAAAAATAGAGAAAGAAAAACTAAATCCAAGGTTCAACTGCCTGTCACCACAAAAGCCAAACTTGTGAGGCAGGTACTAGTGAAGAGTGAGGTTTATTGAAGTGCTGGTCACCTGAGAAGATGGGGGACTCTCGTACCAAAGCCCATCTTAGTATCTCAGTGCAGGCAAGGGTTTTATAAGGGTACTGAGCATTCACTGCAGCAGCAGGCATGGGAACCCAATGTCTTCTGCTAAGCCTCACTTTACAGAGGTGCAATGTCTCAAACAGTGCTATTCTTCACTGAACAGGTTTTTATGTAATACTAGAGGCCTCATGCATGGATTCATGCATCAGTGGGGTCCCTCAGCCTGGCCTGCACCCTCTTGCAATCCGGAACCCCTTGGGGGATGTAGTAGTACCAGTAGCAGCAGGCGGCTGGGGAGGAGCCCAAGCCCGGGCCAGGCGCCTGCTGTCGCCGCCACTTGGTAGCACTTCTGTGGAGGCAGGAGAGGCTCGTGCCGCCACAGCACTTGCCAACTGTGAGCCCGGCATCTGGCACCCAACTGTCAGTTGAGCGGCACTCCCGCTGTGGGAACACACTGACCACCAGGGGCAGCTCCTGCGTTGAGCTCCTCCTGATGATCATTGCACATCATAGCGACTGATCGACCAGTTGTTTGGTCATTCGGTCTTTTAGGTTTTATATATAGACTAGAGCAGTGGTCGGCAAACTCATTAGTCAACAGAGCCAAATATCAACAGTACAACGACTGAAATTTCTTTTGAGAGCCAAATTTTTTAAACTTAAACTATATAGGTAGGTACATTGTTATTAACTTAATTAGGGTACTCCTAAGGCTGAGGAAGAGCCACACTCAAGGGACCAAAGAGCCGCATGTGGCTCGCGAGCCGCAGTTTGCCGACCACAGGACTAGAGGCCTGGTGCACAAATTCGTGCATGGGTGGGGTCACTTGGGGTGGCCTGTGGAGATCAGGCCCCAGCTCGCACCCCCAGCCTCGCAGCCACAGCTTGCACCCCCAGCCTTGCAGCTCTGCCTGGCTCCCCGCCTTGGCCTGGCACTGCCCCCTCACCTGCTCCACCATCCCGCCTGCAGGATGATTGATTGGGCTCACGCCCCCCACCCAGTTCCCTCAGCACCAGGGAGCCAGGTGGCAGCCTCGCTCCCACCGCCGCCGCTGGTCACCATCTGCGGGACAATCAGTGGAGCGATTGGGCCCCCGCTCACACCTGCCTTGGCCTGGCGCCACCCATCCGCTCAGCTGCTTCACCACCCCCCCGTGGTCCTACTCTCATTGGGGCCCATCAGGGCTGGCAGCACCTCCACTGCTGCCCACTGTCAGCACCACATCGCCGATGCCTGCCATGTTCCACGCCGTCCCCTGGTGGTCAGCGCACGTCATAGCAAGCGGTCGAACTCCCAGTCTCCCGGTTGAACTCCCGGTCAAATGACCACCTAAGGGGCCATTTTGCAAATCAACCGAACGGTGGAACGATCAGTCGTTATAACACGCACTGACCACCCGGGGGCAGACACTCAACGCAGGAGCTGCCCCCAGCCCACAGGCCCCAGGCCAGCCAAAGGCAGGTGCCAGCGGGGGTCCCGCCCCATTGCCCCGCCGGTCGCCTCCCTGGAAGTGACCAGCAGCAGTGGCGGGGGGCAGGGCTGGCAAATGGGCGGCACCAGGCTGGCCAAGGCAGGTGCCAGCAGGGGCCCCCGCTCACTCCACTGGTCACCCCAGATCGGCCCTGATCGCCGGCCAGGACTAGGGACCCTACCCGTGAACAAATTTCGTGCACCAGGCCTCTAGTAATAATATAATAATATAAAGGTGTCATTTTTTAAATGTTACTTACATTACTAAGTCATGAGTTTATTATTTTACTCTTTAAATGATAATATTTTTAATTTTTTAGTTTTAGAAAACATGGTCAATATAACATAACCCATAAAAGCTCTTTGGAGCCTCAATTTTTAAGAGAATAGAAGTGCCCCAAGACCCAAGCTTTGAGAGTTGCTGGTCCCGCAGCTCAGGTGGTAACTTCTGCAGCCAAAATGTTTCCCTTGAAACCTGGCTGCTCCACAGATATATTAAAAAAAATAAACTACTAAAAAAATAAACTATGCTAACAAACTTAGTGTGTGTGATCTCAAACAAATTCCTTGGCCTCTCAGACTCAAGTTTCCCCATGCTCTTCTTTGCTTGTCTGGTGACTGAATAAGTTGATCCTCATTAAAGACTTACACTAAATCTGGCAACAGTGCCCTTACTATCTGCATGCCCAGAGCATCCAGCCCAGTATAACTGTCCACAGCAGGTATAACCCATGTTTTCTGAATGTGTATTAAATATGAGATATGGAAGACACCAAAAGAGCAGCTTAAGGCTGCAGTACTTTTCTTTACCTGTCAGCCACATCCAGGTCAGACTCCATATTGTCCAGGCTGCTCGTTATGCTGTCCAGCTGCTCACCCTGATAGTGTAGGACTCTGGCTGCATCTTCTAGACGCTTCTGGGAACAGGCCATTAGACCAGTCAGCTCCTTCCCCTTGGTCATGCGGGAGGATGACGCCTCCACAGCACCTCCTGGTTGAGATAGCAGCAACTCTCTCCAGAAGTGTTCGATGATATGGAAAACGACATTCCGATTAGGCTGCAAGGAACTGAACCAGTGCTTGACATGGCCCTTTTCCAGGATGGTGACAGAACTGAAGATAAAATAAGAAGCTTCTTTCTTGATCTCAATTATATCAGCAAGAGGAAAGCTGACAAGAAAGTCTCCAGTTTTATCAGTCAGAAATTTTAGTGAGAGTGAAGTTAACCAAAGTTTTCCAGGAACCCATCGCTTCTCAAGTTCCAAATAATAGGAGCATGGCCAGGTGTGGACGCAGAAGTCTCTGCTCATCTGGTTCCTGGGTCAGTCTCCACCAAGGTCAAGACCACCCTGTTCTGAAGGAAAAGGGACAAATTAGTGGGTATGTCAGGCTAAAATGTATCATCACACTTGACCTAGAGACACTAGGACATCAACAGTGAGAGAATGGTTTGGATTCAGAACAAACCTAAGACACCAGCACATAGCAGGGTCCTTGCCTAGCAAGAGCTCTCACCCCACATGTGATAGGCAAGACGAAGTCTTTGTCCTACTTAGCAGAGTGGACATGGCCATGTCTCAGACTTGTGTTCTTCCCAAAGCCCCAGGGTCCCCGGGCTCTATGCCCACCAGAGCACCCCTCACTCAGACCAGAGTCCACAGCTGGATGTAACTGAAGGAAGAAAACTGCTGGGAACCACTACGCCAAGAGGTGTAATGACCCGTATCACTACACATTCTTTACAAGTTTCTAAGCTAACAAAGAGTCTCCATTTGAAATTTTTATAAACTTAACTTCATAGAGAAAAATATTAAACTGATATGAACAGATACTACACTTGATCTTAGCCAAAAAGCGATCACAGAGAAAATAATCTGACAAACTTCTCCACTCTTGCAACTCCAAATAGTTTTTATAGAGTTTGATACAATTATGGAGTGATATGTGTATATTTATAGTTTTACTAGAGGCCTGGTGCATGAAATTCGTGGATGGGTGCAGTCCCTAGGCATGGCCAGCAATTGAAGCGCAAGTGTCTGGCATGGAAAGGCAGGTCCCAGCTGACCTCTGGGCCCTGAGTAGCACCTGGGCCCCCGGGCCCCCACACACCCCGCTCCGCCTGAATCATCAGGCCCCCGACCATTGCTGCTGGTCATCGTCGACAGGGCAATTGGCGGGGCGATCAGGCCCCACTTGCACCCACCTTGGCCTGGCGCCGCCTGCTCACCTGCTCCACCATCTCACCGCGGTTCTGCTCTCATCGGGGCCCATTGGGGCCGGCAGTGCCTCCACTGCCACCTGCTGCCAGCGCCAAGTTGCCAACGCCCGCCATGTTTCGCGCCGCTCCCTATTTGTCAGTGTACTTCATAGGGAGCACTCGAACTCCTGGTCAAGGTGGCAATTTGCATATTAGGCTTTTATTATATAGGATAATTTTATCTATAATTAGCATTTATCAATGCAGTTTGAAAAGTCATGATGGATTTGAAACAACCCTAATAGAGCATTTAGCCTAACCCTGTCATACGGATGAAGAATACAAGGCCATGAAAGGATGAGGATCCTGTACAAGCATGTCAAACTTGCAGCCCATGGGCCACAATGAATATTTTTGCAGCCCAGCCCATATAACGGTATGTGAGAAACGTTTTAATAAAAATTTCGTAACTTGACAGAGAAACCAAGATGGCGGCATAGGTAAACACCAGAGTTTGCTGCCTCGAACAACCACTTCAAAAATAAAACTAAAAGACGGAACGGACATCATCCAGAACCACAGGAAGGCTGGCTGAGTGGAAATTCCACAACTAGAAGGAAAGAGAAAAGCATACTGAGACTCAGAGGAGGCGCAGTATGGAAGTAAAATACTAAGGTGTGGAGGTGCATGCGGAGCGGGCTGGCGGCTGAGGGCGCGGTTGTCGTTTTCAATCCGGAGGGAGTCTCAGGCTCTGAGCTCCAGTTCCGGGTGAGTCTCTAGGGACCCAGACTCATACGGGAGAAGCGGGACTGTCTGGCATCAGTCGGAACTCAAGAACAGCTTTCTCTCGGAGGGGCTTGCAGTGATTACCGGGACATTGAGAAGCAGAGCCTCTGAGAGCAGCCATAACTGCTAGCCCCGCCCTGTTGATCCCATGGGACCCGCCCCGCCCAAGCCCTGCAGGGAGGCTTTTGCTGGATAGCATCAGGCAGAGGCTAGATTAGCACCTCCTTAGAGATCCAGGAGCCAGGAAACCCAGTGGTCAGAGTGGGACCATCCAGTTTGCAGCTCCGTGGAACCATAAAGGACACACTCAGGGGGCAGACTCAGTGAGCACCAAAGCCCCACTGAAGCAAGTATTGCCCCAGAGGGGTGTCTCCAGCACAGAAGTTCGCCCACTGCAGACACAGCTAATTCTCACAGCCAATTGGCCTGGAGGTCAATTCCTCCCAGTGATAACTATAACAATCAAGGCTTAACTACAACAAGACTGTGCACAAAGACCACAAGGGGGTGCACCAAGAGTGTCCTCCTCAGGTAATTGGGGAGGCTGAACCACTGGGCCCTAGAGGACACTCAGCACAGAAAACCACTTTATCAACACAGGGAAGCATAAAAAATGTAGAGACAAAGAAAAAGGACACAAATGACAGAAATGGAGGAAAGCAAACTACTGGATATAGAGCTCAAAACCACACTTTTAAGGTTTTTCAAGAATTTTCTAGAAACTGCCGATAAACTTAATGAGATCTACAAGAAATCTAATGAGACCCTCGAGGTTGTGATAAAGGACCAACTAGAAATTAAGCATACACTGACTGAAATAAAGAATATTATACAGACTCCCAACAGCAGACTAGAGGAGCGCAAGAATCAATTCAACGATTTGAAATACGAAGAAGCAAAAAACACCCAACCAGAAAAGCAAAATGAAAAAAGAATCCAAAAATATGAAGATAGTGTAAGGAGCCTCTGGGAAAGCTTCAAGCGTACCAACATCAGAATTATAGGGGTGCCAGAAGATGAGAGAGAGCAAGAAACTGAAAACCTATTTGAAGAAATAATGACAGAAAACTTCCCCTATCTGGTGAAAGAAATAGACTTACAAGTCCAGGAAGCGCAGAGAACCCCAAACAAAAGGAATCCAAAGAGGACCACACCAAGACACATCATAATTAAAATGCCAAGAGCAAAAGACAAAGAGAGAATCTTAAAAGCAGCAAGAGAAAGAAACTCAGTTACCTACAAGGGAATACCCATACGACTGTCAGCTGATTTCTCAACAGAAACTTTGCAGGCCAGAAGGGAGTGGCAAGAAATATTCAAAGTGATGAATGCCAAGAACCTACAACCAAGATTACTTTATCCAGCAAAGCTATCATTCAGAATTGAAGGTCAGATAAAGAGCTTCACAGATAAGAAAAAGCTAAAGGAGTTCATCACCACCAAACCAGTATTATATGAAATGCTGAAAGGTATCCTTTAAGAAGAGGAAGAAGAGAAAGGTAAATATACAAATTATGAACAACAAACACACATCTATCAACAAGTGAATCTGAAAATCAAGTGAATAATCTGATGAACAAAATGAACTGGTGATTATAATAGAATCAGGGGCATAGAAAGGGAGTGGACTGGCTATTCTTGGGGGGGAAAGGGGTGAGGGGGATGCAAAAAGAAACTGGACAAAAATCGTGCACCTATGGATGAGGACAGTGGATGGGGAGTGAGGGAGGAGGGTGAGGTGGGAACTGGGTGGAGGGGAATTATGGGGGGAAAAGAGGAACAAATGTAATAATCTGAACAATAAAGATTTAATTAATAAAAAAATAAAAAAAATTCCTAACTTAATTTTTACAATATCCTGTTATACATAATTAATAACAAATTACAACATTCGCTAATGACTGGTTACTACAGGGGTCCTCAAACTTTTTAAACAGGGGGCCAGTTCACTGTCCCTCAGACCGTTGGAGGGCTGGACTATAGTTTTTAAAAAAAACTATGAACAAATTCTTATGCACACTGCACATATCTTATTTTGAAGTAAAAAACAAAATGGGAACAAATACAGTATTTGTATTTGCATGTGGCCCGCAGGCCGTAGTTTGAGGACTCCTAGTTTACTATAATCATGTTGCATTCATTTCCCTTACATCATGCCTGCGCACCATTTCTCTCCACTAATACTAGCAGCAAATATTTTAGCAGCCCACTGCCATGTCATTAGTCTTGGACTGACCTGTTTGGTGTGCGCAACAGGAAATATTTCGCTTTCAGAAAACAAGAAAAATGGGTTTATTTGCATTACGCTTATTAATTTCTCCAGTTATTCAGTGTCTGGTAAGTTAATGTTAAAAAAATTAATTTTTATTAAAACGTTCTATTATTTTATGTTAACGGTTACTCGTTTATTTCAGCCCTTTGTATTCAGCATGTCTCTATCAAAATAAAACTATGTTTCTATGAAAATTGAAGCTTTTGTTTTTTTGCAGCCCACATAAACTTAAACCTTGTTTATTTGGCCTGTGTTAGCCTTTGAGTTTTACCTGCTTGCTGTACAAGGTCAAACCACAAGGAAATGACATTGACGTGGCTAGAGCTAGGCCTTCTAAGGCTCTTTCAAGTAGAGGTCCACCGGCAATACTGCACATCTTCCACTTCTCTCTGTCTCTCACATACACACTCTTCAATGATAATACAATTTCACTTATAAAAATGAAAACAAATCACTAATATTATCTCTTAAAATGCTGACAAGTGTGGCTTTCTCGGTCTGACTAGGGGCCAAAGGGATTCTCTGCATCTGGTCAACAAGTTTTAGCCACCATACCACACTGGGATGCAAGGAAAAGAGAAACGACACTGACATAAGTCCCAGGCTCCTGGAGCTTAGAACCCAGTGGAAATCTATGGATTTCCTCACTGAGCTACATTCTAAAGACCCAGACTCTTCAGTGTAATTGTACAGACGCCACATCAAGCAACACAAGGCCTGACAACAAAAAAGGTAGAACCTACACCTAAAGAACTTGTGTGGAATTGATTCCTAATTATAAAGAAACAGTGATTTGAGAAAAGGCAACATATCATCAAATACAAAGGCAGTTAACACAAATGAAACCCCCAAGTTCATAGGGCTGCAGACATGAGCAGGACCATGGCAACAGTCTAATGGGTCTCCTGCCTTTGGCATTTGACACCCCAAAGCATCCTGCACTGCCACCGCAATCTCTCTAGAATAGGAGACCCTGGTGCACCCAGCCCTTATCTCTCCCGCCCTCCCCTCCCCATGAGGCTGTGTAGACCTGGCACACTCACTATACCTGTATGAGGCAGAATGACCACTTATTTGACTGTAAGCTCCCAGAGGACAGGTATTTTGTTCATAATCCTAACTCAGAGAACACTTTGTGACCAAATGAATGGAACAGAAACTCATGGTTTATACTGTTGTCCAGTGAGGACCCTCAGCCTGGCTGAGGTCAATGTTGCAGGCTGGATTCATCCTGCTGTTTGGAATCCTACTCATGGCAGCCTTGATACTGTTATACAAACTGCACAGATCTGGTCCCAGTCAAATTAACCAGAGTGGCTGATGGAGTGAAATGGGAATATTCATCAAGGCCACGATGATACAGAAACAAGAGGTGGACATTATTGAGAGGCAATTCTCCATGGTATTTCTCCACATCTGGTGTCAGGGTCTATCCCAGACTATCTTTCTCACAGCTGTAGATGGTGTTTCTCTTCTGGTCGACCTGGGTAACAGGATACTGTCCTCTTGGAGATAAGGGTTAGGAAGGTTTTCTAGCAGACCCCTTATAAATTTGGAGGGTTCCTTGCTGTAACACAAACCCACACTGTGTGCAGCATGTACTAGGGTCCTGAAAACCTGGGGCACAGGGTAACAGATGCACATAAAGCCTGCTGTACCATGCATAACAGGCCCTTTCTCTCTGACCAGAGTCCCTGTCTGCTGCCACATCTAGAAAACTGTGGCAGGTTCACTGCTAGCCTGCCAGTCTCCCATCCTTCACAGATACTGACAGTGATGTACACCACAAAGATCATTCTACTCAGGGTATAAGTTCTTCACACCAGAATCCTATCCTATATAATAAAAGCCTAATATGCTAAGTGTCCAGTCGACCGGTCGGCCATTCAACCAATCAAAGTGTAATATGTTAATGATATGCTAAGGCCACTCAACCGCTCCGTATGACGAGCACTGACCACCAGGGTACAGACAGTTGACTGGTCGACCAGTCGCTAAGATGTGCACTGACCACCAGGGGCAGAGTGTCAACCAGTCGCTATGACGTGCACTGACCATCAGGGGGCAGATGCTCCGACACATAGATTAGCTTGCTGCTGGGGTCCGGCCGATCGGGACTGAGTGAGATGGGCCAGACACGCCCTGGAGCCCTTCCGCGGTCCCTCCCTGGCTGGCCAACCTCCCGCCTTTCTCCCTGGCCCAGATTGTGCACCAGAGGGGTCCCTCGGCCTGGCCTGCACCCTCTTGCAATTCGGGACCCCTTGTAGGATGTCGGTGAGCTGTTTTTGGCCCGATCCTGTGGGCCAGGTTTAGGGACCCCACTGGTGCACAAATTCATGCACTGGGCCTCTAGTCTCAAATAAAACTAAATATTTAGGAAGCAAACTCCAGAAACCCACTCAATTCATAACACCCTAGGATGTTTCTATTGGATTTAAGGAATACTAAAACTTTCCCCAAATTTTGATTCACTTTAAAAATAAGTGTACTGGGGGGGAAAAAATGGACACATATGTAATACCCTTTGTATTACTTTATGCAATACAAAAAAAATAAATAAATAAATAAATTTTAAAAAAAAGGTAAGAAGGAAAAAAAAAAAAATAAGCGTACTGACGGCCGGCATGGCTCAGTGGCTGAGCGTCAACCTATGAACCAGGAGGTCACAGTTCTATTCCTGCTCAGGGCCTGGGTTGCGGGCTCAATTCCCAGTGTGGGGCTTGCAAGAGGCAGCCAACTGATGATTCTCTCTCAGTATTGATGTTTTTATCTCTGTCTCCTTCTCTCTTCCTCTCTGAAATAAAAATTTAAAAATAAATAAATAAATAAAGCATACGAAAAGTTCAGAAACAAGAAGTCAGAATGCTGGTTACAATTGGGTAGATGGGAGGGAGCCTATATATAGGTGCCTCTGTGGCTGGTGATATTCTACTTCTTGTCCTGGGTGTGCTCATTTTGTAATAATTCAAAATTGTGCATTTTCTTTTCTTGTGATTTATTCATTATTTTGCATTAATACTTCAATAAAAGGTTTATTGAATGTTTAGCAATATAAACTGTATTAAAAAGTACTAATAAATGTACATATGAAAGGTATACCAGAACTGAATTTCAACTGGATGCTACAATTTCACAAACATCTGAAATCACTACCCTAGGCAGAAGCACAAAATTAGAAGACACACCACCACATGGCTGTCACACTAGTAACAGCAGATGTGCCATCATATTTGCATGTGACCCCTTGTCAGTTACTTACCTCTCTGCCTCCATTTCCTGATCTGTAAGTGGAGATAGAATTGTCCCTATCCCACACCACAGTGGTAAACTTTAACTGATTTGATATATCAAAGACACTTAGAAGAGCACCTGGCTCCTATATGCTACATGTGACATTATGATCATATTTAATCATACAAAATATCTAGAACTAACTCTGCTCACCGTTTAGAAGTGGGAAAAGTCTATAGCTTCCTCTGGACTCTTTTTTTTTATTTCTCATATGACTGCTAGAATGTCTCGTCCAAAATCTGCCATTTGGCCTAACTGGTTTTTACTATCTGATCAGAGTTGGCTACAGACAGCACCTAGCCACAAAAACAAACAGACACACACAAACATGATGATGAAGAAAAGAAAAGATGGAAAAATGTGCCCAGTGAACACAAAGTTAAGGTGCCAGGTTAAAGCAAGACAACTCGATCCCACCACAGGACAAATAAATTTAACTTCTATGTTAATCCAACTCAAGTACTTCACTAGGGCATCCTGGAACTTCTCTTCATCACCACAGGAAGGGCAGGCCTACTCATCTCAGATGCACACATGCCAACCGGCTCCTGGTACTCATCGGTACAGATCATCAGCTGGGCTAATCACTAATACCTGAAATTAAGACAAGCCTAAAGAAGATCTGCCATATTAAGTGTGAGAACTCTGTCATCATTGCAAAATAAAACATGGTACTCAGAAGTACTATCTATAAAGATATCAGGGCTGGCGGGATCACAGAAACCATCTGCCCAACTCACATTTCAAAGATGAATGTGCATAGCATGTCATGGCAGAAGCTCTGAAGTCCACTGAGAGGCTGGTCAATACTCACTCAAGAGTACTAACATCAAGTGTTTTGCACAAGTGTCAATTCTGAGAAAGAATCAGCCTTAGGATCTGGATATTTAAGGAGATACAGTACAGTTCAGACACCAGAGTAATACAGGTAAGGAGACATAACACTTACAAATAAGAAACAGTAAGACTTCACATACTTGGACTAAAGAACAAAGATAATATGTGGTAATCCTAGAACAGGCTGCTGTGGATTAAGACGATAGGGAAGGCAAGCCTTCTACTTGAAGAATGTGGTACAACTGGAGCAGAAAGCAGCAGGTCCAGTGCACCTTTTCGCATTGATAAGCATCACCACCCAGGCCACAGAGGAGGACCTGAGGCTGGCAGGGTCAGAAATTTGCCCAAAGAGACAAACCCAAGAATCTGTCTTCTTAGCCAGGATGACAATTAATGCCAGACCAAGGAAAATCACAACACTAAAAATGCAGGCAATGGAAAAAGGCTGGTGATCTATCCATCGTGACAACGTAATGAAGTTTCTATAAACACCCAAGAGGATGGGGCTACAAGAGCTTCCGGGTTCATGAACTTCTGGAGATGCGTGGAGAGTGGCGCACCTGGATCAGGCATGGAAACTTTGGGCCCCTTCCCACATACCTTTCCCTGTGCATCTCTTCCATCTAGCTGTTCTGAATTATATCCTTTTTACAGCAAACTAGTGACCCAAAATTAAGGAGGAGCCCGAGAGAGTTTCTTGGACGCCCTGTGAATATCAGAAAGTATATTTTGGAGGGGTTAAAAGAAGACCAAGGGATATGGTTTTCACATCTGCTTCCATGGAACCCAACCAATCTTCACTGGGAAACAGAAACAAACCATGGCAAGAGATCTACCCTAAATAGGAAAGAAGCTATTAAAGGATTCCAATCTCCTCTTCCTTCCCTGTGCCCAAACTCTACTGATCTCCCATACCATAAAGATGATTTGGTGGAGGAAGAAACTCTGTCAGCAGCCTAACCTGTGGGCCCTGGGCTCTATTTGCTGTTGGCCATTGTTGCTCTGAGATTCTCTCTCAGATTGAAATGTGACTTTGATTCCCTGGATCTGGAGTCCACAGACTTTCGAAGCAAGCACTATAGAGACATCTTGTACAAGTCCCTGCAGTTGACAGCAAGGAGATCCATCAACTCTTCTAGAATCATCCAAGAGGACAAGGAAGTAATGATTGAGGCTCTTCTGGACAGGCTGGAAGTTAAGAAGTGGGAGTCTTTTATAGACACTGACTGCATCAACATGGCCAGAGACGGTGAGTACTTTAAAGCCAAAAGGAAGTTCATACTGTACCCACTCAGCAAAGAAGAGTGAAACTTCCCTACTGCACACTCTATGGTGGTCCACAAGAAGACTGAAAACTTTGAAAGGCTGCTGAGAGCTGTGTATACTCCTCAGAACATATATTGTGTTCACATGGATGAGAAGTCCCCAGAAACTTTCGAAGAGGCATTCAGGGCAATTATTTCATGCTTCCCAAATGTCTTCATGGCCAGTAAGTTGGTTCGGGTGGTTTATGCCTCCTGCTCCAGGGTACAGGCAGACCTGAACTGTATGGAAGACTTGCTCCAGAGCTCAATGCTATGGAAATACTTCCTGAATACATGCGGAACAGACTTTCCTATAAAGACCAATGCCGATATGGTCCTGGCCCTCAAGATGTTGAATGGGAAGAACCGTATGGAGTCCGAGATACCTACTGAGTACAAAATATCACTATGAGGTAACAGACACAATATACATAACTAACAAGATGAAGGACCCTCCACCTAATAATTTACCTATTTCATGGGGAATGCCTACATTGTGGCTTCTTGAGGCTTTGTCCAGCAGGTCTTCAAGAACCCCAAAGCCCAGCAACTGATTGAGTGGGCAAGATACCTATAGCCCTGATGAACACCTCTGGGCCATGCTTCAGCGTGCCCCATGGATGCCTGGCTCTGTTCCCTACCACCCCAAGTTTCACATATCAGACACAGCTGCCACTGCCAGGCTGGTAAAGTGGCAGGGCCATAAAAGAGACATCAGCATGGGGGCACCTTATGCACCTTGCTCTGGAACCCACCAGCAGTCTATCTGTATTTATGGCGTTGGGGACTTTCACTGGATTCTTCAGAACCATCACCTGTTGACCAACAAGTTTAACCTAAAGGATAATAATGTTCTTCAGTGCTTAGAACAGCGGTTCTCAACCTTCTGGCCCTCTAAATATAGTTCCTCATGTTGTGACCCAACCATAAAATTATTTTCGTTGCTACTTCATAACTGTAATGTTGCTACTGTTATGAATCGTAATGTAAATATCTGATTGCAGGACAGTCTTAGGCGACCCCTGTGAAAGGGTCGTTCAACCGCCAGAGGGGTCACGACCCACAGATTGTGAACCGCTGGCTTAGAAGAATACTTACGGGATAAGGCCATCTACAGACTGAACTCAGATACACTGAGAGAACTGCTACCTCAGATTGAAATGCAGGGCAAGAACATGTGCAAACATGCCCAGAATGTTCTGGGACAGTGTGAGTGGGAGACCAGGTCTCTGGAATCCATGGCATCCCGCAGGGTCAGGGGGCTGCTACTGGAGTGTGGGTAAGTAGATCTGTTGCTTTGCAAATTGCTATCCCGGATGAACACTGACTTAGCTCTCCCCATTCCCAGTAGCCTCTCCACTGACTTTCTCATAGAGTGAGCTAGGTATTTGGGAGAGCCTGGAAGGGAAGTGTGACAGGGGACCCTGGACTTTAGTTGAATGCTTGGTGTACAGCTTTTCCATTCTGTGGAGATTCCATTCCTAATAATTCTAGGCTTGGTAGTGGGGAGGGGAGTTTAATGAAAAGAGGGCCTTCTCCTGTACTATTAACTTAAAAATATGTAGCTCCTAATTCAAACTTCTCCCTCTGCTGTTTGGGAAGCCAGAAATAAGACAAAAGTGTGATACTTTTTTTCATTACTATTGATGGCATTTAAAATCCCTCGTGGCTAGCCAGAGACTCCCCATTATTCCAAAATGATCATGGCAGGCTGTATAAATAGCAATTTCAAAAAAATATAGAGGTACAGAGCTGATGCTTTCATTGTTGAAAGCCCCCCTCATGTTGTTTACATTGCCAGATTCGTGACTCTTCTGTATGGGAAAAGGCAGGGTGATTTAACCAATCTGACCACCGTATCTTTATGGTGAAATTACAACCCTAATTTAGTTGGCTTCACAGCCAAAGCTTAACATTCTATAACAAAGATAATAGCTAGTTTAGGTAAGATTACCATATAATTTTTTGTCCAAAGTGGAACACTTTTACAGGAGGGCGGGTGGCTATACTATTAAAATTATGTGGGGAAACAAGAATAAACTACGACTGTTTAGCTAAACCAGAAAATCAGGTTATTTCACATTTACTAGTAGGCCTTTTGAGTGAAAACTCTTTTAAGTATGTGCATGGAAGAGTCACTCACTATTTGTGGTTCTCTGGCTTATACATTTCCTCGTGGGGAGACAATTATGTGTGTGTGTATGTGTGTGTGTGTTTGCCACCACTCCCCCAAAATGTTACGCAGTGAAACGATGATCTCTGAAGCTCCAAAGATAATTGTCAGAGTATTATGACAACTGGCTATTGGCTATTAGAAATACTCTTCTGTGATGGAAAGGGGATACTACATAAAAAGAAGTATATCTTGTATATTGTACAGTTGATCTTCTGCATACAATATGCTTTGGAAAAGTGATTTAAACACAAATTAATTTGTGTAATTTGAAAAAAAAAATGCAGGCCATGACAGGGAGAACCAAGATGGTGGCATAGGTAAACGCCTGTACTCTCCGCCTCCCACAATCACATCAAAATTACAACTAAAATACAGAACCATCATTCAGAACCACCTGAAAGCTGGCTGAATGTAAGTTCTACAACTAGAGAAGTAAAGAAGAAAGCACATCAAGACCGGTAAGAGGAGCAGAGACGCGGAACAGGCTGGTCTGACACCCACATGTGCTGTTTTTTTAATCTGGAGGGAGATCATCTCTGCAAAGGTCACAGGTGAGAAGCAGGGGATCCCAGCTGCACACCGGAACCCAAGGTTCCAGAGCTGGGAAGAGAAGTCCCAGTAACTTCAGGCTGAGTGATACGGAGGCTGCTGGAGAACCAGGTGTTCTTTTACGAGGCCGACACACAAACTTGCTTAGACTTGATCTCTCTGAGCTCCAGCGCTGGGAGGCTTTGGGAGACCCAAACAAATAAGGGGAGGAACTGTATTGTCTGGCATCAGGGCAGGAACTCAGGGGTGGCTTTCTTCCAGATGGGGGTGCTTCCAGGGGTCATTGTTCCTGTGCTGGGTCCTCCCCCATTGCAGAGATGGCTGGCAGCCATATCTGAGTTTCCATCAGCATGACTCACACTGTTTGCTGAACCCGGATGAATCCTGAGACCCCACCCTAACCAATTTGCAGCCCCACCCAAACTGTTTTTCCATATGAATGGTCTGTCTGGCTCAGGCTTCAGACTTTGCTAAAATCTCTCAAACAAACTGCAACTGGCATCAGTGTGCCCCAATAAAAGGCCCAAGACCCGGCACTAGCACAAGTCTGCCTTGCTTCACAGCTAGGCCTCACCTGGGCATCAGAAGTGCCAAATACAAATAGCAGCAGTTTGTGGATCTCTCTGTAGCTCCTGCTGGGTAGCCCCAGGCAGTGGCTGACTTTGCACATCTCTGGAGGACCTAGAGTCAGTGGACAGCTTCAGACCATAACAGATTACAACTCTACACATCCACAAGCAATAAAGGGGCTGACTCAGTGAGCACCAAAGCCCCACTGAAGCAAGTCCTGCTCCACTGGGGTGTCTCCTGTGCAGCAGCTCTCCCACTGTGGTTGCAGCTGGTCCTCACAGCCAACTGGCCTGGAGGTCAACTCCTCCCAGTGACATCAACAGCAATCAAAACTATGCACACAGCCCACACAGGGGTACACCTAGAGTGCCCAACTCAGGTGACTGGGAAGGCTGAGTCACTGGGCCCTACAGGACACCTAATACCCAAAGCCGCTCTAAGCCTAAGAATTCTAAGAGACATTGCAGCTCTGCCAAATACATAGAAACAAACACAGGGAAACAGCCAAAATTTGGAGACAAAGAAACATGTTCCAAATGAAAGAATTGGAAGCATACAAACTAATGGATACAGAGTTCCAAACAATGGTTATAAGGTTACTCAAGGATCTTAATGAAAGCTTTAAGGGACTCAAAGAGAGCTTCCAGGGACTTAGTGAGACTTTCAAGGATCTTAGTGAGAATGTCAAAGACATGAAAAAGGACCAGTCAGAAATTAAGCATACACTAACTCAGTGGTCAGCAAACTGGCCCCTTGAATGTGGCTCTTCCACAAAATACCACGTGCGGGCGCGCACGTACAGTGCAATTGAAACTCCGTGGCCCATGCCACGGGGCCAAAGAGCCGCGTGTGGCTCGCGAGCCTCGGTTTGCCGACCAATGCACTAACTGAAATAAAGAATATTTACAGGGATTCAACAACAGAGGAAAGGATTCTGAGAATCAAATCAATGATTTGGAATATGAGGAAGCAAAAAACACTTAATCAGAATAGCAAAAAGAAAAATGAATTAAAAAAATATGAAGAGAGTGTAAGGAAGCTCTGGGACAACTTCAAACATACCAAAATTTGCATTATGGGGGTGCCAGAAAGAGAAGAGAAAGAGTAAGATACTGAAAACTATTTGAAGAAAGAATGACAGAATCCCAGCAACAACACAGCACTGGTAACTCTTACGCAGCCAGCTCTGGGCAGTGAACTTCCACTGGACAGAGAGGCCCTGTAGCCTCAGAGGCCAACCCCAGAACACTGCCACCCAGAGGCTGACCCACAAACTGACTCTTTGCTAAACACAAAATAAGGCAGTATGGGAAACAAATGCGGCTTGCTTTAAAATAAGGACTGTGGTTTACAACACAGAGGAACAGTGTATCGCAGGGAAACTCAACACTCTCCTGAATACCTGGCAGGTCTAAGGCGAGCCACACTGAAGAATAGAAGAACCGAAGGACCTTCACTACTGCAATATTTTTTTTTTTCTTTTTTCACCTTTTAACTAAGAAACCAATTTTTTTTCTTTTTTTTTCTTTTTTTTTTCTTTTCCTCTTCTTCTTTTTTTTTTTTTCTTCTTTTTTCCATCACCTGATTTTACCCTTTTAATTACTACCTTCTTATTTTTAACCAGTATTATTACTGCTACCATTTTACCATTTTTTTTAAAGTGCCATTTTATTTTCTCTTTATTTTATTTTGGGATTAGTGTTCTCCATTCTATTTTCATCGTTATATTATTGGTTGTTTCTAGTTTGCATTTATCTCCAGGGAGCTGTTGCTGGAATTTGTTGGGATTAATGGCTGTTCTATAGGAGCATTCTCCTCATATAAAAAGTCTCTTCCCCTCTTCCACTTCATTCTCTCTTTTCGCTCTTTTTTTTTCTTTTCCTTTCTTTTCTCGCTTTTACTTTCCCCCCTCCTTTTTCCCACTTTCATTTTTGCACTCCTTTTTTTGGTCCCTAATTTTCTTTTCTTTTTTCTCTTTTCTCTTTTTCTCTTCCTTCTTCCTTATCCCCTAATTCTCTTAATTCAGGTGGTCACCTTTATTTGGGGTTATTAATATCGTGAATATATTTGTGTATAGTGCCTGGTACGTGGTGCCTTGTTGTGTTGTATTTTGTGCCTTTAAATCAACACAGCAGATCCAAGCAACAGCAACCTCCTGAGCACCACACCCTCTGCTGAGGAACAGCAGCTGTACGTGAAACCTCGCCCCACCAGCCAGAAGAGCCACCATAGCTGTGAACAGCACCCACCAGAGGAGTTGCTGCCAACTGAAGAGCAGCTGCTACCGCAACCGCCCGAAGAGGAACCGCAGACCAAGGAGTCACTGCCACCAAGGGAGCAGCCACTGAACGACTCAACGTCTAGATATGTCAGTGAGATCAAACATGGGTAGACAAAGAAACCCCCAAAGGAAAGAGAAGGAGGACTCTCCAGAAAAGCAGCTAAGTAATACAGAGGCATGCAACATGACAGAAAAAGAATTCAGAATAAGGGTCCTAGAGTGCATAAACCGGATGGAGGAAAAAATCGACAACCTCAGCAAGAAGCAAGAAGAAACAGATGAAAAAATCGATAACATATGGAAGAAGCTAGAAGAAACAGATGAAAAAATCGATAACATATAGAAGAAGCTAGAAGAAACAGATGAAAAAATCAACAACTTAAGTAAGACCCAAGAAGATATGAAGAGCGATATAGCTGCAATGAAAAACTCCATTGAAAGTATCAACAGTAGACTAGGAGAAGCGGAGGACCGAATTAGTGATTTAGAAGACAAGGAAGCAAAACACACCCAAAATGTACTGCAATTGGAGAAAAAAATGAAAAGACAGGAGGAGAGCCTAAGGGAGCTTTGGGACAACATGAAACGAAACAACATACGAATAATAGGGGTACCAGAACAACAGAAGGATGAACAAGGATTAGAAAACCTATTAGAAGAAATAATATCAGAAAACTTCCCTGAGGTGGGGAAGAAAAAAGTCACACAAGCCCAGAGAGTCCCAAACAAGGTGAACCCAAAAAGACCCACACCAAGACACATCATAATTACCATGGCAAATGTTCAGGACAAAGAGAGAATCTTACAGGCTGCAAGAGAGAGACGGAAAGTTACATACAAGGGATCTCCCATTAGATTGTCAAATGATTTCTCAACAGAAACACATCAGGCCAGAAAAGAATGGACGGAAATTTACAAAGTGATGCAAAGCAAAGGACTGAATCCAAGAATACTCTATCCAGCAAGGCTATCATTCAAACTTGAAGGGGAAATAAGAAGCTTCACAGACAAAAAAAGGCTAAGGGAGTTTATCACCACCAAGCCAGCAATGCAAGGAATGCTAAAGGGACTGGTATAAAAATAAGAAATAAAAAGCTCAGAAAGAAAACAGCCACACAAAAACAGAAATGCCTACAAACAACTACCTTTCAATAATAACTTTAAACGTAAACGGACTAAATGCTCCAAACAAAAGACATCGAGTGGCTGAATGGATAAAAAAACATGACCCATACATCTGCTGTCTACAAGAAACCCACCTCATTAGAAGGGACTCACACAGACTGAAAGTGAAAGGATGGAAAAATATCTTTCAGGCAAATGGAAAGGAAAAGAAAGCTGGGGTAGCAATACTTATATCGGACAAAATAGACCTCAAAGTGAAGGCCATAACAAGAGATAAGGAAGGCCACTTCATAATACTAAAGGGATCAATACAACAAGAAGATATAATCCTGGTAAACATATATGCACCCAATGCAGGAGCACCCAAATTCATAAAAAAACTCCTGGAAGATATCAAAGGAGACATCGACAACAATACAATCATAGTAGGGGACTTTAATACACCACTGACAGCACTGGATAAGTCCTCTAGACAAATAATCAGCAAAGATACAGCAATCCTAAATGACTCACTAGATCAGATGGACTTAATAGACATCTTCAGAACACTTCACCCGAAAGCCAGGGAATATACATTCTACTCAAATGCTCATAGGACATATTCAAAAATAGACCATATATTGGGTCACAAGCAAAGTATCCCCAAATTCAAGAAAATTGAAATCATAAAAAGCGTCTTCGCAGACCACGATGGCATAATATTAGAAATAAACTACAATAAAAACAACCCAAAATACTCAAACACCTGGAAGCTGAATAGCATGCTATTAAATATTGATTGGGTTACCAATGAAATCAAAGAAGAAATTCGAAACATCCTGGAAACTAATGACAATGAAAACACAACAATCCAAAACCTATGGGACACAATGAAAGCAGTCCTGAGAGGGAAGTTTATAGCTCTACAGGCCTATCTCAAAAAACAAGAAAAAATGGTAGTAAATCATCTAACTCTACAACTCAAAGAATTAGAAAGAGAGCAACAAGAAAACCCCAGAGTGAGCAGAAGGAAGGAGATAATAAAGATTAGAGCAGAAATAAATGACATAGAGACCAAAAAAACAATACAGAAAATCAATGAAACCAAGAGCTGGTTCTTTGAAAGGATAAACAAGATTGACAAACCTCTAGCCAGACTCACCAAGAAGCAAAGAGAGAGGACCCAAATAAACAAAATCAGAAACGATAGAGGCGAAATAACAACAGACCCCACAGAAATACAAATGATTGTTAAAAAATACTATGGACAGCTCTACTCCAACAAACTAGACAACCTGGAGGAAATGGACAAATTCCTAGAAAAATACAACATTCCAAAACTCAATCAGGAAGAATCTAAAAATCTCAACAGGCCAATAACTATGGAAGAAATTGAAGCAGTCATCAAAAAGCTTCCATCAAACAAAAGCCCAGGACCAGACGGCTTCACAGGGGAGTTTTACCAAACATTCAAGGAAGAACTAAAACCTATCATCCTCAGACTACTACAAAAAATTCAAGAGGAAGGAACACTTCCAAGCTCATTCTATGAAGCCAGCATCACCCTAATACCAAAACCAGGTAAAGACAACACAATGAAAGAGAATTACAGGCCAATATCCCTCATGAACATAGATGCCAAAATCCTCAACAAAATCTTAGCAAATCGGATCCAGCAGTACATCAGAAAGATCATACACCATGACCAAGTAGGATTTATCCCAGGGATGCAAGGATGGTACAATATCCGCAAATCAATAAACGTGATATATCACATAAACAAATTGAAAGAAAAAAACCACATGGTCATATCAATTGATGCAGAAAAAGCATTTGACAAAATTCAACACCCATTTTTGATAAAAGCTCTCAGCAAGGTGGGAGTAGAAGGATCATACCTCAACATAATAAAAGCCATATATGACAGGCCCACAGCCAACATCATACTCAATGGACAAAAACTAACACCATTTCCCCTAAGAACAGGAACAAGACAGGGATGCCCCCTCTCACCACTCCTGTTCAACATAGTACTGGAAGTGTTAGCCATTGCAATTCGGCCAGAAGAAGAAATAAAAGGCATCCAAATTGGAAAAGAGGAAGTAAAACTGTCCTTATTTGCAGACGACATGATATTATACATACAAAACCCTAGAGACTCCATCAAAAAGCTACTGGACTTAATACATGAATTTGGCAATGTAGCAGGATACAAAATTAACCCCAAGAAATCCGAGGCATTTCTATACACCAATAGTGAACTTTCAGAAAGAGAGATTATAAAAACAATCCCGTTTACCATCGCACCAAAAAAATTAAGCTACCTAGGAATAAACTTAACTAAAGAGGTAAAAGACCTCTACTCAGAAAACTACAGGACGTTGAAAAAAGATATAGAGGAAGACATAAACAGATGGAAGAACATACCATGTTCATGGATTGGTAGAATCAACATCATTAAAATGTCCATACTACCCAAAGCAATCTATAAATTCAACGCACTTCCCATTAAAATACCAACGGCATACTTCAGAGATCTAGAACGAACTCTCCAAAAATTCATCTGGAATAAAAAAAGACCTCAAATAGCTGCAGCAATCCTGAAAAAGACCAAAGTAGGTGGGATCTCAATACCAGATATCAAGATGTATTACAAAGCCACTGTTCTCAAAACTGCCTGGTACTGGCACAAGAATAGGCATATAGATCAATGGAATAGAATAGAGAGCCCAGAAATCGGCCCGAACCAATATGCTCAATTAATATTTGACAAAGGAGGCAAGAACATACAATGGAGCCAAGATAGTCTCTTCAATAAATGGTGCTGGGAAAATTGGACAGATATATGCAAGAAAATGAAACTAGACCACCAACTTACACCATACACAAAAATAAACTCAAAATGGATAAAGGACTTAAATGTACGACAGGAAACTATAAAAATTCTAGAAGAATCCAAAGGCAACAAAATCTCAGACATATGCCGAAGCAATTTCTTCACTGATACAGCTCCTAGGGCACTTGAAACTAAAGAGAAAATGAACAAATGGGACTACATCAAAATAAAAAGCTTCTGCACAGCAAAAGAAACCATCAACAAAACAACGAGAAAACCCACTGTGTGGGAAAACATATTTGCCAATGTCATATCCGATAAGGGCCTAATCTCCAAAATTTATAGGGAACTCATACAACTTAACAAAAGGAAGATAAACAATCCAATCAAAAAATGGGCAAAGGACCTAAATAGACACCTTTCAAAAGAGGACATTCAGAAAGCCAAGAGACATATGAAAACATGCTCAAAGTCACTAATCATCCGAGAGATGCAAATCAAAACAACAATGAGGTACCATCTCACACCTGTCAGACTGGCTATCATCAACAAATCAACAAACGACAAGTGCTGGAGAGGATGTGGAGAAAAAGGAACACTTGTGCACTGCTGGTGGGAATGCAGACTGGTGCAGCCACTATGGAAGACAGTATGGAGTTTCCTTAAAAAACTGAAAATGGAACTCCCATTTGACCCTGTGATCCCACTTCTAGGAATATATCCCAAGAAACCAGAAACACCAATCAGAAAGGATATATGCACCCCTATGTTCATAGCAGCACAATTCACCATAGCTAAGATCTGGAAACAGCCTAAGTGCCCATCAGTAGATGAATGGATTAGAAAACTGTGGTACATCTACACGATGGAATACTATGCTGCTCTAAAAAGGAAGGAACTCTTACCATTTGCAACGTCATGGATGGAACTGGAGAGCATTATGCTAAGTGAAATAAGCCAGTCAATGAAGGAAAAATACCACATGATCTCACTCATTCATGGATAATAGAGACCATTATAAACTTTTGAACAATAATAGATACAGAGGCAGAGCTGCCTCAAGCAGATTGTCAAACTGCAGCAGGAAGGCCGGGGAGGGTTGCGGGGCAGGAGGTAGGGGGGTAAGAGATCAACTAAAGGACTTGTATGCATGCATAGAAGTATAACCAGTGGACATAAGACATGGGGGGATAGGGGAGGCTAGGGGACTGTCTAGGGCGGGGGGATAAAATGGACACATATGTAATACCCTTTGTAATACTTTAAGCAAAAAAAAAAAAAAAAAAAAAAAATAATGAAGTGGGGGGGGGGGAAAGCAAAAGAAAAAATTTAAGCTTTAATAATGTTGGCCTATAAATGCTTCTAAGTGGAAAAAAATATTTTTTTGGTTAAATTTATGTATCTTCTGATTTTTAAAATTAGACAAGGAAACTAATTAAATGTTTTTGAACTGAGAGCAATTTTATTTATTTTTTATTTCACTTTATTTTATTTTTACTTTGAAAATATGATTTTATCTTTCTGAATCAAAAATGAAGTGTGTTGATGTTAAATTCAGAATTTTAACTTTCCATTGATCTGTCAAAATACTTTACTGATATTGTTAATAGTGCTCAGAACTGTGCAAAAGTTAACGTCCAATACCAAGTTTTAAATAAAAAGGCTTAACTGTAAAAAAAAAAAAAAAAAAAAAAAAAAAAAAAAAAAAAAAAAGAATGACAGAAAACTTCCCCTACCTAGTGAAAGAAATAGACTTATAAGTCCAGGAAGTGCAGACAGTCCCAAATAGGAGGAACCCAGAGAGGCCCACACAAAGACACATCAGATTAAAATGCCAAGGGTTAAAGACAAAGAGAGTATCTTTAAAGCAGCAAGAGAAAAGCAGCCCATTACCTACAAGGGAGCATCCATACAGCTATCAACTGATTTCTCAACAGAAACTTTGCAGGCCAAAAGGGAGTGGCAAGAAATATTCAAGGTGATGAATAGTAAAGACCTACAACCAAGATTACTTTACCCAGCAAAGCTATCATTTAGAATTGAAGGTCAGATAAAGAGCTTCACATACAAGAAAAAGCTAAAGGAGTTCATCACCATCAAACCAGTATTACATGAAATGTTGAAGGGTATTTTTGAAGAAGAGGAGGAGGAGGAGGAGGAGGAGGAAGAAAATAAAAAATATGAACTATAAAATGGCAATAAATACATATCTATCAACAATTAAATCTGAAAATCAAAATAAACCAAGAAGAAATCTAATGAACAAAATAAACTGGTGAATAAAATAGAATCAGAGGCATGAAAATATGGAACAGACTGACAAATCTCAGAGGGAAGGGGGTAGGGGGCAGGAAGAGATTAACCAAAGATCTTACCTATGGACACAGACAAAAGGGTGGTAAAGGCCTGGGGCAGGGCGTGATAGGAACCAGGTGGGGTGGGGGGAGGGGGAGAGGGAGCAATGGGGGAGAAAAATGGGAACATCTGTAATACTCTCAACAGTAAAGATTTAAAAAGAAAAAAAAGGGTGAAAAGATAAAATAAAAATGCAGGCAACAACAGCCTCACACTCTCATCCCAGGAGACTCTGAAGGAGCCAGAAAGTCCACGCTCTTATGTCACTGGCAAGTCAGCAAGGAGTTCCTCAGCTGTCTTGACTCCTGACCTCTGAACAGAGGACAGTGTTATCTTCTTGAAGGACCTGACCTATGAGCTCTCCACACACGCTGGACCTTGCAGAAGCTCATCATGGGAGCAAGGTCTTGCCTTTCCTCTATGCCAACGGCTCAAGCAGGAGACAGGGAACCTTAAGGCACCTGCATCTTCATCAGCCCTTTCTCCCTAGTGAGAGGGGCACTCACCTGGGTATTCTGAGGCAAGCACAGACAAAATGCCGAACATTGCTGCGTGGGACTGACCTCTCACAGGACAGGACGCAGGTGCCACAGGCCCCAGCCGGTTATGACCAACATACCTACCATGCACACAACCTGCTAGATTGTGAAAAATGCCAAAGGTTTCTACTTTCAGAATTAGGGGTTGACTATGACATCAGTGTCACCATGGTTTTCAGTGTTTTCATGTCTGACAAATGTCGGGGGCCAAGTATCTCAGGCCTCCATCACAGCAGCATGCTCACAGCCCTGGTCAACCCTGAACCTGCTGCTCCAGGACACTGAATGGCCTTTGCCCCAGTGACATCATCTCTCCCAAAATGGAGCCTCATCATGGAGCCCTCATCAACCACAGCACTCACCACAACTCTTAAGAGCCTATAAATGTGCTCACATGAGGGACAACTGGGTCTGCATACTGGAGAAGCAATCATGCAGAGATTGCCTTGTGCACAGTGCCAGCACATCCAGGCACCCAGGAATTATCTGCTAAGTCAGTGATGGCGAACCTTTTGAGCTCGGCATGTCAGCATTTTGAAAAACCCTAACTTAACTCTGGTGCCGTATCACATATAGAAATTTTTTGATATTTGCAACCAGAGTAAAATAAAGATTTATATTTTTGATATTTATTTTATATATTTAAATGCCATTTAACAAAGAAAAATCAACCAAAAAAATGAGTTTGCGTGTCACCTCTGACACGCGTGTCATAGGTTCATCAGCACTGTGCTAAGTGAATCCCATGCCATGTGGAAACATCAACTGTCCACTGTGGACTGCTTTCCTCCTTTATGTGCTGATGCAGGTCCAATATATGCTGAGTTCTGGAGTCCTTACTTGGTCCTCACCCGCTGTAATCTAGAACCTACATCTTCTAGTGAAAGACTTACAGACTTGCATGAACCCTGAAAGTAGAGCTGAAATGGGAAGGGAAGGTCATGACAAGGCTCCCAAGGATGTTTGGAGCTCATCGGCAGAATGATGCTCTAGGTTACTGGACCACACTTATGATGCACGGTATTTAGTATAACATCTCTTTCAGTTCTTGCATCAGAACTGTGCCTACAGTGAAAAAGTATCAAGTAAACACCTATTTTTAGTTAATTTCCAGAGTAACAGAACCAGCAACATTTTACACACCTTCCAATAACTCCTGACCACAAGAAGGCTTAGAGTCAGAACAGTGGGAGCAGTGTCTCCAAGTGCCATGGCCAGCCTTTTCCATTACCTTCATCTCCTGCTCCTCAGAGGCACCCACTTTCAACCTGGGAGGTTCCAAGTGCTATTTGGATGTTTTACTGTAGCAGCATGGTGTATTCACAGGGCGTGCCCCATCTTACTAGCTCCTCAGAGTAAATAGGACTTTATGTAATTCCCACTGCATTTCCTACAAAAGTAAGCACTACAAAGTGCTTACTTTTAAACTCCCTCCTGCTGTTTTCTTGCTGACCCTCTGAGGGGTGTTTCACAGGGAAGTACCCAACCCGAGGGATGTGACTCCCCAGGATGTGACCACAGTATGTCTGAGTGGGGCCCAAGCATGTACATTTCTCACCAGTTCCAGGTGATGCTAAGGCTGCCGTCTAGTGGCCTTTGAGGGACACAGACCTGCTCTCACTGGTTCTGTCAGAGACTTGTGTGTACAGTGGTGTTGACACTGCTCGTGCTAGGTCACCGTGTGGGCTAAGCGAAATACAACACAAATGCCTGGAACAGCCAATGCTCAAAAAAGGGCCTATCTCTTACCCTTGAGGGACAACCTTGGGGAGCATGTGGACCTGCTGGCCCAAAGCCTCTCCTTTCTTAGGAAATTTACTCTCAACCACACACCTTCAGGAGCTGGATTCCTCCCAGGCAATACCCAACTGAATTTCATTTCTCCCATGGGGAAAACTTTGACCCATATTTCCCAAATCTTTATACTAGCATACTTGTGAATACTTTGCCCCTCTGCCCCCCATGATCCACAACTGTGTGAGTGTGCAGGGAGGAAGAGAATACAAAGGAATGAATAAATGAATGAACACATATCTGGAATGATAGCTCTACATCAAAATGGAAAACATGCTCATCTCTGGATGGGATTATGGGTGACTGTTTTTCTCCATTTAGCCTTCCCCTTGTGTTCTCACTGTCTGCCCTAAACTAACCAGCCCAATGAAGAATGCCACACCTTAAGCACACAGGCAGATGGGACACAGATCACACACCTCCCACTGCTCCACTTGCCACACAATATCCACCCCCAGTCCCATCTCTCCCATGTTCTTTTTTGTTGTTGTTAATCCTCACCCAAAGATATTTTTTCCATTGCTTTTTAAAGAAAGTAGAAAGGAAGAGGAAAGGGGAAGGGGAGGAAATGGAGGGGAAGGAGGAGAGGAAGGGGAAGGGGGTGAGGGAAAAGGGAAGGAGGGAAGGAAGCAGGAGAGGAGGGAAGGGAGAGGGGAGGGGAGGAGGAAGGGAGCATGAGGGGGAGGGAGGATGCATCTTTCCCTCCAAGAAATGGGAGAGAGGTCTTATTTGTTTTTTCTTCTGCCTTACTATGTTGGAGATGTGTGAAGTTGTGCCCAACTCTGTTCTCTCTTGCTGACGCTCCACATACGTGTATTCAATCTGACAAGTTCACACAGTAACGAGTCTGGTTTCTTTCTTTCCATGCTGAGGTGGGTAGGTTTGTGAGGGTAGGACACTGATTTCTCCCATATGTTGAGACGTGAAATGTCACCCCCACCACCTTTCCACTCATGTCCCTCCATTTTAGGCCTGTGGGATATGCAAGCTCAAATCCCCATCCTTGATCACCACACCCTCTTTTCAAGTCTTCCTATTACTCCACAATCCCTCCTAGCATCTTCCAGGCAACTACCAACCCCTCCAAGTCCCCGCTCTCTCTCCAACCCCCCTCCCCCATCCTTCAGGTCTCCGCCATCCCCCCTAGGCTCCCATCATCCCCTCCAGGTCCCCCTGGTTCCTCTAGGCTCCTAGAGTCCTCCTTGACCTAGAGTCTAGGGCCCTTCATTATTCCCTCCAGGTTTCCACCAGCACCATACGCCCCCATTATCTCCTCTAGATTCCCACAATCTCCCTAGTCCTAGGCCCTCTTATTCCCCTTGCGCCCCCACCGTCCTCTCCAGGTCCCCCATCATCTCCTTAGTCCTTCACTATCCCCCAGTACCCCACCTTTGGCCCTTCTGTCCCTTTCTCAGCCCGGCCCACAACCCACCACCTACCGCAGTCCCTGGGGCACTGGAAAGAGGAGGGGTCCTCACTGCCAGATAGACTAGGGACGACGCGCTCCTGAGTCTTGAGGCGCGAAGATGACGAGACACGGGGTGGGCGCCGTTTGAAAAGCTCAGGCGCGGTGTGGACCGGAGCTCGGTCGGGTGTTTGAGGGCCGTCCCAGGCCGCCGTACCGGCACCGGGGAGAGCCGCCGCGTTGTGCGCATGCGCTCAGGGCCCTGCGCTCCGCGGCACCGGCTCCGGCAGGAACTCTGTCTGGGGCGTCTTGGTTCCTCTGGCGCTGGTGTGTGCCTCGCTATCTCGTTCCCGCCAGCGCGCGGGTACCCAAGGCGTCTGTGCGGAAGTAGTTTTAAGAAGTACTTCCTTTCACCTCCCAGGTTAACACGCCTGGCGGTGGGAGTCCCGAGGCCGGCTTCCGGCTTCGCGGCGGCGGCGGCGGCGGCACTGGCACTCAGTCCTCCGAAGCTGCCCGGCCCGGCCCCCCCGCCCCCAGCCCCTCAGCTCTCGGTAGACCCTCCCCTCCCCTCCCGATCCTCCCCGCCCGAAACTTCTCCATCCCCGGATGGAACACTTTGTTCCCTCCTGAGCCGCTCCCTCCGCCCTCAGCAGCCCCGCACCCCATGGATGCAGAGCCTGGCGTGGCATGGACAGGGAGACGCGCGTGTTCGCCGAGAGCCATTTCCGAGGCCTCCGGGGGCGTCTCCCCAGCAAGGTCTGCCCGACCCCGGACCGCGTGGACTTTATCGAGAAGCCCGACTCCTTTTCCTACACGGACTTCTTCAAGAGTTACCTGCTCCCCAACGTGCCCTGTGTTTTCTCCAGCGCCTTCACCGAGGACTGGGGCAGCAGGAAGCACTGGGTGACACCCAGTGGGAAGCCCGACTTCGATTACCTGCTTCAGAATTATGGTAGGACTGAGGGCGAACGCAAGCACAGGGCTAGAGCAGGGTCCTCTTATTCTCCTCCTGCCAGATTCCCTTAGTCATATTACAAGGGCCGCAAATGAGGGTAGCCACCGAGGGTTTGGGGAGAAGGCATGAGTGGGTTCCCAAAGGAATTCATGCGGAGACGGTATAAGCAGTGAGTTGGAGGGTGGGCAGGATCAGAGAATGAAGAAGCTGGAGGACTCAGAAAAGTATGTGCCTGACCCTCCCTTTTCAGGAGATGTAGTTGTACCTGTGGCAAACTGCGGGGTCCAGGAATACAACTCGAACCCTAAAGAACACATGCCCCTCAAAGATTACATCAGCTACTGGAAAGAGTTCATCCAGAGAGACTACTCCTCTCCTCGGGGCTGTCTCTACCTCAAAGACTGGCACCTGTGCAGGTAAAGGTGTGGTGCAATGGCCACGGCACTGCTTTTTCCAGGCTTGAGTGAGTCCTGGCTGCACACAGGGGATCTCCTCTTTTCCCCAGTTAGGAATTTTAATCCATATTAAAAAAATCCAGCTCTGCAGCACTGTGTGGCCAAATCATGGTATGCACGCAGTTGGCTGCTGTGAAGAAGCGGGATTGGTGGAGGTGCAGGTGGGCTCTGGTAATTACATCTTTGTCACATTTGCTCAGCACTTCCATCTAACTGGCAGCACCCAGCCTGCCTTCCTCTGCTCAGATGCCCCCTGGAATCAGCCTCCCTTTCCAGCCCTCTTTCTCTAGGTCCAGCCTGTTGTGCTGCCAGTCTCCTGACTGGCTGCCTGCTGAGCCCTGCACCCCACTGCTAGGCTCACTAAGGTCCAACTGCCCTTTCCAGCAGAACTGTGGCCCACCTGCTTAAAATCGCCATCACTGCTGAGCAGCACCAACTCTCCAAAGAGGACTTTCTTTGTCTGCTCCCTTCTACACACTTCCACCTGGGAGCTCAAGCGATGCTGCTCTGAAAACATCTCACTTTCACTGTTGTGACCACTTTCTAAGGGGTCTTCTGGTTTTGTTTCCATCTCCCCTACCCAGGGGCATGCTTTTCACCAGCAGAAACCATCCTAATCAGACTCCCCTTAGCTGGCACAAAGGTGTTTAATTAATGTTGGATGAATGAGTGCACAAATTGAATTCTTGTTTGCTGATGTGGAAACTAAGGCTCACAAAGGTAAAATGAGACTAGAACTAAGGCTCATATGATTCTAAGACCACTGCTAGAATACGCGAGACACGCCAGCGCCAGCCCCCACCCACAGCACCCATAGCATGTCCTCCGTGTTCCTGCCACAGCTCTTTGTATTGGGCATGGAACTTTCTGTGTAGACAGTGGTTAAGGTGTGACCAGACACTGATCCTGGCCCTCGGGCACTCATAGGCCCTGATGCTTATGCAGTGTGGATTTGAGCTTCAGATAAGCAATGAGTGGGGGTTTTTTTTATTTGTTTATTGTTTTTTGGTGTAAATATATCCCAGTGTGCATGGGGCACACTTGTACTAAAAACTTCATTGTTTGTTTGAAATTAGGTTTTGACTGAGTGTTCTGGCAACAGTAAAATGAAGAGAGCAGAGCAGGCCTGAGCTAGGCAGACATGGGAGGCACTGTCTGAACAGGGGTTGTGAATGGGCAGGGGTCTGAGTGCACAAGGCATGGTGTTGGGGGAACTCCAAGTGGTTTGGTGGTACAGGGTTCTCCTCCTGGCCTCTGACCAAGCATGATGTGTGAGCCTGCCTGGCATTCTCCCTTGGGCAGGTTTAACATGCTCCTGTGTTTGAGAGCCTATAGTTGGGTTGTGGGATCCACCAATGGAGTAAGGATTTGAGAGGCTGAGGGTGAAAAGGACCTTGGTGTTCATGGCAGTCCTTGTGCCAGGGCCTGTGGCCTTGTGTCTGCTCAGCAAAGTCAAGATCACTGGTATGGGTAAAAACACCGAAGCGACCCACAAGTTCAGAAGACAGTGTAATTCCAATAATGCATTTAGAACCCAACTCTAAAATCCAACAGTCTGAAATCCTGGACCATGTGTTGGAGGGCCCAGAGCACATGGGTTGCTACCTCCATGGGTGGTCTAACCCTGTCACAGCACCCCTCGGCCGTCTCATCTACTTATCACCCTGGTTCAGATTTTGGGTGAGCTCAGCTAGGGTCATCTGATGGACGAACCAGGGTTGGGTCATATGAAGTGGCCCCACTCAGCCTGGCAGTTGGTGCTGGCCCTGGAAGGCAGCTCAGGGGCCCTCATATCAGTGACCATTGGGTTTGGGAGCATGGAGATGGCAGCATCCTCATGCCACTTGCTCTCTGAAGGTACTCCTCTGCCGAGGGCTTATTCACCTTGCCCGTGTACTTCTCGTCCGACTGGCTCAACGAGTACTGGGACACCCTGGACGTGGACGACTACCGTTTCATCTACATGGGGCCCGCTGGCACCTGGTAACCGTGTATCCACTCCCACCCACTGCCCTGCACCTTGTCCCTGATCACTCTCCTGAGCCATGTGGGCACTCTCAGAGCCTCTGTGAGATTGCTCTTGGCCAGGCCAGGGAGTCAGCTGCCAGGTCTGGCATTTCCAAGCCCATTTCCTTCTTTCGTGGCTCTGCTCAGAACCTGTGTCCCTCCTGCGGGATATTCTGAAGTGGGGAAGGTCTGGCTCACCCGTGTGGCTCACAGATAGGTGTGAGAGCTGGGGACCTTGAGCCTCTGAGTGTGGCCAGTTTATTTGGAAGAACCAAAGCCCATGCCCAGGCCATGAGACATCAACAGGGACTCTTCGCAGGTCGCCGTTCCATGCCGACATTTTCCGCTCCTTCAGCTGGTCTGTCAACATCTGCGGGAGGAAAAAGTGGTTCTTCTTCCCACCAGGGCAAGAAGAAGCCCTGCGGGATTGCCACGGTGGCCTACCCTACGATGTGACCGCCCCTGAATTCCTGGATAGCCACCTGCATCCTGTGCTAGAGGTCACGCAGGAGGCAGGCGAGATGGTGTTTGTGCCCAGCGGGTGGCACCACCAAGTCCACAATCTGGTAGGGTGGGTACACCCTGCTTCACGTGCCCAAGGGGTAGTCTGGGCAGGCAGGGAGAGATGCCATGGGGTTTTACCAGGCTGGCCTTGACCCCCTTTCAACTGGGCCTCTCAGCCTGCTCTTGGACTTTTCTTGATGCTTCCTGAGGATAGAGGGCTGTGGCGTCCCTACTGACTCCACAGTTGGCAGCTTGTCCCTCTGGGTGGTAAGGCAGGCCATAGTGAGGCTGGGCCCATGTGTAGGCTTGTTGACCCCACACAGCACTGCTAAGGGTTCCATCCCTCCCACATTACTTTCCTAGTCCTCACACAGTAGGGTTGTCCAGCCCCTGGGGAGCCTCACCCTGGACTAGCTATGGACTCAGATGGTCCCAGACTCGGTTCCCTCTTGCCTGCTGACACCCACTGGGAGATAGGAGGGTGAGCCTTTCTCAGCTGAGGAGGGCTGGGAGGGCCTCAGGATGGGGGAGGGGACAGTGCCCCTGTGGGCTTTTGGGGACAGCATGCAATCTGCCTCTTCCAGGAGGACACTATCTCCATCAACCATAACTGGGTCAATGGCTGTAACCTGGCCAACATGTGGCATTTCCTGCAGCAGGAGCTGTGTGCCGTGCAGCAAGAAGTCAGCGAGTGGAGGGACACCATGCCAGACTGGCACCACCACTGCCAGGTGGGGTGTTTGGCCTGGACAAGACTGGGGACAGGGAGAGGCCAAGGCGTGGGAGGTTGGCGGGAGCTCACCAGAGACAGGCTGCAGTGGGGGGTGAGGTGGCTACCTGGTCTGCTGGTAAGAGGGTCAATCTGGGGCTGAGGCAGATAACCAGGGCTCAGACCAATCCATCACTGGCTGGCCCCCAGGTATCTGTCTCCATCCTCAAAAACTGGTCCATGGCTTGGGATCCTTTGCAGCTGGGACTCTGTCCACAGTCAGCAGAAACTTGCCTAGAGTTGCAGGTGAGCAGTAGCTCACTGGCCTCTCCTTTCTGCTCCAGGTCATCATGAAGTCCTGCTCTGGAATTAATTTTGAAGAATTTTACCAGTTCCTCAAGGTCATTGCTGAAAGGAGGCTCCTCCTAGTGAAGAAGATAGGCCCTGGTGAACTGCAGTGCAGTGAGGACTTTGGGCTGGGCCTCCAGCACACCATTTTCGACATCAGCCGGATTGCTGAGGTGCTGGCATCTGTGGTGGTCAACCCCGACTTCCAGAGAGTGGACACCAGCAGGTTTTTGCCGCAACCAGAGGACCTCCTACAGCAGCTGCAGGAGGCCCTGGCCACCACAGAGCCTCTTTAGTGTGTGCCATGAGCGTTAGTTGGCAGCCTGACAAGGACCCTCAAGGCCCTGCGCCAGGGTCCCTTTCAGAAATAAAGCTCCATCCTCTGTGGGCTGGGACATGTAGCCTCCCAGATATGGTTCCTGCTCTTAAGGGTCTGGTACTGTCCTGGCATCCCAGACTTCAGTGCCTGTCCAGAGGGTCCAGGTTCCTTGTCCTTGGAAAGCCCAGCAGGACTGAGGACTCAGATCTGGTGAGGGGGTGGGTGAAGAGTTGGTAGCTTGGACCTGTGGCAAGGCTGTGGGTATGCTGGGGACTCAGGAGTGTGAGCAGCATGTGGCTGATTTTTCTTGGTGTCCCTAGCCTGCCCTTCGCAGAGACCAGCACCAAGCTGATGGGCTTCCCATCCACAGCAGCACAGGGTAACGAATTGTCTTGCATGCCCACTCTACAGTAGCATCACACCCCCCAGAGTCCACGCCAATTCCTCTGGAGCAAGCCCCCTGGAGTTGGGTAGAGACGGGCCCAAGGCACCTCCATGCTGCAGGACCTATGTCTATCCCACATTCGAAGCACTGTTCAAATAGCTCCCTCCTTTTCTCCACTGGCCCCTCGCCCCCTTGGCAAGGTCCTGAGCCAGAGATGTCATATTGGTCTGTGCTCTAGGCCAACCCTTCAGGTATCACCGGCACTGTATTCAGGGGACACTCAGCCCTACTGACAGTAAGTGGCAAGTCAGAACACCTGTTGCCTCTCTTTTGCTTGCTGCAGCAACACCTTCCCCTTCAGAGACTTCATTCAGGGACAGCCCTTTGCTCCCAACCAGCAGTAAGAGGATCTACCTGTAGGCCAGATGGAGCCCAGGCCTCTTCCACACCTTGCACATCCATTCTGCACCACCCACCTACTTGTTGCAATCACCATTCTGCACACTCATTCTTTCCATTTCCCAACACTTACACATCTCTTCTGTGCCAAGCAAATCAATTATTACACACTGTTCTACATTTTAACCTCCGCATGCTTATTTGCACCATCCAATTGCTACCCCCTGCACACCTGTGTGCCACTGTGATGGTATGCATGCTCTCCAGGGAAGCGGAACCAAGCTGTATGAAAAGAGATGGGGCTGGTGAGTGTGAATCGGCAGAGAAGGCTGGAGCCCCAGAGAAGAGTTGACATTATATTCTTGGATCCAAAGGCTGGGCTCCGGCAAAGTTTCTGTGTTGTAGTCTGGAGGCAAAATTGCTTCTTCATAAACCTTGGTCCTTGCTCTTAAAGCCTCAACTGATTAGACAGGGCCCACCCACATTATGGCAGGGTCATTTGCTTTACTCAGTCTGCTGAGTTAAACATGAATCTCATCTAAAAACCTTTGAGGGCGTAGCCACACTGGTGTTTGACCAAGTGGTGCTGTGGCCTTGCCACTTTGGCATATAAATATGACCAGTGTCATCACCCTGCTTGTTCATTTGGATTCAGCAGTCACTGCTTACTCCAGCACCCACTTCTTAACACACCCACACTGACATTCAGCAGTCTCCTTGCACAGTTACTACAGGCAATCCAATAACACCCCCTTGGTGTACTCGCCTGCACCCATGCTCTTCCATTTGACTCCCTCAGTACAATTCCCTGAGTGTTTTGTTTGTTTTTAATCCTCACCCGAGGATATTTTTCCATTGATTTTTAGAGAGAGAGAAATATTGATGTGAGAGAAATACATTGATTGGTTACCTCCCGCATGAGCCCCGACCAGGGCCTGGGCTGGGGAGAAGCCTGCAACCAAGTTACGTCCTTTTGACCAGATTCGAACCTGGGGCCCTTCGATCTGCAGGCCGACGCTCTATCCACTGAGCCAAACCAGCTAGGGCTCCTGGGTGTTTTTCAACCATGGGTTTGCCACAGTGTGTGACTAAACTATTCATATCGCTGTGTAATTCTGCAACCACCCATTGCACACTTGTTCTATACCAACCTACTTCCACTGTTTGCATGCCCTCTCTACTATTTAATAACTGCACACTCTGTGTAATTCAAGAGTCACGGTCTCATTCTCCATTCAACCTCACACTTTGCACACCCAGTGTTTGCCATTCACAGTCAACTTTTACCCACTCACCATGTGCAGCTCAACAACCAATCTGTGTGCATGCATCTCACTCCGTCCAACTTTTCCTCCAGCACACCCTCTGTGGCATTTAACAGCTGCTTTTCTAATGCTCACAACTCGCTTTTCACAGCCACCGTGTGCTGTTAAACAGTATCTTGTTGCACACTCCCTGTGCAAGAGCCACTCTGAACACTTTCTGGTTACCATCCGCTATTCACCATTCTGCTCTTTCCAGCTCCCATACTGCACCACTGTGAACCAGTGCTTGCACATTCACTGCAAGTCAACAACTACTGATGCATGTCAATTCAGTCTTTCCTTGAACATTAGTCCTACACTATCCGAGTTCCACTAAGCCATCAATAATCACCTCACAATCACTGGTTGAACAGTCACTTGCACCATTTTGCTCTCTACTATATCTACTTGCACAGTCACTGGGCCCTGCACAGGGGATAATTGTAGCCATCATGGGGGAAGGGATAACTCAACTGCCCCACATTTCACCCTGCTCCTGCCTTTACATGCTGTATATTCTGGAGCTCTTAAAATAAGTGATAGACTGGAGGTTGTGTTTGTCCCAGAAGCTCCCTGCTGAGTCTGCTGTTAGCCCTTAAGCCCTGATCCTGGGGAAAGCCCCAGAGAGTGCTCATGTGAGCTTAAGATAGGTGTCTTTCCCTAGGGTTGGAAGCACTGCAGTATTCAATTGGTAATGATGTGTCCTGCTGCTTGTGACATCAGTCCTGCTTGCACTCCCCACTGCCCACCAGGCTACATCTATCAGCTCACCCCACTGCAAAGGTTACACCCCCATGACAAAATGGAAGCACATTCCTCAGGGCGAGCAGGAAGGGAGTGAACACTGTACCTGAATTGAGGGGGTGGGCGGCTAGAGGTTCTCTCCCAGGACGATTCAAATCTAGGTGAAAGGCCAACTGCAGGGCCCTTGGGACAGGATGGAGTCCTGCCTGCCCTCGTTTTCTTGGCTAATCTTCCTCTGGCCTTTTCCTTTCTACATTGTATGTTTTAATCTATTTTACAATTTTTCCCATTTAGTGCTGATGAATTCCAGTTTGACCTTAAAAACTAGAGTTCCCCAGTTGGCAGTCAAAAGATACCTCAGCAAGGGAAGCAGAAAGTGTCCCTTTTTCCTCAAAGTGTAGAAAGGCAGCCACTGTCCTGGGGCAGGAAGTGGCCCTGACAAGTGCTATTTTTAAAGACGCCCAATTTCAGGGGCTGTAGCTCTGCCTGTGTAAGTACCTTCAACCTCTAATCCCAGGAATTCTGAGGGGCTGTCTCTGCTCCTTGCCCAGGTTCACAACACTGGAATGAACCTGTCCTCTGAGGAAGTGAGACTTGGGCATGTGCCTCAGGTCCAGGGAGGGAGCTGGCCCTTCTCCCACCTAAAATAAATGAATGGTTCTGCAAAACTTACAAGGAATGAGTCTGATTTAACAGGAAATGAAGAGCAAAACCACAACTTCCAGGCTATAGTAGAAACATCCTAATATGTAAAAACCCTGGTCCATCATGACCAGAGGCTCAACCAACCGGAAGTCAGTCCTGCAGTCAGCGCTGGGTTGCCATGGCGACCCAGCACTGACTGCTGAGGGGTGTGCAAATCAGGCCTGGAGAGAGGCTTGAAGAGAGAAGAAGTAGCCTCTGTGGCAGCTGCTGATCAGCACTTGCCTCTCTCTTTCTCTCCAGCAGCTGCGCCTCCATTTCTCTCCAGGCCTCCACTAGGGCTACTGATCAGCCCCACCTTTCTGATCAGGCCCCATTGATAGGCCCAGAGACGCTGACTGGCATAGAAACTGACCAGTCAGAACCAAATCTGGGTGAAGTGTGAGGAGCCAATGGCTGCCTAGGAAGCAGAGCTTTTGATGCTGATTGGCATAGAAAGAGACTAGTCAGAACCAAATTGGCCAGCAGAGGAGGGCCACTTGGGGGAGAGATCAGGCCAGCAGGGGAGGGCAGTTGGGGGCAACCAGGCCAGCAGGGAAGGCAGTTGGTGTGGGGGACCAGGCTTGCAGGGGAGGGAAGTTGGGGGTGAGATCAGGTCGGCAGGGGAGGGTAGTTTGGGGCTACCAGGCCGGCAGGGGAGGACAGTTGGAGGCGATTGGGCTGGCAGGGGAGCAGTTAGGTGTTAATCAGGCCATCAGGGGAGCGGTTAGGGGGGATCAGGCTGACAGGCAGAAGCGATTTAGGGGCAACCAGGCAGGCAGGCAAGCGGTTAGGAGCCAGCAGTCCCGGATTGTGAGGGATGTCTGACTGCCAGTTTAGGCCCGATCCCACAGGGATCTAAATTGGCTGTCAAACATCCCCGAGGAGTCCCAGATTGGAGGGTGCAGGCTGGGCAAGGGGCACCCCCCCCCCAACTGCACTAATTTTGTGCACTGGACCTCTAGTACTTCAATATAATACTCAAGTGTAGCTTTCACTTTTCACAACCAATATTGTAATAAGATTTTTTTTTTACCTTTTATACAAAAATCCAATCATATCTCCTCTGAAATCTTCCCTTCCCACTGACCCCATCTCCTGTGGTCTCAAAATCCTTTGTGTCTGGCACTTGCAGGGGAGCCAGAGAACATCAGTGGGACTTCGCTGTCTCCTGTTCACCTGGTGAAGAGCCACTTATGTGATGGGTGGGTCTCTCCCAGAGGAGGGGTAGGCAAGACTTGATGATAGGATCTTTGCAATTCCATGTGCTGACAAAGGCTAGAGAGGTGAGAGGCTGGGCCAGGACCCTGGGAAGTTCACAGGCAGGTAATGTAGACATGAGAACTGCAGTCTTCAGACCTAGTGGGTGCTCTGGCTGCCTATGGGCCTAGGTGACAGGAACCCACCTGTACCTGCAAAGGGACAGCTAGTCCTCTGGTTCCCAGAGAGCAATAGGCACCCAAAGCAGCAAGTGAGCCCTAGGAATCCAGGTCAGCCTGTCAACAGTCTGGCATCATACACAGCCAGAACAGAGGTCTAATGGTGAGACAAGTCTGGAAGTGGCCTGGGCTGGGCAGGTTGGGAGGGAGGTGCCTGGCTGGCTAGGGCCACTTCTGTCTAGCTACCTGATGAGCCACACCCTATAGAAGTGGTCCTGAGGCTGGCAATTGCCAAGAGTCAGAAGATGCCCATTGTGAACTAAAAAAGTAAAGCTAAAAAATATTAGAACAGAAGGGGAATAATAGAGAACAGAAAAAAAAAATAAAGCAAAAGTTGTTCTTCTGAAAATGATAATAACTACAGCCAGAGCTGGGTCTCATCCTACCTCTGGATCTGGTGCTGGAGCTGACTAGAGCCCAGGAGTGCATGCTAAAGCAGGCCCTAGCTGTGGATCTGGTGATGGAGCTCTGGAGTTGCTGCTAGAGCTGGCTGGTGCTACAGCTGGCTTGGGAGGTAGTGATAGGTCTGTCTCTATCTCGGGTTGTTTGTAGACCTGGTGCTGGACCTAATTCTGGTGCAGGTGCTAGAATTGGTACTAAGACTAGTTCTAGTTCAGGATTTGGCACTGGCTCTAGCTTTGTAGCTCATGCCAGAGCCTCCTGATGGAGAAGCTGGCACTGGTGTGGACTCCAGCTTGGAACTAGTGTCAGAATTGGTGTTGGATTTGATTCTAGCTCAGAATTGGTGCTGACTCTGGCTTTGGAATTAGTTTTAGAGATGATTCTAGATCTATAGCTGGAGCTGACGTAGGAGTTGGTGATATAGCAGTCTCTGTCTCTAGAGTTGGTGCCAGAGCTGACTCTTACTCTGGAGCTGATGCAAGAGCTGGTGCTGAAGTTGGCCCTAACTCTGGTGTTCACTTCAGCTCTGGCAAAAATGGTGAGGCTGGCTCTAGCTCCAGAGACGGTGCTAGAGCTGCTTTAAATATGGCACTGGAGCTGGCTTTAGCATTGAAGCTGGCTTTGGCTTTAGAATTTGTGCTGACGCTAGAGCTGACTCTACCTCTGAAGCTGTACTAGAGCTGATGCTCATGCTAGCACTGGTGCTAGAAGTGGCTAGTTCTAGAATTGTTGGCAGAGTTGGTGCTGGAGCTGGTTCCACCTATGCTAGAACTTGCTGTAACTCTGGAATGGGTACTGTCTCTAAATCTGGAAGTGATACTAGAGCCAGATTTGGCTCTGGTCGAGCTGGTACTATAGTTCTAGCTCTGGGGCTGATGATGGCTCTAACACTTGAGCTGTTGTTGGAGCTGGCAATGCAGCTGGCACTAGCTCTGGAGCTTCAGGTAGAGGAATGTTCACCAACGTGATCATCTTTCCATGCAACATTTAAAAGACATAAAACACCCTCTTGCCTTGAAGAGAAACCCCAGTGCCACATCCAAGTAAGTATTCCCAGGCTGAAGTCTACCACTGAAACCCTAGTCATGCACAATTCCCTTGGGTGTTAATAGTGAGACCAGGAGACAGACCTGGTGCAGGACTCCTGTCCCTAGAATCAAAGATGCAGCCACAGATATCAGGAGAAAACACCTCTCCTTAGTGATTTGATGGAATGTGACCCTGGAATCTCAGCAGAAAGCCTTTGAAGGAATAGCCTGGAGAGTTCCCTGCCCGTCCTGGGACTTCCTTTATTTGCTGATATTGGGGGTGGTTTATTCTGGCCAGACAATGGTTCAGCAGCAGGACATACTGATCCAGACAGATCATCCACAGATAACCCAGCACCCATTTCTCACAGGTTTCAAAGTCCATGGGCACCTTGTTTCCACACCCTCCTCACACGCACTGTTACTCAACCCTAAATGATGCCTCCTCCTAATATAACCTAACACCCACTCGGTTACCCATATCCCATTGACAGAGACTTTTCCCTTGGTTGGTCACTATGTGAGTGATGCTGCCCAGAGGAAACAGATTGCTCTTTCAATGGTTTATCCACATGAAAAGCCACCAAGGAAGTTAACTCTTATCGGGTCTGAGGACTCTGCAGAGATGCTGAGATACCAGAAGTGTGACACTAGTTCTATCCCTACAAAACCTCAACCCTACCCTCGCCATTACCCCTAACCCCTCTCCCTAACCCTTAACCCTATCCCTAGACCTAACTTTAGCCCTAACATTAACCCCTTGTACTCACCCTCACCCTACCACTAATCTTAACCTCTTATCCTCACCATCACTCTAACCCCCAAATTCTCACCTTAAAACTAATCCTAACTTAAAATCTAACCATAACCATAACCCTAAACCTAACTCTAAGCCTAAATCTATCCTAACAATAATCCGTAAACCTAATTTAAACCTAACCCTCTATCCCTAACCCCCTGACCATTTACCCTTAACCCTAAACCTAACCCCCTAACCATAATCCTTTAACCTTGACCCTGGCTCTTAATTTTAACCCTAATCTATAAACCCAAGTCTAAGCTCAAACCCCTAACCTAACCCCTATTTATACTTTCTGCACACTCCCCCCCCCCCCGACCAACCCCCTCCCTCCACACACAGAGAAATACTTTCTGTTTGGAACAATGCATGGGTTTGGGGCCTGCAAAGGAACAGTCAGCTGGAGTTGAGAAGAGGATCAAGAAAGTAGTTGGGGATGTGAGGGCGATCTGGCTGCCACATCTGTCACCCCATTGATCTCCAGGGTTGATTCGGCTGATCTGGCTGGCTAGGCAGGTGTCCCCCTCCTCCCTCACTGACCCATGTGCGTCCCTCCCGAAGCTGCGCGCTCGGTCGAAGAGGACAACCTCCCCGCCCCCCCACCACCACCCCCAGGAGAGGACCAGTCTTCGGTCAAGGGTATACGAATAGCTGCGCTCCCCTGCTAGAACCTCCAAACAAGCTCTCAAGAAAGTAGTTGGGCCCTGGCCAATGTGGCTCAGTTGGTTGGGCATCATCCCATGCACCAAAGGGTTGCTGGTTTGATTCCCTGTCAGGGCACATGCCTAGGGATTGTGGGCTCAATCCCTGATAGTGTGTATGCAGGAGGCAGCTGACCTATGTTCTGCTCTCCCATTGGTGTTTCTTTCTCTCTCTCTCCCTTCCGCTCTAAAAAAAAAATCAATTAAAAAAACAGTGGTTGGAAGCAGCTTTGTCATGGGGCAGGGCTGCCTAGTCTCCTAGCAGCACACTCACAGCCCCATATTTGGGAGAGAAAGAGATGCCAGTCTGACAGGCAGGGGAGTCCCCAAGTCTCTCAGGGGCCTTCTGGCTGGTGCCATCTGCAGAGCAACCTGGAGAGGACGGGTCTAGGGTCCTGTGTCTACCTCTGTGGAACCTGGAACAAGGATGAGCAGCCCCACTAAGTGTGGTGGAGCTACAGGGGAGGAGGCCTCAGGAGCTCAGAGTGGTGACCCTAGGTTTCCGCATGGTTGGAGAAGTGTTTGATGGACTTGGTCCTTCACTGATGGTCCACTGTGCCTGAGATCCCTGGTGGACCTCTAAGCTGAGAGAAGTTCGCGGACTTGGGGGATTGAGGACCTGGTATAATATAGAATGTGGCTGAGCATGGACCACGAGTCTAGTCGGAGTCCAGGACACAACCATCCTTGTTGTAGCCTCGGGTCCTCATTTGGAAGTGGGGTCAGGGTCTTTGTCTAGGCCTAGTGAAGGAACTGGACACCTAGGGCCAGCAGAGGAAGAATTGAAGTTCCTTTCATTATCCCAGGAGGCTCCCACCACATGGACCGACATGAGGCACAGGGTCTGATTCTAAGTTTAACAGGAGGCCACTGGAAGGTTTTATGACGTGGATAACAATGTCTGAATTTCCTCTCCTTTTAATCCCTTAAAGATGTAGCTGAGATCAAGCTGGGCAGTGACTTCCCAAGTTCACATGGCTGGAACCCAGGCCTGTTTTGAGTGGTGTTTCATGCTATGTCCCACTCAATCTTGTAATTCTTCCACCTGTATGTTTATGCATCAGTTTTCTGTGACACCAGCCCATGGAGTTATAGGTATTATCTAAACCTGATGATATCCCTAGAAAATGGTGTCTAGCGTCAACCTCATTGTGCAGGTTGGGAGACTGGGGAGGCCCTGAGAGGCATAAAGGCTTTTCCAGGACACAGAATTTGTAAGAAAAAAGGAGGTATAAACTTGGCTCTTTATTCAAAGCTGGGAACCTGGTACATTCACAAGAATGGATGGGGCGGGCTGTGTTGGATATTCATGTTCAATTTTGAAGATGACATCATCAAGGAGGGTGAGCTTTTAACATCCCAGAGATGCTTTGGCTGAGTCTGATTGGAGAAAGGAGCCTAGGGAATGGAACCTCAAAGAAGTGACCTCACATCCTTAGTGGTACTGTTAACTAGACACCACCATCTAGAGACCACCTCCTGTCCAACTCACTTGACCAGAAGTCAACCAGAGCAGGATGTTTTCTCTTGACTTTCCAAGTCTCTGGCTGAGGAAAGCCCAGAGTGAGAGATGTTTCTGTTGCTGTAGACATTGCCTGATCCTTCACCTCCAATGCCTCTGGCCATTTGGCTCAAGGCAGCCTAAGGTAACACAGTCCAAAGTAGGGGAATCTAGGCCAGGCAACAACTGTGATTCCACCTGGGCAGCCGCTCACCCCTTTCCCCTCATTTTGCACATTTGTGTATATATGTGTGTTGGAGGGTGATAAGGGAAAAATTGGGGTTAGGGGTGCCCATCCCGGACAGAAGCAGGTTATTAGGTATTGGATGCCTGGCAGTTCTGTTATGTTTCTACCCCAGGTCATGGCTGGCAGGATAGGAAGCAGAATGCTGGAGATCAAGTTTCTCTACCCACTATTACACCTGAGCTCTGGAAGCATCCTTTTGTTTCCTCCCTAGCTGGAGATCAGTGTAGATGCCCCTCTGTGCCTGACTTAAGGGACAGAATTTATGATGGGCGTTTCCCACTGTTGTGATGCCTTAAAGCCTCCTTGCTTGACTGCTGAGCACTCTCTTTGCAGAGCTTCATTCCAGAGATTCCAAAGGAGTTGGTGCATGGGGACAGGGGACAGATGCCCCAGACCACCAACTATAGCCAGGACAGAGAGATCTGGTACACCCAGGACCCCAAAGATGACCAAGAAAGGTGGAGAACCCAGATGCAAATCTGAGGACTCCCCCAGGACCTCCCAAAGCTTTCACACTAGAGTGTCTCACAGTTCCATTCCTAAAGAATCTGGACTTCCACTCCTCCATCCAGCTATAGGAGAGGATAAAAATATACTACAGTAGAACCTTGAAGTAATGGACTAATTCAGGTGAGGAGGTGCCCAGTAAAGCCAAAAGTCCATTTTCCAAATGAGTATGATAAAAAAAATGGCAAATTAGGGAGAAACCAAGATGGCGGCATAGGTAAACACCTGAAATTGCTGCCTAACACAACCACTTCAAAACTACAACTAAAAGACAAAATGAACATCATCCAGAACCACAGGAAGGATGGCTGAGTGGAAATTCTGCAACTAGAAAGGAAAGGGAAAAGCACACTGAGACTCAGAGGAGGTGTGGAAGTAAAGTGCAGAGGTACAGAGGCGCACATGGAAAGGGCTGGCAACTAAGGACACGGTTGTCTTTTTCAATCGGGAGGGAGTCTCAAGCTCCTGACTGCTCTGAACTCCAGTTCCAGGTGAGTCTCTGGGGACCCAGACTCATACGGGGAGAAACTGGACTGTCTGGCATCGGTTGGAACTAGAGGGTGGCTTTCTCTCAGAGGTGCTTGCAGCGATTACTGCAGGACACTGAGACCCGGGGCCTCTTAGGGCAGGGCTGAGGATCATCCATAGCTGTTTGCTCTGCCCTGTTGATTCCCTGAGACCCCACCCCACACGAGCTGTGCGCAAAGGCTTTTGCATATAAGTGGCCTGGCCCTTTGCAATCTAAAACTACTTAACAAACTGCAGCTGTGTCAGAGAGACCCAGAACCTCCAAAAGAAGGCCCAAGGCCCCATAGCAGCTTGCATTGCTCCACAGCTGGGCCTCATCTGGGCACCTCCAAACCCCAAACAAAGAAGAGGAATCTGCAGATCTCTCTGTAGCTCCTGCTGGGTAGCATCAGGAAGAGGCTAAATTAGCACCTCCTTAGAGATCCAAGAGCCAGTGTACCCAGTAGTCAGAGTGGGACCATCCAGATTACAACTCCTCAGATCCATAAGGGACACCCTCAGGGGGCAGACTCAGTGAGCACCAAAGCCCCACTGAAGCAAGTCTTGTCCCCTAAGGGTGTCTCCAGCACAGAAGTTCTCCCACCATAGACACAGCTGATTCTCACAGCCAATTGGCCTGGAGGTCAATTCCTCCCAGTGATACCAACAACAATCAAGGCTTATCTACAACAAGATTGTGCACACAGCCCACAGAGGGGTGCACTAAGAGTGTCCACCTCAGGTAATTGGGGAGGCTGAGCCACTGGGCCCTATAGGACACCTAGCACAGAAAGCCACTCTATCCACACAGGGAAGCAGCCAAAATGCGGAGACAAAGAAACAGGTCACAAATGACAGAAATGGAGGAAAGCAAACTACTGGATATAGAGTTCAAAACCACACTTTTAAGGTTTTTCAAGAATTTTCTAGAAACCGCTGATTTAGTAAGACCCTCAAGAAGTCTAGTAAGACCGCCGATAAATTTAGTGAGACCCTCAAGAAATCTAGTGAGACCCTTGAGGATATGAAAAAGGACCAATGAGAAATTAAGCATACACTGACTGAAATAAAAATATTATACAGAATTCCAACAGCAGACTAGAGGATCACAAGAATCAAGTCAAAGATTTGAAATACAAAGAAGCAAAAAACACCCAACCAGAAAAGAAAAAAGAAAAAAGAATCCAAAATTATGAAGATAGTGTAAGGAGCCTCTGGGACAACTTCAAGTGCACCAACATCTGAATTATAGGGGTGCCACAAGAAGAGAGAGAACAAGATACTGAAAACCTAATTGAAGAAATAATGACAGAAAACTTCCCCTACCTGGTGAAAGAAATAGACTTCCAAGTCCAGGAAGTGCAGAGAACCCCAAACAAAGGAATCCAAAGAGGACCACACCAAGACACATCATAATTAAAATGCCCAGAGCAAAAGACAAAGAGAGAATCTTAAAAGCAGCAAGAGAAAAACAGCCAGTTACCCACAAGGGAGTACCCATACGACTGTCAGCTGATTTCTCAACAGAAACTATGCAGGCCAGAAGGGGGTGGCAAAAAATATTCAAAGTGATGAATAGCAAGAACCTACAACCAAGAATACTTTACCCAGAAAAGCTAACATTCAGAATTGAAGGTCAGATAAAGAGCTTCACAGATAAGAAAAAGCTAAAGGAATTCATCGCCACCAAACCAGTATTATATGAAATTCTAAAAGGCATCCTTTAAGAAGAGGAAGAAGAAGAAAAAGGTAAATATACAAATTATGAACAACAAATACACATCTATCAACAAGTGAATCTGAAAATCAAGTGAATAAATAATCTGATGAACAGAATGAACTGGTGAATATAATAGAATAAGGGGCATAGAAAGGGAGTGGACTGACTATTCTCAGGTGGGAAAGGGGTGTGGGTGATGCAGGAAGAGACTGGACAAAAATCGTACACCTATGGATGAGGACAGTGGGGTGCGGCTAAGGGCAGAGGGTGGGGTGGGAACTGGGTGGAGGGTAGCTATGGGGGGGAAAAAGAGTAACAACTGTAATAATCTGAACAAGAAAGATTTAATTTAAAAAAATAAGGAAAGCTCTTCTTTCAGTAATATGATAACTAATAAAAATGCAGAAAAAATGACAGAATTAGAGAATTACCATTTTGCAACCATCCTATCTAATAATAGACAAACATGGTAATTGACTGTACCTTTGCTATGCCTCCCATCGGCTAATCAGTGAGATATGCAAATTAACCGCCAACAAAGATGGCGGTTAATTTGCATACGTAGGCATGAAGAAGTGAAGCAAAGACTGAAGGTGGCTCCAGCCGGATCAGCAAAGGCTTGAAGGCAGCTCCGGCCAGAGCAAAGGCCTGGGTCCTGGGTGCCAGAGGAAAACTGGTGCCGGCAGCCAGGGGAAGGGAAGATCTATTGCATGAATCTTTTCATGCAACAGGCCTCTAGTTAAAGTAATAATTGATTCAGGCATGAATTATTAATGGATAGAAAAACTAGCAAATGAAAGTTCAAAGAAAAAATATATGGCTTCAAAATATTGCCCTACTAATCAGTTATCCTATCTAATAATAGACAAACATGGTAATTGACCATACCTTTGCTACACCTCCCATTGGCTAATCAGAGTGATATGCAAATTAACTGCCAACAAATATGGCGGCTAATTTGCATACTGCAGGCAGGGTGGGACAGCGTGAGTGCAAGCTGCCATCCAGGCCCCCCTGTGTGACCCCAGAAGCCTCCTGCCTGCTGCCCATGATGGATCCGTTCCCAGGCCACAGGCGGGACCCAGAAGCCCCAGAAGCCGTCTGCCACCCGTGATGGATCCAATCCCGGGTTGCAGGCTGGCCCTGGAAGCCCCAGAAGCCGCCTGCCTTCCACCCATGATGGATCCTATCCCAGACTGCTGGACAGGCCCAGAAGCCCCAGAAGCCACCTGAAATGGCAGTAACTCTGAAAGTCAGTGGCATAAATGCATCAATTAAAATACAGATTATGAAGGTGAATCAAAAACAAAACCCACTTTAAATATAAAGACACATATAGATTAAAAGTAAATGAATTAAGCTGCAGCCTGTTTTGCTCAGTGGATAGAGCATTAGCCCATGGACTGAAAGGTCCCAGGTTCAATTCCAGTCAAGGGCATGTACCTCAGTTGCTGGTTTGATCCCCAGTCCCTATTAGAGCATGTGCAGGAGGCAACCAATCAATGTGTCTCTCCCTTTCCCTTCACTCTCTCTAAAATTCAATGGAAAAATATCTTTGGGTGAAGCTTAACAAAAACAAAGTAAATGGATTAAATAACATCAAAGAGATTATAAGAAAAATATATTCCAAGTTTTTTTAGTTGTAAATGGTTATGTTTAAATTATTAACACCTAAGAAATTGGGTGAAGGGTACATATGATATGCTGTAGTATTTTGTAGGGTTTTTTTTTTTTTACCTGTATGAGATTATTTCAAATTAAAATATTAAAAAATTAAAAATAAAACATTAATTAACATGTATCTGCATTACATGAAAAAATCTCCTAATTGCTTCTAGCATAATTTATTAAATTGTGCTAAAATTTACAAGGGTTCAATTAAAAGATATCTTAATTCTAAATGATATAATAGAAAATATATAATAGTGCAGTTATAAGCACTTATCTGAAAATAAAAATTTAAAGAAGTGAATTTAAAGAAGGGATTAGCCAAAGAAAATATATGCAGAACCCATGGACACAGACAACAGTATGGTGATGGCCAGAGAGAAGTGGGGGGCAAGAGCTGGGTAGAGGGGGCTAAGGGGAGGAAATAGGGACATCCTATATAATAATAATAAAAGGCTAATATGCAAGTTGACTGAACAGCAGAATGACCGGTTGCTATGATGTGCACTGGCCACCAGGGGGCAGACACTCAATGCAGGAGCTGCCCTCTGGTGGTCAGTGCACTTCCATATGGGGAGTGCCACTCAGCCAGAAGCTGGCTCATAGCTGCCCAGCGTAGAGGTAGTGGCAGGAGCCTCTCCCACCTCTGTGGCAGCACTAAGAATGTCCAACTAACGTTTTAGGCCCGATCCCTTGGGGGCCTAAGCCTTTAGTCAGACATCCCCCGAGGACTCCCTGGCTGCCAGAAGGATGTCTGACTGCAAGCTTAGGCCTGATCCCCCCAGGGAGTGGGCATAAGTCAACAGGTGGACATCCCCCAAGGGGTCCTGGACTGCAAATGGGCTCAGGCCGGGCTGAGGCACTCCCCCTGCCCCCGAGTGCACAAATTTTTGTGCACCGGGCCTCTAGTCTATCTATCTATCTATATATATATATATATATATATATATATATATATATATATATATATATATAAAAGGCCAATATGATAAGTGTCCCTCCACCCATCCAACTGGTTGCTATGACCTGCACTGAACACCAGGGGCAGACGCTCAATGCAGGAGCTGCCAAGCTGCAGTGGTTTGGCAGCGGCGCACCCTGGAAACCAGAGAGAAGGGAGCCTGATTCCTTGTGGGGCTGCGCAATTGCACCTTTGGCCATGGGTTATGTTGTTGCTGGGGCACTGTCGCCCTGAATCTGGTTTCCTGCACACTTGCATTTGCATTCTACACCCTGTACGACAGCAACTTTGCAGAGTGCCCTTTCCCACTCCAGGACTCCTGGGGGGATGTTGGAGAGCTGATTTCAGTCCTATCCTTGCAGGCCAGGCCGGGAGACCCCACCTGCCGGAGGGATGCAGCTCACTCCGCAGACCCCCTTCGAGCCACAGCACCACCCCAGGTGCAGCTGGCTGGGGAGGGACCATGGGAGGTTGGCTCCAGGGCGTGTCTGGCCCATCTCACCCAGTCCTGCCCCGCCGGCCACCTTCTAATTAATTTCCTTTCAATGTGCACAAATATGTGCACTGGGTCACTAGTTAATTATAAAGAAAGGGACAGTAACTTTATAGTGGGTAAACCTGGTACCATGTTAACTTAGTCAAAGTTAACATTACCAATAATAGAACAAACAATCATTGATATGATGCATTAAGGAAGGGTAAAAACTTCACTGAGTTGGTATTCTTGCTAAAAAAAAAAAATCTTTTCATGAGGAAACAGACAAACCCAAACTGAGGATATTGTACAAAATAATGTTGCTTTTTAATGACAAACTTGCTCAAATTGAGGGTTGCATCAAAAGTTGCATTATCAAAGACACCACTAGATGTCACTGTGGTTTTACCAGTTGCACAAGTTTTATTTGTTTTAGTAAAGAATATCAAATTCCTTTGTGGGTTGGCTCTTAACTTGGATACCTTTGAAGACAGATACATTTAGCCAAGTCCAATATATAGCTTCTAAGAAGCCTACAAGTTAAATAATGGTAAAAGCATTGGAAGAAGAGGCATCCAGCTTACATTAACACCTGTCTCTGGCATCACAAATTGACCTTTGCTCATCATTTCTGCCCTGTCGCTGGGCCTCATTCTCTTTATTTGTAAAATGAACAGATTTTACAAATCTGTTTATCAGCTCTGACAGTATATGATTTTTAACGTGACATTTTCTTTCTTTTTTATTAATTCTTTATTGTTCATATTATTACAGATATTCCTCTTTTTTCCCCCATAGCTACCCTCCACCCAGTTCCCACCCCATCCTCTGCCCTTACCCTCCACCCCTCACTGTCCTCATCCATAGGTGTACGATTTTTTGTCCAGCCTCTTCCCACATCCACCACACCCCTTTTCTGCCGAGAATTGTAAGTCCACTGCCTTCTATGCCCCTGATTCTATTATAATCACCAGTTTATTCTGTTCATCAGGTTTTTTATTCACTTGATTTTTAGATTCACTTGTTGATAGATGTGTATTTGTTGTTCATAATTTGTATCTGTACCTTTTTCTTCTTCTTCCTCTTCTTAAAGGATACCTTTCAGCATTTCATATAATATTGGTTTGGTGGTGGTGAACTCCTTTAGCTTTTTCTTATCTGTGAAGCTCTCTATCTGACCTTCAATTCTGAATGATAGTTTGGCTGGGTAAAGTAATCTTGGTTGTAGGTTCTTGCTATTCATCACTTTGAATATTTCTTGCCACTCCCTTCTGGCCTGCATAGTTTCTGTTGAGAAATCAGCTGACAGTCGTATGGGTACTCCCTTGTGGGTAACTGGCTGTTTTTCTCTTGCTGCTTTTAAGATTCTCTCTTTGTCTTTTGCTCTTGGCATTTTAATCATGATGTGTCTTGGCGTGGTCCTCTTTGGATTCCTTTTGTTTGGGGTTTTCTGCGCTTCCTGGACTTGGAAGTCTATTTCTTTCACCAGGTAGGGGAAGTTTTCTGTCATTATTTCTTCAAATAGGTTTTCAGTTTCTTGCTCTCTCTCTTCTTCTGGCACCCCTATAATTCGGATGTTGGTGCACTTGAAGTTGTCCCAGAGGCTCCTTACACTATCTTCATAATTTTGGATTCTTTTTTCTTTTCCGGTTGGATGTTTTTTACTTCTTTGTATTTCAAAACTTTGACTTGATTCTTGGGATCCTCTAGTCTGCTGTTGGAACTCTGTATAATATTCTTTATTTCAGTCAGTGTATGCTTAATTTCTAGTTGGTCCTTTTTCATAATCTTGAGGGTCTCACTAAATTTATCGGCGGTTTCTAGAAAATTCTTGAAAAACCTTAAAAGTGTGGTTTTGAACTCTATATCCAGTAGTTTGCTTTCCTCCATTTCTGTCATTTGTGACCTGTTTCTTTGTCTCCGCATTTTGGCTGCTTCCCTGTGTGGATAGAGTGGCTTTCTGTGCTAGGTGTCCTATAGGGCCCAGTGGCTCAGCCTCCCCGATTACCTGAGGTGGACACTCTTAGTGCACCCCTCTGTGGGCTGTGTGCACAGTCTTATTGTAGTTAAGCCTTGATTGTTGTTGGTATCACTGGGAGGAATTGACCTCCAGGCCAATTGGCTGTGAGAATCAGCTGTGTCTGCAGCGGGAGGACTTCTGTGCTGGAGACACCCTTAGGGGACAAGACTTGCTTCAGTGGGGCTTTGGTGCTCACTGAGTCTGCCCCCTGAGGGTGTCCCTTATGGATCTGAGGAGTTGTAATCTGGATGGTCCCACTCTGACTACTGGGTACACTGGCTCTTGGATCTCTAAGGAGGTGCTAATTTAGCCTCTTCCTGATGCTACCCAGCAGGAGCTACAGAGAGATCTGCAGATTCCTCTTCTTTGTTTGGGGTTTGGAGGTGCCCAGATGAGGCCCAGCTGTGAAGCAATGCAGGCTGCTATGGGGCCTTGGGCCTTCTTTTGGAGGTTCTGGGTCTCTCTGACCCAGCTGCAGTTTGTTAGGTAATTTTCAGATTGCAAAGGGCCATGCCATTCATATGCAAAAGCCTCAGCACACAGCTTGGGTGGGGCGGGGTCTCAGGAAATCAACAGTGCGGAGCAAACAGCTATGGCTGATGCTCAGCGCTTCCCTAAGAGGCCCCAGGTCTCAGTGTCCCGCAGTAATCGCTGCAAACACCTCTGAGAGAAAGCCACGCTCGAGTTCCGACCGATGCCAAACAGTCCAGTTTCTCCCTGTATGAGTCTGGGTCCCCAGAGTCTCGCCTGGAACTGGAGTTCAGAGGGAGCTGGAGTTCAGTTTGGAGCTTGAGACTCCCTCCCAATAGAGAAAGACAACCGTGTCCTCAGTTGCCAGCCCTTTCCATGTGTGCCTCTGTACCTCTGTACTTTACTTCCACACCTCCTCTGAGTCTCAGTGTGCTTTTCTCTTTCCTTCTAGTTTTAGAATTTCCACTCAGCCACCCTTCCTGTGGTTCTGGATGATGTCCATTTTGTCTTTTAGTTGTATTTTTGAAGTGGTTGTGTGAGGAAGCAATTTCAGGTGTTTACCTATGCCGCCATCTTGGTTTTCCTTTCTGCTTCTTTAGTAGGTGGTCTTGGAAAAGCTCCTGTGCAGGGTGTGAGGGGTGAGCAGGAAGGATTAGAAGAGGGATTGGTGGGTGGTGAGAACAGTAGGTCTGAAGCTGGCAGAGGGGGAGGGAAATGGAACAATGGGAATGAAGGTTCCTGCAGCACCTATTCTTTCAGACCCTTACATGGTAGGTTATGGAAGCTGAGAGAGAAGAAGGCAGGTGCTTGTTTGGTCCTTTGGGCGGACACGAATGTGGAGCGGGGTGGGTGGTCAGGGGCACAGCCTTCTGAAACCTGGAGGTGGGTGCCTAAAGAGTCACCATGTCCACCTTCCCATTTTATGCTGCCTTGAGTACTGCCCAAAGCATGGGATGGTTGCCACTAGCCAGTGCCTCCTGGGCCTATTTAGAGCTCATCTGAAGAAACCAAGGAGGCCCCTCTACCAGCCAGGGCAGATATCCCAAGGATGTGGCATCTTAGAACCCAGGGAAGGTTAATCTCACTTCTTAAGTCCATCTTCCTGACTTCCAATTATGTATCCTATGGAGGTTTGATCATTCATTGAAAAATTTCATGATGAGAACCTCCTTTTCACACCACAGTGATAATAAAGGTGCTCTTCTCACTTCTTTCTTTCTAAAGCTGGTGAGCAGTGTCAGGACCCTGGAAGATGTAGGACAGGAGGGTCAGTCTTCCTTGGCCAAAAGTGGGTGTGCATCCCTGACTCCTGGCTTCTGTGCCAAGAGCTGGCTGTGGCTGACCCTGTCATGACAGTGCCCTAGACATTCAAGGGACTATGAGAATCTCAGGAGACAAATCAAGAGACTTGGAAACAAGCTCTGTCTTTTTTTTTTTTAAATATATTTTATTGAGTTTTTACAGAGAGGAAAGGAGAGAGATAGAGAGTTAGAAACATCGATGAGAGAGAAACATCGACCAGCTGCCTCCTGCACACTCCCCACTGGGGATGTGCCCGCAGCCCAGGCACATGCCCTTGACCGGAATTGAACCTGGGACCTTTCAGTCCGCAGGCCGACGCTCTATCCACTGAGCCAAACCGGTTTCGGCAACAAGCTCTGTCTTGACCAGACCCAAATTTACTTTCATGATGAAAAGCCAACTCTAAGCCTCATCATCTGTTATCCTGGGCATAGGACTTACTTAGAACCCAAGTTCTGCACTCACTCAAGACTTCCGTTCACCAGCTATCTGAGAAAGTAGGCTTTGGCTTTTGTTACACAGACCTGAAGAAATGAGTGTGAAGGTTGATTTCATGTGTCCATGTGGCTGGGCCATAGTCCAATGCTTTTTTTTAAATTTATAATATTTCCATTTAAATCAGCAGACTTTGGACAGAACCTACACAGAACCTAGAGACAGAACATGGCAAAAGATCCTGGACAGAAACTGGCCACAGAACTGGAGACAGAACCTAGCGAGAGAACCTGGCTGAAGAACCTAGAGACAGAACCTGCCTACAGAACCTGGATAGAACATGGCAAGAGAACCTGACTAGAACCTGGTGACTGAACCTGGCTGGAGAACCTGGACAGAACCTGGCAGGAGAACCTAGTGAGGGAACATGGCTACAGAACCTGGCTGGAGAACCTAGAGAGAGAACATGGACACACAACCTGGCTGGCGATCCTAACCAGAACTTCGCTGGAGATCCAGACCAGAACTTGGCTGGAGATCCTGGCTAGAGATCCTGGCTAGGCTGCTGATCAACTGAACGCTGTCTCCGTGTCATTCCTTCTTCGCCGACTCCGTCTACACCTTTGGGGACCCCTGGACCTGCTGGGGTTGGACCCCAGCAGTTTCTATTTCTCTTTCTCTCCCTTCCTCTCTCTAAAATGAATAAAAACATATAAAATATATAAAAAAATAAATAAATAAATAAATCAGCAGACTTTGAAGAAAGCAGATTGCTCGCCATAATGTGGGTGGGCATCACCTAAACAGCTGAAGGCTGCTATGAAGTGAATGTTTATGCCCCCTCAAAATCCACACATTTAAACCCAATCTCCAATGTGATGGTATTAGGTGGTTGTGACTTTAGGAGGTGATTGGATTATGAGGGTGAAGTCCTCATGAAATTCAGTGACCTTATAATAGAGATCTAATGAACTTCTTCACCCAAATGATAACAGCAAGAAGATGGCTATGAACTAGAAGTGGGTTCTCACTAGACACCAGATTTGCTGGTGCCTTGATCTTGGATTCCTGGTCTCCGAAACTGTAAGAAATAAATTTTTCTTTTAAGAAACATTGTTTACTCACCTATTTTATGGTATATTTGTCACAATAGCCCAAACTAAGACAAAGGCCTTAATAAAGCAAAGACCTACCTTCCCCCAAACAAAGGAATTTCTCTAGCAGAGTGTGTTAAAACTGGAACTGCAACTCTTCCCTGGGTTTCCAGCCAGTCGGTCCATCCTGTAGATTTTATTTTTATTTATTGATTTGAGAGAGAGTGGGAGAGAGATGTTTATGTATTGCTCCACCCATTTATACATTCATTCATTGGTTGACTTTATAAATAATATTTATTTAGTGCTTAATAATGTAAGCTTTTTGTTGTTGTTGGATATTTTTTCCATTGATTTTTAGAGAGGGTAGAAGGGAGGGGGGAGAAAGAGAGAGGGAGGGAGAGAAAGAGAGAAGAGAGAAGAGAGAAGAGAGAAGAGAGAAGATAGAGATAGAGAGAGAGAGAGAGAGAGAGAGAGAGAGAGAGAGAGAACACATTGATTCGTTGCCTCTCACATGCAACCCAACCGGGGCTGGGGATCGAACCTTCAACCAGGTACATGCTCTTGACCAGGAATCAAACCTGCTACCCTTTGATACACAGGCTAACACTAATCACTGAGCACACCAGCCATGGCTCATTGGTTGATTCTTATATGTGCCTGACTGGAAATCAAACCCACAACTTTGGTGTACTGGGAGGACACTCCAACCAAGTGAGCTACCTGGCCAAGGCTTGCCTATAGATTTTAGACTTGCCAGCCCCCACAATCATGTGAGCAAATTCCTTGGAATCAATCTCTTTCTGTATACATACACATGCGTTTGGTCCCATTTCTCTGGAGAATCCTGAGGTATACACTGAGGTATTTCCCTGTCTCTCCTCCAATCCTGGCCCACTGCCAGAAATCTTGCATTCTTTCCTCTAATTATCTCTGATCTCAGAAAAAATGTTAACCGAATGGTCCCTACCTGTCAAGGAGGACTTCAGGTAACTCACTGTGTCTCTTTCAGGGTTAACACGAATTTTTGACTGAGAGAATTATTTCCTGAGGGAGAATGAATGTCAAGGGCAGCTTTGATTTGCCAGAGTCCTAGATTATTGATCACCTGGCTGGTTTTGATGTTATTCCTCCCTTGAAAGGATCAGATCCTTGATAATCATTGTAGTGAATTGAATGGGGCCCCCATGAAGATCTGTTCATTGGAACCTCTGATTGTCACCTTAATTGGAAGAAGGATCTTTGCAGATGTAATTAAGTTAAGGATTTTTAGATGTGATCATCAGGATTGCTTGGGTTGGCTCTAATTCCAATGATGTGTGTTTCTAAGACACAGAGAAGTGTCATATGAAGACAGAGGCAGAGTTTGGAATAATGTGGCCACAAGCTCTGGGATGCCTGGCACTACCAGAAGCTGATGTGACAAATTGCTACAAACTTGGTGGCTTAAAACAACAAAAATGTATTCTCTCATAGTTCTGAAGGCCAGAAGCATGAAATCAAGGTATTTAAGGCAGTAGGGACAGATGCCTCTTTGCCTCCTCCAGCTTTGTTGGCACCAGCAGACCCTCAGCTTATGATCATGTCACTGTAGTCTGCCTCCATCTTCATATGGCTATCTCTTGTATATCCTCTCTTCTGTCATGTTTACTCATCTTAGAAGGACATTTTTCATGGGACTTAAGGCTCACCCAGGTAATCCAGGGTGATCTATTCTTAAGATCTTTAACTGGATTACATCTGAAAAGGCTCTTTTTCCAAATAAGGTCACATCGATAGGTTCTAGAGGTTAGGACATGGACTTATCTTTGGGAGGGGGGTGGTACACAACTCAACACACTGCACGTGCCTTCATCCCCAACCAGTTTCCCAGTGTCTTCTCTTCCTCTCCCTGGGGCCATGTTTCAATCTTATTTTGTTTTTTAAAATGTTTTTTATTGACTTTAGAGAGAGGAAGGGAGAGGGAGAGAGAGATAGAAACATCAATGATGAAAGATAATCATCGATCGGCTGCCTCCACTACTCCTACTGAGGATTGAGCCGCAACCTGGGCATGTGGGTATATTGAACTGTGACCTCCTGGTTCATAGGTCAATGCTCAACCACTGAGCCACACTGGCTGGGCTCAATCTAATTTTATATGCAGGTTGTGATTATTACTACTGCCTGCTTATACTAGGTTCTCAGAAATTTTGAATGAATGTTCTCTCTCCCAAGGTTATTTGCTATAACATGGGATTTGTTCCTAAGAGTGAAGCCTATGAAACTCCTGGGGTCTTCGTCGCTACTCAAGGAGGAGGGAATCACAGGAAGGGCACTCAGGAGCCGTGGCCATTGGTCTGAATGGTCTTGCATTACTCAGCTGATCAACCCTGGAGTCATGATATCTGGACCTTGACCCAGGTGCTCACAAGCCTCACGTTCTAATGCTTTCTGGCTCACCAGAAAATTGCATGAGCAAATTGCTTTTTGGTAAAAACCTCCTTCCTTGAATCTTGACTTTTTATAATGTGCTTCTGTGCTGAGAGCTATGTGGAAGGGCTTGGGAGGCAGGCTCCCAGATTTTGTGGATAAACTATGTGATGATTAGAAATGCATGAGAAGCCTGGCCAGTGTAGCTCAGGGGTTGAAGGTAAACCCATGAACAGGGTATCAGGGATCAATTCCCCGCCAGGGCACATGCCTGGGCTGTGGGCTCGATTCCCATTAGGGGGGCATGCAGGAGGCAGTGGATCAACAATTCTCTCTCATCATTGATGTTTCTATCTCTCTCTCCTTTCCTCTCTCTGAAATCAATAAAAACATATAACTAAAAGGAAAAAAGCAAAGAAAAGAAATGCATGAGAAGGCCTGTTGCCTGGGAGGGGGAAAATGGGTCAGATACACATACCTTGGCCTAAATTACTTCACGTTTTACGAGCCTCTGCACTTGATTTGCTTCAAAACGAGAGGCTAGAAGCAGTTACCTGACTCTTATCTCCTTGGGGTGTAGGAGCCTGCCTTTCTTGTGAGTGTGCCACTTTGCTGAGAGTTGTTTGCAATGTAGCATCAGGAAGATTCCATGCCCACAAAAAGTGGGCCTCATGGAAAAGTGCTCCAATCATATTAAAGTTTTGGTGAATACAGCCAAGTAAATTGATGTGCTCAATATATTTCTCTTTTTTAGACAATGAAGAATTTGCAAACATAAACCATCCAAAAGACACTTGAAGGTACTACAATTCTAAAACCCAACTTTGTGGGTGTTCCCACAGCTGTGGACTGGAGAAAACATGATGGGTGACTGCTGTTGAAGACCAGGTATCTACTGTCAGCTCCACTTCTCGGGATTAGAACACAAGTTTACTACAAACTGAGGAAGTTAATCATGGACGGGAACTGCAGCATTGCCACTTCCTGTGGCCTCATGAGATGTTCATCTAAAGCAGGTGTTTAATGACTATTGTCTAGTGTTTCACACCATTCCTCGCACTTCCATTCACTTTATTTTTTAATTTACTATTATTATTTTAATGTATTTTTATTTATTTCAGAGAGGAAGGGAGAGGGAGAGAGGGATAGAAACATCAATGATGAGAGAATCATCGATTGGCATGTCCCCTACTGGAGATCAAGCCCACAACCCAGGTATGTGCCCTGACCAGGAATCGAATGGTGACCTCCTGGTTCACTGGTCGATGCTCAACCACTGAGACACACTGGACAGGCTCCATTCACTTTAGACTTTTGTGAGTCTCCTAAAACAAGTAGAAGAAATGGATACTCCCTGTTGTAGACAGAGGAAATTGGGTACAGACAGGGTCTCTAAAATCACTTGGCATCCAGCCCCATCACCTGCAACAACCAACCAAAACCAGGCTAATTCCCTGAGGGTGAAGAAGGATGTCTCCAAAGATGTTCTTTGGGGCGGAGTAGGGGGGTTGTCTCTGGTTACAAATGTTTAGGATTTGAAGGCCGATGCATGAGAACATCCACCTGTAACAGAGAAATGCTTTGTCTAACTCCAGATTGTTCAAACCTGCTTTGTTTTGCATATAGACAAGCTAATCATTAAAGGAATTCTGCTTACAGCTTGAGTTTTTACAAAAGCAGCCCCTCCCATTCCCCCTACCCTTGACATAAAAGAAGCCTGAACTTAGTACTTTCTTAAGATGAATTTGAGGAACTACTAGGACTCCCATCTTCTCAATCATTTAACCTTTCCCGCCCAGCCAGTGTGGCCCAGTGGTTGACCACTGACCTATAAACCAGGAGGCCATGATTCAATCCCAATCATGGCACATGCCTGGGTTGCAGGCTCGATCCCCAGTAGGGAACATGCAGGAGGCAGCTGATTGATGATTCTCTCTCATTGTTGATGTTTCTATCTCTTTCCCTCTCCCTTTTGCTCTGAAATAAAAAATATATTTTAAAAGTAAAAAATAAACCTTACTGTAAACTGACATTTAAAAAAATTTTTTTAATTTTGAGAGAGAAAGGGAGAGGAATCGAGATATGGACATATTGATGAGAAAGAAACATCAAAAGACTGTTTCCTGCACACCCTCTATACTGGGGATTGAGCCCGAAACTTGGGCATGTGCCCTAACCAGGAATCAAACTGGTGACCTCTTGGTTCATAGGTAGATGCTCAACCACTGAGCAACACTGGCTGGGCCAAATTCTGACATTTTTAGTTTTGACTTTCTAAAGCATCAGTACATGGGCTTTGGGCCAGTAACACATCTGTACACATTCCTTCCCAGTGTTGGACTGGATTATTTAGATAATCTGCACACTGGAGTCACAAAGCTGACTGGTGGGTCCCTCTGCAGTGCCCACCACTGTGCACATGCAGAGTGCCCCGAATATGAAGCCACATGTCCATAAGGAGGTGTCCACCATCTTTGAATAAAATCCTAAGAACAAAGGCCGCTTTGGTCTTCTAGTTCCTAATTGTGTAATCTCCTTAGCTGCCCCAAATTGCAGCTTGTCAAAAGTACTAATGAGAGCAGGTATTCATAGGAAACTCGCATTCCAGGGTACATGCAGTTCTCATTGGGCAGCATTTCTGTGATACCAGCAAGCTGGTGTCCTTAAGTGAACAAGCCCTGGTGGTCCGCAGCCAGCACAGAAGGGCAATAGGGGCAGTGAGAAAGATGCCTAGGTTTCAATCTCCAGGAGGGGCGCATGTGGGAGGCAGCTTGAGTTTCATGGCATGGGGCATCGACATGAAACGTGCTAAGAATCCTGGACAGTTCAGCTCAGCTCAGCTCAGCTCAAGGTGACTGGCTGAGAGCTGGATGCACCCTAGTCTACAGAGGGAGGGCATGGAAGCTCTGGCTTTCGAACACCACTCCCGACATCACCCAGTACATCCCTCCCTTTTTGCTGTTCCTTGGTTGTATCTGTTATAATAAAAACTAACCATAAGGATAACACTTTCAGTGAGTTACTAGAAGTCATTGTAGTGAATAATCAAAGGGGTCTTTAGAACCCCCGTTTGTAGCCATCTGAGCATTAGTCCGTATGGCCCCCAAGACACCTTACTGGCATTTGAAGTGGGGTATCTTGTGTAGGACTTCATCTTCATCCTATGGGATCCAATGTTCTCCCAGATCATTAGTGACAGGATGAAACTGAGTTGTTTTGACACCCAATTGGTGTTAGAGTATTGGCATGAGGATAGCACAGGCTTTGCTTGGCACCTGGCCAAGCTAGCTTCTAAGGCCCTGCTCTGGCAGGAGCCAGTGCCTCTCAGGAAGGCAGACCGGACAAGGTATGCCTTATACGTCACATAACAAGGTTCCACTTCGTTTCAGACTTTGTAAACAGGAACACGATGAGGTCTCCATCCTTGATGACTAGTAGTGGGGAAAGTGTTGAGAGGTGCACCAGGTATCTCCTCCTGACAACATGGGTCTGCATTCACCCTCTCTGAGCCCCAAGACTGCCTACAAGCCACCGGGCTAACTTTGTTATAAGACAGAGTGTGTGTAAGCCAGAGGTCTCTGCTATTAACAGCAGCAGCTAGGTGAAAATCCCCACAGGGATGGAAGACTGCCTTAAGAATGTTGGAGCCCTTGGTCTTCCCATCTTGGTGGCCATTTTTTTATTTTTATTTTAAATTAAATCTTTATTGTTCAGATTATTACAGTTGTTCCTCTTTTTTCCCCCATAGCTCTCCTCCATCCAGTTCCCACCCCACCCTCTGCCCTTACCCCTCCCACTGTTTTCATCCACAGGTGTACGATTTTTGTCCTCTTCCTGTACCCCCACACCCCTTTCCCCCCCAATAGTCAGTCCACTCCCTTTCTATGCCCCTGGTTCTATTATATTCACCAGTTTACTCTGTTCATCAGATTTTTCATTCACTTGATTTTTAAATTCACTTGTTGATAGATACGTATTTGCTGTTCATAATTTTTAACTTTACCTTTTTCTTCTTCCTTTCTTAAAGAATACCTTTCAGCATTTCATATAATACTGGTTTGGTGGTGGTGAACTCCTTTAGCTTTTTCTTATCTGTGAAGCTCTTTATCTGATCTTCAATTCTGAATGATAGCTTTGCTGGGTAAAGTAATCTTGGTTGTAGGTTCTTGCTATTCATCACTTTGAATATTTTTTGCCACTCCCTTCTGGCCTGCATAGTTTCTGTTGAGAAATCAGCTGACAGTCGTATGGGTACTCCCTTGTAGGTAACTGACTGTCTTTCTCTTGCTGCTTTTAAGATTCTCTCTTTGTCTTTTGCTCTTGACATTTTAATTATGATGTGTCTTGGCATGGTCCTCTTTGGATTCCTTTTGCTTGGGGTTCTCTGTGCTTCCTGGACTTGGAAGTCTACTTCTTTCACCAGGTAGGGGAAGTTTTCTGTCATTATTTCTTCAAATAGGTTTTCAATATCTAGCTCTCTCTCTTCTTCTGGCACCCCTATAATTCGGATGTTGGTGTGCTTGAAGTTGTCCCAGAGGCTCCTTACACTATCTTCATATTTTTGGATTCTTTTTTCTTTTCTGGTTGAGTATTTTTTGCTTCTTTGTATTTCAAATCTTTGACTTGATTCTTGGGATCCTCTTGTCTGCTGTTGTATCTCAGTATATTATTCTTTATTTCAGTCAGTGTATGCTTAATTTCTAGTTGGTCTTTTTTCATATCCTCCAGGGTCTCACTAAATTTATCGGCGGTTTCTAGGAAATTCTTGAAAAACCTTATAACCATGGTTTTGAACTCTATATCCAGTAGTTTGCTTTCCTCCATTTCTGTCATTTGTGACCTGTTTCTTTGTCTCCGTATTTTTTATGCTTCCCTGTGTTGGTAGAGTGGCTTTGTGTGCTAGGTGTCCTATAGCTGTGCACAGTGGCTCAGCCTCCCCAATTACCTGAAGTGGACACTCTTGGTGCACCCTTTGTGGGCTTTGTGCATAGTCTTGTTATAGTTAAGCCTTGATTGTTGTAGGTATCACTGGGAGGAATTGACCTCCAGGCCAATTGGCTGTGAAAATCAGCTGTCTACAGTGGGAGAACTTCTGTGCTGAAGACACCCTTCTGGGGCAAGACTTGCTTCAGTGGGGCTTTGGTTCTCACTGAGTCTGCCCCCTGAGGGTGTCCCTTATGGATCTGAGGAGTTGTAATCTGGATGGTCCCACTCTGACCACTGGGTACACTGGCTCTTGGATCTCTAAGGAGGTGCTAATTTAGCCTCTTCCTGAGGCTACCCAGCAGGAGCTATTAAGAGATCTGCAGATTGATTCCCCTTCCTTGTTTGGGGTTTGGAGGTGCCCAGATGAGGCCCAACTGTGAAGCAATGAAAGCTGCTGTGGGGCCTTGGGCCTTCTCTTGGAAGTTCTGGTTCTGTCTGGCCCAGCTGCAGTGTGTTAGGTAATTTTCAGATTGCAAAGGGCCAGGCCTTTCATATGCAAAAGCCTCTGTGCATAGCTTGGGTGGGGCGGGGTCTCAGGGAATCAACAGGGCGGAGCAAGCAGCTATGGCTGATCCTCAGCCCTGACCTAAGAGGCCCCGCATCTCAGTGTCCCGGTAATCGCTGCAAGTACCTCTTAGAGAAAGCCGCCCTCAAGTTCTGAGTTCTGCCCACTGTCAGACAGTCCAGTTTCTCCCCTGATGAGTCTGGGTCCCCAGAGACTCACCCGGAACTGGAGTTCAGAGCAGTCGGGGGCCTGTGACTCCCTCCCTATTCAAAAAGACAGCTGCGTCCTCAGTTGCCAGCCCTTGCTGGGTGCGCCTCCGTACCTCTGGACTTTACTTTGGCAGTTCCTCTGAGTCTCAGTGTGCTTTTCTCTTTCCTTCTAGTTTTAGAAATTCCACTCAGCCAGCCTTCCTGTAGTCTGGATGATGACCGTTTTGTCTTTTAGTTGTATTTTTGAAGTTGTTGTGCGAGGTAGCAATTTCCGGTGTTTACCTATGCCGCCATCTTGGTTTCTCCCGGTGGCCATCTTTTTAAAAAATATATATTTTTATTGATTTCAAATAGGAAGGAAGAGGGAGAGATGGAAACATCAATGATGAGAATCATTGATCAGCTGCCTCCTACACACCCCCCACTGGAGATCAAGCCCACAACCCGGGCATTGGAATCCAGCCTTGATTGGAATCGAACCTGGGACTTTCAGTCCGCAGGCCGACACTCTATCCACTGAGCCAAACCAGCTAGGCCTTAGTGGCCATCTTTGCTGGAGCACCTAGTTCTGTGCAAATTTAGTGAATGCACATATGGTCAGACTTTTGGCTTTTTGAGCACAGAGGGTTAGTGAAGCCTTTATATCATGGCCAGAGTATCATCCTAATTTTTTAAAAAGCCAAGCCATTTTAGATAAATGGGATAACCAGATGGGAGACCAAGATAAATATGGTTTACCTATCCTCAGCCCCCACTCCCCCAACTGGGTGGGTCAATGTTTGCTGAAAATGCAAAGGGCTGGTAAAATTTCTGCAAGTTTATACTCTTTCTCACTCAATCTTCTTCTGGGAAAACACTTAAAAATATCCAGAAATATGCCTGGCTGGTGTAGCTCAGTGGTTGAGCGTTGACCTATGAACCAGGAGGTCAGAGTTTGATTCCTGGTCAGGGTACATGCTGGGATGCTAGCTCAATCCCCAGTGTGGGGCATGCAGGAGGCAGCCGATCAATGATTCTCTCTCATCACTGACGTTTCTATTTCTCTCTCCCTCTCTGAAATCAATAAAAAAAAAAAAATTAAAAATCTAGAAATCTCACTCTGAATTTACCTTCAGTGAGCTGGAGGCAGGTCCTGTCTCTTCTCAGAGCACACAGACACATTCAAAGGGGCTCCAGCTTAATTTGGATGGAGTAGACTTACCCTGACTCTCAGATGTGCCTTTTCTGACCAGCAACATTTTCTAGGCAAGTGTTCCAGCCCCTCCATATTTTGACAAGATGTAGCAACATAAGTTATCATCAAATCCCCTACATTACACTCTGAACTCTGCTTCTGGCAGAAAGGGAAAACCATCTTATGGGAGAAAAGTGACAGACTACCAAAAGTTTTATTTTGGGCGAAGGTTTTTTAATAACCTTTACCAACTTAGGCTCTTTGGGAGAATAAAGACCACACTCCCCAGTGGACTGTATCACTAAACATATAGCCCATTACTATTTTGTGTCCTACATTACAAAAAAGAAATGAAAAAAAAAAGTGACAGACCGATATCCAAGGCAGGCGTAGACTCATACCTTCTCACCACTGGTCACATCACTCAGCTAGGGGGAGAGGTTGGGAGAAAGGATATAGGACAATGGTGAGGTCAGGTTAACCAGCTATAGTGTGACAAGGAGTACCTCTGGTGTAGTGACTTCCTCTGTACTTTGGACAGGGGTCAGATCAGGTGAGCAGGCCATCTATCTGAGGCTTAAATGTGCCACAACACAAGGTGAAGTCTGACACCCAGAGGACTATTTTCATCCTTATACCTCAAGCTCACCTTGTCAGGCCAATCAACTATGTCAGCTGTGCAGCACATTACTTTTTAAACTACATGGAAAGTCTAACATGAATATTAATTCAGCAAGTTAATTTTTATTATGTACTTATGAGTTTTTGGAAACAATGTCCAGAGATCCAAGGAAGAGAGAGGGCAGATGCTTCTCAGATGTGGGCCTGCACTTCCATAGTAAGGTGGAGATGTAGCTTACCTGCCTGCCCATCCCCCAGGGAGGGAGTAAGTGGTCAGTTCTCCGGTGCCTGGAGGAGCAGGTAACCCCACTGGCCTCTTTGGAATGGGATGAACGGGATTTGAGCTACATCACCCTGGAGGGCTTCTGAATCCTAAGTGATTGACCTTCCAATTAGGTAGGTACTAGGTATATTGGGTCAGTGAGTGGGGGGTTCCCCACAGTATTCGGTGGGGACTCAAGACGCAGTCACATCCCCTTGGTGTTTTTTTTTTATTTAGGATCTGGTTTTACAGGTAAGACACAACAGTAAATGGGGCAATGTTCCTCCATTAGACAAATGTCTGAAGCAGATGGAGAACCATCTTCCAGCTGACAAGCCCTTGAGCAAGAGTGTATGAGGGTGGGGCAAATGCATAACCTGGCTTCTATTTGGAATTTCCTCCTCAATAGCCTTAAAGATTCACTTTCCCCTTTTTCCTGGCAGATCAATAAGAGGCAAACTATTTAGAAATTAAGAACCCCAATATTTATTTTTTGTTCAGGGTATGACCTAACAGTTTTATTGCATTTACTGCTCCTCAGGATGCAGGGATGTCTACAGTAATCAGAATTATAAAACCTGTGGCTCTTCCATTGGGTTTGATGGCATCTCATGTGACAACATAGGTGACAAGGAGCCTGGCTGCCTGCTGATGGACATACAAATAGCACAAAATGTCCACCTGGTGGCTTTGAATCAGCTACTGCTACTCCATAGTCCCTGTGCTTTCTTGACATTGAGCCTGGCCGATATTACCAGTCTTCCAGGAACAATAAGACCATGGTTTTCGTTGCTTGAGATTTCACAGCCAATGGTCACTCCCAATCCAGAACTCCAGGCCACGCACTTTCAAAGCTATGCTGCTTCCAGTGGAACGGACAACAAGCCAACCACAGCTTCTGTTGACTCATCTGTTAATCAGGGATGACCAGATAATTGCAAGACTATCTGCTGTTGTGGATTGAATTGTCTCCCCACCACCCCAAATTCATATTTATGTCCTAACTCCAATACATCAGAATGTGGCCTTTCTTAGAATATGGTCATTGTGGATGTTACTAGTTAAGACAGGAATATACCAGAGTAGGCATGGGGGCCCTGATCCAATATGGTGTCCTCATAAAAAGGGGAAATTTGGAGACAGACATGTACACAGGGACACGACATGAAGATGAAGGCAGAGATGGGTTAATATTTCTACAAGGAACATCATCGACTGAGAGCACCACCAGAACCTGGGGGAGAGGTGTGGAACAGACCTTCTCTTACAGGGAACCAACCCAGTGACCCCTTGACATTGGACTTCCAGCCTCCAGAACTGAAGCAATATATTTCTGTTGCTCTAAGTCACCCTGTTTTTGGTATTTTGTTAAGGCAGCCCTAGCAAATGAATATGAACAGCAGACTAAGTTACTATGTATGAAGAGCCCAACCTCACAGGAGGTTTATTCCACTGCCCCTCATCCAGACAACAGAACCCCCCACTGGGGCTGAGCTCCCCATTCCCGAACACAATGGGACGAGCAGGGGAACTTAAGTGCCTTTTGAATGATGACAACTGCTTCTACCCCACAACCATTTACTGGGTCCTTCAGGTACAAAAAAATGACATTTGAGCAGGGTGTGCAACAAATAAAATGTGGGCATTGCCCTCAGTGAACTCAAAATCCCTAATAAGCAGCTGCCTTCGCAAATAAAAGTATGACACAATTCTCCTTCGCAAGCAGCTGTACAGTGCCCCAGAGGCTTCTGACCCTGACAGGGCTGCCTGGTAACAGCGGGTGTTCTTTGGGTCAGCTGGTGACAGGGCAGGATTGGTGTGCCTGGCCTTGCTGCCCACATGCACTCCCTGCCTTTTTCTCGCCCACAGCTTCTTGCTCTCAGATGGGAAGTACAGTCACCCTAGAACCTCAAGATACGGGCAGGGGTTCAGACAAGGCAGCATGGGAGTATAGTGAGTTGGTGGCAAGGGGCAAACCCCAAATGGTCACTGCAGTTGGGGCAGTCCAGTCCCTTAGACCGCTTGGGAAGCACTGGACAGGAGGGCTCTCCTCTGACCCAGAAACACCTGGCGAGTCCAAGCTGGTTATGCACCTCCCTCCCTGCTTTTTGGCACAGCAGAGACAAAAGAAATGCTCAGTTGATCACTATCTCATTTCTACCTGAGAGCGAAGGGTGGGAAGGTGAGGTCTGTCCAGGGGCAGGTACGTCCCGGGAGTGCCTGGCGTCAGTCAGTAAGAGTTGAGAGCCTGCTTGGAGCGGCGTTTCATATGCAGGCGCTGGTGGCGCAGGAGGTCGGAGTTGTGCAGGAAGCTTTTGACGCAGTACCGGCACCGAAAGGGCCGTGCCCGGTCCTTACCGTGCACACTGCTGCGGTGCCTCGCCAGGTGTTCCGGTCGCTGGAACAGCTTCCCGCAGTCACAGCACTGGATGCTCAGCCGGGCCCGGCCCTCAGCCAGCGATGCATCAGGCCCCCCACCTGTGGACTCTGCCGCCCCCTGCTCGCTCCCAATCACCGGCAGGGGCCCGGTGGGCGGCAGGTGGACCCGCCTGTGGCAGAGCAGGTGCGAGTTGAGGCGGAAGCTCTTCCCGCAGGCGCCGCACCGGAAAGGTTTCCGGGCCTCGTGGGCTTCCAGGTGCCCGTCCAGGTCCTCGCTGTCACTGAACAGCTCCCCACATACCGAGCACTCGTGCAGCTTCTCCTGCTCCCTGCGGCTGCGCAGGTGTCGGATGAAATTGACCCTCCAGCGGAAGACCTTGCCGCAGTTGGGGCACACATAGGACTTCCCAGAGGTGTGCACCTCGCCCCCCACAGACAGGCCATTCTGCTGAGGCATGGGGGTGCCGTTTTGCTTCCCCAAGGGGCTCCGTGTCTCATTTGTGCAGTAGGGGCCCAGTTGGGAGTCTTCATCCCCAGAGCTGGATAGGACGATCTCGATGGTCACCTCTTCATCTAGGCTGTTCTTAGGGGGCGGTGGGTCATCTCCAGCTGCACAAAAGCAATGTGGAAGTCACTTAGAGTTGCTGATGGAATAGGTATGACATTGGGGGCTATGGGGAAAGGCGGAATGTATTTTGAATGTGAGGACATGAACTTAGGGGATCCGAGGGTGGAGTGCTAAGGGCAGAACTGCATCCCCCCAAAATTCCTATTATGCTTAAGTCATAACCCCAAATACCTCAGGATGTGACTATATTTGGAATTAAGGTCTTTCAAGAGTTAAGTTAAAATGAGATTATTAGAGTGGCTTGTAAGCCAACTGGCATCCTTCCAAGAAGATATTAAGAAACAGACACGTGGAATCTCAGGGAGAAGACAGCCGGCCAAGAAGACTTGCTGCAGGAGAAGTCCCTTTTGATACCTGGACCTCAGACCTCCAGCATTTTGAGAAAATCAATTTCTGTTGTTTGAGCCTCCTTAGAAGACTAATACAGTGCATACAGGATGACAACCCCTCAAATCAGCTAAAATGACAAAAAATAAATGCAATTTCTAAAATGGGGCATAAACAACCCTTAGTGCTCCTGTGGGCCATTTACACAATGTTAGGAATTATTGCTAGATGAGGTGGGATTCAGCAGTGAGCTCCAAACACCAGAGAAACAGTAAAATCAGGGAGTGATGAGTATAGAAGGGGGTGTGTGGGGGGACACAAACACTGAACCCCATGATAGGTACTCTTGATGTTTTCACTCTGCCCCTGGGGCTCCTGAACAGAAGTCGCTGACCCGGGGTGCACCGTGACAGGCTATGGGTGTCAGACTGAGGATCTGAATGTGAGCTGTCAAGCCCCAGGTTCGGGCTTGACTCCACATTGCCTAGCCATAGCCTGCCTTTTCTATGAAGTCAAAATTATGGGTCTGAATCTGTTGCATCTTATTTGCACATAATCCCTCCCATTTTTTTCTTTCTTTTTTTTTAAAAATTTTATGTATATTGTTTCGGCACATTTGTTTTTCACAGTTTTAAAATGCAACACATTTATTCATCTCCTTTTTGGTTTTGTCTTATAAGAAAGCTTCCCCATCCTAACATTGTAAGAATATATCCTTTATAATGCCTTTGTCTTTTGTTTTTCACATCTGGCTTCCTAGCCTCCCTGCTTTTCTCCTCAGTCCCTCCAGCTCACAGGGAACCACCCATCATCCACCCCCAGGCCACGCACAGCATGGCCACAGGCTTCAGTATCCCCAACCCCCGACTGAGCTCAATTCCCCTGACACGTTGGGCAACTTTCTTTCTCTTTTAAATTTTTTTCTGTAAAACAGAGCTAGGAATCAGAACTGCCTTTTGGGGTTACTGTTGAAGATTACAAATGATTTAATACATATGCAGGCACCCACCCTGTATATCATGAGGCTGCTATGGGCAGGCAGAGGCCAGAGAAGGCCGGAAGTGCACATGTGGCAACAAGCATTCATCTAGCCCCACTGAGATGGCCACCCTCATCCTGGGGAGGGGCCATCCTCAGTTATGCAAGGCCACTCTCAGCCTGTTGCAGGCACCTGAGAAAACCAGGAGTGAGGGAGCTCAAAGTTTTGGGGAAGGGGCTATTCTCCTTCTGGATCTGTTGTAAATGTAGAATTCCTTTTGTCTACACGTGACGGGGTGAACAGAAATAGCAGGGAGCCCTGCACAGAGCTAGGTGGAATTACCACAATGCCAGACAACTCTTTTTTTTTTTTCCTGAATCTTGGCTTCACCCCAGAATCACTGGAGAATTCTTTTTTTATTTTTTAAATTATTTATTGTTGAAAGTATTATGTCCCCCTTTGACCCTCTCCAACCCGCCCCCCCCCCGCCCCACACACACAGGTCTTCAGCACCCTACTGTTTGTGTTATGCATATATATGCATACAAGATCTTTGGTTGATTACCTCCCACTCACCCACTCTCCCCCACCTTCCCTCTGAGATTCCACACTCTGTCCCATGCTTCCATGTCTCTGGATCCACTCTGTTCATCAGTTTCTTTTGTTAATTACATTCCATATATGAGTGAGATCATGTGATACTTGTCTTTCTCTTATTTCACTTAGCATGATATTCTCCAGGTCCCTCCATGCTGTCTCAAAGGGTAAAAGATTCTTCTTTTTTACTGCTGCATAGCATTCCATGGTATAAATGTACCACAACTTTTTTATCCACTCATCTACTGATGGGCACTTGGGCTATTTCCAGATCTTAGCTATTGTAAATTGTGCTGCTATGAACATAGGGGATGCATACATTCTTTGCCAGACAACTCTTGCTCCAAAAGGCATCTTGGGTAAAAGACTGTACATGAGTCAGACCTCACAGCTGTGGAAAGTCTCATCACACAGTGGGTTTGAGTATGAACCAGAGACTAATATAATACTGTATGTCAACTGGAATTTAAAAAAAGAACCAGTGACTCAGGTTTGGTGTCTGGAAGAACACCTTAACCCCAAGGACATTAAAGATGGCCACACTGCCCGCTGGTGTGGCTCAGTGGTTGAGCATCAGCCCATGAACCAAGAGGTCACTGGTTTGATTCCTGGTCAGGGCACATGCCTGGGTTTGTGGGTTCGATCCCCAGAATCAGGTGTGTAGGAGGCGGCCTATTGATGTTCCTATCTCTCTATCCCTCGCACTTAAAATATTCCTCTTTCTCTAAAGATCAATAAAAACATATTTTTAAAAAAATGATGGCCACATTTCAGTCTTTGCCTCTGGACTTTTACCAACATGACCCTATGAGGCAGGTGGAGGACACTCAGAGTCCCTTTCGCAGGCATGCCACACTCCTGCTCTTTAGGTCCAAGACTTTGCCCAGGACTCTGGCTTTTGTGCTCAGGGAAGAAACATACCCCTAATGGCCAGTAGCACTGTGGTGCACCTGCTTCAACCTGCCAGGACAAGGCCAGGAGGGGAGGGTCTTGGGTTGGAGCTCAGCTGGGAGAGACCCTAGCAAAAGGGAACCCAGCACAATAAGCTGACAACTCACAGGAGCCGTCGGTCAGCAAGGACCTCAGAGAGTTCAATCCCTGACCGCACCCACACCAGCAAACGTGCATGCATACACCATACACGTTCACACTTCCACACACAACATACCAGACGCTATACACACACAACATGCACATGTACAAACCACACAGCAGATACCACATGTACTCATATGCTCACATATGTATCACACACCCCATACCCTCTCAGGCCCTCTTTACCTGGGCAGGTGCTCTGAGCAAGTGTCGTCTGCTCGCAGGCCTGGGACTCTGGTCCCTGTAGCTCATCCTGTTTTCCTCTTTCTTCGACCTGGAATGGCTGGAGACTTGGAAAGTCTTTCCAGAGAAGAAAATAGAAAGGTGGATTTGTGGTGCAGCTGTGGCACTACCTGGGGAGGCATCTTAACAGATGCCAGGCTGTGATCCAAGGGCAGCTCTGAGCTCCCTTCTTGGGCAGCGACTCAGTCAATGTTTGTGGAGCAAATTAATTTGCAGGCAAAAAGATTCTGAAGCTATATGGAGTAAGCATGAGTCCTGGATCTGCCTGTCGACTTGCCTGTGAAGAAGTGACTGCCACCCTTATGGTGATTTTCACTTCTGTGGTGGGATTTCCACAGGCCCCAGGACCCCTCGCAGATCCTGCCTCAACACAGTCTGCACAGAGCCTGCTGGGCTGACAGGACAGGGAGCTGGCCACCCCGAGGCCCTGCATGCTCGTCCAGGTGGGAATGAAGACCCACACTTGACTGTACTGTGCCAGCTCTAGGTCCTGAAGGGGAAGGAGTGGGGGCTGCTGTTGGAACCATACAAAGCCTTTTGTCCTGAAGGAGCAGGGTCTCAGGCATTATGGCAAATGGTTAACAACTTACACAGAAAGCCCAGATAGGGGGACTGGGAAATGCTGTTGCCAATGCTGTGCTGTTGTCAGCCAAGCCCCAGCACCCCGTGCCTTGGTTTCCTCACACTCGCAGCATGTGGTGGAAGGACTAGAGAACGAGACACCTGGAGGTCCTGCACTAGTGCTCCTTCTCTACCTAACCTATGGAGAATGTGACCTCACCTGTGGGTGGGCTGCTGGCTTGCCAGCAGAGCCCAGGTGCTGTTTATAGCAGAGAAGGATGTTCCCACTGTGTCCTAGTCCCTGGTTGATGAGTGTGATCCCACACCCACAAAAAAATATACCTACATTTTTTCTGGGAAAAGTCATGGAGGAGGCAAAACATGCTCTACTGAGACAGAGCCTGGGGTTACAGAAGGCTGCAGAGAGATGGCAGGGAGTGGCCCACCTCTGGCCAGCACCACCTACCACCCTACTCTGTCCACCCAGTGGTGGAATCATGACTCACCCAAGTAGGAGACCTGGGTAGCACCCTTGCCCTGGAGGTCCTGCAGCTCGGGAACACATGGCTCGTTCTCCTCACCCTGGGAGAGGTCCTGCTGGGCTGCTGGGTCACCTGTTCACAGAAAAGGGGAGGACACACATTCCTCAGTGAACTGGAGGGACGCAGGCCAAGCCATGGCAGTGACAGGGTGACGCAGGGCTTCAGAGAAACTGAAAAGCTTGAGCAAGCAGAGAGGGCGGGGAGGGGCATACTAGTGGGGGAGCTATGGGCTTGGGGCAGCTGTTGGCCCATGAGATAGAAAGCCAGAACTTCAGAGGCCATAGGATCAGAATAACAGAAGAAAAGTGGGGGCACAGGAACCTGTTATGTTTGGTTTCAAATGCAAAACAGCCAGTAAGCCTAATTTATATGTGATAGTGGCAGGTGAGGATCCTCTAAGTGCCCTCAGTGTCGCTGTGTGCAGGTGACCTCATGTCAGGGATGGAGGGTGGTCGGCAAATTCAGATGTGGGCCCCCAGCTCCCTGGTCTCAGGAGAGGGTTGGAAGGGCGTCTTACTTGGAGGCAGCGAAACCCCACAGTCCTCTCCAATGATGAACTCCCCGTAGAAGCCAGTCTGGGCAGGGTCTAGAAGGGACCAGTCCTCTTCCGAGAAACAGAAGATCATGTCCTCGAAAGGAGAAACCCGTTTCTGAAACTGCAGAACAACAGGGATGCCTCAGTCCAAGGACAAGCTAGGGAAGGGTCGCTGCAAACAAGGGAAAGAGCTGAGGCTGAGGGCACACACCTCCACTGTGTGTGCACGGGAGAGAGCAGAAAGCTGCTCTCCAGCCCTCGCCTGGGATCCACCTCCTTCCTATCTGGTTTGGCCAAATGCAAACCATGGTGACTCTAGTGGCCAAGATTGTGGGCAGGGCACACAGTCCCATGCAGCTAATGAAGGCCGAGACAACACCAGGCTCAGCCCAGCAAATGCCACGCCATTTCTAGAGTTTATTTTGCACATATGCAGTGTTAGGTCTGGATCAGCCTAGTCACAGCAGCACTGATAATCACAGATACTATATTATCAATACATTTTGATCATAGATAATAAAGACTGAAGATGCTGTTTATAGCAGAGAAGAATGTTCCCACTGATGGGCTCTCTGCCCATCACCAGAGCATGGATTAACTCCAGGACAGTCTGGCAGGTTCAAGCAAACTCCCATTAGGAGCGAGAGTCCTCTCTGCATGACCAGAAAGCTCTCCAAGCTGTGTGTCACATGATCTAGACTACTCAACGACAAAATGTCCAGAAGTCTGGATCACCAGCAGTTTAGCAGTGGGACCTGGGGTAAGGCATGGCTGGGAGACTTCGCTTAAACTTGAATCACAGACCATGGTAATATGTCAAATTAATATTAATTAATTAATTAAAAAATCTTTCTATGGAGAGTTTTTTTTTAATTGAGAAACTTAAGACTTGGATACATCAAATAAAACCAATTTCGGGGGGGGGGGGGGGAGGATCAAAACTCACAACAGGGAAAAAAAAAGTTAACACTGCCTGAGCTGTAGCAGAACCCAGAGAATACATTCTTTTAACTAAAAAATTCTAGGTGCTTCATAATCGACCTTTTGGTACTAAACGACCTATTATATTTGCAATTTGTGGTTCTTAGTGTTCAGGTCCATAGGGCAAGCTAGGAAATCTTCAAACCTTGAGCTGAATTTCATGACGGGGTATTTGGCTTCTGAACCGTTTTTTCCTTGCCTAAGAGGTAGCAGCAGCAACAATGCCCACCTGGGCAGCTTCTTTCTTGGCATGATGAGCCTGTAGAACTGCCACAGCTTCGTCCAGCTCAGAGCAGAGAGACTTGGGGAACTCCAGGATGTGCAGCAGCTCAGAGTTGTTGATCATTCCCATCATCTTTCCAGCCAGGTTCGAATGCATGGTTTGGATGAGAATGAACAAACGTTCGTCCAGCATCTGCTTCTGCTCCTGGAGGGGTGGGGGTTAGGGGGGTGCTGCGGCCAACATGGAGGCGGTCAGGGGCTCCTGCCCCTGCACATGGGCCACAGGCTGAGGTGCCTGCAGAGGTGGTATGGCAGGGAGAGGGCTGCAGACACTGGAGGCATACTTGTAAGGTGCAACAGACCGAGGAGCAGCTGCAGCCACAGCGGTGCGAGGTGCTAAGTTCTGCACAGCTGTGGGAACACCTCCAGACCGGCAGCTGTCAGTCAGCCCTTGCTGGGTGGCACCAGCCCCACCAAAGTCCATAGCCAAGCGGTCTGGGCACTCAGACCCGACTCTCTGAGTAGTAGTAGGGAGGCCAGGAGAGGCCGGATCATTACTAGTTGGAGCCAGATAGCGAAGAGTTGGACGAGGCTCAGACTGGTGTACAGCACTTGGCATTCCTTGGAAGCCTTGCTGCCAGCATGGACTAGGTCACATCTGTGCTAACTGGTTAGGTGTGTAATATGGAGGCCTTCTCTGAGCCTGTGGAACTGCTGGCATGAAGTAGCCACCAGCTGTAGGCTGGAACTGATTTAAGATGGCATTAGCAGGGAGTGCTCTCATTCCGGCCACCCTCCGCATATACAGTGGCTTGGAACCCATGATGCATCCATTCATCACAGTGACTGCTTTGGTGGCCTCTTCAGGAGATGAGAAGCCAACAAAGCCAAACCCCTTGCTTCTCCCATCCTCCAGCATTACCTTAGAGCTGGTGATGGATCCGAAAGGAGAAAACTTTCCATAACTTCTCATCGGCAATGGTGTTATCCAAGTTCTTAATGTAGAGATTCACCCCTGGTATCGACTAATTCTCTCTTGCTTCAGCTGTTCAAATTTCTGTTTTAACTTGGCCTGCCATTCCACTTTTTTCTGTGCACAGCCTACAAAAATGACTTTCCCACTGATTTCTTTTCCATTCATCTCTTCACAGCCATATTGGCATCCTCGTGTGTGTACACTTTTTAAATATATTTTTATTGACTTCAGAGAGGAAGGGGAGAGGAGAGAGAGAAACATTAATGATGAAAAAGAATCATTGATCAGCTGCCTCCTGCGCCCACTGGGGATTGAGCCTGCAACCTGAGCATGTACCCTTTACCGGAATCAAACCTGGACCCTTTAGTCCGTAGGCTGACACTCTATCCACTGAACCAAACCAGCTAGAGCTATCCTCATGTTTTTTTAACTCACAAAGCCAAAGTCTTTGGATTTCCCATCACCTTGACACTTAAGGTCTTACCAAACTGGCTGAACAGCTCTTTCAGAATCATCCACCTCTTCCCCAAAGTTTTTGATATACATATTAGTCAACTCCTTGGCTTTGGCCCCAAGTCCGGCTTCCCATTCTTTCTGAGACTTGAATCTGCCCACAAACACTTTGTGGTCATTGAGGAACATGCCGTTCATCTTCTCGACGGCCTTCTCTGCAGCCTCTTGGGTCTCGAAGAGAACGAAAGCATAACCCTTAGAGCCGTTCTTGTCACACACCACCTTGCAGGTCACAATGTTCCCCAAAGCAGAAAAAGTACCATAAAGTGCCTTGTTATCTATAGATTTTTCCAGGTTCTTGATGAAGACGTTTCCCACACCAGCTTTTCTCAAAGAGGGATCCCTTTGAGATCACATGATTCGGATTGGCTTTCCCTTAATCACATCAAAGTTCACAGTATCCAAGGCCCGCTCAGCGCCAGCCAGCTGCTGGAAGTTGGCGAAGGCATAACTCAGCGAGCAGCAGGTGATCCCATTGTGGCAGACCCGGGTGGAAGCCAGGCCCCACAGGGCTGAACTCCGCCCCCCCCACATTGACCTCCCCCCGGCCTCCCCTACCCCCTGGCACTTGTCCTTGTCCCCTCGAACCTAAGTGTCTTGCGTCTGTTGGTTGTGCTTATATGCATGCATACAAGTCCTTTGGTTGATCTCTTACTCCCATCCCCCCAGCCCTCCCCTACCTTCCCGCTGTAGCTTGACAGTCTGTTCGATGCTTCTTTGCCTGTCTATTTTTGTTCAAGAGTTTGTAATGTTCTTTATTATCCATAAATGAGTGAGATCACGTGGGCTTAACTTTTCATACAGCATGGCCTCAGTGACATCCCTGTGCAAGTTACCCACATACAGGGAGGCCATGGGGTAGCTGCTGGTGGCAGCATTCATCTCCTCAGCCCTCAGGACCCCAAGCCCTGCCAGGACTTCTTACAGGGCCCACAAAGGATAAAAGGGGTTCTTCCCCAAGCAGCGCGCAACTGGCTCACAGGTGGCAGAGCAGGAGGGACCCAGAAGTTTGGGGTGGCTCACTCGAGACTATAGGACCGCAGACAAAAGGCTCTCAAAAACAATATGGCTCTCCCTGGGAGCTTGTAATTTTCAGCTCCAAATTTCCAAAATAAATGTATTAAAATGGGGACTTTCCTCCAAGTTACAAAAATTCTTAAAGGGCCAGCCGAACGGTGCCCACGCAGCCTCTGGGATATGTGTTTCTCTTTAAATATAGGCCCCGGGCTGCTGACACTATAAGATTACAGCTGCAGAAGAGGGATGCAAAATATTTGTCAGTTTGCAAGCCTGGGGGGCCGAGCGCGCAGCTGCCTTCACACGGGCTACCATGGGCAGCGCGGACACGTGGTGCTCAGGGAGGACAGTGTGGGGCTGCCACGAGGCTGGGGTGTGGACACGCGTCGCCCAGGTGCAGTGGAGGCGGCAGGCAGGCCAGAAGCGTGCAAAAGTGACTTCCCTGTAGGTTCGAAGAGGATTCACTTTTTCTTTCTCTCTTTTTTTTTCCTTTTCCAGATTTTAAAGCGTTTTCGAGGTTTTTTTGGTTTTGTTTTTTTAATTTTTTCTTTTTTCCTTCAGGCTACTGAGCCCAAAAGCAGCAGAGACTGTGGCAACCCAGGGCGGAGAGCTTAAAATATATTTTTATTTCAGAGAGGAAGGAAGAGGGAGAGAGAGGTAGAAACATCAATGATGAGAGAGAATCATCGATCAGCTACCTCCTGCATGCCACCTACTGGGGATCGAGCCCACAACCTGGGCATTTGCCCTTGACCAGAACCGAATCTGGGACCCTTCAGTCCACATGCCAATGCTCTATCCACTGAGCCAAACCAGCTAGGGCAAATTAATTTTAAAAATGGTGACATATCCATATTATATGAAAAGGCCATAAAAATAAAGAAGTCCTTTACAAAATGGAAATAGATATTTGCCCATTGAAGCATGAAGTTATTTGGGTCTCAAACTTCCTATAAATATTAATATGACAATAAATTGATAACAATAAATGTCACTAAAAAATTATTCACTTTGTTTGAAATAATCTGGAACCTTGATTATTTGAAAGAACATGGAGAACATGCAGAACACCTGGTCTAGCTGACATTTCTGTTCATACTGTCTAATCCGAGAAGAGCAAACACACAGCATATCTCCACTAAGTATGTCACACTGTACGTGTATATATGGTTGCAGGAACTGCGTGCATGTACATTCACTAGATATTGGCAGGTGTGAATGAAGCAAAATTATACCTATTTTTTTGGTCAGATTGACAAAAAATGTGTTCCATGAAATGAGAAAGGCTAAAAATTGTGGCTCTAGATCAGTGGTTCTCAACCTTCCTAATACCGCGACCCTTTAATACAGTTCCTCATGTTGTGGTGACCCCCAATTTCACTGTTACAAATTGAACAAAATTAAAGCATAGTGATTAATCACAAAAACAATATGTAATTATATATGTGTTTTCCGATGGTCTTAGGCGACCCCTGTGAAAGGGTCGTTCGACCCCCAAAGGGGTCGCGACCCACAGGTTGAGAACCGCTGCTCTAGATGATCACCAGTTACCCGGATGGTTGCTCTGGGGCTAGGATCAGGTGTGTGTGGGGGGAACAGGCTGGGAAAGGACAGTTTTCAACGAATATCCTTTGGACTCTTCCTCCCCTACGTACATAGTTGTTTTCACATTAACCCAGAGACAGCAGAGAGTAGAACAATGAGCATAAAGGGCCCAGAACCCTTCAACTAGATTTACTAAGTTAACATCTTGTCTATCTGTCACATTTCCCCTGTCTCTCATATATGATGGGTGGGCATGTTCCCTCATCCCCTGGGTCACTGGGGACTTAAGGCATTACGATACGTTGCTCCAATTAAGTGCCTGCATGAATCTTCTAAGAAAAAGGTTATTCTTCCACATCAGCACAATTTCTATGGCACTGTGACTCTGCACCCAGAGGATATGTGGCAATGCCTGGAGACACTGTCACTACTGGGATGGGTACTACAGACATCACAGGGATGGAGGCCAGGGACGCTGCTCAACACCCCACAGTGCCCAGGACAGCTCCACGTGACAAAGAACTGTCAACCAAAATGTCAATAAAGCCGTGGTCTAGAAACTGCTCTATAACATCAGAAAAATTTAACATGGGTTCAACAATAACATTTAGTATCTTTTGAACTATGAAATAGTATTACTTTATCAAGGTAAAGAATTATGAAGACTTCCAAAGGTGACCATGACAAGAAGTCAAGATTGGAAATTGCTGGGTCAAAGCTTTCTAATGGGCCCTAGAAATCTTGTTAAACGTGTCTTTAAATGTCAATCATCAGGTATACAAGTGAAATCCAACAGTCTTATGTTTACACTAGAGGCCCGGTGCATGAATTCGTGCACAAGTGGGGTCCCTTGGCCTGGCCAGCGATCGGGGGCGATTGGGGCCGCCAGCCGGGGAGGGGCTGCAGGAGGGCTCCAGGGTATGTCTGGCCCGTCTCACCCGGTCCCGATCAGCTGGACCCCAGCAGCAAGCTAACCTACCGGTTGAAGTGTCTGCCCCCTGGTGGTCAGTGCGCGTCATAGCAACTGGTGGAACGGTCAGACGAATGGTCGGACACTTAGATTACGTTTTTATTATATAGGATGACAATAGTCATGGGCTTACAAACACTTGTTTTGTTTTGCCCAAGCCCATCAGGAAAAAGATGAGATTAAGTGTAATATTCCCATGGGTCCTTGGAGAAATTTCTGGACAATTGGGGAGAAAGTAACAGAAGTACACCCTGTGACTCATTAATTCCATTTCTAGGACATTTTCCTAAAGAAATCATGAGGATGAATGCAAAAGTGTGTGCAAAAGAATGTAGAAGATAATGTTTGGTAGAATCGAGATTTTTTTTCTTTATGCCTTTTTCTGGTGTCTGAAGATTTATCCTAAGCATGGAACATTTAAGTTTCATTAAATGTTGAAACAAAATACCCATGCACCCACCTCTAAGATACAAACAATGTAGACAGGCTGCAGTCTTTGCTTCAGGTTTTCCTTGAAAGGTGTGGTGTTTAGGTCACAGACTGCACTGGGTTGAACTCTGAGCTTTTCCTGCCCCCAGTGCCACCTGCAGACCTCCCCAGAGGGAGGTTGCCATCTGGGTTTGGTGTAAATATTAGTGCATGCCTTTTAAACTCTAACTGCATCTCAATATAACTTGAAATGATGTCACAGCACTGTTTTGTATGGTTTTAAATGTTGAACTTGACTCACATTCCCATTCTGTTTAAGACTTATTCATGTGCATACATGTTGGTCTAGTTCAGTGGTCAGCAAACCGTGGCTCATGAGCCACATGTGGCTCTTTGGCCCTTTGAGTGTGCCTCTTCCACAAAATACCACATGCAGGTGCACACGTACAGTGCGAAGTTGACTTAAAACTTTAAGTAAAGTTTATTAAGTTAATTTTAGGGACCATTGTGGAGTGAAAGAAGATGTACTGTCGAGGGTTGAGAAAGGTATGTTGAGATGGTGTGGACATACAGAGAGGATGAACGAAAGGAGATAGATGAAACAAGTATACAAGACCAGTGTGGATGGGAGCGTTGGCAGGGGTCGACCTCAGCGAACGTACCTCAATCAGATTGAGGACGACGTTTTTAACAAAGGCCAGCTTAGGAGTACCCTAATTAAGTTAATAACAATGTACCTACCTATATAGTTTAAGTTTAAAAAATTTGGCTCTCAAAAGGAATTTCAATTGTTGTACTGTTGATATTTGGCTCTGTTGACTAATGAGTTTGCCGACCACTGGTCTAGTTCATTAACTTAAACTAATGTGTAGAATTTCAGAGTGCAGTAATTTCACCCATTCTTTTATCAATGTTTAGGTTTTTCCCAGGACAGATGCTCCTCAGCCAAGATGCGGTTGCATCCTGATAAATCTCATTGTAAATTGAAAATATCCTAAGTCGAAAATGCGTGAAATATCACACTGTGATCACTTGGCTGACAGGGTCTGTGCTCACTGCCCTTCCCAGCACCATGAGAGGGCATCCTTCTGCATTTGGCCAGCCCATGAAAACACCTAATTTCAAAATCCGAAACACCATTTTTATTATATGTCTATCACTCTCCTACCATAGTAAAGTTGAGCCATTCTAAGTTGGGACCGGCTATACTTTGCTATTACAAGCAACAGTTCAGTGAACTCTCTTTTCTGTCTCCCAGCCCATGTGTAAGTGTTTCTAAGTAGGAGAGTTACTAGACCACGGGGAGACACGTCTTCACTGAAGTGACACACCGCCACACGGTTCCTCAAGGGGAGGCACCAGCCAGTACTGGGGCTGTCAAAGGTCTATGGTTTTGGCTCCTTGGTGGGAATGAACTTTTATATTAAAAATTCTAAATGTGTTATAATTACTTAACAGTGGTATAACTAATCAGTAACATTAGTGGTATAGAACAAACTTCAACAAAATGTTTAACAAATTGGTATAGTGAGCCTGGCTGGCATTACTCAGTGTTTGAGTGTCAATTTATGAACCAGGAGGTCATGGTTTGATTCCCAGTCAGGGCACATGCTGGGGTTATGGGCTTGATCCTCAGTATGGGGCATGCAGGAGGCAGCTCACCAATGATTCTCTCTCATCATTGATGTTTCTATCTCTCCCTTCTTATCTGAAATCAATAAAATATATTATAATAAAAAACCCCCCACAAAAACAGACCATTTTACAGTAGCATAAAAAAAACCATGGAATTCTTTTTTGTTGCTGTTTAAATATATTTTTATTTAAATGTCTCCTACTGGGGGTTGAACCTGCAACCTGGGCATGTGCTCTTGACCAGAATTGAACTTGGGGCCCTTTAGTCCATAGGCCAACGCTCTATCTACTGAGCAAAAACAGGCCAGGGCAAAAACCATGGAATCCTTAAGGAAAACGTGTACATAATATGTGTCCCACTTGAACAAAAAGAAATGAAGGATTTAACAAGATGTCAATTTGGCCCACAACACCCTATAGGTTCAGTGCAATCCCAAGCAAAAACTTCAGGAAGATTCTAAAATTTATATAGACGTGCAAAGCACTTAGAAGCAGCCAAAAGAATTTTGAAAACTGGAGGACGCACAGTACCCAATTGCAAAACTTACTATACCACTAACATTACAGTAATAATGACATAAAGGATCAAAACAAAGCTCAACTGAGGTTGAGCCCAAATGTTCAGACATATGTGGACAACTGATTTTTGAGAAGGGTGCCAAGGAATTCAACAGGGGAAAGGAAAATCTTTTCAGTGAGTGGAGATAAACAATTAAATATCAAGGGGGAAGAGCAAGGATCTGAAACCAAAATTATTATATCCAGCAAGCCTATCATTCAAAATAGATGGTGAAATAAAGAGCTTCCCAGACAAAAAAGGCTGAAAGAATTTATCACCACCAAAACAGCACTACAAGCAATGCTAGAGAGACTGCTGTAATGACAAGAAATAGAGAGAGGAATGTAGGCATAAAGAATTAAAATTGCAATAAATAAGTACCTAACAATAATAATCTAAACTGTAAATGGAATAAATGCTGCAATCAAAAGACATAGGGTAGCTGAATAGATTAAAAAACATGACCCAACTATATGATCTCTATATAAGAGATCCACCTTAGAACAAGTCTCACACAGGATGAGAGTGAAGGGATGGAAAACAATTTTCCATACAAATAGAAATGAAAAAAAAAAAAAAGCTGGGGTAGCAATACACATAATATCTGACAAAATAGACTTCAAAATAAGGCCATCACAAGAGACAACAAAAGTCACTACATAATACTAAAGGGATTGATCCAGCAAGAGAATATAACTCTGGTAAACATATATACACCCAATATAGGAGCACTTAACTATATTTAAAAAAAAACTTCTAGAGGACTTTAAAGGAGAGACTGACAGCAATATATCCATAGTAGGGGATTTTAACACACCACTGACTTCACTGGATAAATATTTCAGACAAAAAATTAACAAGGAAACAGTGACACTAAAGGACACACTGGATCACATGGATTTAACTGACATTTATAGAACATTTCACCCCAAAGATGCTGAATATACATTCTTCTCAAGTGCACATGGGTCATTCACAAATATAGAACACATTTTAGGACACAAAACAAGTCTCTATAAGTTCAAGAAGACTGAAATCACACCAAACATTTTTTTCAGAACACAGTGGAATGAAATGAGAAATCAATTACAGTAAAAACACTCCAAAACATTAAAACACATGGAGGCTTAATAGCATGATATTAAACAACTAGAGACCCAGTGCACAAAATTCATGCACTGGGGGGTTGGGGGGCAGTCCCTCAGCCCATCCTGCAGTCCAGAACCCCTTGGGACATGTCCAACTGCCTAAACTGGCAGGAGGCCAGGGAGGAGCCCGAATCGCTCGCGCTCATCCTGGCCTGCTGTGCCTGCTGCCACAGCGTCGGGAGAGGCTCCTGACCTTGTGGCAGCTGCGCTTGCCAGCCACAAGCCCGGCTTCTGGCTGAGTGGCACCCCTGCTGTGGGAGTGCACTGACCACCAGGGGGCAGCTCTTGCGTTGAGCATCTACCCCCTGGTGGTCAGTGCGCATCACAGCGACTGGTTGTTCCACCGTAACACTTGTTTAGGCTTTTATTATATAGGCTAGAGGCCCGGTGCATGAATTTGTGCACCATCAGGCTGATGGACTCCACCAGTGCATGACTGGGGCTGGGGAGGGATGCGGGAGGTTTGCCAGCCGGCAAGGGGCAGCGGGAAGGTTCCAGGGCATGTTCGGCCTGTCTCATTCAGTCCTGATGGGCCGGGCCCTGGCAGCAAGCTAACCTACCAGTTGAGCATCTCACCCTGGTGCACATGATAGCGAGCAGTTGAGCAGCTGTAGAATATCATTAGCATATTATGCTTTGATTGGTTGAACAGCCCACTGGTCGACTGGACACTTAGCATATTAGGCTTTTATTATATAGGATGAAACAGATACTAATGAGATCAGGAAAAAAATAAAAAACTTCCTGGAAACAATGAAAATGAACACACAACAACACAACATCTCTGGGATTCAGCAAAAGCAGTCCTGAGAGGGAAGTTCATAGAACTACAGGCCTACCTCAAAAAACAAGAAAAATTAATAATAAACTATTTAACCCTACAACTTAAAAAATTAGAAAGAGAACAACAAGTAAAGCCCAGAGTAAGTAGAAGGAAGGAAATAATAAAGATTGGAGCAGAAATAAATGACACAGAGACTAAAAAACAATACAAAAAATCAATGGAAGCAAGAGCAGGTTCTTTGAAAGGATAAACAATATTGATAAACAGCCAGATCATCAAGAAACAAAGAGAGAGGACCCAAATAAATAAAATCAGAAAGGAAAACAGTGAACTGACACCACAGAAATACAAAGGATTATAAGAAAATACTATGGACAACTACATGTGTACAAGCTGGACAATGTGGATGAAATAGACAAATTCCTAGAAAAATATAATCTCCTGAAACTGAATCAGGAAGAATCAAAAAACCTGAATAGGCCAATAACAACTGATGAAATAGAAGCAGTAATCAAAAAATTCCTAGCAAAGAAAATCCCTGGTCCAGATGGCTTCACGGGGAAGTTTTACCAAACAGTCAAAGAAGAACTAACACCTATCCTCCCAAACTATTCCAAAAAATCCAAGAGGAAGGAACACTTCCAAGTTCTTTTTATGAGGCCAGCATGATGCTAATTCCAAAACCAGATAATGACACTACAAAGAAACAGAATTATAGGCTAATAACCCTGATGAACGTAGACACTATTATCCTCAACAAAATATTAGCAAATCTGATCCAGCAATATATTAAAAAGATAATACACCAAAACCAAATGGGATTTACTCCAGGGATGCAAGGCTGGTACAATTTTCACAAATAATAAACCTGATACATCACATAAACAAACTGAAAGACAAAAATCACATGATCATATCAATAGACGCAGAAAAAGCATCCAAAAAAATACAACACCCACTTTTGATAAAAACTCTCAGCAAAGTGGGAATAGAGGAAGCATATCTCAACATAATAAAGGACATATATGACAAGCCTACAGTAAACATCATACTCAATGGCAAAACCTAGAACCATTCCCTAAAAACAGGAACAAGACAGGGATGTCCACTTTCACCACTCTTATTCAACATAGTACTAAAAGTCTTAGCCACACTGATCAGACAAGAAGAAGAAATAAAAGGCAACCAAGTTGGAAAGGAGGAATTATTTGCAGATGATGTGATATTATACATAGAAAACCCTAAAGGCTCCACAAAAACCCCTCTCTAGATTTAATAAATAAATTTGGCAATGTACCAGGATACAAAATCAACAGCCCAAAATTGATGTTTTTTTAATACATCAAAAATGAATTCTTAGAAAGAGAAACTAAACAAACAATCCCATTTACCACTGCAGCAAAAAAAATGAGATTCTTAGGGATAAACTTAACCAAGGAGGTGAAAGATTTGTACTCGGAAAACTACAGGACGTTGGAAAAATAGAGGAAGATATAAAAAGTTGAAGAATATACCGTGTTCATGGGTTGGTAGAAGTAACATCATTAAAATGTCCATACTACCAAAGGCAATCTACAGATTCAATGCAATTCCTATTATAATACCAACACCATATTTCACAGATCTACAACAAATACTCCAAAAATTTATATAGAACCAAAATAGGCCCTGAATAGCCACAGCAATCTTGAGAAACACGAACGAAATGGAAAGAATCACAATACCAGATATGAAGTTATACTACAAAGTCAGCATAATCATAACAGCCTAGTACTGGCACAAGAACAGGCATATAGATCAATGGAACAGAACAGCGACTACAGAAATCGACCCAAGCCATTATGCTCAATTAATATTTGACAAAGGAGGCAAGAACATACCATGAAGTCAAGACAGTCTTTTCAATAAATGTGTTCGGAAAATTGGACAGATACATGCAAAAAATGAAACTAGACCAGCAACTTACACCATACACGATAATAAACTCAAAATGGATAAAACACTTAAATGTAAGTTGTGAAACCATAAAAATCCTAGAAGAAACCAAAGGCAGCAAAATCTCAGACATTCCTTATAGGAATATGGTTACAGATACATCTCTTAGGGCAAAGGAAACTAAGGAGAAAATAAACAAATGGGACTATATCAACATAAGAAGCTTCTGCACAGCAAAAGAACCCATCAACAAAATCAAAAGGGAGCCCAGTATATGGGAGAACATATTTGGCAATGATACATCTGATAAAAGGTTAATATCCAAAATATATAAGGAACTCATACAACAACCCAATCAAAAAATGTGGCGAAGGACCTAAATCAGTGATGGCAAACCTTTTGAGCTCGGCGTGTCAGGATTTTGAAAAACCCTAACTTAACTCTGGTGCCGTGTCACATATAGAAACAGTTTTATATTTGCAACCATAGTAAAACAAAGACTTATATTTTTGATATTTATATTATATATTTAAATGCCATTTAACAAAGAAAAATCAATAAAAAAAAATGAGTTCGCGTGTCACCTCTGACACGCATGTCATAGGTTTGCCATCACTGACCTAAATAGACACTTTTTGAAAGAGGACATACAGAGGGGCCAAGAGACATATGAAAAATGCTCAAAGTCACTGATCATCAGAGAGATGCAAATTAAAATGACAATGAGGTATCATCTCACACCTGTCTATCATCAACAAATCAACAAACAACAAGTGCTGGCGAGGATGTGGTGAAAAGGGAACCCTAGTATACTGCTGGTGAGAATGCAGACTGGTGCAGCCATTATGGAAAACAGTATGGAGTTTCCTCAAAAAATTAAATATGCAACTGCCTTTTGACCCCAGGATCCCACTTCTAGGAATATATCCTAAGGAACCCAAAACACCAATCAGAAAGAATGTATGCACCCCTATGTTCATAGCAACACAATTTACAATAGCTAAGATCTGGAAACAGCCCAAGTGCCCATTAGTAGATGCGTGGATAAAAAAGCTGTGGTACATTTATACCATGGAATACTATGCAGCAGTAAAAAAGAACAATCTCTGCGGGGGGTGGAGGGTGGGCAAGAAAAGGAAAACCAAAGAACTTATATACTTTTATGCATAGCCCATGGACATGGGCCATAGTGTGGTGAAGACCTGGAAGGGTGGGTAGGGCCTGGGAGGAGCAGGGAGAAGGCGGAGAGAATGGAAGATATTTGTAATACTATCAACAATAAAATATGTATTTTAAAAAATTAAATTAAATTAAAAAAAAAAAGAAGGATCTCTTACCCTTTGAGACAGCATGGAGGGCCTGGAGAGTATTATGCTAAGTGAAATAAGCCAGTCAGAGAAAGGTAAGTATCACATGATCTCACTCATATGTGGAATCTAATGAACAAAATAAACTGACAAACAAAATAGATCCAGATAAGTAGAATCATGGAACAGAATGAGGAATCTCAGAGGGATGTTGGGGGAGGGTGGGTGAAGGGGAAGAGATCAACCAAAGAACCTGTATGCATATATTCGTAACTCATAGATACAGACAATAGGGTGGGGAAGGCCTGGAATGGGGGGCAGGGGTGGGTTAGAAGCGGCCAATGAGGGGGAAGGAAAAGGGACACAAGTAATACTTTCAACAATAAAGAATTTTTTAAAAACAAAAAGAATAATAAAGCTATAGAGAGACAGAAAAAAAACTATAAATTATACTCAAATTTTATAAATGTCATATTAAAAATTACCTAGGAACCCTGCCCTGGTGCTCAGCGCTGTCAGGAGCCCTATGTGGCACACTACTTCGATGCCACCCCTGGAAGGACATGACTCAGCCCAGCATTCCCACCAAAACATGTGACTTGAACCTCAATAGGAATTAAATCTTACTAAGGTCTAGTCTTCACTCTTCAGAATTATTGATGCCATGACAAACATGGACACCCCAAGGAGGAAACACTGGAGCCAGGATAAAGAAATGAGAAGCACAACCCTGGTGTATGTTATTTAAATGTTAAATTTCCAGAATATGACACACACACTAGTAAGTCCCTACTTAACATTGAAGATAGGTTCTTGGAAACTGTGACTTTAAGCAAAACGATGTATAAGGAAACCAATTTGATCAGGGGCATTGGCATAAACTAGACCAAGTTCCTATGGCATATTTCTGGTCACAAAAAAATCACCAAATTTCTAAATGAAGACCCAAAATACTTCCCATATCAAACACTGAAATAAATGTGAGCTATACAGACATTTAAGAAAGATTAATAAGAACAATTAAGAACATGACTTTCCCACATGCTGACTCAGGGTCATGGTGGCCAGAGTGGAGCCTCTCCGGCAGGTTGGCCCTGGCAGGGCCCACTAACCCTGGACAGGATGGCCTTCTAGTTCTTCCATCACAGGGTACTTACACCCACCCACACTCAAACTACAATGAGGTAGACACACCAATTGCCCTCATGCACATCTATGGGACAAGGAAGGAAAATGGAGTCCCCAGAGAAAAGCCATGCAGATGTGGGGAGAATGGGTCAACTCCATATGGAAATCGATTCTCTCTCCACATCAACGTTATAATGGCTGATGTGGCTCAGCGGTTGAGCGTTAACCTATATGACCCAGGAGGTTAAGGTTTGATTCCCAGTCAGGGCACATGCCCAGGGTTGTGGGCTCGATCCCCACTGTGGGGCGTGCAGGAGGCAGCCGATCAATGATTCTCTCTCATCATTGACCTTTCTCTCTCTCCCCCTAACTCTGAAATCAATAAAAATATATTTGAAAAAAAAAAAGGGTACTGAATGATACAACTTTATTCGAGAACCTGCTGTATTGTGGTTAGGTAAGCAACCACACTAGCTTTTAGAAAATATGCTCCCATATGAATAGAGAGACACAGTCTCTAAAAATTCAGGAAAAAATGTATGCAGAGGCAAGAGGTGAAACAGACAGGGAAGGGGAGAAAATGAATATACAGAAATTAAATGAATATACAGAAGGGCATTTGGAAATCTCTGTCCCATTCTTATAATCTCACCAAGTTTGAAATTAATTCCAAAAAAAAGTTAAAATAAATAAATAGTATATTTCAAAAACAAACAAACACAAAACAGTGAATAAAGAAAACAATGAAATATAGGAAAGAATACACATTCTGCCTCAGTTGGTCTGGGGTGCAGCCTGAAAAGCTGCATTTGAAGAGGACCCCAACTGGCTTTGCTGCTAGAAAGAGGCAAGCCTTGCCCTAACGGGTTTGGCTCAGTGGATAGAGCGTTGGCCTGCGGACTGAAAGGTCCCAGGTTCGATTACAGTCAAGGGCATGTACCTTGGTTGTAGGCACATCCCCGGTGGGGGGTGTGCAGGAGGCAGCTGATTGATGTTTCTCTCTCATCGATGTTTCTAACTCTCTATCCCTCTCCCTTCCTCTCTGTAAAAAAAATCAATAAAATATATATATATATTTTTTAAAAAAGGAAAGAGGCAAGCCTGGGGGAAGCCTGTCTCCCGGGACAAGTCCCTCAGAATGGAAGCCAGGGGCTTGTAGAAAATAATTTGATGTTGGCCTCAAAGGGGATCAAATATGCTACCCCAAAATGAGCAAGCTTGGAAAAAGACTGTTTTGAGCTGAAGTGAACAGAGAAACAAAGTCTGAATTTCCCTTTATGCAGGAATACCATTTCCCCTCCTCCCAGGAACGGCACAATAACTCTGGATTAGCAGACAGAAGTTTAGACTTTTATCAGTCCAAGGCAGCATAACAAACTACTAAATAAACCTTATCTTCCGTAAGTGTGCACGTATATTTACCTGCCCACAACTTACTGCCCCTTGAAGCTCAAATTCCTTTTCCTTTGTCTTGTCATTGCTCCATGAAAATGGTATATAAGCTCTGACTGCTGTCTCGAGATTTTCATTTCATTTCTGTCAGGCACCCCATAGGCATATGAAATCAGTCTTTTTTCTCCTGTGAATCTCTCTTGTCAGTTTGCAGGGCCCCGGCCACTGAACCTAAGAAAGTAGAGAAAAAGAGTTTTTTCCCTCCCTGACAGTCCCTTAATGAGGAAAAGATGCTAACTGCCACCATCGATGAAATATGAGAGGAATCTGGTCTCTGGGACAGCACCGGGAGGTGTCTGGCTCTGCAGTTCCAAGAAAAAATTGGCAGCATATATTATCAAAAGAAATGTGGGTTTTGTTTCCCTTTGACCCTTGGTGGTGTCTGCAAAAACAGTGGGCAAGGATGTTCACAAACTATGGAAGCAAACCGGAGTGCCAGCACAGGTGAATGACCAATGGCCTCCAGTTGCCACCCGGACAATGCTGACACAGCCACTTAGTAGGACACCCAGGGAGCTTTTGTGTCATATGGGGAAAAGCTTACATTTGCAGAGAAGCATAAAAACATGGCACAATGATCTACAGAGTGACCACAGCAAAACCCAAATCCAGAAGAAAGTGCATCAAAACATTTCTTCTGAGGTAACTGGGGACATGTAACATACTCTCACTTTCTAAATCTTGCCAATTTTTCAAAATGGGAGAATGGGGGAAATTCCGCTGCCTCCTCAGAGATGGGGCAGATGTGCTTTTCCCTGGTTCCTCCACTAAGGACAGCTCAAACCCTGACAGCCTAGGGGCCTGGGGTCCCGAGGAACCGCATGGTGTTGAGGACCCTGGTTTTCCTTATGCCTCAAATATCAAACTTGAAGCTGAAGGAGCTGGCAATCCAGAAATGCCAGCAGACACAGATAAAAATAAAACCCACCTGAACCTATTCACTCAGCCACAGAACCAGGAAAGGGCAGCAGAGTCAGACAGACAATAACTGCTCTACTTCCACCAAGCACCGCACAACAAACTGGGGAAGCCCAGGCTTCCCCCAAACCAGGCTGCAGTGAGGGGTCTCAGGAGGACCAATGGGGAGCCAGGACTTTTGTCCCTGCAGGCCCCCTGCCACATCCACATCCACACCCCCCCCCCCACACACACACACCATCGGTGAGCTCCCACCTCCACTCAGAAGCCCCCTTCAGAGACAATGAAGTCCACAGAGGAATCTCAAACTGGAGGGGAAAAAGACCAACCGATGTGAGCTGTTAAGAACCATCCGACAAGAGAAGAAGAAGCCTTGATAAAAATGCTTCAATGAACAATTACAAACATACTAAAAACAAATAAAAATCCTCAGCAAAGACATAGTCTCAGCAAAGAAAACAGAAGATAAGAAGAATAACAAAATGGAACTGCAGGAATTGAAACCACAACACAGGCATACCTGGGCTTACTGTGCTGCATGGACACTCCATTCTGTGCAGGATGGAGGCTGATGGCACCCCAACAAGCAGTCTACCGGCACCGATTTCCAACAGCATTTGCTCACTTTGTGTTTCTGTGTCACATTTTGGTAATTCTTGCAATAATTTAAACATTTTTATTACTATGTTTGTTATGGTAATCTGTGATAAGTGATCTTTGATGTTACTACCATAACTGCTTAGGGCATCACGGACTGCATCTACTAGTATATAAGAGGGTGAACATAATCAATAAAGGTTGAGTGTTCTGACTACTCCACCAAGGGGCTGTCCCCCATCTCTCTCCTGCTCTCCAGGTCTCCCTGTTCCCTTCGACACAATAATGAAATTAATCCTGTGAATAACCGTACAATGGAATCTAAGTGAAAGAAGAGTCACGTTTCTCACCTTAAATCTAAATCTAGAAATGATTAAACTTAGTAAGGAAGACACGTAGAAAGTCAAGATAAGACATCTTCCCAATAACAACATGAAAATTAGAGCTAAACTACAGAACCATCATTCAGAACCACGTGAAATAGAGCTGAATGGAAGTCCTACAACTAAGGATTTAAAGAAGCCACATCAAGACTGGTAGGAGAAGTGGGAACACAGAACAGGCTGGTTCCACACCTATGTGTGGGGTACAAAAATTGGAAGGGATATCCCAGCTACAAAGGTCACCCCTCAGGAAAAGGGGTCCCAGCCCCACACCAGACCCAGACCAGGGTTCTAGTGTCAGGAAGAGAAATCCTCATAACTTCTGGCTGTAAAAACCAGCGGTGATTGAGGCTGAGGGAGATAGGGCTGCTGGAGTCCCAATCAGTTCCTCTTAAAGGGCCCACGCACAGACTTACACAGGCTCACTCCCGCTGAGCTCCAGCTCTGGGGCAGCAGCTTGAAAGCACCAGAAACATACAGGGAGGAACTGAATTGTCAGGCATCAGAGAGTGAGCTAGAGAGGCAGCTTTCTCCCAAACAGAAGTACTGGCAGAAGCCACTGTTCCTTTTATAAGACTCCACTTCCCACAGAGCCCACAGGCTAGTGTGCACCATATCTGAGGCTCTATCAACTTGGCTCACCCTGGAGAGTCCCTGAGACCCCACCCTACCCAACTTGTGGGTCCATTCAAGCTGTTTCCAGCGGCTTTTCCATACTAAGGGTCTATCTTGGCTCGTGCTCCTGACTTTTGTAAAATCTCTCAAACAAGTAGCATCTGGCTTCAGTGTGACCCATACCTCTCGCTAAGTGGCCTCATGCCTGGCACTAGCAGCAGCTAGACTTAGATCACAGCTTGGCCTCTGGGCACCTCCAAACCCAGCACAAGTAGCAGCCATTTGCAGATAGCTTTGTAGCTCATGCTGGGTGGCTCCAGGCAGAACACTGGCAGAAGCTGACCTTGGCCTGCACCTCCTGGGAGGCCCCAGAGCCAGCACACATGGTAGGCAGCTCCAGAACATATCAAAGCACCACGTAACCACCTCCACAACCAATACACTAAAGGGGCAGACTCCGTCGGCACCAGAGCCCCTCTGAAATAAGTCCTGCTCTGTGAGATGGTCCCATGTACAGCTAATCCTTCAAGAAAGAAGCCAGATGAAAAAGAAAAAAGAAAACTAGCCAAGATAAGCTGATCTCTAGGCCTCTTGCACCAAACAGACAAGTTATGGATGCAAAGGAAAAATTCTTGAGGTAAATTAAAAGTGATACTCCAATAAACACACAAATGGTAAGAAAGTGAAACCCTCATTGTTGATATGGAAAGTTTTAGTGGTCTGGATAAAATCCCAACCATCCACAACATTCCCTTAAGCCCAAGCCTAATAACAGAGTAAGACCCTAACTTTCTTCAATTCTATGCAGGCTGAGAGAATGAGGCAGCTGCAGAAGAAAAGGTGGAAACTAGCAAAGATTGGTTCATAATGCCCTAGCTGGTTTGGCTCAGTAGATAGAGCGTTGGCCTGTGGACTGAAGGGTCCCGGGTTCGATTCCAGCAAGGGCACATGTCCAGGTTGCGGGCTCGATCCCCAGTAGGGGGTGTGCAGGAGGCAGCTGATCAATGATTCTCTCTCATCATTGATGTTTCCATCTCTCTCTCCCCACTCCCTTCTTCTGTGAAATCAATACAATTATATACATATATATATGATTGGTTCATAAGATTTAAGGGAAGAAACTGTCTCCGTGCCATAAAAGTGCAAGGTGAGGCAGCAAATGCTGATGTAGAAGCTGCAGCAAGTTATCCAGAAGACCTAGCTAAGATAATTAATGAAGGTGGCTCAACTAAATGTAGACAAAACAGCCTTATATTGAAAGATGTCATTCATACAGGATTTTCATAGCTAGAAAGGCGAAATCAATGCCTGGCTTCAAAGGACAGGCTGACTCTCTTGTTAGGTGCTAATGCAACTTGTGACTTTAAGTTGAAGCCGTACTCATTTACATTCTGAAAATACTAGGGGCCTATCTTGGACCCCACTGTACAATGGATGACCCCACCTTGGAGAGTCCCTGAGACCCCTCAAATAAAGAATTATGCTAATCTACTCTGGTTGTGCTCTATAAATGGAACAACAAGTCTAGCTGACATTCACATCTGTTTACAACATGGTTTACTGAATATTTTAAGCCCACTGTTCAGACCTACTGTGCAGAAAATATTCTTTTTAAAATGTTACTGCTCACTGACAGTACACCTGGTCACACAAGAGCTCTGTCCGATAAAGATGTACAATGAGACTGTGTTGTTTACATGCCTGCTAATACAGCATCCATTTTGCAGCCCATGAATCAAGGAGTAATTTCAACTTTCAAAACTTAAGAAACACATTCCATAAGACCATAGGTATCATAAATGGTGATTCCTCTGATGAAGCTAAGAAAAGTAAATGAAAAACTTCAGGAAAGAATTCACCGTTCTAGACATCATTAAAAACTCATACAAGTAAGTTAACATAAAAAGGCAACAACAATCCAATTACAAAATAGGCAGAGGATCTGAGTTGACATTTCTTTAAAGAGGACATACAGCTGGCCAATAGACACATAAAGGATGCTCAACATCACTAATCATCAGGGAAATGAAAATTAAAACCAGAGTGAGTTTTCATCTCATACCTTTCTGAAAAGATATCATCAATAAATCAAACAAATGCTGGTAGGATGTAGAGCATGTCAAACTCGTGGCTCGCATGCAGTCCACAATGAATATTTTTGAGGCCCAGTCAATAAAACATATGTAAGAAACATTTTTTTTAAAAAAATATATTTTATTGATTTTTTACAGAGCGGAAGGGAGAGGGATAGAGAGTTAGAAACATCAATGAGAGAGAAACATCGAACAGCTGCCTCCTGCACACACCCTACTGGGGATGTGCCCGCAACCAAGGTACATGCCCTTGACCGGAATCGAACCTGGGACCCTTCAGTCCACAGGCCGACGCTCTATCCACTGAGCCAAACTGGTTAGGGCTGTAAGAAACATTTTAATAGAGAGATTAAAAATGGTGGCAGAGTAGGAGGATGCTGTACCGACATGCTCCCAGGAACAAGCTGGAATTACAACTGAAATATAGAAAGGCTTCCTGAATAGTCAATGGAAAACTCACAGGAGAGAACGCTGATTCCCAAGGACTGAAGGTAGAGACCACATAGAGAATGGTAGGAGGGGCAGAGGTGTGAAAGGGCTGGCCGGGCACCCACAGACAGCAGAACATCAAATTACCAGTGTCTGGTAATTTAATGTTCAAGAAAAATATTTTTATTAAAATGTTCTATTATTTTATGTTAACGATTACTCATTTATTCCAGCCCTTTGTATTCAGTATGTCTCTATCGAAATAAATCTATGTTTCTATGAAAATTGAAGCTTTTGTTTTTTTGCGGCCCACATAAACTTAACACCTTGTTTATTTGACCCGTGTTAGCTTTTGAGTTTGACATGCTTGATGCAGAGAAAAGGAAACCCTCATGCACTGATGGTGAGATTGCAAACTGGTGTAGCCACTATGGAAAACAGGATGGAGTTTCCTCAAAATATTAAAAATAGAACTACCATATGACCCAACAGTCCCACTTGTGGGTATTTATCTAAAGAAATCCAAAACAGTAATTTGAAAAAATATATGCATCCCTATGGTTCCTTGCAGAATTATTTACAATAATCAAGATATGGAAGCCACCCAAGTGCCCATCAATAGATGACTGGATAAAGATGTGATACAAGCCTTGGTTGGGTAGCTCAACTGGTTAAAGTGTCCTCCTGATACACCAAGGTTGAAAGGTTTGATCTCTGACCAAGGCACATATGTAAGAATCAACCAATGAATGCATAAGGAAGTGGAACAACAAATCAATGTTTCTCTCTCTCTCTCTCCAATAAGTAAAATTTGAAAAAAGATGTGTTATGATATCTATATCTATATATACATATACATCTACATATACATATATATATGGTGGAATATTGTTCTACCATAGAAAAGAATGAAATCTTACCATTTGTGGTGTGCTCTATCACTCAGGAGCGCACCTGTGCCTTTCCCCATCCTTTCTTCTACCCCCGCAGGCACGTTACCTTTGCCCTTCTCCTAAGCTCCAAGGTCTCTTCTTCTTCTGTAGCTTGTTTTCTTAGCCTATGGAGCCCAGCTGGCTCACTTCTATCTCCGTAACTTTCAAAATAAACTTGCTCTTATAATTTGAAAAAAAAAAAAAGGGAAATCTTATCATTTGCGACATTTATAAAACTAGAGCAGCCGTGGGCAAACTACGGCCCGTTTGAAATGAACAAAACTAAAAAAAAAAAAAAAAAAAAAAGACCGTACCCTTTTATGTAATGATGTTTACTTTGAATTTATATTAGTTCACACAAACACTCCATCCATGCTTTTGTTCCGGCCCTCCGGTCCAGTTTAAGAACCCATTGTGGCCCTCGGTCAAAAAGTTTGCCCACCCCTGAACTAGAGGGTATTATACTAAGGGAAATAAGACAAAGACAGATACCATATGATTTCACTTATACATGGAATACAGAAAACAAAATAAATGAATAAACAAAACAGAAATAGAGAACTGATGGTTGCCAGATAGGTAGGGCTTTGGGGGGCTGGGTGAAAAAGGTGAGGGGATTAAGTACAAATTGATAGTTACAAAATATTCATGGAGATGTCAAGTACAACATAGGGAATCCTATATAATAAAGCGATAATATGCAAATTAACCCTCATGCCCTCACAAGATGGCTGCCCACGACCAGGCCAGCGGGGAGGGATAGTGAGGGACGACCAAACGACTGAACAAGCAGGCTACATGGGGCAACCAGACGAGCAGGGGGGTTAGTGAGGGGTGACCAAATGACTGAATAGCTGGCTGCATGGGGTGACCAGGCTGGCAGGGGAGGGGGGGTGGGGTGCAGTTAGGAGCGACGAGGCCAGCAGCAGGGGGCAGTTAGGGGGGACCAGGCTGGCAGGGGCAGCAACCAGGCTGGCATGCATGGCATGCAGAGGCAGTGAGGAGAGATCAGGCTGGTGGCGGGGGGGGGGGGGGGGGTGTTTGTGGTGGTGGGTGTGGTGGGGGGGGCAATTAGGGGCGACCAGGCAGGCAGGTAGCCAGGCAGGCGAGTGATTAGGAGCCAGCAGTCCAGGATTGTGAGAGGGATGTCCTACTGCCGGTTTAGGCCCGATCCCCAGGATTGGGCCTAAACCAGCAGTCAAACATCCCCCAAGGGGTCCCGGATTAGAGAGGATGCAGGCCAGGCTGGGGGACACCCCCCACCCCCACCCCAGTGCATAAATTTCATGCACCGGGCCTCTAGTATAGTCAATAATATTGTAATTATTTATGATGTTAGGTGAATACTAGACTTATCAGGGGATCACTTCATAAGTTATATAAATGTCTAATCACTATGTTGTATACCTAAAACGAATGTAATATTGAATGTCAACTGTAATTTAAAAAAATAAATTTCTACAGCCACCCAAACTTTCAGCAATCACCACCCTTATCAATCAGCAGCTATAAACATCCAAGCTAAGACCCTTCATCAGCAAAAAGATTATGACTCACTGAAGACTCAGATGATGGTTAGCATTTTTAGCAATAAGAAATTTATAAATTAAGGTATGTACATTGTTTCTTTCAACAATGTTATTGTACTAACAGACCTTGATACAGTGCAGGGGTGGGCAAACTTTTTGACTCGAGGGCCACAATGGGTTCTTAAACTGGACCGGAGGGCCGGAACAAAAGCATGGATGGAGTGTTTGTGTGAACTAATATAAATTCAAAGTAAACATCATTACATAAAAGGGTACAGTCTTCTTTTTTTTTTTTTTAGTTTTATTAATTTCAAACGGGCCAGATCTGGCCCGCGGGCCGTAGTTTGCCCACGGCTGGTATAGTGTAAACATAACTTATATGAGCTGGGAAACCAAAATATTATGTGACTCACTTTATTGCAATTTTGCTTCCTGGTGGTAGTCTGGATCAGAAGCACAGTATCTCTGAGGTCTGCGTGTACTAAAATAAAGAGCTCTCAGCAGAATTGATGGGACAGAGAAAAGGATCAACTTGAAGACAGGAAGGGAAACTGTCCAACTGAACAACAGAGAGAAAATAGACAAACTTAAACAGAGGGTAAGGTATGTGTGAAACTTATAAAATCTGTGTACTGAGAATCCTGAGAAAAGAGCAGGTGGGGCTGAATAAGCACCTGAAGAGAAAAATGACTCGACTTCCCTGATTCAGAAAGAGACATAAAGCCAGATTCAAGAAGTAGAAAGAACCCCAAAACAAAAATCCAAAGAAATCCATACCAAGAAACATCATAATAAACTTCTGAAAACTAAAGATGAAAAGAAGAAAAAACCCTTAGAAGTCACGAGAGAAAAAAACACTATCTTTCCTCTAGGAGAAAAGGAAATCCAGAGAACAGCCAATCTCTGATCAGAAGCCATGGAGGGAAAAGGAAGGGCTCATATTCCCAAGTGAGAGGAAACCGTCAGCCATGGATACCACCTCCAGTGAAAACAGCCCTCAAGAATGAAGAGGGATCAGGACATTCTCAGATGAATCCAAAAAAGTGCATTTGCCACCAGCAAACTTAACCTAAAAGAATGGCAGAAGGAAATATGTTAAACAGAAAGAAAATGATTAAAGGAGTTCAGAATAGGTGCCTAAGATGGGCCACTCAATGTGGGTTGCTTTGAACTAAAGGCATTTGAGGCCATGCAGGCTCAGGAGACACTTCTCCCATGAAGAATTTAAATTGGGGCCTTGCCCATAATAATTATCACCAGAGGAGAGCAACTAAGATGGCGGCATAGGTAAACACCGGGAAATTGTCGCCTCACACAACAATTGAAAATTACCACAAAGGACTGAGCAAACATCATCCAGAACAACAGGAAGGCTGGCTGAGTGTAAATTCTACAACTAGAAGGAAAGAAAAGCACGCTGAGAGCCAGAGGCGCTGCGGAGGTGAAGTGCAGAGGTACCGCGGCTCGCGCGCGCGCGAGGAAAGGGGGTAGCACCTGAGGACGCGGCTGCCTTTTTGAATCACAAGCTCCTGACTGCTCTGAACTCCGGTTCCGGGAAGTCTCTGGGGACCCAGGGCTCATACGGGGAGAGGCTTGTCTGTCCGGCAGCGGGTGAACTTGAGGGCGGCTTTCCCTCAGAGGTGCTTGCAGCCGTTATCGGGACACTGAGACGCGCGACTCCGGGCGGAGAATCGGCCATAGCTCCCTGATCCGCCCTTTGATTCCCTGAGACCACGCCCCACCCAGGCTGCGGCAGAGGCTTTTGCATGTGAATGTACCTAACTGCAGCCGAACCAGGCAGACCCTGAACTTCCAAGAGAAGGCCCAAGGCCCCGCAGCGGCTTGCATTGCTTCACAGCTGAGCCTCTTCGTGGCTCCTGCTGTGTGGCCTCAGGCAGAGGCTGAATTAGCACCTCCTTAGATCCAGGAGCCACTGTACCCAGTGGTCAGAGGGGGTCCATCCAGACTGAAACTCCTCAGATCCATAAGGGACACACTCAGGGAGCAGACTCAGTGAGCACCAAAGCCCCACTGAAGCAAGTCTTGCCCCAGAAGGGTGTCTTCAGCACAGAAGTTCTCCCACTTTAGACACAGCTGATTCTCACAGCCAATTGGCCTGGAGGTCAATTCCTCCCAGTGATTCTACAACAACCAAGGCACCAAGAGTGCACCAAGAGTGTCCACCCCAGGTAACTGGGGAGGCTGAGCTACTGGGCCCTACAGGACACCTGGCGCACAGGGCCACTCTATCAACACAGGGAAGCTGCCAAAATGCGGAGACAAAGAAACAGGTCACAAATGGCAGAAATGGAGGAAAGCAAACGATTGGATATAGAGTTCAAGGCCACGTTTATAAGGTTTTTCAAGAATTTTATGGAAACCGCCGATAAATTTAATGAATCCCTCAATAAGTACAGTGAGGCCATGGAGGACATGAAAAAGGACCAACTAGAAATTAAGCATACACTGACTGAAATAAAGAATAATTTACAGAGATCCAGCAGCAGACAAGAGGATCCCAAGAATCAAGTCAAAGATTTGAAATACAAAGAAACAAAAAATACCCAACCGAAAAAGAAAAAAGAAAAGAGATTCCAAAAATATGAAGATAGTGTAAGGAACCTCTGGGACAACTTCAAGCGTACCAACATCAGAATTATAGGGGTACCAGAAGGAGAGAGAGGGCAAGATATTGAAAACCTTTTTGAAGAAATAATGACAGAAAACTTCCCCTACCTGGTGAAAGAAATGGACTTACAAGTCCAGGAAGCGCAGAGAATCCCAAACAAAAGGAATCCAAGGAGGACCACACCAAGACACATCATAATTAAAATGCCAAGAGCAAAAGATAAAGAGAGAATCTTAAAAGCAGCAAGAGAAAGACAGTCAGTTACCTACAAGGGAGTACCCATACGACTGTCAGCTGATTTCTCAACAGAAACCATGCAGGCCAGAAGAGACTGGCAAGAAATATTCAAAGTGATGAATAGCAAGAACCTGCAACCAAGATTACTTTATCCAGCAAAGCTATCATTCAGAATAGAAGGTCAGATAAAGAGCTTCATGGATAAGAAAAAGCTAAAGGAGTTCATCACCACCAAACCAGCATTATATGAAATGCTGAAAGGTATTCTTTAAGAAGAGGAAGAAGAAAAAGGAACTCTTACCATTTGCCACAGCATGGATGGAACTGGAGAGTGGATAAATACCACATGACCTCACTCATTTGTGGAATATAATGAACAACATAAGCTGATGAACAAGGACTGATCCAGAGACGGAGAGGCATTGATTGGACTGTCGGGACTTGGAGGGAAGGTAGGGGAGGGTGGGGGTAAGGGGGAAAGATCAACCAAAGGACTTATATGCAAGCATATGGGCCTAATCAATGGACATGGACAATGGGGGGGTGGGGGGTAGAGGGTAACGTGGGGACAAGGACACATATGTAATATCTTAATCAATAAAAATAATAATAATAATAATAATAATAATAATAATAATTATCACCAGAAATAACTATTTTTGAGCTCTCTACAGGGCAGGCAAACTAACTTCTAATTACTGAACACCTGCTCTTCTTGTCCTGCAATGACCCTCCTCCCCCTGTAGCTCCAGGTGTCTGACTTCTCCCTTATCTCAGAATGTCACATCTATTTCATTTTATCTTTCTGTGTGGAACTGATACTGTTACAATAACCTGGTTATTATTTAACAGTAAAGGAGTAAAGACTAGTTAATATAGGCATGCCATTTACACAGCTCTGCTAATTTAACACTTTCCAAGTCCATTCTCTGCTGATGGATGGGAGAAGGGACTGAACAAAGGCAGTTTGGACACGTGCCCAGTAAGATCTAATTGGAAAAGTGCCTGTCAGTCACACCAGGATAGGTGTGGTCAACTGCAAGGTCTGGAAACCTGAATATTTAAACCTCTGAACAAAGGGGCACTCTCTCGCCCTAGCCGGTTTGGTTCAGTGGATAGAGCGATTGCCTGTGGACCAAAGGGTCCCGGGTTCCATTCCGGTTAAGGGCACATAACTTGGTTGCAGGCTCTTCCCTAGCCTGGGCCCTGGTCGGTGCAGGAGGCAACCAATCGATGTGTTTCTCTCATATCAATGTTTCTCTGTCTTTCCCTCTCTCTTCCACCCTCCCTAAAAATCAATGGAAAAATATCCTCATGTGAGGATTAACAAAGGGGCACTCCCTCCTGGTTTTTACCCTCTTGGCTCTTGCCTCTCCTGCTTGCCTGTGCTCCTGTGACTCCTGTTGTAGGGGGTGCCCTCCCCTGTGCCCACATGGCTCATGGACTCTAACTTGCCAGGAGCCGGTCCATCCTTGCTGTTTCAAAGGACCTGGCATATATGGCATACTGTTCTTAATATGTTTGCTCACCTTCTTGGCACTATGTGTTTTAACCAAGGTCTCTGAGAAAGGTTGTTTCCCCAGGTAGGGATTTTCCCCTGAAGTTAGGGAGGGAATAAAACCCCTCAACTAAGTGCCAGGCGGGTAATTAATCACTTTACAAACAATCATGCTTAAGCTACATAATCTTTACTCCCTGGAATGGAGATAAGAAACGCCCTAACCTTTGTAATAGAGATTGATAGGATTGAATCAACTGGTATAAATACAGATGTAACAAGACAGCAAGACTCAGAACTTAGAATACAGAGCTTAGAACACAGAACTAAGAAGACAGAACCTACACAGAACCTACAGACAGAAGAACTTCGCTGAAGAGAACATGGCAAAAGATCCTGGACTGAACCTGACTACAGAAATTGGCAAGAGAACCTGACTAGAACCTGGTGACTGAACCTGGCTGGAGAACCTGGACAGAACCTGGCTGGAGAACCTAGCGAGGGAACATGGCTACAGAACCTGGCTGGAGAACCTGGAGAACCTAGCAAGAGAACATGGACATAGACCCTGGCAGGAGATCCTAAGCAGAACCTCCCTGGAGATCCAGACCAGAACTTGGCTGGAGATCCTGGCTAGGCTGCTGATCAACTGAACACTGTCTCCGTGTAATTCCTTCTTCGCCGACTCCGTCTACGCCTTTGGGGACCCCTGGACCCGCTGGGGCTGGACCCCAGCATATGGCGCCCGAACAGGGACCCCTAGGTAAGCGACCCGCACTCGGGACGGATAGGACTCCACCATAGGAAGAGGGTGGATAGTCTTTGCCCCACAATCGGGACGGATCGGACTCCACCATAGGAAGAGGGTGGATAGTCTTCGCCGACTCCGTCCACACCTTTGGGAACCCCTGGAACAGGATTCCCCTAGGTAAGCCCTCCCCCCCCCCCCCCCCCCCGCATTGAGAATCCCCACATTCGGGACGGATAGGACTCCACCAGGGTGCTGCAAAACCCCCTATAGAGGATAAGTAGGGTAAGAAGGTGGATAGTACAGAACTTAGATTGAGAAGATGTGCCATACTGAGTCCAAAGAAAGAAGACTCTGTATTGATCTTTAGATTAAGAAGATGTGCCATACTGAGTCTAAAGAAATAAGACTCTGTATTGATCTTTTAACACATATGCTTGCTAGCAGAGGAATTAAGGTTACTCCCAGTCAGACAGAACGTTTTATACAAGAAGCATGTCCATGCTTTTCTGAGGAAGGAAAGGTAAATGTAAAGGCATGGGAGAAGGTAGGCCCAAGGAGCCTTATCCTTAACCCCACTGCAGCCTTTCCACCCCGGGAAAGTGCAGGATTGGCAAGCTCTCCCTGGGGTGATAGATCAGGACTCAGGTAATAGGGGAAAGCGCCAATCCTACTCTTAAAATGGATACAAGAGAGCATTTGGGGTTTTTCTTTTTAATGACTGCTTTTAAAAAATAAAAAAGGGGGAATTTGCCGGGAGCCAGTCCATCCTTGCTGTTTCAAAGGACCTGGCATATATGGCATACTGTTCTTAATATGTTTGCTCACCTCTTGGCACTGTGTTTTGACCAAGGTCTCCTCTCTTAGAAAGGTTGTTTCCCCAGGTAGGGATTTTCCCCTGAAGTTAGGGAGGGAATAAAACCCCTCAACTAAGTGCCAGGCGGGTAATTAATCACTTTAACTACGAACAATCATGCTTAAGCTACATAATCTTTACTCCCTGGAATGGAGATAAGAAACGCCCTAACCTTTGGAATAGAGATTGATAGGATTGGAATCAACTGGTATAAATACAGATGTGAGAAGACAGGACTTAGAAGACAGAACCTACACAGAACCTAAAGACAGAAGAACTTCGCTGAAGAGAACATGGCAAAAGATCCTGGACTGAACCTGACTACAGAAATTGGCAAGAGAACCTGACTAGAACCTGGTGACTGAACCTGGCTGGAGAACCTGGACAGAACCTGGCTGGAGAACCTAGCAAGGGAACATGGCTACAGAACCTGCCTGGAGAACCTAGCAAGAGAACATGGACACAGAACCTGGCTGGAGATCCTAAGCAGAACTTCGCTGGAGATCCAGACCAGAACTTGGCTGGAGATCCTGGCTAGAGATCCTGGCTAGGCTGCTGATCAACTGAACGCTGTCTCTGTGTCATTCCTTCTTCGCCGACTCCGTCCACACCTTTGGGGACCCCTGGACCCGCTGGGGTTGGACCCCAGCACTAACTGATGTTGAACTGGACCCAGCTGCAACATGGAACAGAAGCTCTGGACACTGGTCCTCCTTTTGGCTCTACTGGAACCCCAGTTGCACCTTTTTCAGAATTGGGTCAAGGGGCATGGGACTTTGCAACCTGAGGATGTAACACCATGAAAATAAAGTCCTCTACCACACCTCACTCTCCCGTGGGGGCTTCTTAAAGTGCTCAGTGGTACCCCCAAGAACCTCATGCCTACTCGAGTCTAAGAAATCTGACCCACTGGTTCCTACGGCAACAGAAACTCTCATGTGTGTGTGGTTCCTGTACGTATTAAATTTGGTTATTTCTTCTTGCTAATCTGTCTCATGCAGATTTAATTAGTAGACAAATCGAACAAACCTAAAATAGCAGAGGAAAATTTCTCCCTCCCCGTCACAATGAAGGAAGGAAATGTGGAACAGAAGAAAATGGTAAGCCAAAATATGAGTAAATGCAACAGCCTTTCCTTTGCCTTTTAAGTTTTCTAAATAAGGTTTGATAGTTAAAGCAAAATTTGTAACATTGGAATGTGCTTCTAAATGTGTTACAGAAACTATTTAAATTGATTATGTTAGAAAGGGAAAGGGTGAAAGAGAAGTCAAGAATGTGGTAGGTTATGCATATATAATGTAATATCAGAGTAATCTCTAAAAATGCTATATTATCTCTCTCCCAATTTTTTTTTTTTTGAAGGCAACCAAAATTTTTGGTGGCCTTGAAAAAAATAAATAAATAAAAATGCCATATTGACAAATATTCTTTGGTTGACAAACTTTAGGCTCTTAAACCTATCCTGGGCTCATCTGTGCACTTCCTTGTAAAAATCCACCCTTCATATCTGATCATCCTGGATTTCTGATCCGGTTCCTTTCCCTCCACCACTTCCAGATGACATTGATAACCCTGGCCTGTCTTCAGCAAGAATCCTGATAGGTCAGTTTAGCCAGAATCCCCACTGTGATGTGATTTATAATATTTGGTCTATGCCACTTTCTGGCACAGAGCTCCTGAAACTCTAGGAATTTCCTAAGTGATGAGAGCCACAAAGGTGTCTTTAGTTATGTTAGTGTGGTAACTTTGAACCCTTCCTAAGGATGGGGCATTGTTTGCCAGGGGAACCAACCAGTGATTAGAGGGTTAAAACTATCAGTCCCACATCCTCCCCCAAACTCCAGAGAAGGAAGAGAAGCTAGAGGTTGAATCAACAGCCAACAGCCAATTGGTGGACACGTGGAGATGCAGGGAGAGTGGAGAGAGCATGGAAGCTCCTTCCCCCTTCCCACATACCTTGCTCTCTACATGTCTTCCATCTGGCTATTCTTGAGTCATATCTATATGCATGATGTGCACTGACCACCGGGGGATAGACGCAGGAGCTGCTCCCTGGTGGTCAGTGCGCTCCCACAGCCAACCTCCTGGATCGCCGGCCAGGCTGAGGGACTCCACTTGTGCACGAATTCATGCACCGGGCCTCTAGTTCTTTTATAATGAACCAGTGATCTAGTAAGTAAAATGTTCCTCTGAGTTCTGTGAGCCGCTCTAGCAAATTAATCAAACCCAAGAAGGGGGGTTGTAGGAATCTCTGATTTACAGCCAGTTGCTCAGAAAGATAGGTGACAACCTGAGCTTGTAACTAGTGTCTCAAGTGGGAGGAGTGGGTGTGCAGTCTTGCAGGACGGAGTCTTTAGGTTGTGGGATCCATGCTCTCTTTGAGAATTCTTTGTGAATATAGGGGAACTCGCCCCCCACCCATTAGAAAAACCCAAAAGTCCCCCTTATGCCCTAATGTTTCCTCTTAATAATTTTCTATTCACTGACCCCAAATCCTGCTCCTTGGCTATAAATTCCCTTTTGTCTATATTTGGAGTTTAGCCCAATATCTGTCCCCTACTATAAAATCCCACTGCAGTGGTCCCTACATCTACCACAATGGTCCTGAACAGTTTGCCTTACCATCTTTAAACAAGTATCACTGGATATTTTTTCTTTAGAAATATAAATAAATACACTCAATAATACACTACGTAAATCAAAATGGAATTATAGAAAATGTTCGAGTAACCCATAGGAAGGCAAGAACAAAAAAACAGAAATAAAAAACGGAACAAATGGGAGAAAAGACAGATTTAAGCCCTAACATATCAATAAATGATTATGTTAAAATACAAATGGTCTAAATACATCAGTTAACACAGCAACTGGAAGTGGATTAAAAAATATGACTCAACTACAGCATACCTCAAAGATACTGAGGTTTGTGGGTCCTGACCACTGCAATAAAGCAAATATCGCAACAAAGCGAGTCACATGAACTTCTTGGTTTCCCAGTGCATACAAAAGTTATGTTTACACTACACTGTAGTTGTTAAGTGTGCAACAGCATTGTCTAAAAATATAATGTACATACCATAATTTTTTAAAAATTTATTGCTAATAAATACAAACCATCATGTGAGCCCTCAGTGAGTAATAACGTTGTTGCTTGTGGAAGGTCTTGCCTTGATATTGATGAAAACACAGTAATGAGGTCTACCTGTGGTTGCTATTTAAACAAAACTCACTTTAGCCCGACCAGTGTGGCTCAGTGGCTGAGTGTCGACCTATGAACCAGGAGGTTAAGGTTCAATTCCTGGTCAGAGTACATGCCTGGGTTGTGGGCTCAATCCCCAGTGTGGGGCGTGCAGAGACAGTTAATCAATAATTCTCTCTCATCACTGATGTTTCTATCTCCCTTTCTGAAATCAAAAATATAAAGACAACAAAAAAATGACTCACTTCAAATACAATGATGTAGGCAGGTTGAAAGTAAAAAGATGGAGAGTATATGTTACATAATAATTAATTAAAAGGAAAAGAAGTAGCAAATGCCAAAAAAGGTAGAATTTAGCAAAAAGAAAATTATAATACTAGTAAACTAGAGTCCTGGTGCACGAAATTCATGCTCCGGGGGGTGGTGGGGTGGTGGGTGGTGGTGGTGGGTTCTCTCAGCCCGGCCTGCACATTCTTACAATCTGGGACATCCCTCTCACAATCTGGGACTGCTGGCTCCTAACAGCTCGCCTGCCTGCTCGCCCCTAACTGCTTGCCTGCCTGCTCACCCCTAACCACTCACCTGCCTGCCTGATCGCCCTAACCGCTTCTGCCTCATCCCCTGCTGTTGTGGCTTCGTACAGAAGGACGTCTGGAATGACATCTGGAAGGTCGTTCGGCTATCGGGTCTAATTAGCATATTATGCTTTTATTATTATAGATGGATAATTTAGTAATTTACTGAACAGAAGCTATGGAAGGAAAAGGAAGGGCTCATATTAAATTATTAAATTACCCATCCTATATAATAAAAGCCTAATATGCTAAGTGTCTGGTCATCCGTTCAACCAACCAAAGCGCAATATGCTAATGATATGCGAAGGCCGTTCAACTGCTCGCTATGACGTGCACTGACCACCAGGGGGCAAACTGTTGACGGGACTAAGCAAGATGGGCCGGACACACCCTGGAGCCCTCTTGCAGTCCCTCCGTGGCTGGCCAACCTCCTGCATCCCTCCCTGGCCCCGATTGTGCACCGGTGGGGTCCCTCGGCCTGGCCTGCACCCTCTCGCAACCTGGGACCCCTTGGGGGATGTCAGAGAACCGGTTTCGGCCCAATCCTGTAGGCCAGGCTGAGGGACCCCACTGGTGCACGAATTTGTGCACCGAACCTCTAGTTTATTATAACATTTGGTTATTGGCAAATGTTTGCAAGGATGTGGGGGATGTGGAGAAAGATACCAGAGTGATTGCACCACGGGTTCATCCCCTAAGAAGACATTTCTAAATATACATGTAATATGTGAGTAGCAATTCTAATGCATATGCACCAAACAGAGAGCTGCAAAGGCAGAAACTGACAGAACCGAAAGGAGAAACAGACAAATCACTACAGTTGGAGATGTCAACATTCCTTCTCTCAAGAACTGGAAGAACACTCAACTACACAGAAAGTCAGGAAGGATATAGAAAACTCAATAGCAGCATCAACCAATAGGCTCTAATCAACATTTACAGAACACCCAATGAGAACAGAATATATGTTCCTTTCAAATACCAACAGAACATACAACAATACAGACCACACACTGGGCCATTGAGGTCCCAGAAAGAGAGAAGAACCCCCCCCCCCCCCCCGCAAATCTAAAAGTACTGACATCATACATTGTGTTATCTGATCATAATGGAATCAAACTAGAAATCAATAACAGAAAGCTCAGAGGAAAATCTGCAAGCCTTGGAAATGAAACCACATTTCTAAATAATCCTTAGGTCAAAGAAGGCAGCTCATTAGAAATACAAAATATACTGAAATTAATAAAAATAAAAATGTACCTTATTACAATTTGTGGGATGTGACTAAAGCAGTGTTAAGATGGACATTTATGGTACTAACATGCCTGCATTAGAAATGCTTACATAAGAGGGAAAGTCCCACCTCAAGCTTCTTAATGTAAGCTTTCCACCTCAAGAACCAAGAAAGGGAACAGTAAAATAAACCCAAAGAATGCAAGATGAAGAAATAATAGATGAGACAAAAGCTCAATAAAATTGAAAACACAAAAACAGTAGGAAAAAAAAATCAATGAAACAATGATGATGGAATACCACAAATAACTCCACACGCATAAATTTGACAATTTAAGATGAAAACAACCAATCCTTTGAAAAACACAAACCACTACAGCTCATCTACTATGAAGTAGATAGTATGAACAGCCCCCATTAAGGATGTTGAACCTATAATTAAAATATAACTTAGAGCCCAGCCAGTGTGGCTCAGTGGTTGAGCATCAACCTATGAACCAGGAGGTCACAGTTCGATTCCCAGTCAGGGCACATGCGGTCAGGGCACATGCTCGGGTTGTGGGCTTGATCCCCAAGGTAGGGTATGCAGGAGACAGCCAATCAATGATTCTCTCTCATCATTGATGTTTCTTTTCTATCTCTCCCTCTCTCAAATCAGTAAAAACAAGAAAAAAAAATAAGCTTTAAAAAAAAAAAAGAATACCACTTCTGCTACAGCCCTTCTAAGTCTCCCAGGTCATAGATTTCACTAGAGAATTCTAACAAGTGTTCAAAAATTAACACCAATTTTGCACAATCTCTTATAATAAGAGGAGGGGACATTTCCAAATTCATCTTATGAAGCTAGTATTACCCTAAAACCAAAGCTAGACAAAGACAATAAAATAAACACAGACCAATTTCACTCCTGAACAGATATAAAATAATAGCAAACAAAACTCAGCAATATATAAAGAGATTTTATACCATGACATTAAGGGAATGCAAGGCTGGTTCAATAATTAAAAGTCAGTCAACACAATCCAGCACATTAACAGCCTAAAGAAAATTCACATGTTCATTATCAACTGAAGCAGAAAAGACTTTGATTAAATCCAACACCCATTCACAATAAGAAATCTCAGGGGGAAAAAATTGAGGTGCTTCATCTTGATAAAGAGAATTACAAAAACTTATAGCTAACAGCATATTTAATGGTGAGATGACACTTTCCCCCTAAGACTAGCTACAAGGCAAGGAAATCCTCTCTCACCACTGCTATTCAACATTCTGCTGGAGGTTCTAGCCAATGGAATGAGGCAAGAAAAAAAAAGGCATAAAAGCTGGAAAGAAATAAAGCTGTCCTTATTTGCAGATAACATGGTTGTCTACAAAGAAAATCCAGGACTCTATTTAAAAACAAACAAATACACATAAAAAAAAAAAAAAACAACCCTCCTTAAAACTGATACAGTATATGAATTCGGCAAGGTCACAGAATAAAAAATAAACATACAAATATCTGTTGTGTTTCTTATACTAGAAATGATTATATTGTCATCAAAATTAAAAATATAATTCCATTTGCAATTGCTTAAAAAATGAGGTACTTATGTATAATAAACATGTATAGAACTTGTGCATTGAGAACCACCAACCAGTGATGAAAGAAATCAAAGAGAATGGAAAGGCATATCACATTCACAGATCACAAGACCCAGATAGTAAAAATGTCAATGCTCCCTAAATTGACAAACACGTTTAACAAAATTTTTTTATCAAAATCTCAGTGGGATTTTTTGCAGATATGGGCAAGATTATTCTAAAATGCACAGAGAAAAGCAAAGAAATGAAAATACATAATTTCAAAAAAGAAGAATAAAATAAGAGGAGCCAGTCCACATATAAACTATGTACTATTAGTGGAAAGACAAATACATCAATGGACCAAAACGGAGAACCCAACAATAACCCACACAAATATGCTCCACTGATTTTTGACAAGAGAATAAAAGCAATTCAGTGGAAACAAACTTTTCTGCCAAGAGGGCCGAAGCAACTGGACATCCACTAGCAAAAATAAAACAAAACAAAAAAACAAACTGTGACCTAATTCTCCACCTTATACAAAAATTAGAGATATAGACTTAAATGCAAATGGACCACAGATTGTAGACTTAAATGTATTTTGGACCAAAATGTAAAGTGGATAACTAAAGGAAAAAACATAGAAAATCTTTGGGATCTAAAACGAGGCAAAGAATCCTTAGACTTTATACCAAAAGCATGATCCTTAAAAGGAAAAATTGATTAACTTAACCCAAATTTAAAACTTTTGCCCTGCTGAAGACCCTGTGAAATGGATGGGATGAGAAGAAATATTTATAAAACATACATCCAACAAAGGACAAGTATGTAGACTATATATAGAGTTCTCAAAACTCAACAGTAAAAAAACCAAAATGGACAATTAGAACATGGGCAATAGTTTGGTGAAGGCCTGGGAGGGGTGGGTGTGGGGTGGAGAGAGTTAACGGGGAAAAAAGGGGAGACATCTAATACTTTCAACAATAAGAGATAAACCAAAAAAAATAAAATGGACAAAAGTCATAAAGAGACCTTTCATGGAGAGTATATAGATTGCAGATGAGCACATGAAAAGACATCTAACTTCATTAGCCATTAGAGAATTCAAATTTAAGTCCACAGGAGATATCAGTATGCATCTATCAGAATGGCTAAAATAACAAATGGTGAAAGCCAGCCAGTAAGTCTGCTTACCTGAATGTGTTTCTGCAGAAATTTAGATAAAGCTGGCAATAATAAAGTCATATTACGAGCCTTAAAGACACTGAAGTCATTAAGGTCCCTGAAAATGGCAATAAGGAAATAAATTAATTAATTAAATTAAATAAAAAACAGTGACATCATCAAATGTTGGCAAGGATGTGGGGAATATAGTGGAAATGTAAAATGGTACAGTCACTTTGGAAAAAGGTACCAGACAACCCAACAATGGATACCTGGGCATGTGTCCCCAGAGAAATGAAGACTGACGTTCACACAAAACTGTACAAAAATGTTTACAGCAACGTTATGCAAAATGCTCTAAACTGGAAACCACCCAGATCTCCTTCAGCAGGTGAATAGTTCAACAAACTGTGATACATCCATACAATGGGGTCTTTCCTTAGTATAAAAACAGAACGGACTACTGACACAGGAAAACACTTGTTGAAGCTCCACAAAATTATGCTGATTGAAAACCATACCCTGCAAGATTGGTACCATATCTGGAAATCAATAAACATTATACACCACATAAACAAAATGACAGATAAAAGCCACATGATTATATCAATAGACACAGAAAAAGGCCTGGCCAGCATAGCTCAGAGGTTGAGTGTCAACCTATAAACCAGGAGGTCAAGGTTCAATTTCCGGTCAGAGCATATGCCTGGGTTGCTGGCTTGATCCCCAGTGTGGGGCATTCAGGAGGCAGCCGATCAATGATTCTCTCTCATCACTGATGTTTCTATTTCTCTCTCTCTCTCTGAAATTATTAAAAATATATATTTTTTAAAATTGATGCAGAAAAAAAAACCAAAAAAGAAAAATGCAGGAAAAAGCATTTGATAAAATAGAGCACCCACTTATGTAAAAACTCCCTGCAAAGTGGAAATACAGGGAACATACCTCAATGTAATAAAGGCCATTTATGATAGACCCACAGCCAAAATCATACTCAATGGCAAAAACTATAAGCATTTCCCTTATCATAGGGAACAAGACATGGATGTCCACTTTTACCACTCTTATTCAACATGGTACTGGAAATCCTAACTATATCAATCAGACAAGAAGAAATAAAAGGCATTCAAATTAGAAAGGGAGAAGTGATATTGTCATTATTTGTGGATGACATGATACTGAATAGAGAGAACCCTAAAGATTCCACCAAAAAACTACCAGAACTGATCAATGAATTCAGTAAAGTAGCAGGATACAAAATTAATATCTAGAAATCAGTTGCTTTTTTTCCCCCCATCACCAAAAAGTATTTATTAGGAAAAAGAAAGGATTGCAATACAAAACTTGCAGAATTGGTGAGCCATGTGCAAATTCCTCAGTTGCATTTATACACCAATAATAAACTATCACGAGGAGGAAAACCAAGATGGCGGCATAGGTAAACATCGGAAATTGCTGCCTCGCACAACCACTTCAAAAATACAACTAAAAGACAAAACGGACATCATCCAGAACCACAGGAAGGCTGGCTGAGTGGAAATTCTACAACTAGAAGGAAAGAGAAAAGCACACTGAGACTCAGAGGAGGTGCGGAAGTAAAGTGCAGAGGTACAGAGGCACACGTGGAAAGGGCGGGCAACCGAGGACGCGGTGGTTGTTTTTTTCAATCGGGAGGGAGACACAAGCTCCCAACTGCTCTGAACTCCAGTTCTGGGTGAGTCTCTGGGGACATACGGGGAGAAACTGGACAGTCTGGCATCAGTCGGAACTCTAGGGCGGCTTTCTCTTAGAGGTGCTTGCAGCGATTACGGTGGGACACTGAGACCCGGGGCCTCTTAGGGCTGGGCTGAGGATCAGCCATGGCTGTTTGCTCTGCCTTGTTGATTCCCTGAGACCCCGCCCCACCCAAGCTGTGACAGAGGCTTTTGCATATGAATGCCCTGGCCCTTTGCAATCTAAAATTACCTAACAAACTGCAGCTGGGTCAGAGAGACCCAGAACATCCAAAAGAAGGCCCAAGGCCCCACAGCAGCTTGCATTGCTTCACAGCTGGGCATCATCTGGGCACCTCCAAACCCCAAACAAAGAAGAGGAACCTGCAGATCTCTCCATAGCTCCTGCTGGGTAGCCTCAGGCAGAGGATAAATTAGCACCTCCTTAGAGATCCAAGAGCCAGTGTACCCAGTGGTCAGAGTGAAACCATCCAGATTACAACTCCTCAGATCCATAAGGGACACACTCAGGGGGCAGACTCAGTGAGCACCAAAGCCCCACTGAAGCAAGTCATAAGGGTGTCTCCAGCACAGAAGTTCTCCCACTGTAGACATAGCTGATTCTCACAGCCAATTGGCCTGGAGGTCAATTCCTCCCAGTGATACCTACAACAATCAAGGCTTAACTGTAACAAGACTGTGCACAAAGCCCACAAGGGGGTGCACCAAGAGTGTCCACCTCCGGTAATTGGGGAGGCTGACCCACTGGGACCTATAGGACACCTAGCACTCTATCAACACAGGGAAGCATAAAAAACACAGAGACAAAGAAACAGGTCACAAATGACAGAAATAGAGGAAAGCAAACTACTGGATATAGAGTTCAAAACCACACTTATAAGGTCTTTCAAAATTTTCTAGAAACCGCCGATAAATTTAGTGAGACCCTCAAGAAATCTAGTGAGACCCTCGAGGTTATGAAAAAGGACCAACTAGAAATTAAGCATACACTGACTGAAATAAAGAATATTATACAGAGTTCCAACAGCAGACTAGAGGATTGCAAGAATCAAGTCAAAGATTTGAAATACGAAGAAGCAAAAAACACCCAACCGGAAAAACAAAAAGAAAAAAGAATCCAAAAATATGAAGATAGTGTAAGGAGCCTCTGGGACAACTTCAAGCTTACCAACATCCGAATTATGCGGGTGCCAGAAGAAGAGAGAGACCAAGATATTGAAAAGCTATTTGAAGAAATAATGACAGAAAACTTCCCCTACCTGGTGAAAGAAGTAGACTTACAAGTCCAGGAAGCACAGACAACCCCAAGCAAAAGGAATCCAAAGAGGACCATGCCAAGACACATCATGATTAAAATGCCAAGAGCAAAAGACAAAGAGAGAATCTTAAAAGCAGCAAGAGAAAAACAGCCAGTTACCTACAAGGGAGTACCCATATGACTGTCAGCTGATTTCTCAACAGAAACTATGCAGGCCAGACGGGAGTGGCAAGAAATATTCAAAGTGATGAATAGCAAGAACCTACAACCAAGATTACTTTACCCAGCAAAGCTATCATTCAGAATTGAAGGTCAGATAAAGAGCTTCACAGATAAGAAAAAGCTAAAGGAGTTCATCACCACCAAACCAGGATTATATGAAATGCTGAAAGGTATCCTTTAAGAAGAGGAAGAAGAAAAAGGTAAAGATACAAATTATGAACAACAAATACACATCTATCAACAAGTGAATCTAAAAATCAAGGGAATAAATAATCTAATGAACAGAAAAAAAAAGAATAATAAACTATCAGAAAGGACAACTAAGAAAAAAATATCACTCACAACCACTTAAAAAAAAATTTAAATACCCAGAAATAATATTAACCAAAGAAGTAAAAGACCTGTACTCGGAAGATATAAGACACTGAAGAAAGAAACTGAAGATACAAATAAGTAGAAGCATATACCATACCATGTTCATGGATAGGAAGAAGTAACATATAATTAAAATGTCCATACTACCCAAAGCAACCTATAGATTCAATGTAATTCTTACCAATATATCAATGGCGCATTTTACAGTACTAGAATATTCCAAAAATTTATATGGAACCACAAAAGACCCCAAATAGCAATAGCAATCTTGAGAAAAAAAGAACAAAGCTGGAGGAATCACACTACCTGATATCAAACTATATTACAAGGCCATAGTAATCAAAACAGCATGGTAATGGCACAAAAATAGACATATAAATCAATGGAATAGAATAGAGATCCCCAAAATAAACCCACACCTTTGGGTCAATTAATATTTGACAAAGGAGCCCAGCTGGCGTGGTTCAGTGGTTGAGCATCGACTGGGCTGTGGGTCGATCCCCAGTGAGGGGTGTGTAGGAGGCAGCTGATCAATGATTCTCTTTCATCATTGATGTTTCTCTCTCTCTCCCCGCCCCCTCGACCCCCTGCTTCCTCTCTGAAGTCAATAAAAATATATTTTTTTAAAATGTTTGACAAAGGAGGCAAAAACATACAATGGACTAAAGATAGTCTATTCAATAAATGGTGTTGGAAATACTGGACACAGTTATGTGCAAAAAAATAAAACCAAAACAACTTCTTACACCACACACAAGGATAAACTCAAAATGGATCAAAGACTTAAATGTTAAACTTGAAACCATAATAATCCTACAAGAAAACATAGGTAGTAAAATCTCGGACATTTCTCACAACAATATTTTCTCTGATATGTCTCCTCGGGAAACAAAAACAAAAGAGAAGTAAACAAATGGGACTATATCAAACCAAAAATTTTTTGCACAGCAAAGGCAACCATCAACAAAATGAAAAGACAACCCACTGAATGGTAAAAAATATTCACCAATACATCTGCTAAGGGGTTTATATCCCAAATGTATAAAGAACTTATAAAACTGAACACCAGAAAACCAAACAATTCAATTAAAAAATGGGCAAAAGACCTGAACAGACACTTTTCCAAAGAGGACACACAGATGGCCAATATACATAAGAAAAGATGTTCAATGTCAGTCATCATCAGAGAAATGCAAATTAAAACCACAATGAGATATCATATCATGCCTGTCTGAACAGCTAGCATAAATAAATCAACAAGTGTTGGCGAGGATGTGCACTGTTGGTAGGAATGCAGACTGGTGCAGCCACTATGGAAAACATTATGGAGCTACCTCAAAAATTAAAAATGGAACTGCCTATGACCCAGTGATTCCACTATTTCTGGGAATTTATTAGAAAAAACACGGCACACTAATTCAGTGGTTCTCAACCTGTGGGTTATGACCCATTTGGTGGTCAAACAACCCTTTCACAGGGGTCGCCTAAGACCATCCTGCATATCAGATATTTACATTATGATTCATAACAGTAGCAACATTACAGTTATGAAGTAACAACGAAAATAATTTTATGGTTGGGTCACAACATGAGGAATTGTATTTAAAGGGCCAGAAGGTTGAGAACCACTGCACTAATTCGAAAGAATATTTGTACCCCTATGTTCATTGCAGTGTTATTTACAATAGCCAAGATTTAAAGCAGCCCAACTATCCATCAGTAGATGGGTGGATAAAAAGAGCTGTGGTACATTTACACGATAGAATACTACTTGGCTGTAAACAAAACAAAACAAAACAAAAAGGGAAATCTTACCCTTTGCGACAGCATAGATGGGCCTGAAGAACATTATGCTAAGTGAAATATGCCAATGAGAGAAAGACAAGTACCATATGATTTCACTCATATGTGGAATCTAATGAACAAAATGAACTAACAAGCAAAACAGAGACAGACTTACAGATAGAGAGCCGACTGACAGCAGGGGGCAGTGTTTGGGGTGGGTGTCTGAATATTAGGTGGAGGGATTGAGCAGAAAAAAACACAAAAAAAACAGAGGCCCTAATTGGTTTGACTCAGTGGATAGAGTCTCGGTCTGTGGACTGAAGGGACCCAGGTTCGATTCCGATCAAGGGCAGGTACCTTTGTTGCGGGCATATCCCCAATAGGAGGTGTGCAGGAAGCAGCTAATCGATGTTTCTCTCTCATTGATGTTTCTAACTCTGTATCCCTCTCCCTTCCTCTCTGTAAAAAATCAATAAAATATATTTAAAAAGAAAAAGGAGACAAACGAAGAAACTTATGGACAGCGACAATAGTGTATACTGAAGAGGGGACGGGGACTAGAGGAAAGGGAGTAGGTTTTAGGAGGGATAAATGGAGACTTGACTTGGGGTGATGAACACACAATAACAGTGTACAGATGATGTGTTGTAGAGCTGTGCACCTGAAACCTGGATAATTGTTAACCAGTGTCACCACAATAAATTTTTTAAGAAGTCCATACCCAAATGTGACATACTAATGCTGTATGAACCCACCTACTTAATGTTCTTAAACAACACTATCAGATGGTTATCAGAGACCAATGAGAGGCTAGAGTGAGAGCAGTGGGTATGACCGAAAAAGGCAATAGGAAGGATGCTTCTGAAAGCAAATGTTCTGTATCCTGTGTGTATTATTGTCAGTATGCTGCTTATGACATTGTATTGTATTTGTTATTTCTTACATCTGAGGTGAATCTATGATTACCTAAAAAAATAAATAAATAAATACACCTATATTCATAGCAACATTATTCACAGTGGCCAGAAGGTGGAAGCAACCTAAGTGTCCATCAAAGAATGAAATGACCTTGCCGGTGTGGCCCAGTTGGTTGGGCATCGTCCCATACACCAAAAGGTTGCTGGTTAGATTCCTAGTCAGGAATGCCAGGGTTGTGAGGTCAATTCCCAGTGGGGAGCCTGCAAGGGGCAGCGAATCAATGTTACCCTCTCACATCAATGTTTCTCTCTCTTCCTTCCTTTCTCTCTAAAAATCAGTAAAAATATTTTATTTTAGAAAGAATGAATGGATAAGCACAATGGATTACATACACACCACAAAATATCATTCAGCCTTCACGGAGGAGAGAATTCTGACACATGCTACATCACGGACGAGCCTTAGGACATTACACTGAGGGAAGTAAACCAGACTCAAAAGGACAAATGCTGTATGGTTCCATGTATGTGCTCTCTACAGTGAGTGAGATGGTGGGTCCCAGGGCCAGCAGTATGGGGGAATGAGGAATTATTACTAATGGTAAGGAGTTTCAGTTTGGAAAGATGAGAAAATTCTGGAGATTGGTTGCACAACAATGGGATATACTTAAGATTACTGAACATTTAAAAACACCACTGTACATTAAAAATGGTTAGAATTGTAAATTTTGTTATTTGTATTTTACAATTAAAAATTCAAAAGAAAAAGCCCTAAAAAATAAGACTTTCAGGATGGTGACTTAGTGCATTGGGCAGAAACAATCTTCAATGGAGTGATAAAGAGCACTGATTTATCAAAATCTGTCTCTTCTGCTCACTGTGGCATCTACAGGGCCCTGGATAAATTCAAAGGTGAACAACTGAAACTCAATAGATACTAAATTCATAGCATCACTTCGCAAGTTGTACTGGTCAAAAGTATCAGCACATGCTGTGTTCCAGGGGTACAGCTCCAAGAGAATGGACAATCCCCCACTTTATGTGCCCAGCAAATTCCCTCTCGTCCTGAGCTGAACCCCCTCTCAAGTTTAAAGTCCTGCTAAATGCACTGTGCAGAGAACAAATTGCTGTCCTTCAGATAGTCTTCCATCTGCTGAGAACCAGTAACAACAGGGTCCACCCCTTTACAGCACCAACATTCTTGTAATAACTGAATTTCATGCCAACGAAAGGAGAGTGTTCAGTAGGAAAACTAAGGGGGTGTGGTCAGAAACCACAGCCCCAGGCAGAAACTGGGATGGAAAGAGGTGAGTGAAGACACCTGCTAAACCAAAAACAGCTCCCACCACCTGAGAAAGTAAGGCTTACGTGGAAACCCCCTAACAGCCCTCTGCATGGCTACGTGATGGTACCAATGAAATCTACGTTTTCCCCTCCCCTTTTTCACTGGAGGGGACACCAAGATGCCAAGAGGAAGAGAGATGGGGACTGGAGGATGTTTGTTGTCCACCACCACTGTCCACACAGGCTCCCAAAGGTGATGGCACAGCCAGCATGGTGAGCAGCCCAGACTAAGGGGCAGGAGGAGGGATAGGAGTCACATAAACTCACACCTGTCCTTTTATTTTTTCTAGACGGGGGTTGAACAGCCTGTGTGGCAGAGAGAAAGCTGGCCAGGATCTTGGCAAAGCTTCCCTGTAGCTGACAGAGAGGCAAAGTGGGGTTTTCAAGGGTTCTTACAGAAGTCACTCACCAGGGGCAGCTGGAGAGAGGTCATCTGCTGTCCATCCCTCATGCTCACTTCCTGAAGGAGGGATGGGTCCTGAGGAACTGAAAGAGATGAGAAAAGGGTGTCTCATAACCCTGGGTCTCTTTTCTTACCTGGGAGGACAAGATAATGCAGATAAAAAACTTTGGGCAAACTTTGCTTTCAAACACAACAAGGGAGACTTTAACAGGGAATGCCTGGGCTTGAGTTGGCCCTGCCACCAAGTCGCAATGTAACTTCCCAAAGATGCAGAGGCTTCAACTTCATGATCCGAAATATGGGGAAAATAGAGGTTAGAGCTCTGAGTCAAGACATCAGTAAGAGCTGCCAGCAATGAAAATTACTATGGGGCTCCAGGGTCATAGAAATGTATACACCTGGAAGTTTATAAACTGTAAACTCCAGAACACTGTGTCCCTGTTATTCCCCCTCTTACCCTCCCAGAAGAAGCACTTGTTGAAGTCCACTAGAAAGTGCAGAGTATAGAACTGGGACCACCTCCCTTAGCCTGACCTTGAGGCCTGGAGTAAGGGGTTGCTATTCCAACAGACTTCTCTCCCTGACGGGCAACTAACTACACCTTGCTCAGGCTTCTGTAAGCAGTGAGCCACATACCTTGCCCAGGGTGCAGCCATGTGAAAATAAGTTGTTTCAAAAGGTGCTCCTTTCACAGAATAAGACTTGGAAAGCTGCACTATCGTTTCTTGGTCTTTTGAAGGTTGATCCTGGTCACATGTTAAATCAGCCTCAAAGCTAACACAGAAGCCAGCATCTCTCACCAAGATGCAGACGGGAAAGGTGTAACTATTTAGAACAAGGGTCCAAACAGGAGGCAGAACAAGAGACAACTTAGCCAGCAGTGACACTGGGGGTCCCTGAGGGAGGCAACCTTCTCACTCTGCTGGGGAAAGCTCAAGCAGGGTGGGTGTGGATGTGAGGGGCGAGTTCATTCTGCTCTCTCACACCTGCCACCTTCTGGGGGGTGAATGACAGCCTCTCCCTACCTTTTCCATGGGACATGAGTACACAGACACTTTTACAAATCATTGTGAAAGCTTTACCCTTTAAGTCAGATTTAGCGTTTTGGGAAGATTTTCAAGATTAGAAACTACAAGGTTTTTACTGGCGGCTCATCCCAACAACAAATCACTTTAAGTCTTTAAGGTCTTCCTAGTAACAAACTCATCATGGCTCCTCTGTCCACTCATTATTGCTCAGGGTAAATGGAGGAGCTGAGTCTTTGGACCAGAATCCTATCAGTGGTAACTGGCTTATCTCTGAACTTCCTCAAGAAGCACCAGCTTAGGCTGGGGCAGCTACTTCTGAGGGCATTCTTGCTACCCACAACCTGCATATCACAAGCTGCCTGCACATGCAGTGTTTATTTGGACCAATGGTTGCTTCCCTTCAGCTTGTCGTTAGACTAAATTATGTCCCCACCAAATTCATATGTTGAAGTCCCAGCCCCTAAGACCATAAAATGTGACTGTATTTGGAGATGGGGATCTTTCAAGAGGTAATTAAGTTAACAAAATTTTTAGGATGGCCCTAACCCAGTATGACTGATGTCCTTTTAAGAAGAGATTAAGCCCTGGCTGGTACACCAAAAAGTGGCAGGTTTGACGGCTGGTGTGGTTCAGTGGTTGAGCATCAACCCATGAACCAGGAGATCATAGTTCGATTCCCTGTTAGGGCACATGCTAGGGTTGTGGGTTTGATCCCCAGTAGGGGGCGTGGCAGCCAATCAATGATTCTCATCATTGATGTTTCTATCTCTCCCTCTCTCTCTCTGAAATCAATAAAAAAATATTTAAAGAAGAAAAAAAAAAGGTGGTGGGTTTGATTCCTAGTCAGGGCACATGCCCGGGTTGCAGGCTCAATCCCAAGTAGAGGGCATGCAGAAGGCAACCAATCAATGTTTCTCTCTCACATTGATGTTTCTCTCCCCCTCACCCTTCCTCTCACTAAGATCAATTAAAAAATTTTTTTAAATAGTTAAAATGGTAAATTTTATTTTAAAAAGAGATTAAGACACACATAAAGGGACAAACACATGAGGACACAGGTAGATGATGGCCATTCACACACCAAGGAGAGAGGTCTCAGAAGGACCAGCCCTCCTGACACCTGGTCTGGATCTTCCAGCCTCCAGAACTGGAAGAAAGTAAATGTCTGTTGTTTAAGCTGTCCTGTCTGTGGGACTTTGTTCAGACATCCCTAAAAAACTATCTGGACTTTCAACCAAGGGCAGGCTGAAGAGTTTGATTTATACAGAAGTCAATATAGTTTAACCCATAAAGAAATTTAATATGCTTTTTTTAACTGAAAAACTTATGACAATGTTAAGGACGACTGTGAATCTCAAGAATACTCTCTCTTCTGGCACCCTCCCTCCTTTCATCTGTTATCTACAGCACAATGTAGCAAGTCTGCCCAAAACAACCCTCAAACCACAGAGGTCACTTAACCACAGGGCAGCACATCTCCCCATAGCATTACTTCAACTGATAATCATGACTGCTTAGCATTTTATGGATATAATCCTTTAATCCTCAAGAAACTCAATAAGAATAATGATTACCTCCTTTGGATGGACCAGTAAACTGAGGCTTGCAGAGTTTAGAAGCTGGCCTGGGTTATAGCGAAAGGATTCAACATCAAGTATACCTGGTGCCAAAACCACCTGCCTGAAGCCACCAGCACATTTTGTACAGATATTTAGACATGGCTAGGTGACATTCAAGCCCCAAACCCTGAGACATCAACCTGTTCCCTCTACGATTTATTTCTGTATTTCCTTGCAGCATCATAACAAGCCTGAGATCAGGGGCTGTTTTGCTGGGAAAGAGAGGTTCAGGGAGACAAGTGGATATGGCCACACTCGGCTCCTGACACAGCCCTACTGGGACAGCCAATAGTGCCCAGCTGTCCCCACAAAATGACAAAGCCCAGAAATGCACCCTCACAGAGAGAAGATGGTGCAGCTTCAAAGACAGCCCCTTACAACAGAGTCTGCACTGGGAGACAGAGGTCCCTCTGAATGAATGGGGCACCATGAAAAGAACAGACACCCTCAGGAAATTCTGATTCAATCACTCTAGGGAGGAACTCAGACCTTGAAAGTTGTTTATGGCTCCTCAGGGGATAAGAGAGAACTACTGAGGTCAAGAGCCACCTCTAAGGCACAAGGTGGGGTACAAAGGCCGGCCTGCCCCCCCGCCCCAGACTCCCTACCTGGGTCCCCGCTGAGCTGGCCTGGCAGTCTGCTTGGGAGCCCAGGGCCCTGGGGCAGGGCCACTGGCTGGGCTTCCTGGCTCTTTGCAAGGTGGCTCTGGGCCTCTGCTGGCAGCCGCTCCTGGTCCTGGTCCAGAGGGCCATCCCCATCGTCAATCACCACGGGGTCCTCACAGTGCTTGAGCTGCAATCCCAGAAAGAGCTTTTCAGGACTCACAGAGAGGTCCCTCGCCAGCAAGGGCCAGAGGCTGTGCAAACTCCCTCCCTTGGCCTACTGACCATCACCTCCACAGCTGATCACTGGAGGCTCAGCCCAGGCCTTGGACAGGGCTGTAAAGGGGAAGGACTTAACTTCCTAGTTAGAGCCTTTAGGGGATATAATCTGCTCTACTGAGAAACCAACACTCATGTGTACTTCACCAAAGCAAGAGCTCTGGAGAGAATTCCTCATCTCTGCCAGGGGACGGGGAAAGTGTGTGTGTGTGTGTGTGTGTGTGTGTGTGTGTGTGGAGGCTCTTACCCTCTTCTCCTCCCAACCTCCAGCCAGCCCAGAGCAGCTGCTCCACTCACCCACTGCCAGGGTCTCCCTGGCTCCCTTTCTAGTGCCTCCACAGCAGCCACAGCCTGCTCTCCGCTCTCCGGCTCCTGGGCACGCACCCAGCCCTGGATCTCACGAGGCAGGATGGCTAGGAATTGCTCCAGCACCAGCAACTCCAGGATCTGCTCCTTGCTGTGCCGCTCGGGGCACAGCCAGCCCCGGCACAGGTCCCAGAGGCGCTGTAGAGCCTCACGGGGGCCCGCCGCCTCCTGGTAGCGGAACCGGCGGAAGAGGCGTCGGGAAGATTCGGGGCTGGGAGGCTCGCCCTGGGGTCCAGGGCTCTCTCCCGGTGGGCTCCTCATTTTCCTGGGCTCCTCACTTTCCTTCGGAGCCAAGACTCGGGGACACAGGGCTGTGGGCATGATGGGATTTGATGGGGGTCAGCAGCAGAAGACGACCCTATTTCCAAACAGAAATCACTGGCTTCAATACTCTGGTCTCTTATAAGTAGGTGTGGAGGGTGGTGATGGGGAAAGTGACAAGGCCCAAGGACCAGCCCTTGGGAGAAGCCCTGGGACATGTGAGAAGTGTCAGTGTGACTGGTCCTTATACAAATGGAGAGAGGGAACTGCCACCCCCAACAGCATCATTGCATGGTCCCCCTAATTGGTCAACCTGACAAACAAGGTAGGGAGTCCGGGAGAAAAGCAGTGTCCTTTCAATGTGACAAAGACATTCCGAGCATCCCAGGACAATGACAGGGCTACATGCAGGAGAGAGAAGGAATTAAGACTCTGTGGTACCTTCAGTGGCCAGATCCTCCTGGAGAAAACCCAAGAGGGCCGAGCTAAGCAGGCTGCTATCTTGGGATTTCTGAGCCAAAGTCACCGTTCCTGCCCTTGAGACCTTTACAACATGAGTTGGAAAGACAAAGACAGATGTTCCAGATAAGAACCATGAAGGCATGTTGAGGAAGGGAAACCCACACTGCTAATGGCCAGGGCAGACTACTGGTTTATCTAGACTGCTGGATCCACACAGCCAGAACCAGCTCTGACCCATAGAGTCTGCATTGGGAGACAAGGGTGAAGCACATTGCCGAGAAGATACCCAGACAAGCCCTGGCCAGTGCAGCTGTGTAGGTTGGAGCGTTGTCCCGTACACCAAAGGGTGGCAGGTTCAATCCCCAGTTGGGGTTTGTATGAGAGGCAACTGATCCATGTTTCTCTCTCACACCAATGTTTCTTTCTTCCTCTCTTTCTCAAATCAATTAATAAAAACATATCCTCAGATGAGGATTAAAAAAGCAACAAAAAATGGGACAGTCAAAAACAACAAAAAAAGGGGGACAGTTAAAAGTGACAGCCACACCTCAGTTTTCAGGAGAAAAGTAATAAATACCAGTACTGCCTGGCCGGTGTCCTCAATGGCTGAGCATCAACCAATGAACCAGGAGGTTCATTCCCAGGTCAGGCTGGATCCCCAGCAGGGGGTGTGCAGGAGGCATCAGATAGATGTTTTTCTCTCATCAATATTTCTCTCTAGCTCTCCCTTCCTCTATCGCTAAAATAAATAATAAAAAAATGGAGTAAACGCCACTACTCAGAGACTATGGGGCCCAGAGAAAGTCCCTCCCCTTCTCTCAGGCCGTGAGATCACTGGGTAGTCACTGGACTTCCATACCCAGACCAGAAGGACCACAAAGCCACGGAATAGCAGTTAGAAAAACCCAGTGTCTGGACTGCTCTGCTTTCCAATGGAAAACAGACTAGCAGAAAAGGACTCAAGAAGTCTGGCTGGGCACCTTAGAGCCTGCCCATGGCAACCTTCCCTCAGTGCCTGCTCCTGCATTTGGAACCAGCCCCCTAAAGTCCCTGAGCTCAGCCACCACACAAGGGCAGGGCCTCTGGGTTCCCAGGTCGGCTCCAACCTAGGGTACCCAGGCCCCACCCTCAGCACTCAGTGTGCGCTGGGAACCAGCCCTCATCAGACAGTGGCGCTCCTCTTTGTCACCCAGTGGTAGGAGGCTCGGGAGTGATGCCAGATGAATGAACGAACATGGGATTCCCGTGGAGCAGGGCGGGGCTTAAAGCAGCTGATGGAGGAGGGACAGCGCGGGATCAGCAGAAGGAAAGGGAGGGCATTTTAGGCCAGGGGAAGAGAGAGCTTTTCCTCGCTCTCCCTCTCCCGCTTCCCTCCCAGCGCGCGCACGCACACCCCGCGCGCGCGTCTCCGGAGTAGCCAGCTCCCGGCTCCTCACCTCACAACGTCTAGAACTCCTTCCCGGCGTCTAACTCAAATGGCTCCTGCCGCGGCGTTAGTCTCCACAGCCGTTCCTCATCCTTCCCAGCCCGCCTCCCGGTGTCCTTCCCGAGGCGGGCTCTCTGCTGGGCCCGACTCCGTCCCTGGCCAGCCAAGCCACGTCTCCAGCTCATCCAGAAATCCACCACTCCACCTGGGAGGGAAGAATAGAAAGAAATGCAGGACCCCGAAATCGCATTATCTCCCCGCCCGCAGAGCCCCGACTGGCTCCGCGATGGGGGACGAGCGAGGCCGACGGGCGCGCGGGGTCGGTCCGGAGCCGCGGGGCCGCGAGTCCGGGGTGCTTGGGGCTGGGAGAGGCGGCGGGGGGGCGCCGCGCGGGCCGTAGGGGCCCGGCCGCACTCACCGCCGGGACGCGTCCCCGCTAGCCGGCCGCGCAGGCTTGGCCGCCGCTGGAGCCCGCCGGACGCGGAGGAAAGGAAAGGCCGGACCCTCCTGCTCCCTCCCCTGGGACACTTCCTGCTCCACTCTAGGACGGCGGAGGTCTCGGCGTCTCAGTGGTTCGCTCCCCGCCCCCCGCCCCCCCCAGGCCGAGGTGTGCGCAGGGGTGACATCCGACACCCCCAGCCCGGCCCGCGCGCCGCCCCGCCCCGCCCCTCTCCTCGCGCGTCCCGGCCTCGGCGCCGCCGGGACGTGGGCCCCGTCGCCAGGGCCGGCCTCCTCGCGGCCCGGGGGCGCAGAGGGGACGGCGCCCGCAGACGGTGGCCGAGGACACAGTCGGCACGAGGGCGCGCGGGGCGGGAAGGTGCCTGGGCTATCCTTTCGGCTGTTCTCCCCACTCCCCGGCCCCCGGACTAGAGGATTCCCGGAAGGGCAGATGGGGGCCATGCTGAAGGCTGGAATGGGAAAAGGAAGCCGTTCCATTTAGGAATCCTTGTGACCGCCCCCGGATGGCAAAACCCTTTCTCTCAGCCAGCTGCAGCCGCTGAAGAGGCCAGAAGGTCGAGAGAGACGCAGACACCCCCGCCCCCCCCCCTGCCCCCGCCACTCCCCACCCCATCGCCTCCTCCGCATAACCTTGGAAGGTCCAGGTGTCAGTTTGCGCTTTCTTGGGGTGAAACAGTTTTGCGGAGTTTCAATTTAAGGAAGGTTGCCCGCTGCATGGCCTTTCTGAGCGTGAGGACAAGGCTGGGGAGTGCGCAGAGGGCCCCGATGAATCTCCCACCCCCACAGCGGTTGGTGGGGGAAGCTTGGTGCTCTTGGTTCACACTGAGCCAGAGGCACAGGGAAAGGTTAGAAGGCTTTGGAAGTTAAGTGGCAGTGAAGGGCCAGCAGGAATTAGGGCCTTCGGATCCCCCAAACACTACCCTATGCTGAACATAGTCCGAGTCAGGAGGGGTTTTCCTGGGTCATCCTTAATCTTTAGATTCCGGAGTTTGAGAGAAAGAGTGCCTCAGGTCCCCTCAAACCTCTCCTCCATAAACCCCGCATTGAAGTTAAACTCTCCCACGGAACAGAAGGCAGAGAAAAGTCTCCATGTACCAGAGAGTCGCCCGACTGCAGACACCTCTGCTTTCTGTCAGACACCCTTCCTTCCTCCCTTCCTTCCTTCCTTCCTTCCTTCCTTCCTTCCTTCCTTCCTTCCTTCCTTCCTTCCTTCCTTCCTTCCTTCCTTCCATATATTTTTATTGATTTCAGAGAGGAAGGGAGAGGGAGAGAGAGAGAGAAACATCAATGATGAGAAAGAATCAGTGATCAGCTGCCTCCTGCACGCCCCCACTGGGTATGGAGCCAGCAACCCTGGCATGTGCCCTTGACCTGAATGGAACCCGGGACCCTTCAGTCCGAAGGCCCAGACTCTAGTCTAGCCACTGAGCAAACGGCTAGGGCATCTGTCAGACTCTGTTTCAAGGGCAAGCAGAACAAACCAGTTCCCTCAAAGAAAACGGCCTGGCTAAATGGGGAGGAGATGAGTGGGCCAAGACATCAGACCCTTGCCCTGCATGTCTTATCAATCCATGGCCTGGTGTCTCCTGTTTCTTCCTTTAAATTACAAATTATCACTCCTGACTAGTGGAAGTTACTGGTAGCCACATTTGTCAAATGCCTGGACTCTGACATCAGCAGGAAATGAACAAAGCAAAGGATTGAAGCTCTTTTTAGTGAACAGTGATTGTATTCCCCCAAATGTCAGATACTGGCAGGATCACCCAGAGATCTCATCTGGAGCCTACAGATACCAATGGGAGCCACCCCTCTTTAGCCTCACTGAACTCAGTGGTAACCGCCCCCCCCCCCGCCCCCCCCCATGAACACCAGCAGCACCATTGTGGCATGGAGTAGAGGAGAGGCTCCCCATGGGAGGAACCAAGGACCAGTGAGGTAGGCTGGACTTAGGTGCTTTAGCAAACAGCCCAGCCTGTGGCACTGCTCTGGAGGTCCAGACCCTCTGCAGGAGCTCCCAGTTCTGTGACTGGCTGGGGAACCAGCTGTTGAGTGTTGGGAATTTGTGCTCCTCTTTCTGCCTAGAGCCCTAAAGCAGGTAAAATGCAGAGCCCAGAGATTGCTAGCACACAGCAGCAGGTCCATCCCCACAGCCCAGCCCAGCTCCTTCCCTGAACAGATACCTCCCTGCAAATTGTTGACCCATCTTATCTCAGAACTTGCATTTCTCTTGTATTTTGCTAAGCACAGGGTTTAAGAGTCAGAGCACCAGAGTTAAATCCTGCCTCCCCGACTCCTCACTAGCTGATTTCAGGCCAACTTAACCTTTCTGTGCTTTAGTTTCCTCATCCAGAAAACAGACATGATGGTGGCCAGTGAACAAGGGGAGTGCTGTTGTCAGAGTGGGGACGGGACGGGGGCACTGAGTGCCATGGGAAGGTGCTTTCCTCTGCAACAAATGGGATTGTGTTATTTGTCACAGGTGAAGCACCAGCAGGGAAACCCTGCTCTAAACCCTGCTGAAGGCCCACCAGCCAATGTGTATTTGGTTTATATTACTGCTGCTGATTGTGTATGTTTTTATAAAATGCTTGCTGTGTGCCACCGATTATTCCATCCTTGGGGAGACCACGATGGACAGATGATCCTGGCATCTGGAAGGGGAATCTGATAGTAAATAAATGACCCTTCAATATAATGCCATTGTTGATAGATGCCATAAAAATAAATAAAATAAAATGGTAAGGAGGAGCCTGCCATGGCAGTCAGGTAGGACCTCCATGAGGAGGTGGTATTTGAGCACAGAGCAGGTAGATGGAGAGCACAACAGAGGTATGCGGAAAGAGCATGTCAGCAGAAGGAACAGTTCATGCAAAGGCCATGAAGCAGGAGTTTGGTCTCCTTGGAACAAGAATAGTGCAAGCCCGAGTGGTGTGGCTCAGTGGTTGAGTGTCAACCTATGAACCAGGAGGTCACAGTTTGATTCTGAGTCAGGGCATGTGTCTGGTTTGCAGTCTCCATCCTCAGTAGGGGGCATGCAAGAGGCAGCCGATCCATGATTCTCTCTCATCATTGATGTTCTATCTCCCTCTCCCTTCCTTTCTGAAGTCAATGATTATATATATATATATATATATATATATATATATATATATATATATATATATATTCATTGCAGCAATTCTTCTTGGCATTGACTCCACAAGATGTTGAAAGGTGATGTGAGGAATCTGACACCATGCCTGATGAATAGCACTGTCCAGTTGTGTGAAATTTGATGGTTGTGGAACCAGCTGCCTGATGGCTCTTTTAACTTCGTCCTACAAATGCTCAATTGGATTGAGATCTGGTGATTGTGGGGGCCACCTAAGCAAGGTAAAGTCTCCCTCATGTTCTTGGAACCACTCCTGCACAATACAAGCACCGTGGCTTGGCACATTGTCTTGTTGGAAGAAGCCATCTCCATTGGGATACGCCATCAACATGATAGGATGAACTTGATCAGCAATGATACTTAGGTATGTTGTGCTATTCAGACATTGTACATGAATTAAAGGGCCCAAATCATGCCAGGAAAACATGCCCCAACCATAACACTGCCCCCACCAGCTTGAAGGGTTGTACTCATGCATGTGGGGTGCATGCTTTAATGCTGTTTCCACCAAATTCTCACTCTGCCATCTGCATGATGCAACTGGAAATGTGATTCATCGGACCACATGACTTTTGTCCAATCCTTGTGTTCCTGTGCGAATTGGAGATGTTTTATCTTGGTAACTGCAGACAGCAAAGGTGTTCGAACAGACCTTCGGCTTCCATATCCCATATGATGAAGTTTACGGCTAATTTGCCTACAAACATCAGGTGGTCATAATAATCTGGCCACGCAGTGTAGTTTGAGAATGTCCAGGCTGGATTCAAGTAGGGTGTGGCCTGATGGGACCATCCTTTACCATGATCATTATTCAGAAGATGTTAGAGCAAAAGAAGCAGGTGCCACATTATAAGGGGCAGCAGAAATGCAGGCAGGAGATGGTGATCCTTAAGTCAGCTGGTGGAACAGCTGTGGTTGAGCCTGAATTGGGTCCAGACATGGAAGTAGGTATCTGGGAGAGAGGTGGGAGATGATGGTGGGTTTGGTCCAAAAGACAAACAGTGATGACCCTCCTGGAAGAAGGCTGGGGCAGTTGAGACCCTAGGATGGACAAGGTTGATGGAGAAGCAGCTTCAGAATGGAGAGGGCTGACCACCAGGATCATGCCAGCTTTGGAGACAGGAGAAGAGGGCAAGAGGAGGTAAGGGAGAAGAGGGAATAAGGTGGGAGGTGGGGGGGGAGAAGGGAGAAGTAACCACCCTGAGATGCAGGAAAACATAGACAGTATCAGAATCCAGACAGGCAACTTCGATTCAAAGAAGAGGGCTGGTCAGTGGGGGTGAGTGCTGTTTTGAGGTCCAATTAGATAAGGAGAAAGCGCTGATGAGATCACTGACCCAGGATTTGGTAGAGGCCCTGGGCAGAGCAGAAGTGCTGAAATTTCTGGGCTAGAGCATAGTTTAGAGAAGGGAGTGAGGGAGTAGAGATGGCTGGTGGAGAAAAGTAACTGTGACCAAGGGGGCCTGAGTCCCATATTAAAAATGAGAGAAATTATAGTGTAGGCCTAAAGGGAAGGACTGGGCAGACACCAAGGCCCAGCAGACAGGAGGGGTCTGGGTTCCAGGGCCATGGGAGCAGGGGAGGCTGGACAGAGATGGGCATTATGAGTGTGGGGTGGACTTGTAAATGCTTAGACACTTTTATGTGTGTCTACTTGCCCAGGCCATGGTGCTCAGGCATTTGGTCAAACACTATTCATTTTAGATGAGATTCACATTTAAATTAATAGACTCTGAATAAAGCAGGTTACTCTCTGTAATGTGGGTGAGCCTCATTCAATCAGCTGAAGTCCTTAAGTGTAAAGACTGAGGTCCCCAATGAAGAGGGATTCTGCATTCAGCCTGCCTTAGATTCAAGACTGCAACACTTCTTCCCTGTGTCTCCAGCTTGTAGATTTCAGACTTGCCAGCCCCACGGTTGCGTGAGACAGTCCCTTGTCTATATCTCTCTCAGAATCACAGAGAGCAGGCAGACAGCTCTGGTGGTGGTGGTATTTTGGGAAGATGGAGGATTGAGGAAAAAAGGAAAAAAAAATAAAAGGAGAGAGAACTCATGGACATGGACAACAAGTGTGATGATTGCGGGGGATGGGGGTGGAGGGGATAGGGGAAGTGGAAGAGAGCATGAGGATAGTGATGGAAAAATAAAAATAAGTCTCTCTCTCTCTCTCTCTCTCTCTCTCTCTCTCTCTCTCTCTCTCTCTCTCTTTTTCTCTCTCTCTCCCCTCCACACACCTCACTGGTTCTGTTTCTCTGGAGAAGGCTGACCAACACATGAGGTCTGAGCTGACAGGGAGAAGAAGGTATGACATGTTCATATTGCTGAGGAAGGTGAATGGGCTGTAGCAAAGGAAATGACAAGTTCAGCCAAACACAAAATGAATAGTGCACGGTGAAGTAACCATGTGTAGCTTTCCTAAAACCCAGCATCTATACACAAAAGGGCAGCAATACATCTCCCTGCAGCAGGAGGTCAGCATTCCACAAAACATGCTTATATGTAAAGATAAGCCACCTTGCCCTGGCAGGTGTGGCTCAGTCGTTTGGATTGTCGTCCTGTACACCAAAAGGCTGCAGGTTCTATCCACAGTCGGGGCACGAACATGAGGCAACCAATTGATGTTTTCTGACTCATCAATGTGTGTTTCTCTGTCTCTCTCTCTCTTCCTCTCTCTCTCTCTCTCTCTCTCTCTCTCTCTCTCTCTCTCTCTCTCCTCTCTCTCTCAAATAATAAGACATATACTTGGGTGAGTATTAAAAAAAAAATACAGGTTCTGGCCTATTTTTTAAAAAAGATAAGCCACCTCACCATCTGGTCCAGACCTGCACACCTGCCTTCCCCAGAAGCACATTAAAAATAGAACCCTAAGGCCTCAAGCACAGCCTCCAGCTAACTAGGCACCAGGACTGAGAGTTGTGCTCTGCAGTGGATACACTCTGTTGTGAAGGGTTCAGCAAAGGGCCAGGGCATAGTAGCTGCTAATAAACTAGCTGTACAGGCAGTCCTAGGAATAATAGTACCAATATTACTCTGACTTATTCACAAGCTTCCAGGAGGCACAGACAGCAGGGCCTTGGTACTTTGGTATCTAGCAGAGGCTGTGGCTGATGCAAAGGCTTGGTGGGAATCCAGTGAGTGAAGGAACCGGGTGTTATTAAAGTTTTCGAAATGCAGACCTCCTAACTGTCACAAAAGGTACCTATTCATCACAGTCCTCTTTCCTTTTCAATTAGCTGCATGTGAACTTTTAAACTTTTTAATGTTTTATAACTCTGTGTTAGCATATCTGTTTACTTTTCTGCTATTGAACACCTGGGTGCCATCACATATTTTTCCACCAGGCAGGAAGAATTTTTAATGGCTCCTCATTCCTCAAACACTCCAAGTACATCTAACCATTGAACAATGTGAGGGTTAGGGACTTTGACCACCTTACAGTAAAAAATTTACATATAACCTTAGACACACCAAAAACTTAACTGTTCTTGGTATCCATAGGGAATTAATTGGTTCCAGAGCCTGTCACAGATATCAAAACCTATGGATGCTCAAGTCCTCTATATAAAATGGTGTAGATCAATACTGAATTAGGAAGAAACTGAAAATCTGAACAAAACAATCACTAGTAAAAACATTGAATCAGTTATAAAAAAAAACACCTCTGAACTAACAAAATTCCTGGACTAGATAGCTTCACAAATAAATTATACCAAATATTAAAAGAAGAATTAATATCTATCCTTAACAAACTATTCTAAAAAACTGAAGAGGAAGGAAAGTGCCCTGACCAGGGATCAAACCCACAACCTTGGGGTATTGGGACCACACTCTAACCAACTTAGCCACCCAGCCAGGGCCAGATAAGACCTCTTGAGAACATTTGCTATTTGGGGGAGGAACTGTGTGGCAAACTTGGAGATGAAGTCAGAGGTCCTCATACACCAGGCTTAAAGGGTTTACAACTTTTTAAAAAATATATTTTATTGATTTTTTTACAGAGAGGAAGGGAGAGGGATAGAGAGAAACATCAATCAGCTGCCTCCTGCACACTCCCTACTGGGTATGTGCCTGCAACCAAGGTACATGCCTTTGACCAGAATCAAACCTGGGACCCTTGAGTCTGCAGGCCGATGATCTATCCACTGAGCCAAACCGGTTAGGGCAAATGGTTTAAATTTTATTCTACAAGCGTTTCTCACACTTTTTTTGCCTGCAGCCCAGAGAAAGGCACACACATCAAGATTCACTCTGATAATATGCTCTATTCTATTCTGCTAGTAAAAGGCTGGGCCGTTGTGGCAAAGAAAAGAAATGGGGGAGTGGTGGAATTTATGGAAAGTAACCTCACAGATGGTTTGATCATAAATTTCTAACTGGGCAGATCATGGTGGGTAGTCATGCCTCAGGTATATAACGTTTTTAAAAATATATATTTTTATTGATTTCAGAGAGGAAGGGAGAGGGAGAGAGATAGAAACATCAATGATGAGAGAGAATCATTGGCTGACTCCTGCACGCCCTGTCCTGGGGGTCAAGCCAGCAACCCAGGCATGTGCCCTGCCCAGGAATTGAACATGACCTCTGGTTTGTAGGTCGATGCTCAATCATTGAGCAACACCAGCTGGGTTATATAACATTTTTAGTAAAAGTTTCATCTTTGTCTTAAGCCCTGTTTATTGTTTCTGTGCATCTATGTGGGTTAACACCCCTTTGCAATGCACCCTCCTTCTAAAGAGTGACCACTCTCAGTCCTGGCATGGGAACTCAGTTGGTTAGAGTGTCATCTCCATATGCCAAGATTTTGGGTTCGATCCCTTTTCAGGGCACATGCAAGAATCAACCAATAAATGCATAAATAAGTGGAACAATAAACTGATCAATCTCTCTCAAAGTAATTAAAATATTAAAATTGTAACTGTTTTGTTAATAAAATAAATCAATAAATTTAAAAAATAAAGAAACCTGTTTGGCTTAGTGGATAGAGCGTCGGCCTGTGGACTCAAGGGTCCCAGTTTTGATTCCGGTCAAGGGCATGTACCTTGGTTGCGGGCACATCCCCAGTAGGGGGCGTGCAGGAGACAGCTGATTGATGTTTCTCTCTCATCGATGTTTCTAACTCTCTATCCCTCTTCCTTCCTCTTTGTAAAAAATCAATAAAATATATTTAAAAAATAAAATAAAAAATAAAGAAAATAGAGTGACCACCATCAAGAGAGGACATAATCTTTCTTTTGTTGTGTTTTTCTTTTTAATCCTCACCTGAGGATATTATTTCCATTGATTTTTAGAGAAAGTTGAAGGGAAGGAATGGAAGGAAAGAGAGAGAGAGAGAGACAGAGAGAGACAGAGAGAGAGAAAGAAAAATGTGAGAGAGACACATCAATCAGTTGCCTTCTGCATGAGCGCTGAATGGGGCCTGGGAAAGAACCTGCAACCCAGGTATGCACCCTTGACAGGGAATTGAACCCAGGACTCTTTGGTGCAAGGGCCAAAGCTCTACCAGAGACTCACACCGGCCAAGGTGAGAGCACATAATCTTATTATAATTGAATCTCCCACTTTCATGTAATCTTCCTTATGTTCCCTTTTAACCCCAAATGCATAAAAGAAGCTGCAGCCCTTGCCAGGTATCTCAGTTGGTTAGAGTGTCCTCCTGATACACCAAAGTTGTGGGTTTGATCCCTGGACAGGGCACATACAAGAATCAACCAACGAATGCATAAATGAATGGAACAACAAATTGATGTTTCTCTCTCTCTTTCTCTCAAATCAATAAATAAGAAATTAAAGAAAAAAGAAACTGTAAAACTGTCATTTTCTGAAAATTTTGACATTTTTGCTTCCTGGCAATTGTAAGTTTGGCTCAAAGAAATTCTTATAAAAATTCTCTACAGGTTTAAATGTTCTTACATTGACAAATATCTCCTGAACCAAACTCTACTCAAGCTTCCCTGGGCATTTTTTCTAGTAGAACTGACTTTTGGGCTTCCGTGCTCATCTCTGCATTGTCCTGTTTTAGTAAGAATCTTGTCAGTTTAACCAGAACCTCCACCATCGAGATATCTGACCACCCTAGACATCTGGTCAGATTCCTCATCCCCACCCTCTCTCAGGTAATCCCTTCAGCAGGAATCTCCAGGGGTCAGCTCAATTTAGTCAGAACCCCCATTGCCCTTTATGTTTCCTCTGAGTAATATTCTATCCTCTTCCCCCCACCCTGCTTCTTGGCTACAAATTTCTACTTTTTTAGAATTTGAGCCCATAAAGCTCTCCCCGCACTACAGGACCTTACTGCAGTGGTCCCTACACCTATCCCAATAGTCCCCAGAACAAAGACTGTCTTACAGTGCTCATCAAGTGTTATGGGTAATTAAAAAATTTTTAATGCTGTTGCAAGCTGTTGTGATGGTTCAGAACCAGTCACCTCAAGATGTGTCTTTGTAGCATGTGGATTGTTTTGAACTAGAGGCAACCAAGACCCTGTGGGCTCAAGCGAAATGTCTGCCCTACTTAAAAGAACTTGAATTAGGGGCCTTGCCCATAATAAAAGAGTTATCAGCGATAACCCCCTATTTTTTAAAATGTATATATATTTTAAATATGTTTTTATTGATGTCAAAGAGGAAGGGAGAGATAGAAAACATCAATGATGAGAAAGCATCATTGATTGGATGCCTCCCCCACAGTCCCCACAGGGGATTAAGCCCCAAACCCAGGTATGTATCCTGAATGGGAATCAGAAGATGACCTCCCAGTTCACAGATCGACACTCAACCATGGAGCCACATTGGCGAGGCGAGATAACCTCCTTTGACCTATCTGTGGTAGGCAGTTAGGCAGACATGAGCAGAGTAAGAAGGATGGGCCAGGTACAGATGGTCACCAGGATGGGAAGCCCTGGGTGCCTAGCAAAGGGTGATTGTAAGGTGGGACCTTGCCCCCAGGGTGACTTTTCCTTTCCTAGCATATCACTGGTCATGTGGTTTGGACCCCCTAACCTTTCCTCTCTAGAGATAACCTCTAGGCCTCGGTTGTATTTCTACTCCAGGCCCAATAAAGCAGAAAAACCAGACAAGCTTCACCACTGCTGACTTCAGGACCAGCTGCATTGGATAATGACCCTCTGCCCTGGCACCGACTAATCATTCAATGGAGACCTAGATCCTGAAAGGCCACACCTGGAAAGCTCTGAATATTCTATTGAGATCTTTCCCTGGAATGCCCCTAAAATCTCTACCCTTAAACCCATAAGAGGGAGGACCCAGGGCACTCTCCCTCCCGGAGCATGCCTGCACTTTCCTCACTGCCAAGTTCCAAAGGCCCTCCCTTTACCTCTATAACTTGTTTCGTAAGCTCATTTTTTTTCTAGGAATTATTTTTTTCTACCTCTGTGATTTTACAAATAAATGTTATCGTATAGTTTGAATCTTGCCTCTGAATTCTTCCTGGCCCAGAACTCAAGTACCAAGGTTGCTGAATCTAGGTCAGCCTGACCCCAATGGTCTAACACCTGGTGCCATTCCTGCTGCCTATAACATATCTATAGGGCAGGACAAACTTCTAATTACTAAACATCTGCTCTTCTTATCATCCAGCACTGGCCCTCTGAAGCTCCCGAGGTATCTTCCCTCATCCCTAGCTCAGGATGTCTTATGTACCACACATTTTCCCTTTCTATCTCTGAACCTCTCATGCATTTGGAGTCCCCATGCAAATGTATGTATTAGATTTTGTCCTCTTGCTAATTTGTCTCATGTCTATTTATATTATTAGACCAGCTGAAATAATCTTGAAGGTAAAGGAGTTTCTTGTCTCCAACACTGTAATGGATCTTTTAATATAACAGAGTGTTGCCCTGGCCAGTTTTGCTCAGTGGATAGAGCATCGGCCTCCAGACTGAAGGGTCCCAGGTTCGATTCAGGTCAAGGGCATGTACCTGAGTTGTGGGCACATCCCCAGTAGGGGGTGTGCAGGAGGCATCTGATCGATGTTTCTCTCTCATCGATGTTTCTAACTCTCTATCCCTCTCCCTCTCTGTAAAAAAAAACAAACAATAAAATATATTTTAAAAAAATATAACGGAGTGTTGATGAAAGGTTCTCATCAGGCCAAGGGGTACCAGCACTCTAGACAGGTACCAGAGTTCAGTTAGCATTTTTGGAAAACCCAGGAGGGAGAACAGTGGGTTGCTAGCTCACTAGAGAGACAAGGCTACCCTATAACTGTTATTGAATATAGCAATCACTGAAGGGGGCCTTGTGGTAGGCCTCAGCCACTGTCAGGTTGTGAAAAGACTTTGTCAGGTAAAAATTCTCCGCAAAATGCAGGGAAAGTCTGGGAATCAAAAACTCTCAGGCTGGCCCAGCCAGATGTGGCTCAATGGTTGAGCATCAACCTATGAACCAGGGGTGGAGGTTCAATTCCTGGTCAGGGCACATGCCTAAGTTTCAGGGATCCATCCCCAGTGGGGAGTGTGCAGGAGGAAGCTGATCAATGATTCTCTCTCATCAATGTTGTTTCTATCTTTCTTTCCATCTTCCTTCCTTTCTAAAATAAATAAAAATATATATTAACCCCCTCCCAAACCTCTCAGCTTGGCCCTGTCAAGGTAGCTTAGTTGGTTAGAGCATCCTCCTGATACACCAAGGTGATGGGTGTGAATCTGGTCAGGGAACATAAAAAGATTAACCAATGAATGCATAAATAAGTGGAACAACAAATCAATGTATCTCTCTCTGATCAATAAATAAAAACAACAACAACAAACAAAAAGTCTCAGTGTAATAGTTTGCAGATGTGAACAAAAAGGGGTGCTGTAATAAATCATAACTTCCTGTGATGGGCAGTCACATCACAGGCTTATAACTTCTTGAGTAAGAGATTGTTAAGCAGGTCTGTTCATTGTCCTTGTGTACCTAGGTTAACACATCTTTGAAATGCCAGAAGTAATATACTTCGACGGCATGACCACCCTCAAGAAAGTACATTATCTTAACTGTCCTGTAATCCAATCCTGTTTTGCTTTTTACCACCTCTGTGGAATCCTCCTTATTTTCCTTCCTTAATTTCAAATGCAGAGATTTAAAATGGTGGCAGAGTAAGTGGAAGCTACATGGACTTGCTCCTGCTAGGGTGCTGCCCTAGAACTATAACTAAATACAGAAAAAATAATCCCTAAAAATCAACTAAAGACTCTCTGGAGAAAACCCTGATAATCAAGGATGGAAAATGGAGACCAAATAGAGACTGTTAGGTGGGGACAGAGTCACAAAAGGACTGAATGGTCTCCCACAGATAGCAACTGAAGTTCCAAGAGATATCTCAGCTATGGGGGTTGCCACTGAGAACTCTGGGTCTAATCCCCAAGCTGGGCCACAGAACTGAGCACCAGAACTGAGAAGGGTACCCACATAATGAGAGGATTAACTTGAAATGCAGGCAGATAGGGCAGGGGTCCAGTGGAAAACAAAGGCAGGTAGAACATAGGCGGAGCAGACATGGCAGTTTGAGCCAGCCTGACCACAGGAACCAACCAAGCAGAAATAATAAAATGTTTCTGGACACAAAGTGGGAGGTATGGGAAACCAAGGGAGGGCCTGCAGTAAACAAAATGTACGAACACATAGAAACAGAAAAAGTTCAGCATAGGAACAGAAAAAGAATGCATAGAAACAGGGAAAGTTTAGGTCCGTTGCTGGGCAAAAACAACTGAAGGAATCAATCAGGTGATGACACAGGTAGACATAGAGCAGGCTTGTAGCAAATATGTACCCCTGGACTACAAGCCTTTAACAGGCAGCCCATTATTGGGCCCCTGTCCCCTTGCAGGGACTCTAAATCTGCTTATAAATTTTCCACACTTTTGCTTAAATCTTCTGGTCCATGTAGCTCATTCTTTGGGGTCAAGAAACATGACCCGGGAAAACACCTTGGCTCACCATTCCAGTCATCAATAATATCTGGCTGTGAAAAGCAGCAGGGTTGCCATCTTCCAAGGAGAGATGGCTGGAAATGTAAGCACCCTCTTAAAGGGCCAATGCACAAAATTCCCTGTGCAACCACCCACCTTGTGCTCTGGCAGAGGGAGGGCAGAGTGAACTAGAGCTGTGTAAGCAAAAGCCAGGTTTGGGGGCTCTAGGGTTAGAACTCAGGAGGCAAATACACTGGTTTCCTGTGCCGAGTCATTCCCTCACTCTGTGGAGGTCATTTTTCTCACCAGATATTTGCTATCTAGGCCATTTTGCCTGAGGGAAAGATAGTTGACACATCCTATTGGAAAACCCCTCAAGACCAAGAATAACAATTAGCCTACAGGCAGAAGCAATTGCCCCACCTTGGAAAAACTCTCACCATACCTGTGAACTATTGGCTGAGGGCTATTCAAGACTAAATCCAATCAGTTTGCAGGCAGAGGCAGACTCCCGTAGTCTTTGAGTCTTTGCCTGATCAAATTAGTCAGAAAAAGGTGTTTGACACTGTCCTGCACTGGAGATTGAGAGGTGTAGAAGATCTACCTAATACAGCAGCAGTTTTCAACCTGTGGGTCGTGACCCCTTTGGGGGTCGAATGACCCTTTCACAGGGGTCGCCTAAGACCATTGGAAAACACATATATAATTACATATTGTTTTTGTGATTAATCACTATGCGTTAATTATGTTCAATTTGTAACAATGAAATTGTGGGTCACCACAACATGAGGAACTGTATTAAAGGGTCGTGGCATTCAGAAGTTTGAGAACCACTGTAATACAGAGTCACAAACCCAAACAGGTAGTCAAAATGAGGAGACAAAAGAACAACCAGCAAAAGAAAGAACATAAGCATTCTCTAGAAGAAGAGATAAATGAAATGGAGATAAGAAATTTATCTGATATATAGTTCAGAATAATGATAGAAAAAGATGCTCAACAGCATGAGAAAAGACATAGTAACTATGAAAACAGAAATAAAGAATGATATAGCACAAATAAAGAACACATTGGAAATAATACACAGCAGATAGGGAAAACTGAGGATCGAATGAGTGAATTAGATCACAGGGTCGGAAAAAATCACTCAGTGAGAGAACCAAAAAAAACAACAACCAACAAAAACCATTAAAAAACAGGAGGACAACTTAAGGGAACTGTGGGACAACATAAAACGTAACAATATTTGAAAAGTAGGTATACCAGAGAGGCAGAAAGGGAAAAAAGGGTAGAGAACATGTTTGAAGAAATAATGGCAGAAAACTTTCCTAACCTGGAAAAGGAAAAAGTCACACAAGTTCAGGAGGCACAGAGAGTCCCAAGCAAAAAGAACCCAAACAAGCTAACAGCCAGACACACCATAGTTAAAATTCCAAAAATTAAAGACAAAAGGAGAATCTTACAGGCAGCAAGAGTAAAGCAATTTATTACCTAGAAGGGAGCTCCCAAAAGGCTGCCATCTGATTTCTCAGGCCAGAGGGAATGGCATGAAGTACTCAAGGTAATAAAAAGCAAGGATCTGAAACCAAGATTACAGCAAGACTATCATTTAAAATAAATGGTGAAATAAAGAGCTTCCCAGACAAGAAAAAGGCTAAAGGGGTTTATCACCACCAAGTGGGCATTGCAAGAAATGCTAAAGGGACTGTTGTAATGAAAAGAAGAAATAGAGAGAGAAACCTAGGCACACAGAATTAAAATGGCAATAAATAACTACCTATTAGTAATAAACTTAAATGTAAGTGGATTAAATGCTCCAATCAAAAGACATAGGGTAGCTGAATGGATACAAAAAAATGACCTGACTATATGTTGTTTACAAGAGACACACCTCAGAACAAAAGGCTCACACAGGATGAGAGTGAAGAGATGGAAAAAATTTTTTCCATGCAAATGGAAATTTAAAAAAAGCTGAGATAACAATACCCATATCTGACAAAATAGACTTCAAAATGAAGGCCATCACAAGAGACAATATGGGTCAATACATAATACTAAAGGGATCAATCCAACAAGAGGATATAACCATGGTAAAGATAAATGCAGAAGACTTTAAGGGAGAGATTGACAACAATACTATCATAGTAGGGGATTTTAACACGCCACTGCCTTCACTGGGTAAATCTTGCAGTCAAAAATTAACAAAGAAGGAAACAGTGATTCTAAAGTTTAAAGGACACACTGGATTAGGTGGATTTAGTTGACATTTACAGAACATTTCACCCAAAAGATGCAGAATATACCTTCTTCTCAAGTGAACATGGGTCATTCACAAAGATAGACCACATGTGAGGACACAGAACAAGTCTCTACAAGTTCAAGAAGATTGAAATCATATCAAGCATCTTCTCAGATCACAGTGGAATGAAATTAGAAATCAACTTCCATAAAACACCCCAAAACATTCAAACACATGGAGGCTAAATAGCATGTTATTAAACAACGAATGGGTTACTAGTGAGATCAAGAAAGAAATAAAAAACTTCCTGGAAACAAATGAAAATGAACACACAACAACACAAAATCTCAGGGACACAGCAAAAGCAGTCCTGAGAGGAAAGTTTATAGCACTACAAGCCCACATCATAAAAACAAGAAAAATTAATAATAAACCTTTTAACTCTACAACTTAAAGAACTAGAAAGAGAACAATAAGAAATTCCCAGAGCAAGTAGGAGGAAGAAAATAATAAAGATTAGAGCACTAAAAAAAACCAAAAAAAAACAAAAAAAAATCAATGAAACCAAGAGCTGGTTCTTTGATAGGATAAACAAAATTGATGAACCATTAGCCAGACTTATCAACAAACAAAGAGAGAAGACCCAAATAAATAAAATCAGAAATGAAAGCTGAGATGTGACAACAGACACCACAGAAATACAAAGGGTTGTAATAAAATACCATGAACAACTATATGCCAACAAGCTGGACAATGTGGATGAAATGGACAAATTCCTAGAAAAATGCAATCTCCCAAAACTGAATCAGGAAGAATCAGAAAACCTGCATAGACCAATAAAAACTGATGAAATAGAAGCAGTAATAAAAAAAACAACAACTCCCAGAAAACAAAAGCCCAGGTATGTTTTTCTAAGCATTCAAAGAACTAACATCTATAGTCATCAAACTGTTCAAAAAAATCCAAGAGGAAGGAACACTTCCAAGATCTTTTTATGAGTCCAGCATTATCCTAATTCCAAATCAGATAAAGACACTACAAAGAAAGAGAATTACTGGCCAATATCCCTGATGAACATGGATGCTAAAATCCTCAACAAAATATTAGCAAATCAGATCCAGCAATATATTAAAATGATCATACACCATGATCCTTTGTATTTCTGTGGTGTCTGTTGTCACATCTCAGCTTTCATTTCTGATTTTATTTATTTGGGTCTTCTCTCTTTGTTTGTTGATGAGTCTGGCTAATGGTTCATCAGTTTATTCCAGGGATGCAAGGCTGGTACAATATTTGCATATCAATAAATATCTTACATCACATAAACAAATTGAAAGACAAAAATCACATGGTCATATCAATTGCTGCAGAAAAAGCATTCAACAAAATCCAACACCCATTTTTAATAAAAACTCTCAGCAAAGTGTGAATAGAGGGAGCATAACTCAATAAAATAATGGTCATATATGACAAAACTACAGCCATCATCATACTCAATGGGAAAAAAACTAAAACCATTTCCCCTAAGAACAGGAACAAGACAGCAATGTCTGATTTCACACTTATTCAACATAATACTGGAAGTCCTAGGCACAGCGATCAGACCAGAAAAGAAATAAAAAGCATCCAAATTGGAAAGGAGGAAGTAAAACTGTCCTTATTTGCAGATGACATGATACTGTACATAGAAAAGCCTAAAGACCCAACCAAAATACTACAGGATTTTATTTTATTATTTTTTATTGTCTAAAGCTTTACATGTCTCCCTTTTCCCCCAATTGACACCCCCCCTCAGCCATTCCCACCCCGGAGGGCAAGCCCCCACCACCCCAGTGTCTGTGTCCATTGGTTATGCTAAAAACTACTAGATTTAATAATTGAACTTGGCAATGTACCAGGATACAAAATCAACACCCCAAAATTGATGGTTTTCTTATACATCAACTAGAGGCCCAATGCACGAAATTTGTGTAAGAGTAGGTCTTCCTTCCCCCGGCTGCCGGCACTGCCTTCCCGGGACCCAGGCTTCCCTCAGGCTGCCAGCAGGCACTCGGGACCTGGGCTTCATCCGGAAGGTCATCGGAAGAATGTCTGGAAGGATGTCTGGTCTAATTAGCATGTTATGATTTTGTAATATGCTAACTAGGCCAAATTGCCAAATGATCTTCCAGATGAAGCCGGGGCTGTGAGGGCCAAGGCAAGCCTCTGTGGCTGTGAGGGCCGAGCTCCTTGCACGAATTTCGTGCATCGGGCCTCTAGTTATAGATAATAAATTCTCAGAAAGAGAAACTAAACAAACAATTCCACTTACCATTGATTTACCATTGAAACAAAAAAATTAAGATTCTTTGAAATAAACTAACCAAGGAAGTAAAAGACTTGTACTTTGAAAACTACAGGACATTGAAAAAAGAGATACAAGTGGAAAAATATACCGTGTTCATGGATTGGTAGAATCAACATCATTAAAATGTTCATACTACCCAAGGCAATCTACAGATTCAATGCAATCCCCATTAAAATGTTAACTGCATATTTCTCAGATCTATAACAAATATTCCAAAAATTGATGTGGAACCAAAAAGACCAGCAATCTTGAAAAAGAAGAACAATTTGGAGGAATCACAGTACTAGATATCAAGCTATATTACAAAGCCACTATAATCATAACAACCTGGTACTGGCACAAGAACAGGCATATAGATCAATGGAACAGAACAGAGACCCCAGAAATTTACCCAAGCCATTTTGCTCAATTAATATTTGACAAAGGAGGCAAGAGCATACAATGGAATCAAGACAGTCTCTTCAATAAATGGTGTTGGGTAAATTGGACAGACACATGCAAAAAATGAAACTAGATCACCAACTTACACTATATACAAGAATAAACTCAAAATGGATAAAACACCTAAATGTAAGTCCTGAAACCATAAAAATCCTAGAACAAACCATAGGCAGCAAAAGGTCAGACATCTCTCGTAGCAATATATTTACAGATACATGTCCTTGGGCAAAGGAAACTAAGGAGAAAATAAACAACGGAACTACATCAAAATAAAAAGCTTCTGCACATGCCCTAGCCAGTTTGGCTCAATGCATGGAATGCTGACCTGTGGACTGAAGGGTCCCGGGTTATATTCCCATGAAGGGCACATGCCCAGGTTGCAGGCTTGATCCCTAATAGGGGGCATGCAGGAGGTAGCCGATCAATGATTCTCTCGCATCACTGATGTTTCTGTCTATTCCTCACCCTTCCACTCTGGAATCATAAAAATATATTTTAAAATAAAGCTTCTGCACAGTAAAAGAAACGATCAACAAAATGAAACCCACTGTATGGAAGAACATATTTGGCAATGATACATCTGATAAAGGGTTAATATCCAAACTGTATAAGGAACTCATACAACTTAATGAAGGAAGACAATCGATTCAATTTAAAAATGGGCAAAGGACCTAAGTAGACACTTCTCCAAAGTCGACATACAGATGGCCAAGAGACATATGAAAAAATGCTCAAAGTCACTGATCATCAGAGAGATGCAAATTACAATGACAATGGCTACCATCAACAAATGACAAGTGCTGGCAGAAATATATATAAAAGGGGACCCTAGTACACTGCTGGCAGGAATGCAGACTGTTTCAGCCATTATGGAAAACAGTACAGAGTTTTCTCAAAAAATTAAATATGCAACTGCCTTTTGACCCTAGAATCCCACTTTTAGGAATATATCTTAAGAACCCCAAAACACCAGTCAGATAGAATGTATGCACCCCTATGTTCATAGCAGCACAATTTATAATAGCTTAGATCTGAAAACAGACCAAGTGCCCATCACTAGGTGAGTAGATGAAAAAGCTGTGGTACATTTATGCCATGGAATACTATGCAGCAGTAAAAAAGAATATTTTACCCTTTGAGACAGCATGGAGGGACCTGGAGAGTATCATTCTAAGTGAAACAAGTTAGTCAGAGAAAGGCAAGTATCACATGATCTCATTCATATGTGGAATCTAAGTAACAAAATAAACTGATGAATGGAGTGGGTCTAGAGACATGGAAGTATGGAACAGAGTGTGGAACCTCAGAGGGAATGTGGGGAGGGTGGGAGGTAATCAATCAAAGACTTTGTAAGCATATACGGATAACCCTTGGAGATAGTAGGGTGGCGAAGACCTGGGGACACCTGCCCTAAAGAGTCACCTTTGGATTTGTGGTCTGTCACTCATCCTTCATCTCTCATGGGTCATGCCACACTTCCTCTGCACACTCACGGGAGAGATCATGCCCAAGTACCTCATTTTATTTTGTAACACTGTTTGGCCACCATAAACTAGATAATAGGTCTCAATGGCCTGAAAATGACACTTTCAATTTTAACACACTGAGCAATTTAGATAATTTCTGTAACTGCAATGAAAAATGGTCAGAGATTCCCTACATTCAGGCCTTTTGCAACCTCCGGTCCTGACCCTCTCTCTGTCAGTCCTTCTCTACCCATCAGAACCTTCTCCTTCACATAAAACACCATACCCCTAACACTTCTGATTCTGAATCTACTTTTGACCCAGTAGATCATCAACTTCCACCCCATTCCCATCCCCTCCCTCACCTGCAGGAGATTCCCAAAACCCAGATCCTCCTAACAAGCCACCACTTTCTCCCCCAGCCCTGAGACCCAAATCCCAAGAATGCAAGCTCCAAAACAGCCTTTTCCCATGTAACAATTGCTCTTGGGCCACCCAAATACCACCCTACTCAACAGCCTCTTCTATTCCCACGCCCATTCTTCCCCTAAAAGAGGTAGCAGAAACTGAGGGTATTGTCTGGGTACACATCTCATTTTCCATGTCTGACCTCACACAGATTGAGAGGCATCTCAGATCTTTTCCCACCAATCTGACCACCTTTACCAAGAAATTTGAGTATCTGACCCAGTCCTATGGCCTGACCTGCTACATCTAACTCATCCTGTCCTCCTCTCTCACCCCAGAGGAGAAGGAGTGTATCTGGCTAGCAGCTCAGGACCATGCGAAGGCCATCCATAGACAGGACTCAATGGCCAATCTGGATGCAGTCCCCTGAACTGACCCGGGATGGGACTATCAGGTCAATTCTACAGGACGCCAGCTCTGTGGTCATATGATCATCTGTATCATTGCCAGACTCAAAAAGGCTGCCCATAAGGTGGTCAACTATGACAAATTTAATTAAATCACTCAGGGCCCTGATGAAAACCCACCTCTGTACCTCTCCTGACTCATGGAGAAATTTACCACCTTAGACTCAGTGGAGGGAACCACTGAGGGAACCCTTCCTCTGAACACCCATTTTATATCCCATTCAGCCCCTGACATATGTTGCAAATTTCAAAAAATAGACACAGGTCCACAAACCCCTCAAAAAGACCTTGTTAATCTGGCCTTTAAGGTCTTTAATAATAGAGGTGAGGAGACTCACATCAAAAAACAAAGGTGAGATCAGGCCAAGGATGAGGGCCAGAGGAGGCCTTCCAGCTCCTAGCCACCACTTTCATGAAACCTAAACAAAGTGCCAGTCTTCCAAGGGCAAGTCAGAGGCTAAGGCTCCTTTGGGCCCATGCTTCAAATGCAACAAAGAAGGACACTGGAACAAGTCCTGCTCAAACCGGAGGCCCCTGCTGGGCCCTGCCCAAGGTGTGGAAGGGAAGGCCACTGGAAATCGGACTGTAGTCTAACCCCTCCGGGTCAAACAGTAGTCGGCCAGTCCAGCAAGGCCACCCTCTGGATCCAGTTTGGAGCTCCCAGGCCTCTTGGGACTGGCCACCAAAGACTGAAGTTGCCCAGGCCCTGACAGGGCCCCACAGATTTACATCACCAGAACAGAGCCTAGGGCTGTGGTCAGCAAACTGCGGCTTGCGAGCCACATGCGGCCCTTTGGCCCCTTCAGTGTGGCTCTTCCACAAAATACCACGTGCGGGCGCGCACATACAGTGCGATTGAAACTTCGTGGCCCATGTGCAGAAGTCGGTATTTCATGGAAGAGCTGGTATTTTGTGGAAGAGCCACACTGAAGGGGCCAAAGAGCCACATGTGGCTCGTGAGCCATGGTTTGCTGAGCCGCAGTTTGGCAACTACTGGCCTAGGGTAACGATTGTGGTGGCAGGTAAGCTGATCGCTTGTTAATTAACTTGGGGGTTACGTATTCTGCCCTCCCCAAATTTTCTGGGACCCTTGTTCCCTCCTCAGTCTCTATTATGGGGGTTGACGGATTAATCTCACAGCTATTAGCCACCTCACCTCTACACTGCATCTTACTAAATACTCCGATTCATTCTTTTCTTGTTCTACCTCTATGGCTGATCAGGGCTACAGCACATCCCCTCATAAAGCCCATTTGTCTCACCCCAAAGAACTGAGCCATTATCTTGGACCTAAATGCCTTATCTCCTCCACCACTGTCCCCTCCTCTAGATAAGAAATAGGCTCCTTTTTCGGGCTCACTGGATACTTTTGCCTCTGGGTTCCCAACTTTAGTCTTCTTGCAAAGCCCCTCTACCACTCAGTGAAGGGACCACTCACTGAACCTTTAGATCCCAAGGCCAGCATTCTCACTGCCTTAATGCTCTAAAAACTGCTCTCACCTCAGCACCTTTTTACCCTCCTGCCTCCCAAAGAACAGTTTCTTTACTAAAACTGAAAAAGCTTACTTAACAGTGCGGCTATTATCAGAAGCTGAACTCATTATTACCCAAACCTTAGCATGTTATCTTTAAGGAAAAACGTGGCAGTTTTAAATCTAAGCAACTGGAGGCCTGGAAACTGCAGTCCTAGAACAGGCTGTAGGGCCTCCTCTCCCCCCTACTCCCACCAGCCTTTTCTCCAGCCTCATATGCCTATTCATAATTTTCCAAAGTCTTCTTTGGCAACTTAAAAGCTTTGGAGCATTGCTGGGTTAAATGTTAAACATCTAAATATTTCAATAAGTGCCAAGTTCACCCGATTTTAGCTTTTGTTACAGAAAATCTATAAAGTAGATTTGGAACTGTTAATGTAATGTCTTGTGCTTTGTTAAAGGTATGTTTCTTGAAAGTGAGAATGTTCATAAATGTCAGTCTAAGAAATGCTGGCTGTTTACTTTTTTATTATCATTGGAAAATTAAGGTTTCTAAGAGTTGACAATAGAAGGCATAAGGCATGGACATGCATTCTGAAGGAAAAAGAAAGTGAGTTAAAATTGTAAGAATGTTTGTGAAATTGTAAGAATGTTTGTGAAAGTTGTAAGAAGGTTTGCAAAAAGTTGAAAGAAGGCTTGTGAATGTTAAATAAGGCTTGTAGGAAGAAATCTATCCTATATAATAAAAGAGAAACATGCAAATTAGCCGTCCCTCTGCTATGCTGAAGCCACGCCCACCAGTCACACCCACTAGCCAATCCGAGTGACTATGCAAATTATCCAACAAAGATGGTGGTTAATTTGCATACGCAGGTGTCAAGCGCCTTAGGAGGCGACGGCGGCCGTGGCCATGGGCTCCCGGGACTTTCGCTGGCCCCGGGAGGCAAGACCGTAGCCACATCCACAGGCTCCCGGGACTTTTGTTAACTGTCACTCTGCGACAAAGATGGCGGTGCCCATAGTGGCCGGGGTGGGATGCTGGCGGCATTGCCCCAGCAACACAAGCCCAGCGTCTGGCCTAGCTGCGTGGAAGGAGGGGAGGGGAGGGGCCTCCAGCCAGAGTCCACTTCAAGGGATGCCCAGCGTCTGCACCCTGGCCAGGCAGAGGGAGAGGAGGGCAGGGGCCTCAGGCTGGAGTCCCTGGCGAGGAATGCTGGGCTCACGGTGATGCGTTCAGCTTTAGAAGTTATTTACTAACCATCAGTAAGTAAATAACTTCTAAAGCTGAACATGTGTGCTTGGCAGGGTGAAGAGAGGTGAGGGCAGGGGCCTTGGCCAGAGTTCGTGGCGAGGGATGCTGGCATCATTGCAGGCCAGGCTGTGGGGAAACCCTCCCCCACCTGCACGAATTTCGTGCATCAGGCTACTAGTATATATATATAATAGCTTAAGTGACCATTGCTACTGAACGACTGGAATGACCGGTTGAACAGTTGCTATGATGTGAACTGACCACCAGGGGGCATATGCTCAGTGCACTCTCATAGCCAACCTCCCTCAGTTCCTCCCCCTCACTGGCAAACCTCCTGCGGTCCCTCTCCCTGTCCTTCCTGCCCCATCCAGCAGGCCTCGGCTGGCAGCTGGCAGGCCCAACCAGCCTGACCCTGGTCAGGACTGGGTGAGATGGCTCTGATAGGCCCTGATTGCTGGCCAGGCCTAGGGACCCCACTCATTCATGAATTTCTTGCACCAGGCCTCTAGTGTGATATAAATGACACAGGCCAGTAAGAGGACAAGCAGAATAGGGAAACAGATAGTAAAACTGCAGTTTGCAACCATCTAGAAAATCCAGATGCCAAGAAGTTTGCAGTCATCTAGAAAACCCTATCTTCCCTAAACCAAGGACACTTAAGAGTAAATGATTTGGGGATAAACCTCATTTTGGTATATTAGACTACAGCCCTCCAAACCAATGTCTCTTTCCTTCCACCAGACCACTTATCATAATTCTTGTTCTTCTAGCTTTTGCCCCAGTAATATTAAAATTTATAAAACAGTTTGTCTCCACCAGGTTACAAGCCCTACTTGTACTCAGGAAATTCCACCCCTTATACACCATCATAACTTCCTTTTGTGCCCAGGCCTCATAATCTCTTTGACCCCAGAGGAAGGATGATGGGCCAGGTACAGGTATAGAAACTCACTGGGCCAGAAAGCTCTGGATGCTAAAACGGGGCAAAACTGGGAAAAGAACCTCGCCCTCAGGGTAACCTATCTTCCCATAGCAAATAACTAGTCAGGCAACTAAGAACCCTGATCTTTTCCTCCCTAAAGATGATAACATCTAGGCTTCAGTTGTATTTTAGCTCCGGGCCCAGAAAAGCAGCAAAAGCAGACAAGTGATGCTGTGGCAGCCTCGGGAACATCTTTTACCTCCCAAGTCACTCAATAGGACCATTTTCTAGCCTTCACCAACCAGTCTCTTGGGGAAATCATGCTGCCCTGACCCGTTGTCCAGCCCACTACTATCAAATCCATTCCCCTGTGATCTTGACATCCCACCTCAGCAGAAAGTAAATACGGAAGATATGACTTTCATTTCTATTCCATAAAAAAAAAAAAAAAGCTGGAAGGTTAGGTCTGATCAAATAATTGAATCAATAGCCTCTCCCCTGGGACCTGACCTTTAGGCCACCTCACAATGGACATTCCACTTGCTTAGACCACATTCTACTTGCTAAAACCATTATCTCTCCCCTCTGGAGTTTCCCAGAGTCTGGATCTGCACAGAGAATTTTCTGCCCAGAAAAAGCCCACCCAGAGTCTTTTAAAAACCTCTGACTCCCCATCTTTGGACGCTGGTGCCATTTTTTGTTTGTTTGGTTTTGTTTTTTTAAAAAATATTATTGATTTCAGAGAGGAAGGGAGTGGAGGAGAGAGATAGAAACATCAATGACGAGAGAGAATCATTGATTCTCTCCTGAGAATCAATGACGTGTCTCCTGCACGTCCCCTACTGGGGATCAAGCCTACAACCCAGGCATGTGCCCTTGACCTGAATTGAACCCAGGACCCTTCAGTCCACAGGCCGACGCTCTATCCACTGAGGCAAACCAGCTAGGGTGCTGGTACCATTTTGGTGCTCAGCTTATCTGGTATCCAGATGACCTAATAGATTTATAATCCCTTACCATTTTGGCCTTGTGTGTTCCTCCTTTGGAAGCTCTAACAAATTTGAAATTAATGAGGAAATGTAAGGAAGATTCCATGGAGGTAGGAGAAAGCTAGGTGAGACTGGGTTACAGGGTAATATAAGATTAAGAGCTCTCTTGGGGGTGGTTCCATAGTAGAAGGACGGGTCTGAAAGGGGGCATTTCCATGGTGTGTTAACCTAGATGTGTTAACCTAGAAACAATGGACAGGGCTTGCTTAGCATTAAGGTAAAGATAAGCCTTTTACTAAAATGTTATATGCCTGGGGCACGATTACCCACCATGATCTGCCCAGTTAGGAATTTATGATCTGATCACTGTGTGAGGTTACTTTCCAAAGAACCCCCCCATTTTTTTAATTTGTTTTTATTTTGAGAGTATATTTATTAAAGCTGGGGACAGTGAAACAAGGAAGGGCTTAGGATAGAAGAAGCAATAGGAGAGAGCCTAGATGGGGCTGCTTTGGTTCACTAAGAAATAAAAGTTACAAACAGAAGAAAAGAAAAGAAAAAAAATCAAAAGCAAATGAACAAAATAAATAAGAGTCACAGGGACAGAAGTGAGCCAAGATGGGGCTGCTATTAGTTCACTGGAAAGTCAGAGAAAAGGGGGCCTTGGAGACAGGATCAGGAGGCTGGCCCAGGACAGGCTGTAAATGCCCATTGCTCCCCTGAAAAGTGTTAAGTGATCAAATAAGTGAATCGATACTCTCTCCCCTGGGAAGTAACTTTTAGGCCACTTCACAATGGACATTCCCTTTTGCTTAGACCACATTCCACTTTCTAAGGCCATATTCCACTTGCTATGCCATTATCTCTCCCCTCTGGACATTTTCAGGATCCGGACCTGCCCAGAGAATTCCCCCAGCAAAAATCCACCTAAGTCCTTTAAAATCTCTGACTCCTGTCCCTGGGTGCTGGCACCATTTTGGAGCTCAGCCCATCTAGTATCCAGATGACCTAATACATTTAGAATCCCTTACCACTTTGGCCTCATGCATTCCTCCTTTGGCGACCCTAACAAAAAGAATGCCTTTTTTGCCCACACAGATTTCACACTATAGGAAGAGATGTTTTAAATGTTATTTTGTACTCCCATTTCTATTTTTTTTAATAAGAGAAAGTTTGTTTGTTTGTTTATTTATTTATTTATTTATTTATTTATTTATTTATTTATTTATTGTGGTAAGGGATTATAAATTTATTAGGTCATCTGAAAACCCAGATGGCCTGAGCCCCAAAGTGGTGCCAGCTGAGAAAGTTTATTGAGAAAGTTACAGAGGCACAGGAAACAATTACAGAAGAAAAGGAAGGGCCCTTGAAGGTTAGGGGAGAGAAACATGTCTGGGGAGAAGAGGAGGAGGAAGGGAAAGGCATGGTCCTGCTCCCCTTTTCTTTCCTTTCTATATATTTATACATATAGATACATATACATATACATATACATATACATATACATATACATATACATATACATATACATATACATATACATATCCTATATAATAAAGAGGTAATATGCAAATTGACCATCACACCCTCACAAAGATGGCTGCCTACAACAAGGCCAGCAGAGGGGTTAGTGAGGGACGACCAAACAATTGAACAGCAGGCTGTGTGGGGTGACCAGGCCAGCATGGGGGGCCGTGAGGGGCGACCAGGCTGGCAGGAGAGACAGTTGGGGGTGACCATGCCAGCAGGGAGGGCAGCCATCTTTGTGAGGGTGTGATGGTCAATTTGGGGGCAACCAGGCCGGCGGGGTTGGGCAGTAAGAGGCAACCAGGCAGGTGGGGAGGGGGAAGTTAGGAGTGACCAGGCCAGCAGGGAGGGGGCAGTTGGGGGTAACCTGGCCAGCAGAGGGGGTCAGTTAGGGGTGATCAGGTGGCACGCAGAGGCAGTGGGGGCAATCAGGCTGGTGGCGGGGGGCAGTTAGGGGTGACTAGGCAGGCAGGCAGGTGAGTGATTAGGAGCCAGCGGTCCAGGAGTGTGAGAGGGATGTCCGACTGGGATCAGGCTTAAACCAGCAGTTGGACATCCCCCAAGGGGTCCCGGATTGGAGAGGGTCCAGGCTGGGCTGGGGGGACCTCCCCGCCCATGCACGAATTTCATGCACCGGGCCTCTAGTGTGTGTGTGTGCGCGCGTGTGTGTGTATCTTATATAATAAAAGCCCAGCAACCGAACTGCAGAATGACTAGAATGACCTGTCAACCAGTTACTATGATGCAAACTGACCACCAGGGGGCAGACGCTCAACACAGGAGTTGCCCCTGGTGGTCAGTGTGCTTACCACAGTGGAAGTGCTGCTGGGCTGACCAGGATGAGCAGCTGCTCCTGCTGTGAACCCCAGGCCACGGGCAGGAACCCAGGCTGCGATTGTCGCCTCCTTGCCCCAGGCTCCTCCTCGCTCCCTGCTGCCTCCTCTGGACCCCCACTCACAGAGCTGACCCCAGAGGCTGGAAAGCAGGTTTGTGGCTGCCACGGGACTGAGGCCTACTCCACCACTTCTCAGTGCTATTGTCCCTGGGCCCAGCCCTGACCAGGTCCCCTGGAGAGGCGAGTGCTCCAGCTCCATGGAAGATGCTGGACCAGGGAGCAGCCACTTAGAGGGTGGGTTGACAGCCACTCGGCTGACCGGGATGAGCAGCGCTCCCACAGCGGGCCAATCCTTGCAGGCCATCCCCCCCAACCAGTGCATGAATCCTGTGCACTGGGCCTCTAAATATATATATATATATATATATATATATATATATATATAGAGAGAGAGAGAGAGAGAGAGAGAGAGAGAGAGAGAGAGAGAGAAAGAGAGAGAGAGAGAGAAACACTGATGTGAAAGAGAAACATTAGTTGGTTGCCTACTGCACTCACCCCAACTGGGGATCAAACCCCTAACCTGGGTATGTGTCCTGACTGGGAATTGAACCCACAACCTTTGGTGTATGGGACAACACTCCAACCAACTGAGCTATAGCAGCCAGGTTTATTTATTGATGAGAGAGAAACATCAATCAGCTGCCTCCTGCACACTCCCTACTGGGGATGTGCCCACAACCAAGGTACATGCCCTTGACCAGAATCAAATCCGGGACCCTTGTGTCCACAGGCTGACGCTATATCCACTGAGCCAAACCAGTCAGGGCTGTTTTTTCTTTTTTTAATTTATGAAAACAAACACTTACGTTAAGGGCTGACTGTCAATAGATTGCAATGAGGGAGTTGCATGTATGAAACCCTGACCTTATTGTCACTTAAAAAGAAATCTGCATGTCTCAGGATCAGTTATTATTCATCCCACAACTATTTGGTATCATTCCTCTAAAAGGTTTTTTGTTTTGTTTTAATTTGCTACTTCTACTAATACAGAGTAATACCGTGAGAAATGATCCAGTATCCAACTCCTTAACTGAATTGAAACCAAGGCCCAGAAAAGTAAAGGACCCACACACAGGGCATTGGAGGAATTTCTGGGGGATATAACAGGTGCACTTCGCCCTGATTTCCAGGCTGTTTTGCAGGGACTACTGCGTGGCCTCACAATTTCAGAGCTTCCCCTTTGCTGGGCTGGACACTGCAGGCCCTTTGGTCTTCCTTTCTCTGGCCCTGTCAATTGGACCCTGGCCTCAACAGTTCCTCCTCTCCATCCCACTACCACAGTGGCTCTGGGAGTCCCTCCTGACCAGTCCCTGGGGATACTCCTTACAGACCATTCCCCGTTCCTGAAGTGGAGGGAGGGGTGTGTGGCCACCTCCAAACTCCTGGCTGGGCAGGTGAGGAGGGTGGGATGATCACATACCCAAAGTCTGTAGGCACCCAGACAGGAATTTATGATAGTTGAAAACTACAGAATTCCCCACTGTTGGTCACCAATGGCCACCGACTTTGGTTCTAGGTCTCAGTTGTAGTGATAAGTGGAGTTTGACAAGCAGACTCTCCCTCTGAGTTCTTGTCTTACAAAGTTTTGAAGAATAAAATTCGTGGACTAAAAGATTTTTAGGCAAAAGTGGAGAAATTTATTGGAAGCATATACAAATTTCCCCTGGTGAGGGGTCCCCAAAATGGGAAAACCTGCTCACTTTCTTTAAAATGGGAAAAAAAACTACTTCTCTGAGTCTTTTTATCTACTAGTTTATAAAGGGTGTTCCAAAATTCATGCAAGAAGTAATTTTGATAGAAAACACAGGTTTATAATTAAAAATTGTAATTTTTTTATTGATTCATAAAGTATACAGTATAGGTTTATGTATGGAGTAGCACATTGGGTAAATGGCCTCCATGGCTTTGCTGGCACATATGCAAAGCCGTGGTCTTCATTGGTCTTCATTGTCCCTGCTCCTGGGCCATAATTGGTACTTTGTAATGCTTACAAATTGAAGGGATTGAAATCAAAGGGCAACAGATATTAGAATCTGATTCAATAAACCAAGTAAAATTAGGCTTTTATTTTTTGTTGTTAATGTTCACGCAAAATTCAAATCTTGCGTGAATTTTGGGACACCCTTTATATGCTGGTAGCTTCCTTGTCTGAACATGATACTTTCTAATTGGACCCTTCCTTAATTTATGTCCCTTGTGCTCTCCTAATTGGCTACTTTATGGCAGGGTATCAGTTTCAAAGTTTAAAGCTCACCTGGTGCCCCCCTCTTCTTCTTCCCCTTATCTTGTAACATTCCTCAATCCTCTGTGTATGTATTTCTTCCTCCCCATTGGACTCCGTTTCCCTAAAACTGCCTTTCTTGTCTTTAAAATTCCATTCAATAGTAAGAAGGGATAGGTAGGGCAGGCCCTTGCACACTGGGAGGGGTAGAACAGGTCTGAGGTAGCTCTCCCTTCCCCATAAATAAATGGAAAGAGAACTGGGGATGAACATTTATTTCCAAATTACTGTGTAAATACTTGAAATCAGAATCCACCAGCATTTCAGCCCCCACTTCTAGGGCAGAAGGTTTAAAGAAATTTAAAAAGCAAATTGTTTTCTTAGGCAATTTCCTTTAAAAAGGAGGCTACAGCAGGGTAATCTGTCTAATCTGTGGACAAAAAAGGGGTGCTGTAATCTATATATATAAAAGCCTAAGTGACCAAATGACTGAACGACTGGTCAACTGGTTGCTATGATGCGAACTGACCACTAGGCAGCAGATGCTCAATGCAGGAGCTGCCCCCTGGTGGTCAGTGTGCTCCCATAGCGGGAGCGCCACTCAGCTGACCAATGGGCACCAGACGCCAGGCTCACGGCTGGCAAGTGCAGCTGCAGCGGTGCGTAGAGGGGCTGGGATGAGCAGGAGCGGTACAGCGCCTGGCCTGGCTTGGGCTCCTCCCCAACCACCTGCCACTTTGGGAACTACTACATCCTTTGGAGGATGTCAGACTGCTGGTATAGGCCCGATCCCCTGGGATCTGGCCGAAACTGGCAGTCCAACATCCCCCGATTGGGAGAGGGCACAGGCTAGGCTGAGGGACCCCACTGGGGCATGAATCCGTGCACCAGGCCTCTAGTAAATGATAACATCTTAAACTGGGTGGGTCTTGGTGGGTAGTCACACTCCAAGTATATAATGTCCTTAGTAAAAGGCTTACCTTTGTGTCAACCTAAGAAACATTCAAACCTATAGAGAATTTGTGTGAGTTTATTTGAGCCAAACTGTTGACAATTGCCAAGAAGAAAAATCTCAGTGGATTGAGATAGTATTCCAGAGAATGGCAGTTTTGCACCTTATTTTATACATTATATTCAAAAGAGAAGATGTGATTGGGTTAGATGAAATTTGTTGGTATCAATTAGGGAGGCTGGAGAATGCAAGCACGGAAACCTCTCAGATTGGATAAAAAACGAAATGATAGAAAAACACTTATTTTATTTCAGTGGGTATAGGATAGTTAAGAGTCAATAATTAACTCAATAACAATGAGGGGTTTTGTGGTTTTCACCTGTACATTGAGGGGTCTGGAAAAAGGAAAATGACTTTGACATTCCAAAGATATGTTATCATAGATGCAAAAAGACAATAGACAGGCTCAGTTAAGGTAAAGATTGACCTTTGTCAGGGAAAATGTGAGCCTAGGACATGACTACCCATCATAAACTGCTTTTAGTTAAAAAGTTTTAATTTCAGACCATCCTTTGTGGTTACTTTATGTCTCTAAATTTGTAAGACTGCCATACAGGCCTGCCCTGAACTCGTAAGGTTTAGTATGTGGTCCCTTTTCGTCCACATTTGTTTTAGGCAATCCCTGACAGTTGTTGTATCTAGGTAACACATCTTAGAAATGCCCCCTTTTAGACCTTTCCTTTTATTTTTTTTAAATTGATTTGAGAGAGAAACATTAATTTGTTGTCCCACTTGTTTATGCACTCATTGGTTGATTCTTGTATCTGTTGTATGTGCTCTGACCAGGGAATCAAACCTGCAATTTTGGTGCAACTGAGCATCCCACCAGGGTCAGACCCCTCCTTCTAAGAGGGAACCACCCTCTAGAGCAGTGATGGCGAACCTTTTGAGCTCAGTGGGTCAGCATTTTGAAAAACCCTAACTTAACTCTGGTGCTGTGTCACATATAGAATTTTTTTGATATTTGCAACCATAGTAAAACAAAGATTTATATTTTTGATATTTATTTTATATATTTAAATTTTCTTTTTTAAAAAAGCAAAATAAACCAAAAAAATGAGTTCGTGTGTCACCTCTGACATGCGTGTCATAGGTTCGCCATCACTGCTCTAGAGAGCATAATCTTAACTACTCTGTAATCTAATCCCCACCTTGTAATCTTCCTTATGTTCCTTCTTCCTTACATTCTTTCCTTCCTCCTTAATTTCAAATGCATAAAAGAATCTCAAAACCTGTTGAATACTCCAGGGCATTTGAGATCTTGCTTCTTGGCATATGTTGTCAGTTTGGCTTTTTACAGATTTGGATGTGATTTCTTTTCTTTTCTTTTCTTTTCTTTTCTTTTCTTTTCTTTTCTTTTCTTTTCTTTTCTTTTCTTTTCTTTTCTCTCCTTTTCTTTTCTTTTCTTTCTTTTCTTTTCATTCCTTTCCTTTTCCTTTCCTTTCCTTCTCTTCTCTTTTTTTAAAAAAATATATTTTTATTGATTTTTAGAGAGAGAAGAAAGGAGAGGGAGATAGAAACATCAATGGGAGAGAAACATCAATTGGCTGCCTTCTGCACTCCCCTCCCCCTGCCCCGGGGGTCGAGCCGGCAACCAGGGTATGTGCCCAGACTGGGAATTGAACTGGGGACCTCTTGGTGCATGGGTCAATGGTCAACCAATTGAGCCACACTGGTTGGGCTGGATGTGGTGTTTCTTATGTGGACAAATCACTGTGCTGAATACCTGAGACTAATGCAATGTTCTATGTCAACTGTAATTGAAAAACAAATTTTAAAAAAAGAAGAAAGCAACCATGTCTATACCTCTCAATTATTCTGATGTGTTGTTATTGATGCAAATTATAGGAATAAACACCAGCTGAAGGTGAAGTATGGTAGCAATCATGTCAGGTAGAAACTATAGTTTAACTTTAACCCTGCTGTTTGGCTTCTGTACTTATTTGCTTTGTTTAACAATAGAAAAGTTATTTTGATTTTCTGAATTATATAAATCATCCCATTTGACTGAATACCCTATTGATTGTAATGTGAATATCCCATTGGTTGTGGTCATACTGGTCTTAGAAAGCACATTCTTCTGTACCTGGGAAGGACAGCACAATTATCCCAAGGCCCGAGGGCTCCAGATAATGTGTCCCTGTTGATTGAGTGGTCCCAATACCCGAGGGCTCTAGATAATGTGTTTCTGTCAACTCAGTGATCCAGAGACCCAAAACTATAATTTAATTAACATGCTTAAGTCTGCTTCTGTAAACTGCTTTTTTTTTTTTTTTTGCAAACCAGGTTTCTAATTCCAAACCCTGGGGTGTAATCAATACCTTTGTGATCTTTGCCTATATAAATCTGGTGTTGGTGCTGGGGCCGGCATTACGGGATTTGGGAGAGCAAAATGCCCCCTCATAGTCCCAGATTTGCAATAAATGTGACTCTTTAATTTGACTTCTTGAGGCGTCCTTGTGTGATTCGCGGGACACATTACAACATTTGGAGGCCCCAGTGAGATACAGCCCCCTAGGGGTGCTGTTTTGGACACAAAGGGAGGCCGAACCTCCCCTGAGCCTGTCGTGGAGATTGAGGGGTCTCTAGGGGGTGCGTACCCTGAGAAGTTCCAGGGCCCTGGAGAACTTCGCTTCGGATCCAGCTAGTGGACAAGGGACGTTGGCCCGTCCCTAAAAAAAAGTTTTCGGAGTCACCTGAGAAATCCTCTAGAGGTGAGTTTTGGCTTTTCGACTGGTCACTGGTGGATTGTGAGGAGGGCTGGATGCACTGCTTGGGATGCCTCACAATCACGAATGACAATGAGCTTCTCCCAGCCACGTGGCTCACTGCCCAAGAGCAAGGCTCCTCTCGGTTAGATCTTGTCTCCTTTAACTGTATCTCTTTACTGGGATCTCCAGACTATTGGGGCAGTGTGGCCTTCCTCCCCCTCAATCACCAGAGCCATTTTAGGACCAGTTTGGCTTCTTTCCTACTGGAGGCATATGGCATCCTTGAGTCCAGTTTTTCTTTACTGTAGGTGGCCCAGCTCCAGTGGTAATGATGAGTGGTTGAGATTTCATTGCGATAAAAGTGGGAGGGAATGCTAGAATGGGCTGTTATCCAATGGAAAAGAAAGGGAAGGAAAAGAGCAGTTGAATTCACAGGCCTGGATGGTTGGATAAGAAGTAAAACAGACTGGCTGTAGGAAATAACCATTGGTTTCTGGGGAGACCTGGTAGTCAACCCACTGGGACCAATGGCTGTTTGGTAATTCTAGGTCAAGGGTGGGCAACCTTTTTGTGAGTGCATGCCAAAACCAGCAAAATCTCTGACTCAAAATTCTTCTGCGTGCCAACCCTAATTTTTTGAGAACATGTTATGCCTACTTGATATCTCTTAAAGTGTACGTATGTGAAGAACCTTGAAGAAATAATAAAATTCATTTGAGCGACAAAAACACAGTATATGATGATGAAAAATACATTTTTTTAAATGTATACATGTACACTGATAGTCCGACAGAAAACTTTATGACTCCGTTTGATATTATCAATGGGACTTTTGCTGCTGCATCACTGATGACAGAGATTTTACATCAGGTTTATATTTCGTGACCTTCAGAGATATGCACGAGCTACTACTTTCATCTGTCAGGCTACTCCTATTGCGAGACTTAACAGAATTCATCACTGAGAACAAAGATTCACAATTGTAAATGGAAGATTATAAGAGAGGGTTTCATGTGCCAGCAAAAGTTATTGGCGTGCCATGTTTGGCACGCCTGCCAGGGGTTGCCCACCCCTGATATAGGGTATAGCTAGGAGTTGGGGAGATGGAGGCTTCCTCTGAGCCACTGTCTTGGCCTCTTGGTCTGCTTTGTTATTTCCCTGTATTACGGGATTATTCCTGACTCTGTGTCCTTTGCAGTATATGACTTTTAAGAAGGCTAGAAAAGGGGAGAGAGATTCCTAAATGCCAAGCAGGAAGATCTATTGAGGCTTTCAATGATAGTGTAAAGGACTGTGAATGTGCAGTGGAAATAAAAAAAAGTCTAGGCTTCATCTTAAGGACATAAGCAACAGGAGAGAGTCTGGGCAGGGCTGCTTTAGCTTAGGAGAGAAGGGGTCCCTTTAGGAGTTAGGGGAGATCAGGTCCTGATTCACTGGTCAACACAACCCTTCTACCCATACACAAAGAACCAGCTTTTCACTAATTATCCGAGAGATGCAAATCAAAACAACAATGAGGTACCATCTCACACCTGTCAGAATGGCTATCATCAACAATGCAGACTGGTGCAGCCACTGTGGAAAACAGTATGGCGTTTCCTCAAAAAAAATTAAAAATGGAACTCCCATTTGACCCAGTAATCCCACTTCTAGGAATATACCCCAAGAAAACAGAAACACCAATCAGGAAGGGTATATGCACCCCTATGTTCATAGCAGCGCAAGTTACAATAGCTAAGATTTGGAAACAGCCTAAATGCCCATCAGCAGATGAATGGATTAGAAAACTATAGTACATCAACACAATGGAATACTAAGCTGTTGTAAAAAAGAAGGAATTCTTACCATTTGCAACAGCATGGATGGATCTGGAGAACATTATGCTAAGTGAAATAAGGCAGTCAGTGAAAGGTAAATACCACATAATCTCACTCATTTATGGGTAATAAAGAACATTACAAACTGTTGAACAAAAATAGACAGAGGCAAAGAAGCATTGAACATACTGTCAAACTACAGCGGGAAGGTAGGGGAGAGTTGGTGAGGTAAGAAATCAACCGAAGGACTTGTATACATGCATATAAGCACAACCAACAGACACAAGACACTGGGGGCAAGGGGATGAGGGCAAGTGCCGGGGTATAGGGGAGGCCGGGGGGGAGGTCCATTGGGGGGGGGGGGGAAAGAGACATATGTACTACTATTTGTAATACCTTAAACAATAAAAAAAAACAAAGAACGAGCTTTAGTAAAAAAGTAAACAATAAGCATTTACATTTATGAATACACTTTAAACACACTCTTACTCTCAAGAAAATATACACTCAACCAAGTATAAGAGACCTTCTGTAATAAAAACTAAGAGCAGATGAATTAAAACATGTCTAGCAATCAATGTTTCAGTGTTATATGCTATTTTAAAATATTTAGATGTTTATTATTTAACACAGCAATGCTCCAAAGCCTTTGGAAAATTACGTATAGGCATATGAGGCTGGAGAAAAGGCGGGGGGCGGAGGAGTGGGGAGGAGGGAGCAGGCCTAGCAGCCTGTTCCCAGGCCTCTAGCCACTTGGATTTAAAACTGCCATGTTTTCCCTTAGAGATAACATGCCTAGGTTTGGGTGAGAATGAGTTCAGCTTCTGATAGTAGCCAGACTGTTAAGTAAGTGTTCATAATTTTGCAGTAAAGAAAGTTGCTCTTAGATGGGGGTGGCCGGGGAGAAGTCGATGGGGGAAAAGGAGACATATGTAATACTAAATGTAATACTTTACATTTTTTAAATAAAAAAAAATTAAAAAAATATACTAGTGCCCCAGTGCATGGATTTGTGCACATTGAAAAGAAATTAATTAGAATGTAGCCAGTGGGATAGGACTGAGGGAGATGGGCCAGACACGCCCTGGAGCCAGCCTCCTGTGGTCCCTCCCTGGCCAGCCAAGCGTGGGGTGGTGCCTTGGCTCGAAGGGCATCTGCAGAGTGAGTGGGGTCCCTCCGGCAGGTGGGGGTCCCTTGGCCTGGCCTGCGAGGATCGGGCTGAAACTGGCTCTCTGACATACCCTGAGGGGTCCCGGATTGCCAGAGGGTGGTTCTTGGGTGACATAGCCTAGAATTGGGCTCCCTCCTCTCTACCAAGTCACTGCAGCTTGGCAGCTCCTGCCTTGAGTGTCAGCCCCCTGGTGGTCATTGCACATCATAGCTACTGGTCAGACGGTTGGACAGTCACTTAGCCTTTTATATATATAGATTTCATTTTGATTACATATTCAGTAGTCAGATTTTCTGCATTGCCTTCCCTTATTTGTATTTAAAACTTTCTTCTAATCAGAATTGAAATAAAGATGTCTCCTAAATATTTTTTAAAAAAAGAAAAAAGCAAGTTGTCCTTTGGGAAAGGGAGGGAAAGGGAGTGAGAAGGCGCTGAGGTCAGAGCAGTTTTCAGAGCATTAAATAGGTGAGAATGCTGGCCTTGGGATCTAAAGGCTCAGTGTGTGTGTGTGTGTGTGGGGGGGTCCCTTTACCATGTCATGTCATAGAGGAGCTTTGTGAGAAGACTGAAGTTAGGAACTCAGAGGTGATAATATCCAGCAGCCCGAGAAAGGAGAGTATTTCTTGTTTAGAGGAGGGGAAAATCATGGAGGAGGTAAGGCGTTTACAGTTTAAGGAATGGTATGGTTTTGTTGAGTGAGAGTCAAACTGAAGTAGATGACGGCTTTTTGGGACAACTGGGTTTTATGAGGGAATACGTGGTAGCTCCAGTTGGGCATTGAGATAGAACCAGAAAAGAGTGAATGGGGGTATTTAATAAGGTGCAGTATAGAGGTAAGGTGGCTAATGGCTGTGAGACTAATCTGTCAACCCCCATAATAGAGACTGAGTAGGGGATAAGGGTCCCAGCTAATTCAGGGAGGGCAGAATAAGTGGCCCCAGTGTTAATTAAAAAGGAGATCAGTTTTCCTGCCACCACCAAGGCTCTGTTCTGGTGATGTAATTCTGTGGGGCCCTGTCAGGGCCTGGGCAGCTTCAGTCTTTGGTGGCCAGTCCCAGGAGGTCTGGGAGCTCCAAACTGGATCCAGAGGGTGGCCTTGCTGGACTGGCTGAGGTCCTAACTGGAGGGGCCAGACTATAGTCTGATTTCCAGTGGCCTTCACTTCCACACCTTGGGCAGGGAAAAACAGGGGCCTCAGGTTTGAGCAGGACTTGGTTCAGTGTCCTTCCTTATTGCATGTGAAGCATGGGCCTGGAGGAGAGTAAGCCCCTGACTTACCTTTGGTTGGAGGATCGATACTTTGTTTGGGGTTCTTGAGGGTGGTGGCTAGGAGCTGGAAGGCCTCCTCTGGGCCTCAGCCTTGGCCTGATCTTGCCTTTGTTTTTGGATTTGGGTCTCCTCGTCTCTATTATTAAAGATCTTAAAGGCCAGGTTAATGAGGTATTTTTGAGGGGTTTGTGGATCTTTGTCTATTTTTGGAAGTTTGTGGCATATGTCAGGGGCTGATCCTATATAATAAAAGCCTAATATGCTGTGTGGTCATCTGATCGGGTCGTCTGTTCAATCAATCAAAGCATAATATGCTAATTAAATGCTAAGGCCGCTCAACCACTCGCTATGACATGCACTGACCACCAGGGGGCAGACGCTCCAACTGGTAAGTTAGCTTGCTGCTGGGGTCTGGCTGATTGGACTGAGTGAGACAGGCCAGACACACCCTGGAGCCGTCCCTCCGTCCCTCCCTGGCTGGCCAAACTCCCCTGTCCCTCCCTGGCCCTGATCGTGCACCGGTGGGGTCCCAAGGGACCCCATTGCTGCACAAATTTGTGCACTGGGCCTCTAGTTGGGATATAAAATGGATGTTCAGAGGAAGGGTTCCCTCTGGGGAGGTGGAGTCTAAGGTGGTAAATTTCTGTAAGGCCTCTGTGAGGTGGAAGAGCTGGATTTTTGTCAGGGCCCTGAGTGATTTAGGTAAGTTTGTCATAGTTGGCCACCTTATGGGCAGCCTTTTTGAGTCTGACAATAAGACAGATGATCATATGGCTACGGAGCCGATGTCCTGGAGAACTGACCTGATAGTGCCACCTCAGGTTAGTTCAGGGGACTGCATCAGCGCCAACCAGGTTGGCCATCAAGGACTGTCTATGGAGGGTCTTGGCATGGCCCTGAGCTGCTAGCCAGACACACTCCTCCTCTGGGGTGAGAGAGGAAGACCAGATGACTTAGATGTCATGCCAGGTCAGGTCATAGGACTGGGTCAGGTACTCAAATTCCTTCGTAAAGGTGGTCAGGTCAGTGGAAAAAGTCCTGAGATGCCTCTCAATCTGTGCAAGGTCAGACATAGAGAATGGGAGGTAGACTCAGACTATGCCTTCAGTTCCTGCTACCTCCCTCAGGGGTGGAATGGGCGTGGGAATAGAAGAGGCTGTTAAGGAGGGCAGTCTTTGGTGGCCTGAGAGTGAATGTCAGATGGAAAAAGGCTGTTTTGGAGCTGGAATTCTCAGGATTTAGGCTTTCAGGGGTTGGGGGAGAAGGTGGTTGCTGGATTAGGAGGGTCTGGGTTTTGGGAATCTACTACAGGTAAGGGAAGGGGCACATAAGGGGATGGAAGTCGGTGGTCTGCTGGGTCAAAAGTAAGTTCAGAATCAGAAGTGTTAGGAGTATGATGTTTGTGTGAAGGAGAAGGTTCTAATGGATAGAGCAGGACTGACAGAGAGGGGGTTGGGACCGGAGGTTGCAAAAGGCCTGCATGTAGAGAATCTCTGACCATTTTCCATTGTGGTGATAGCAATTATCTAAACCAGACAATGTGTTAAAATTTAAAGTGTCATTTTCAGGCCATTGAAAGTTATTATTTAGTTTATATTGTGGCCAAATATTGTTACAAAAGAAAATGATGTGATTGGGTATGGTCTCCCCCGTTAGTGTGCAGAGGGAATGTCGCATGGCCCATGAGAGAGGAAGGGTGAGTGACTGTTTAGGGCAGGCATCCCTGCTGCTAAACAAATCACTATGAGAAATGAGGGGGTAATCCTCTGGACTGGGAGTCCCCAATCCAGAAGGACCCAAAGCCAAATGGCTGAGGAGTCTGCTGGCCTAGCGGTAGGACTTTTGAGATGAGAGACTTTCAACAAGTCAGTGAGAAAGAGTGGGCAGAAGACTTGACATGAGAGAAACTGTGGAATGTCATTCACCTAGAGAAGATTGGCCAGTATGGGATGGAGGGTCAGCAATGGAGAAGGAGAGATTCTGGATCTGGCACCCTCCTTGGCTGGTTCGGGAGGGTCCATAAGGGAGGGAGGTCTAATCAAGGCCAGCAATCGAGTCACCCGAGTAGGATTTGGAGGCAAGCCCACGTCGAGCTGCCACTGCCTACTGCTCTGAGTGGCAAACCCGGGGTGATCGAAGTCGGGACAATGGCTTCCTATCCCCATTGAACCCTCCCGGGTTTTGTCACCAAATATTAGGGTCGCTGAAAGAGGGACACACAAGGCCAAAGTGGTAAGGGATTATAAACTTACTAGAGGCTCGTTGCACAAAGAGATTTGAGCAATAGGCCTTCCTTTCCCTGGCTGCCGGCACTGGTTTTCCTCTGGCACCCAGGACCCAGGCCTTTGCTCTGACTGCAGTAGAGAAGGCAAGCCTCTTCAGTCTTTGCTCAGGCGGAGCCTCCAGTCTTTCCTCCATGCTGGCATATGCAAATTAACCACCATATTTGTTGGGTTAATTTGCATACACATCCTGATTGGCTGGTGGGTGTAGTGGAGTGACACCAATTCGCATGTTTCTCTTTTATTAATGTAGACTAGAGGCCCGGTGCACAAAAATTTGTGCACTCTGGGTGGGGGGGCCCTCAGCCCGGCCTGTGCCCTCTCTCAGTCTGGGACCCCTCGGGAGATAACGACCTGCTGGCTTAGGCCTGCTCCCGGGTGGCAGAGGGCAGGCCCAATCCCTAGGTGCAGCCCCTGGTCGGGCTCAGAACAGGGCCAATTGGGGAGTTGGGGCGCCAACCCCTGTCATGCACAGAGCAGGGCGGATTGGGAGGTTGTGATGCCACCCTCAGTCACGCTCAGGGTAGGGCCAATTGGGGGGTTGGGGCACCGCCCCCTGTCACACTCAAGGCAGGGTCGATGGGGAGGTTGCAGCGCCACCCCCTGTCACACACAAAGCAGGGTCAATCAGGGGGCTGGGGAGCTCCCCCCTGTCACTCACAGAGTAGGGCCGATAGGGGAGTTGGGGCACCGCCCCCTGTCACACACAGAGCAGGGCAGATCACAGGGTTGGGGCGCAGCCCTCTATCACCCACAGAGCAGGGCCGATCAGGGGGTTGGGGCTCTGCCACTGTCACACTCAGGGCAGGGCTGATGGGGAGGTTATGGCTCTACCCCATCACACAGAGCAGGGCCCGTGGGGGGGGGGGTGGGTGCTGCACCCTGTCACACACAGAGCAGGGCCAATCAGGGGGTTAGGGCTCCACATGCTGTCACACACAGAGCCACAGGGCGATCAGGGGGTTGGAGAGCTCCCCCCTATCAGGCACAGAGCAGTGTCGATCAGGGGGCTGGGGTGCCGCCCCCTGTCACACACAGAGCCGCAGGGCGATCAGGGGGTTTGGGCGCTGCCCCCTGTCACGCTGATCCCAGTGCCAGGACTCCTCGCGGCTCCGCTGATCCTGGTGCTGGGAGGCATATTACCCTTTTACTATATAGGATAGAGGCCTGGTGCATGGGTGAGGGCCGGCTGGTTTGCCCTGAAGGGTGTCCTGGGTCAGGGTGGGGGACCCCACTGGGGTGCCTGGCCAGCCTGGGTTAGGGGATGATGGCTGTTTTCAGCTGGTCACACACCCTTCAGGGTGGGGGTCCCCACTGGGGTGCCTGGGCAGTCTGGGTGAGGGGCTGAGGGCTGTTTTCAGGCTTGCGGGTGACTGAAGCTCCCAGCTGCTCCTTTTTTTCTTTTTTTTTATTCTGGGCCAGCTTTAGCTCTGACTCCAGCTCTGAGGCCTCTGCTGCTGAAAGCAGGTATCTGGTTTGTTTGTGTTCTATAATCGAAACACTGTATCAACTCCAGCTCTGAGATCCCGGCTCGCTGAAAGCAGGTTTCTGGGGTTTTGTTTAGCTTCTATATTTGTAACTATGTTTCAAACTGCAAGCTCAGGGGCTTGCAAGGCAGGCGGGGAATGTTGGTTTCCTCTGTCACTGAAGCAAGCAAGCCTCATGTTAGTTTCAAGCTGCCTGGCTGCCGGCCGCCATCTTGGCTGGAAGTTAATTTGCATATTGCCCTAATTAGCCAATGGGGAGGGTAGCGGACCTACTCTAATTACCATGTTTCTCTTTTATTAGATATTATTAGGTAATCTGGCTACCAGATGGGGCTGAGCCCCAAAATGGTGCCAGCTCTCAAACATGGGGAGTCAGAGGTTTTTAAAAGACTACAGGTGGGCTTTTTCTGGGTAGAAAATTCTCTGTGCAGATCTGGATTCTGGGAAACTTTGGAGGGGAGAGATAATGGTTTTAGCAAGTGGAATGTGGTTTAAGCAAGTGGAATGTCCATTGTGAAGTGGCCTAAAAGTCAGTTCCCAGGGGAGGGGTATCAATTCAATTATTTGATCAGACCTAAGCAGGAAGCTTACAAATGGCCATTATGGATTGTATTGCCCTATAGTCCTCACAATACATGCCTGTGTATTTACATACACATAAATACGTAAGTACTAGATATGATGGTAGATGCATTTCTTTATTTGGTTTTTAATTATAAAACACTAGAAGCCCAATGCACGAAATTGTGCATGGATGGAGTCCCTCGGCTTGGCCGGTGATCAAGGCCATCTCACCGCCACCCACCCTGGTTCCCCATTCACCATCCAGCAATGGGAGCCTGATGGCCGGAGGAGGGACCAAGAGATCAGCCATTGCTGCCCGCTCGCCAGCCCCACCACTGCTGCAGGTTTCCCTCTGTGTGTGGAGCGACCAGTGGGGTGGGGGCCTTGACCTGGCACCATCCGCATCCCCTGCCACCCACCCCAGTTCCCATTTGCCATTGGGGATTGGAGCATGCCAGCTGGGGAAAGGGACCAAGAGGTGATCAGTGCACCTCATAGTGACTGGTCAAGCGGTCGTTTTGGTCATTCTGCCATTATGGTCACTGGGCTTTTATTATATAAGACAGTGAAAGACAGTAACCATGTTGCACTATGAGTTCTTAAAGAGCAGTTAGTCAGTCAGTGAAGTGTGTTTGTTGTAATGCTGATGGCCAACAGCCTCCACAAACCTCCCCAAAAGGATGAACTAGGCAGGCGCCTTCAGAACCCACCTTTCCACCAGTAAGTATTTCTCAACATGCAGGGGGAACAGACTGTATCACCACCATCTAAGTATCTTTAAGGCCTAGGCTCCTAGGTCCTAAAATTGTTGGGGGCAGGGCCAAAGAAGCCTTCCTTTTTCCTAAACTCCCCAGTTGAGTATCTTTTTTTTTTTTTTGTAAGAGAACATTTATTTTTGAAATCACAGAGGTATAAGAAGTAATTTCTATAAGAAATGGGCTTAGGAAATAGGTTATAGAGGTAAAGGAAGGGCCCTTGGAACTTGGGAATGAGGAAACTAATGGTAAAGCACCTGGGGAAAGGCGGGGCGGGGGGGGGGGGAGAGTGCCCCCAGCTGAGTATCTTAAACACAAAAGTTGGAGGAGCACTGCCTTAGGTGATTTTGGTACATACAGAAAGTTTTCAATCATTGCTTGTGAATGCCATTGTATTTTTTTGTATTGGGATATAACTGACATATAACATTGTATTAGTTGTAGGTGTAAAATATAATCATTTGATATATGTCCTTTGGTATCTACTGATGCCAGGACCCTCTGAGACACAAAAATCTGTGGATGTCCTAGTTCCTTAAATAACCTATGTCCAATCATCTCTATAGAGTGCTATATTACAGTGTGAATGCAATGTAGATAGTTGCTATACTGTATTGTTTAGGGAATAATGGCGGAGTCTGGGGGAAGTCTCCAGATGCAACAATTGTAGGCCTAACTAACATAATATATGTCAGTAACAATGTAACTTTTTGAATATTTTCCATCAGTTGGTTGAATCCTGTGATGCAGAACCCTGGGACACAGAGGGCCACCTGTATATATTGCTAAATAAGTTGAAGTTTAGTTAATATCTATCATCACACATAGTTAAATTATTTTCTTGTGATGAGAGAGTTTAAGATCTACTCTCTTGCTTTGGCCAGCTCTGTTTACTAGAGAGCTTAGGGAGCTCTGTTGACTAGAGCATCCTCCCCATATGCCAAGGATCCCTGGTCAGGGCACATACAAGAATCAACCAATGAACGCATGAATAAGTGGAACAACAAATCAGAGTTTCTCTTGCTCCTTTCTTTTCTCTCTAAAATCAACCAATACATAATTTTTTAAAAAATTCTACTCTCTTAGCCACTTTCAGATGTATGATACAGCAGTGTCAACCACAATTACCACCCTGTCCATTACATGCCAGGATTTATTTATCTCATAACTAGAAGTTTGTATCTTTTGACCCCTTCCACCCATTTCACACACCTTCCCCAACTATTGTGTTTTAACGAGGAGGAACTATAAAGCCTAAAGCATCACTCTATGTCCAAACTCCAGCTGTGGATTTCAGGCATTCTGTGGCTCCTCAAGAGTGAGAAGGCAAAGATGCACCTGGTCTTGGGTGGTGAGTGGGGTGTTTTCAGCTATGAGCTCCCTGCCCAATGTCTGTTCTTACTGTTTATTAAAAGTCATGTGCTCTTCTAAAATTAATTGGCTTGCTGACTCAAAGGCCAAAATATATAAACACTAGAGGCTCTGTGCACGACATTCATGTACTGGAGGTGGGAAGAGGGTTCCTCAGCCCAGCCTGCACTCTGTTGCAGTCCAGGACCTCTTGAGGGATGTCCACCATGGGGATGGGGCCTAAGTGAGAAGGCAGACATCCCCCGAGGGGTCCTGAGCGCTGCCACAGAGGTGGGAGAGGCTCCTGCCACCATCGCTGCACTCGCCAGTTGTAAACCTGACTTCTGGCTGAGCGGTGCTCCCCCTGTGGGAGTGCACTGACCACAAGGGGGCAGCTCCTGCATTGAGCATTTGCCCCTGGTAGTCAGTATGTGTCATAGTGGCAGGTTGATTTGCATGTTAGCCTTTTATTATATAGGACTAGAGGCTCGGTGCACAAAAATTTGTGCACTCGGGGGGCGGGGGGGGGGAGGTCCCTCAACCCGGCCTGTGCCCCTTTTGCAGTCTGGGACCCCTTGGGGGATGTCCACCTGATGGCTTAGGCCAGCTCCCTGCGGGATCGGGCCTAAGCTGGCAGTCAGGCATCCCTCTGGCAACCAGGGACCCCTTGGGGGATGTCCACTTGCCAGCGGGGAGCAGGCCTAAGCTGCAGTCAGACATCCTTTGCATTGCTAAGGAGGCAGGAGAGGCTCCTGCCACCACCGCTGTGCTGGCAGCAGTCAGCCTAGCTTGTGGCTGAGCAGAGCTCCCCCGGTGGAAGTGCACTGACCACCAGGGGGCAGCTCCTGCATTGAGCATCTGCCTCCTGGTGGTCAGTGTGTGTCATAGTGACCAGTCATTCCCAGTCGTTCTGCTGTTAAGGTCAATTTGCATATTACCCTTTTATTATATAAAATAGAGGCCTGGTGCACAGGTGGGGGCCAGCTGGTTTGCCCTGAAGAGTGTCCTGGATCAGGTGGGGGTCCCGCTGGGGTTCCTGGCCAGCCTGGGTGAGGGGCTGATGGCTGTTTGCAGGCTGCCCACCATGCCTTCAGGGTGGGGGGGTCCCGCTGGGGTGCTTGGCCAGCCTGGGTGAGGGGCTGAAAGCTGTTTTCAGGCTGGCCATGTCCCCAGGGACCCAAGCTCCCAGCCTCTCCTTTTTTTCTTTTCTTTTTTTTCCAGGGTGGCCTAGAAGCAGGTATCTGGGATTTATTTATCTTCTATAATTGAAACTTCGTATCCTTGAGCGGAGCCCAGGGTGGGCCAGACCAGGTGGGAAGCTTGGCTTCCTCCATTGCCGGGGGCAACCCAAGCCTCCTGCTCGCCCCAGTTCCATGGCCAAGGCCATCTTAGTTGGGTTAATTTGCATACTGACTCCTGATTGGCTGGTGGGCATGGCTTTTGGGTGTAGCAGAGTGATGGTTAATTTGCATCTTTCTCTTTTATTAGTGTATATTTTAAGAAGAGTACTGAGCCAGCAGCCTCCTGGCCAGATGCTGGCTGAGCTGCTGTGCAGTCCTGGTCTTGGGTATTCCTGAGGAGTCCAGAGGTCAGGCTGGGAGCCTGTCAGAATGCACACCTAGAAATCCCAAAAGGTGGGAAGGAACATGGGGAAACAAAGGCACTATCCACTGTGCCAGCAGGTCTCCAGACCACAGGTGCTGAGGGAATGTCACATCCAGAACAGAATCAGAGGGACATATACATTTGGTGAAATGATGACTGTGAGAGCCACAAGCTCTGGATGTTTTTTTGTTTTTATTTTATTTATTTATTTATTTATTTTTAAATATATTTTATTGATTTTTTACAGAGAGGAAGGAGAAAGGGAGAGGGATAGAGAGTTAGAAACATTGATGAAAGAGAAACATCAATCAGCTGCCTCCTGCACACCTGCTACTGGGGATGTGCCCGCAACCAAGGTACATGCCCTTGACTGGAATCGAACCTGGGACCCTTCAGTCCGCAGGCCAACGCTCTATCCACTGAGTCAAACCGGTTAGGGCACGCTGGATGTTTTTAATACAAATTGCAAGGTCAGGGATTTCTGCCTGGAGGAACAAATTCATCCCTTGCACCCGAGTTTAGTGCTAAATTCCCCACCGGTTTTACTTTGCTGTAACCACCAGAGGGCGACAAGATGCTTCCGTTGCCTGCAGATCATCTGAGTCCAGCCCTAGGTTATAATATTTATAAAACAACAGGCTTTCCACCTGTGCTGCTCTGATCAGGGAGCCACAGAGGGCATGCGCGCCCAATCCACATGCGCCAGTATTCCCACCCCTGGCTTCCTTGAACTCCTCTTGCTCTCACCTCTCACTGCTGCAGGGTACAGGCCCCAGGGCTGTGCACACCTACATCTTTATTTCTCTTGCCTTTTTTTTTTTTTTTAGTTTAATTTTAATTTTTAGAAAGAGAGGAGGGAAGAAGAGATAGATAGGTAGATGGATGGATAGATAGATAGATAGATAGATAGATAGATAGATAGATAGATAGATAGATGGATAGATAGATAGGAGAGAGAGAGAGAGAGAGAGAGAGAGAGAGAGAGAGAGAGAGAGAGAGAGAGAGAGAGAGAGAAACATCCATGTAAGAGTGATCTGCAACCCCAGCATGTATCCTGACCGGGAAGCCAACCAGCAACCTTTCAGGGTGCATGACGATGCCCAACCAACTGGGCCATACCAACTAGGGTACCATTTTTAAAAAGTATTTTTATTGATTTCAGAGAGGGAAGGAGGGGAAGAGAGAGAGATAGAAATATCAATGATGAGAGAGAATCATTGATCAGTTGCCTTCTGTACACCCTACACTGGGATTGAGCCTGTAACGTGGGCATGTGTCCCCATTGGAGTGGGAATGGATTGGGAATCAAACCCTGATCTCCTGGTTCATAGGTTGATGCTCAACCACTGAGCCACACTGGCTGAGCTCTACCCTTCCTTCCTTCCTCTTCCTTCCTTCCTTCCTTCCTTCCTTCCTTCCTTCCTTCCTTCCTCCCTCCCTCCCTCCCTCCCTCCCTCCCTCCCTCCCTCCCTCCCTCTTCTCTCTCTCTCTCTTTCTTTCTTTCTTTCTTTCTTTCTTTCTTTCTTTCTTTCTTTCTTTCTTTCTTTCTTTCTTTCTTTCTTTCTTTCTTTCTTTCTTTCTTTCTTTCTTTCTTTCTTTCTTTCTTTCTTCTTCTTCTTCTTTCTTTCTTCTTTCTTTCCTAAACTACAGGGTTGACTTCAACTGAGCATGTGCCCTCTTGTGGACACACGTTGCCTCTTCCACACATCCATGTAAAAAGGAGTCAGGGTGACATTCCTCTGGGAATGCAAAGGAATGCAAAGGACCCTTTCTCCTCTTTTGTTTTTCTTCTTATTTTTTTCTTCTTCCCCTCTCCAGTCCTTCCTTCCTTTCTTCCTTCTCCTCCTCCCCCTCTTCTTCCCAACTCCCTTCTTCATCTTCTGTTGTCCGTCTTTGTACTGAATCAGGGATTGAAAAGCTCTGGAGAGGAGTTCTCAAAGGAGGCCAGGAAGGTCAACCTTTAGTGTTGTGACTTTGGTTAGTCTCATGGTGTTTGTTTTTATTATTTTTTAAAAACATTTAAATCTTTATTGTTGAAAGTATTACAAACGTCCCCTTTTAATGGTGTTTTAAGAGTTGCTTATGACAATTTTGTTCGAAGGAAATACACTACCAAACTTTAGTACATTAATTGTTTTATATATAGCACAGGCACAAATGTGAATATTGTATCATATTATATTAGGACCCTCTATAACTGAGGTTGTATCTTTCTAGATATATGATTATCTCTTTCAGGTATTTGGGGGAATACTTTTGTGGACACTGAAAAATAAGATATTACCAACAAAAACTCTTTTTTCTCTTTTTCTGTGAAAGAGAAGCTAAGGGACTAGTTGGCATAAGGAGCCAAAAAAGCCTCGATTGCCTGCCTTGTTTGGCTTTTATTGTCACAATAGCTTGAACTAAAATTAACCTCTAGATACAATTAGCAGGGTAAGCATCCTTGAGAAAGTATATGTATCTATCCTGTCCTTTAAGCAAAGACATGTCTAAGTAAACACCCTGGGGCTCATACTTTTTTGGTATAAAAGTCAAGGTAGTGGCTGCCGCCTTTGGCAAGGTCCCCTAGAGGCCTCTGACCTTTCAGAGAATCCTCCTTCCAGACTTTCCAACCAACTCCCATGCTTCCCCACAAGACAGCTGCTGAGACTGCCCCCTGGTGGGGATGTGAGCTTCAGCACAAAGACAGGAGGAGTGGCAAAATTAGTCCTTTACTGGATTTTGGGAAAGACCTTATTATTTAGGCTAGACTAGACTCTTGAACCTAAGCTTTCATGACTGAAGCTTGCTTCTACAGGCTCTGTTGGTCTCTGCTGCTTCCCATCTCACTAGAAAAGACACAGCTTTCTTTGTGCAGCCTTTTATGGTTTATGTGATAGTTACCATTTGAGATCCTATGAAATACCAAGCACTCTATATGAGGTATATTACATGTGCTATTTGACAAATAACTCCATCTTCCTGTCACCCCCCAAGGTGTAATTGAAATAAGATTAGTTTCAGGTGTACACAAGATTTGTATTGGTATATCCTACATTCCTAGTTTTTATTTCTTTATATATTTTTTTCTTATTTTTGATACATTCCTGTTTTTAAGGACCAAGAAACCAGTACTTAAATACAGCAATTATTCATAGTAAAATGTTGGAATAAAAATTCAAAGCCCCCCCCCCACACACACACACTTTTTATTGTCTAAAGTTTTTTTAAATATATTTTTATTGATTTCAGGGAGGAAGAGAGAGGGAGAAAGAGATAGAAACATCAATGATGAGAGAAAATCATTGATTGGATGCCTCCTGCACGCCCCCAACTGGGGATCGAGCCCACAACCTGGGCATATGCCCTGACCTGGAATCAAACCAGTGACCTCTTTGTTCCTAGGTCAAAACTCTACCGCTGAGCTACACCGGCTGGGCTATTGTCTAAAGTTTTACATATGTCTCTTTCCCCCCCAGTTGACCCCCCCAAGTCATTTTAACCCAGGGCAAGCCCCCACTGCCCCAGTGTCTGTGTCCATTGGTTATGCTAATATGCATGCATACAAGACCTTTGGTTGCCTCCCTTATATTTAAGGTAATTAAAATGCTGAGAAAGTTATGTGTAGGGTCTTCTATCTTGGGGACTTCTCTCATACTGAAATTACCATGACTGGAGTCATTTTTTCCATGGAGAGTCATGGTACTTCAGCTGTGCTTGAAAGCTGGTTTATGTGGTAGTCAACCAGTTCTGCTAGACTCCATATTAATTTTAAAAAACCAACACTTGGATTTGAGGGAAACATCCAAGTGTGGATCTTTCTAATTACTAGTATGGTCTTTTTTTTCTCAGTTTTTTTTTTTATTGCTTAAAGTATTACAAAGGGTATTACATATGTGTCCATTTTATCCCCCTGCCCTAGACAGTCCCCTAGCCTCCCCTATCCCCCAATGTCTTATGTCCACTGGTTATGCTTATATGCATGCATACAAGTCCTTTAGTTGATCTCTTACCCCCCTACCTCCTCCCCCCAACCCTCCCCGGCCTTCCCGCTGCAGTTTGACAATCTGTTTGAGGCAGCTCTGCCTCTGTATCTATTATTGTTCAAAAGTTTATAATGGTCTCTATTATCCATGAATGAGTGAGATCATGTGGTATTTTTCCTTCATTGACTGGCTTATTTCACTTAGCATAATGCTCTCCAGTTCCATCCATGACGTTGCAAATGGTAAGAGTTCCTTCCTTTTTAGAGCAGCATAGTATTCCATCATGTAGATGTACCACAGTTTTCTAATCCATTCATCTACAGATGGGCACTTAGGCTGTTTCCAGATCTTAGCTATGGTGAATTGTGCTGCTATGAACATATGGGTGCATATATCCTTTCTGATTGGTGTTTCTGGTTTCCTGGGATATATTCCTAGAAGTGGGATCACAGGGTCAAATGGGAGTTCCATTTTTAGTTTTTTGAGGAAACTCCATACTGCCTTCCATAGTGGCTGCACCAGTCTGCATTCCCACCAGCAGTGCACGAGTGTTCCTTTTTCTCCACATCCTCTCCAGCACTTGTCGTTTGTTGATTTGTTGATGATAGCCAGTCTGACAGGTGTGAGATGGTACCTCATTGTTGTTTTGATTTGCATCTCTCGGATGATTAGTGACTTTGAGCATGTTTTCATATGTCTCTTGGCTTTCTGAATGTCCTCTTTTGAAAGGTGTCTATTGAGGTCCTTTGCCCATTTTTTGATTGGATTGTTTATCTTCCTTTTGTTAAGTTGTATGAGTTCCCTATACATTTTGGAGTTTAGTCCCTTATCAGATATGACATTGGCAAATATGTTTTCCCACGCAGTGGGTTTTCTCATTGTTTTGTTGATGGTTTCTTTTGCTGTGCAGAAGCTTTTTATTTTGATGTAGTCCCATTTGTTCATTTTCTCTTTAGTTCCAAGTGCCCTAGGAGCTGTATCAGTGAAGAAATTGCTTCGGCATATGCCTGAGATTTTGTTGCCTTGGATTCTTCTAGAATTTTTATGGTTTCCCATCATACATTTAAGTCCTTTATCCATTTTGAGTTTATTTTTGTGTATGGTGTAAGCTGGTGATCTACTTTCATTTTCTTGCATATATCTGTCCAATTTTTCCAACACCATTTATTGAAGAGACTTTCTTGGCTCCATTGTATGTTCTTGCCTCCTTTGTCAAATATTAATTGAGCATATTGGTTCGGGCCAATTTCTGGGCTCTCTATTCTATTCCATTGATCTATATGTTTGTTCTTGTGCCAGTACCAGGCAGTTTTGAGAACAGTGGCTTTGTAATACATCTTGATAGCTGGTATTGAGATCCCACCTACTTTGTTCTTTCTCAGGATTGCTGCAGCTATTCGGGGTCTTCTTTTATTCCAGATGAATTTTTGGAGAGTTCGTTCTAGATCTGTGACGTATGCAGTTGGTATTTTAATGGGAAGTGTGTTGAATTTATAGATTGCTTTGGGTAGGATGGACATTTTAATGATGTTGATTCTACCAATCCATGAACACGGTATGTTCTTCCATCTGTTTATGTCTTCCTCTATCTCTTTTTTCAACGTCCTATAGTTTTCTGAGTAGAAGTCTTTTACCTCTTTAGTTAAGTTTATTCCTAGGTAGCTTAATTTTTTTGGTGCGTTGGTAAATGGGATTGTTTTTATAATTTCTCTTTCTGAAAGTTCACTATTGGTGTATAGAAATGCCTCAGATTTCTTGGGGTTAATTTTGTATCCTGCTACATTGCCAAATTCATGTATTAAGTCTAGTAGCTTTTTGATGGAGTCTCTAGGGTTTTGTATGTATAATATCATGTCGTCTGCAAATAAGGACAGTTTTACTTCTTCTTTTCCAATTTGGATGCCTTTTATTTCTTCTTCTTGCCTAATTGCAATGGCTAATACTTCCAGTACTATGTTGAACAGGAGTGGTGAGAGGGGGCATCCCTGTCTTGTTCCTGTTCTTAGGGGAAATGGTGTTAGTTTTTGTCCTTTGAGTATGATGTTGGCTGTGGGCCTGTCATATATGGCTTTTATTATGTTGAGGTATGATCCTTCTACTCCCGCCTTGCTGAGAGTTTTTATCAAAAACGGGTGTTGGATTTTGTCAAATGCTTTTTCTGCATCAATTGATATGACCATGTGGTTTTTTTCTTTCAGTTTTTTTTATATGATGTATCACGTTTATTGATTTGCGGATATTGTATCATCCTTGCATCCCTGGGATAAATCCTACTTGGTCATGGTGTATGATCTTTCTGATGTACTGCTGGATCCGATTTGCTAAGATTTTGTTGAGGATTTTGGCATCTATGTTCATGAGGGATATTGGCCTGTAATTCTCTTTCATTGTGTTGTCTTTACCTGGTTTTGGTATTAGGGTGATGCTGGCTTCATAGAATGAGCTTGGAAGTGTTCCTTCCTCTTGGATTTTTTGTAGTAGTCTGAGGAGGATAGGTTTTAGTTCTTCCTTGAATGTTTGGTAAAACTCCCCTGTGAAGCTGTCTGGTCCTGGGCTTTTGTGTCCTGGAAGCTTTTTGATGACTGCTTCAATTTCTTCCATAGTTATTAGCCTATTGAGATTTTTAGATTCTTCCTGATTGAGTTTTGGAATGTTGTATTTTTCTAGGAATTTGTCCATTTCCACCAGGTTGTCTAGTTTGTTGGAGTAGAGCTGTCCATAGTATTTTTCAACAATCATTTGTATTTCTGTGGGGTCTGTTGTTATTTCGCCTCTATCATTTCTGATTTTGTTTATTTGGGTCCTCTCTCTTTGCTTCTTGGTGAGTCTGGCTAGAGGTTTGTCAATCTTGTTTATCCTTTCAAAGAACCAGCTCTTGGTTTCATTGATTTTCTGTATTGTTTTTTGGTCTCTATGTCATTTATTTCTGCTCTAATCTTTATTATCTCCTTCCTTCTGCTCACTCTGGGCTTTTCTTGTTGCTCTCTTTCTAATTCTTTGAGTTGTAGACTTAGATGATTTACTACCATTTTTTCTTGTTTTTTGAGATAGGCCTGTAGAGCTATAAACTTCCCTCTCAGGACTGCTTTCATTGTGTCCCATAGGTTTTGGATTGTTGTGTTTTCATTGTCATTAGTTTCCAGGATGTTTTTAATTTCTTCTTTAATCTCATTGGTAACCCAATCAATATTTAATAACATGCTATTCGGCTTCCAAGTGTTTGAGTATTTTGGGTTGTTTTTTATTGTAGTTTATTTCTAATATTATGCCATCGTACCCTGAGAAGATGCTTTTTATGATTTCAGTCTTCTTGAATTTGGGGAGACTTTGCTTGTGACCCAATATGTGGTTTATTTTTGAATCTGTCCCATGAGCACTTGAGTATAATGTATATTCCGCGGCTTTGGGGTGAAGTGTTCTGAAGATGTCTATTAAGTCCATCTGATCTAGTGAGTCATTTAGGATTGCTGTTTCTTTGCTGATTGTTTGTCTAGAGGACTTATCCAGTGATGTCAATGGTGTATTAAAGTCCCCTACTATGATTGAATTGTTGTCGATCTCTCCTTTGATATCTTCCAGGAGTTTTTTTTATGAATTTGGGTGCTCCTGCATTGGGTGCGTATATGTTTACCAGGGTTATATCTTCTTGTTGTATTGATCCCTTTAGTATTATGAAGTGGCCTTCCTTATCTCTTGTTATGGCCTTCACTTTGAGGTCTATTTTTTCCGATATAAGTATTGCTACCACAGCTTTCTTTTCCTTTCCATTTGCCTGAAAGATATTTTTCCATCCCTTTACTTTCAGACTGTGTGAGTCCCTTCTAATGAGGTGGGTCTCTTGTAGACAGCAGATGTATGGGTCATGTGTTTTTATCCATTCAGCCACTCAATGTCTTTTGGTTGGAGCATTTAGTCCGTTTACGTTTAATGTTATTATTGAAAGGTACTTGTTTGTAGCCATTTCTTTTTTTGTGTGGCTGTTTTCTTTCTGAGCTTTTTATTTCTTCTTTTTACGCCAGTCCCTTTAGCATTTCTTGCATTGCTGGCTTGGTGGTGATAAACTCCCTTAGCCTTTTTTGTCTGTGAAGCTTCTTATTTCCCCTTCAATTTTGAATGATAGCCTTGCTGGATAGAGTATTCTTGGATTCAGTCCTTTGCTTTGCATAACTTTGTAAATTTCCATCCATTCTTTTCTGGCCTGATGTGTTTCTGTTGAGAAATCATTTGATAATCTAATGGGAGATCCCTTGTATGTAACTTTCTGTCTCTCTCTTGCAGCCTGTAAGATTCTCTCTTTGTCCTGAACATTTGCCATGGTAATTATGATGTGTCTTGTTGTGAGTCTTTTCGGGTTCACCTTGTTTGGGACTCTCTGGGCTTGTGTGATTTTTTTCATCCTCACCTCAGGGAAGTTTTCTGATATTATTTCTTCGAATAGGTTTTCTAATCCTTGTTCATCTTTCTGTTGTTCTGGCACCCCTATTATTCCTATGTTGTTTTGTTTCATGTTGTCCCAAAGCTCCCTTAGGCTCTCCTCCTGTCTTTTAATTTTTTTCTCCAATTGCAGTACAGTTTGGGTGTGTTTTGCTTCCTTGTCTTCTAATTCACTAATTCAGTCCTCTGCTTCTCCTAGTCTACTGTTGATACTTTCTTTTTTTTTTTTTTGTAATTGGAATCATGAAATTCTTTTTTTTTAATATATTTTTTATTGATTAAGATATTACATATGTGTCCTTGTCCCCACGTTACCCTCTACCCCCCACCCCCCCACCCCCGCTCATGCCCTCACCCCCCCCGTTGTCCATGTCCATTGATTAGGCCTATATGCTTGCATATAAGTCCTTTGGTTGATCTTTCCCCCTTACCCCCACCCTCCCCTACCTTCCCTCCAAGTCCCGACAGTCCAATCAATGCCTCTCCGTCTCTGGATCAGTCCTTGTTCATCAGCTTATGTTGTTCATTATATTCCACAAATGAGTGAGATCATGTGGTATTTATCCGCTCTCCAGTTCCATCCATGCTGTGGCAAATGGTAAGAGTTCCTTTTTCTTCTTCCTCTTCTTAAAGAATACCTTTCAGCATTTCATATAATGCTGGTTTGGTGGTGATGAACTCCTTTAGCTTTTTCTTATCCGTGAAGCTCTTTATCTGACCTTCTATTCTGAATGATAGCTTTGCTGGATAAAGTAATCTTGGTTGCAGGTTCTTGCTATTCATCACTTTGAATATTTCTTGCCAGTCTCTTCTGGCCTGCATGGTTTCTGTTGAGAAATCAGCTGACAGTCGTATGGGTACTCCCTTGTAGGTAACTGACTGTCTTTCTCTTGCTGCTTTTAAGATTCTCTCTTTATCTTTTGCTCTTGGCATTTTAATTATGATGTGTCTTGGTGTGGTCCTCCTTGGATTCCTTTTGTTTGGGGTTCTCTGCGCTTCCTGGACTTGTAAGTCCATTTCTTTCACCAGGTAGGGGAAGTTTTCTGTCATTATTTCTTCAAAAAGGTTTTCAATATCTTGCCCTCTCTCTCCTTCTGGTACCCCTATAATTCTGATGTTGGTACGCTTGAAGTTGTCCCAGAGGTTCCTTACACTATCTTCATATTTTTGGAATCTCTTTTCTTTTTTCTTTTCGGTTGGGTATTTTTTGTTTCTTTGTATTTCAAATCTTTGACTTGATTCTTGGGATCCTCTTGTCTGCTGGATCTCTGTAAATTATTCTTTATTTCAGTCAGTGTATGCTTAATTTCTAGTTGGTCCTTTTTCATGTCCTCCATGGTCTCACTGTACTTATTGAGGGATTCATTAAATTTATCGGCGGTTTCCATAAAATTCTTGAAAAACCTTATAAACGTGGCCTTGAACTCTATATCCAATCGTTTGCTTTCCTCCATTTCTGCCATTTGTGACCTGTTTCTTTGTCTCCGCATTTTGGCAGCTTCCCTGTGTTGATAGAGTGGCCCTGTGCGCCAGGTGTCCTGTAGGGCCCAGTAGCTCAGCCTCCCCAGTTACCTGGGGTGGACACTCTTGGTGCACTCTTGGTGCCTTGGTTGTTGCAGGATCACTGGGAGGAATTGACCTCCAGGCCAATTGGCTGTGAGAATCAGCTGTGTCTAAAGTGGGAGAACTTCTGTGCTGAAGACACCCTTCTGGGGCAAGACTTGCTTCAGTGGGGCTTTGGTGCTCACTGAGTCTGCTCCCTGAGTGTGTCCCTTATGGATCTGAAGAGTTGCAGTCTGGATGGACCCCCTCTGACCACTGGGTACAGTGGCTCCTGGATCTAAGGAGGTGCTAATTCAGCCTCTGCCTGAGGCCACACAGCAGGAGCCACGAAGAGGCTCAGCTGTGAAGCAATGCAAGCCGCTGCGGGGCCTTGGGCCTTCTCTTGGAAGTTCAGGGTCTGCCTGGTTCGGCTGCAGTTAGGTACATTCACATGCAAAAGCCTCTGCCGCAGCCTGGGTGGGGCGTGGTCTCAGGGAATCAAAGGGCGGATCAGGGAGCTATGGCCGATTCTCCGCCCGGAGTCGCGCGTCTCAGTGTCCCGATAACGGCTGCAAGCACCTCTGAGGGAAAGCCGCCCTCAAGTTCACCCGCTGCCGGACAGACAAGCCTCTCCCCGTATGAGCCCTGGGTCCCCAGAGACTTCCCGGAACCGGAGTTCAGAGCAGTCAGGAGCTTGTGACTCAAAAAGACAGCCGCGTCCTCAGGTGCTACCCCCTTTCCTCGCGCGCGCGTGAGCCGCGGTACCTCTGCACTTCACCTCCGCAGCGCCTCTGGCTCTCAGCGTGCTTTTCTTTCCTTCTAGTTGTAGAATTTACACTCAGCCAGCCTTCCTGTTGTTCTGGATGATGTTTGCTCAGTCCTTTGCGGTAATTTTCAATTGTTGTGTGAGGCGACAATTTCCCGGTGTTTACCTATGCCGCCATCTTAGTTGCTCTCCATGAAATTCTCTACTGTTGATACTTTCAATGGTGTTTTTTATTGCAGCTATAGCGCTCTTCATTTCTTCTTGGTTTTTACATAATTTATTGATTTTTTCATCTGTTTCTTCCAGCTTCTTGCATATGTTATTGATTTTTTCATTTGTTTCTTCTTGCTTCTTGCATAAGTTGTTGATTTCTTCCTCCATCCGGTTTATGCACTCTAGGACCCTTATTCTGAATTCTTTTTCTGTCATGTTGCATGCCTCTGTATCACTTAGCTGCTTTTCTGGCGAGTCCTCCTTTTCTTTCCTTTTGGGGTTTCTTTGTCTACCCATGTTTGATCTCACTGACATATCTAGATGTTGAGTCATTCAGTGGCTGCTCCCTTGGTGGCAGTGGCTCCTTGGGCTCTGGTTGCTTTTCGGACAGTTGTGGTAGCAGCTGCTCCTCAGTTGGCAGCAGCTCCTCTGGTGGGTGATGTTCACAGCTGTGGTGGCTCTTCTGGCTGATGAGTGGAGGCTTCACGTACAGGTGCTGTTCCTCAGACAGAGGGTGTGGTGCTCAGGAGGCTGCTGTTGCTTGGATCAGCTTTCCAGGGGAGTTCTGCCCTTCCCGGCTGCAAACTGTCTCACCAGCTGAGCAATTTCGCCAATTCGGGGTGGATGTTATTAGTTTCAGCTGCTTACTCCATTTGCTCCGGGACACGACCTGGGACATGTCTGCCTATATCGCCACCATCTTCGTAATCTTCAGGTTTTTTTTTTTTTTTTTAATTTCAAGAAAAACGATCTTAAATATAATAATGTTACATGCAATAAACATTAATATCTCAAGAAAAATGATTTTAAATACGATGTTACATGCAATAAACACCAATTGTTCAAGAAAAATCATCTTACATATAATAATATTACATGCAATAAACATTAATATTACAAGACTAAAAGTATTTTAAGTATAATAATATTACCAAAACTGTACTAACATAATATGATATCACAAAAGTTGTAGGAGCCCTAACTGGTTTGGCTCAGTGGAAAGAGCATCAGCCTATGGACTGAAGGGTCCCAGGTTCGATTCAGGTCAAGGGCATGTACCTTGGTTACGGGCACATCCCCAGTAGGTTTGCAGGACCCAGCTGATTGATGTTTCCCTCTCATTGATGTTTCTAACTCTCTATCCCTCTCCCTTCCTCTCTTTAAAAAAATCAATAAAATATATATTTAAAAAATCAAAACCTTTAAATAAAATAAAAAAAATAATAAAAAAGTTGTAGGAAATATTAAAAATATGAAAATAATAGGATTGTCTTTATTATATTCTAGAATATTTTCCCTTCTCTGGTTCTATTTTTGTTCATCAGTTTATGTTGTTTATTATATTGCACAAATGAGTGAGATAATATGATATTTATCTTTCTCCAGCTGGCTTATTTCGGTTAGCATGATGCTCTCCAGGTCCATCCATGCTGTTGCAAATGGTAAGAGTTCCTTCTTTTCTACTACAGTGTGGTATTCCATTGTGTAGATGTACCACAGTTTTCTAATCCACTCATCTGCTGATGGGCACTTAGGCTGGTTTCAAATCTTAGCTATTGTAAATTGCGCTGCTATGCACATAAGGGTGCATATATCCTTTCTGATTGGTGTTTCTGATTTCTTGGGATATATTCCTAGAAGTGGGATCACTGGGTCAAATGGGAGTTCCATTTTTAATTTTTGCCGGGGTCCAACCCCAGCGGGTCCAGGGGTCCCCAAAGGTGTGGACGGAGTCGGCGAAGAAGGTACGACACGGAGACAGCGTTCAGCTGATCAGCAGCCTAGCCAGGATCTCCAGCCAAGTTCTGGTCTGGATCTCCAGTGAAGTTCTGCTTAGGATCTCCAGCCAGGTTCTGTGTCCATGTTGTCTTGCTAGGTTCTCCAGCCAGGTTCTGTCCAGGTTCTCCAGCCAGGTTCAGTAACCAGGTTCTAGTCAGGTTCTTTTGTCAATTTCTGTAGTCAGGTTCAGTCCAGGATCTTTTGCCATGTTCTCTCCCTAGGTTCTATCTCTAGGTTCTGAGGCCAGTTTCTGTCCAGGATCTTTTGCCATGTTCTCTCCAGCAAAGTTCTTCTATCTCTAGAGAACGTTCTGTGTAGGTTCTGTCTTCTTAGTTCTGTGTTCTAAGTTCTGTGTTCTAAGTTCTGTATTCTAAGTTCTGTGTTCTAAGTTCTGTCTCTTGCTGTCTTATTACATCTGTATTTATACCAGTTGATTCAATCCTATCAATCTCTATTACAAAGGTTAGGGCGTTTCTTATCTCCATTCCAGGGAGTAAAGATTATGTAGCTTAAGCATGATTGTTCATAGTTAAAGTGATTAATTACCCGCCTGGCACTTAGTTAAGAGGTTTTTATTCCCTCCCTAACTTCAGGGGAAAATCCCTACCTGGGGAAACACCCTTTCTCAGAGACCTTGGTTTGAGGAAATGCCATACTGTTTTCCACAGTGGTTGCACCAGTCTGCATTCCCACCAGCAGTGAAGAAGGGTTCCTTTTTCTCCACATCCTTGCCAGCACTTGTCATTTGTTGATTTGTTGATGATAGCCATTCTGACAGGTGTGAGATGGTACCTCATTGTTGTTTTGATTTGCATTTCTCAGATGATTAGTGACTTTGAGCATGTTTTCATATATCTCTTGGCCTTCTGCATGTCCTCTTTCCAAAAGTGTTTATTTAGATCCTTTGCCCATTTTTTGATTGGATGTTTATCTTCCTTTTGTTAAGTAGTATGAGTTTCCTATAAATTTTGGAGATTCAACCCTTATCAGAGATAACATTGGCAAATATGTTCTCCCATGCAGTGGGCTTTCTCATTGTTTTGTTTATGGTTTCTTTTGCTGTGCAGAAACTTTTAATTTTGTTGTTGTCCCATTTGTTTATTTTCTCCTTAGTTTCCATTGCCCTAGGAGCTGTATTGCTAAAAATATTGTACAACATATGTCTGCTATTTTGCTGCCTATGGATTCTTCTAAGATTTTTATGGTTTCCTGTCTTACATTTAAGTCCTTTATCCATTTTGAGTTTATTTTTGTGTATGGTGTAAGTTGGTGGTCTAGTTTCATTTTTTTGCATGTATATGTCCAATTTTCCCAACATCATTCACTGAAAAGACTATCTTGACTCCATTGTATTCTCTTGCCTCCTTTGTCAAATATTAATTGAGCATAATGGCTTGGGTAGATTTCTGTGTTGTCTGTTCTGTTTCATTGGTGTATACGTCTGTTCTTGTGCCAGTACCAGGCAGTTTTGAGAACAGTGGCTTTATAATATATCTTTATATCTGGTATTGGGATCCCTCCAACTTTGTTCTTCTTTCTCAGAATTGCTGCAGCTATTCGGGGTCTTTTTTTTGTTCTAGATGAATTTTTGGAGAGTTTGTTCTAGGTCTGTGAAATATTCTGTTGGTATCTTAATGGGAATTGCATAGAATCTATAAATTGCTTTGGGTAGTATGGACACTTTAATGATGTTGATTCTACCAATCCATGAACACGGAATATTCATCCATTTGTTTATGTCTTCCTCTATCTCTTTTTTCAATGTCCTGTATTTTTCTGAGTACAGGTCTTTTACCTCCTTAGTTAAGTTTATTCCTAGGTATCTTAATTTTTTTGGTACAATGGTAAATGGGATTGTTTTCTTAATTTCTCTTTCTGTGAGTGCATTGTTGGCGTATAAAAAAGTCATAGGTTTCTGGGTGTTAATTTTGTATCCTGCTACATCGCTGAATTCATTTATTAAGTCTAGTAATTTTTTGTTGGAGTCTTTGGGGTTTTCTATGTACAATATCATGATATCTGTGAATAATGACAATTTTACTTCTTCTTTTCCAATTTGGATGCCTTTCATTTCTTCTTCTTGTCTGATTGCTATGGCTAGCACTTCTAGTACTATGTCAAATAGGAGTGGTGAAAGTGGGCATCCCTGTCTTGTTCCTGTTCTTAGGGGAAATGGTTTTAGTTTTTGCCTATTGAGTATGATGTTGGCTGTAGATTTGTCATATATGGCCTTTATCATGTTGAGATATGCTCCCTCTAATCTAACTTTGCTAAGAGTTTTTTATCAAAAATGGGTATTGGATTTTGTCGAATGCTTTTTCTGCATCTATTGACATGATCATTTGACTTCGTCTTTCAATTTGTTTATGTTATGTATCATATTTATTGATTTACAAAAATTGTACCAATCTTGCTTCCCTGGAATAAATCCCACTTGATCATGGTATATGATCTTTTTAATATATTGCTGGATGCGATTTGCTAAAATTTTGTTGAGAATTTTAGCATCTCAGTTCATCAGGGATATTGGCCTGTAATTCTTTTTCTTTGCAGTGTTTTTATCTGGTTTTGGAATTAGGATAATGCTGGCTTCATAAAAAGAGTTTTGAAGTGTTCCTTCCTCTTGAATTTTCTGAAATAGTTTGAGGAATATAAGTGTTAATTCTTCTTTGAATGTTTGGAAAAACTTTCTTGTGAAGCTGTCCAGACCTGAGCTTTTGTTTGGTGGCAGCTTCTATTTCATCAGTTGTTATTGGCCTATTCAGGTTTTTTTATTCTTCCTGATTCAGTTTTGGGAGAATGCACTTTTTTTTTTTAAAGAATTTTGTCTATTTCATCTACATTGTCCAGCTTATTGGCATGTAGTTGTTCATAGTATTTTCTTACAATTCTTTGAATTTCTGTGTGTCTGTGGTTACTTCTCCACTTTCATTTCTGATTTTATTTATTTGGCTCCTCTCTCTTTGTTTCTTGATGAGCCTGGCTAGAGGTTTATCAATTTTGCTTATCCTTTCAAAGAACCAGCTCTTGGTTTCATTGATTTTTTTGTATTGCTTTTTAGTCTCTATGTTATTTATTTTATTTTATTTTTTGAGGGGAAAAATACCAAAATTTATTTTCCAACAGTCAGCATCAGCACGTAAAACCACAAGGTTTTCTCTGTAGATCGCACATTCACAAGGCTTAACAGTGAGAAAGCCTCTGGCATGTCCTCTGTAACGATATCCACTTCACAGTGTAAACAGGTTCTAGTATTGTGTTCATTTACAATTTCAGAAGGAAAGGCACAACTTGGCAAAAAAATAATTTTTTTTTATCCTGAAGTCAGGTGCAATAACTCAGAGACCAACTTTTGATACACGTTTTGATGTACATTTCCACATTGAGGGGAAAGACTCAGAAACCAGGGTCTTTCCTTCTTTTTCCTCGTTAAATCATCAGAGCAAAGTTTCAGCATTTGCTTATTATATATGCAAGAAAGGGATTAAAAAAAAATCACAAAACATCTTGAAGGTCCAACTGCTCCCACCAATACATCAACTCTTAGGTTTAAGACAGGGACTGGGAACACTTTCAGCGGTCATAAAATAGGAAAAGAGAGACTAAAGCTACAAAAATAAAAAATAAATGAGGTAGATAAATTAAAGCTTTCATACCCAGGACTCACCTGTTCCAACTTCGTAACCTTCATGCAGTACTCATGGGGGAAAAGAATCTTCATAATTACTTGGCATAAGTCACATCAAAATTTTTATAAAAATCAGTATGTGAACCTCTTATCAGAAACATGCCCTCCATGAGTTTCTTCAATAATGAAAGACTCATTTCTTTGCTAGAGTAGGCACTGGTGAACTAAATCAAGTCACCTGAGGTCCCCTGCTCAGGTGACTGCCTGTCCTGGTGTTCAGGAATGCGGCATCTGAAAGCAGGGAAGACATTGGCACTCTTAGGGCTCCAACTGAACTGTATTTCAACAAGCAGCAACACACACATTGACTCCCGAGGGACGAAGATCATCCATTGGAGGGCATCCTACTTACCGTGCCAAGGTGGAAGGAATATTGTAATTCCACACCTTTGTTAAAAATAAAAAGGAAAGTACATTCAAAAAGGAAACAAAAGATGGGTGCAGGGTTGAGGGACATACAAAGCTGGTCACCAAGGACGACAGACCTAGTCCATTTACCCTCACACAGTCCGGGAAGTATGCAGCTCCCCCTCCCCAGTTAGGCTAAGCAGTTTCTTTCCCATCATGGTTTAGTAAGTTCCAACTTGAAACAGGGACAATCTTTGGAAATAGTTCCTCTAGCTTGTACAAAGTCTTCATATATACAGTTTGTCTCAAGTAACAAAGCCACTTTGCAAGACCCGCTTCTTCCAAAATTTTTTTAAAAAAATACTAGTCTGTGTTTGTTTTAGTGTGTGTGTGCGTGTGCGTGTGTGTGTGTGTGTGTGTGTGTGTGTGTGTGTGTGTGTTTTGTTTTGTTTTTGCAAAGCAGCATAGCAACATCGTGATTGTTGGACGTGCCTGAGGTTGTGGTCACAACTGTAAACATTTGCACATCAGTAGTAAAACAAACAGGAGGAGATGGGTTTTTAAACAACAACAACGAGGACAAAAACAAAAGATCCAGTTCAAATGGTCACTCTGCATTTCTCCTTCACACGGGCTCTCCCGTCGCTTGGCTGACCACAATCTGTTTTCCTCCAGGAAGTGAGGGAACTGGTGTTTGGGGACGCTGTCAGCAGCACCCGGCTTTTCCACGCTGCTGCTAACCGACTGGGAGCCATCGATCTTGGAAACGGTGGTGTTGCTGACAACGGAGCTGGCACCTAGGGACACCGGGAGAGTCGGGATGCCTCCGCTCTGGATCACCGAGATCTTGTTGGTCTTCATGGCCAGACCATTGTTGAGCATGGTGGTGTACTGGTTCCACACAACAGGGTCCACGTTCACCGAAGGGGCCATGATTTCCTTGGGAAACACCTCTGGGACCCTCTTTGTGTCTGTTCCTAGAAGTGCCATGGTGTTCTCGATGGCCAACTTCCTCCCGCGGCGCGTCATATAGTGAACCTTCAAGTTGCCTTTGGTGGTGAAAGCTCGCCCACATATGTTACACATGAAAGGCTTCTCCCCAGCGTGAGTCCGCTCATGAATCTGGAGGGCACTGGCTGATGAGAAGTTCTTCCCGCACAGCATGCAGGCGTGCTGCTTGCCCTGGCTGCGTGGCTGGGCCACCAGCAAAGGTGCCATGCCTGGGGACATGGTTGTGGGTCCAAATGCACCAGGAACTTCGACTTTGACATAGGTTGGCTGGGCTCGGACAAATGCTGATGGGAGACTGCTCCGACACTTGTGCCTGTAGAGGGGTGGCCTCATCTTTGGGTTTGACATCCACCGGGGACACGTTGGGTGGCTTCCCTTTCCCTTTCTTAGACGGGTCTAACGCCACCGTGAGAAAGGGCTCTGGAAAAGCACAGAGCTTGGGGTTGGGGGTAGCAAAGCACCGGGGATGCGGTTTGGGAGCACCCTTGTCTCATCCGGCCTCAGGGCGAAGGACAGCAGCCCCAGGGACACCAAGCTGGTGGTGGAAGGGATGCTTGTGTGAGGTAGCTTGGCTTGTTTCAAGGTGTCCAGGGACAGACCTTGGCTTCCAGCTTTCTGGCTGAGCAAAGCCACAGCTATAGAGACCTGCTGGGACACGTGGCTGCCTAAGGTCTTCAGGGTGTCAGCTCCTGCTGCACCGGAGTGGAGGGCATGGGCAGCCCACATATTCACCTGGACTCAGATCTGCTCGGTGAGCTAGATCTGCTGTAGCTGCTGCTGCTGCAGACACAGGATCTGCTCCAGGACCCATGGGATGCTGTTGGCCCCGGGCAGGGGGTTGGGCAGCACCTCTGCACTCCACTGATTCACTGCCACCTTGGTGCCCCATAGTGCTTGAAGAGTGACCTTAGTGTTGGCCACTTTGCCTTTGGGTAAGTAGCTTAAGTCCTGGGCTGTGGGTGGCAGGGAGGCTCCATCTTTAAGTACAGGACAGACTCCGCCCCTGGCTTCTCCTTCATGTCCCCTGAGCTGCTGCCATTCTCCCTGTGACTGTCCTTAATGCTTGGACTGCGTGGCTGGTGGCTCAGCCCAGCCCTGGAGAAGTCTTTGGAAGGCATCGGCCCCTTGCTGTCGTTCATGATGAGGACAGGTGGGTGTTTAGTGAAATTTTTCTTATGTTCTAAGAACTCAGAGACACTGAAGAACTCTCCGCAGCATTTCTCACAGATGTGAGTCTCCTCCTGATGAGGTCTCTTTACTGTCGTTCGGCCCCCATTCATGTCATCACCAGTCCCCGGGTAGTTCACTGAAGCACCCGGCTCCCCCGCCGCTGGCGCTGTTGGGGTCCCGAACCCTGGGCCGTCTGGGGCGGCGGCTCTGTGCCCTCGTCTTCCTCGGTGTTGATGTGCTTGCTGGGGCTTCGCCTGCTTGCGCCTGGACATGGTGCTAGCATGGGGGCGCCGGCAGTACCGAGGGGACTCATCTGCTCTGCAGCCAGTTCCCGGATTGGGGAAATTTACCCGCCTCTGGCCAGAATGCGCATGTCCCAGTAATTTATGTTATTTATTTCTGCTCTAATCTTTTATTATTTCCTTCCTTCTCCTTACTCTGGGATTTTCTTGTTGTTCTCTTTCTAGTTCTTTAAGTTGTAGGGTTAAATAGTTTATTGCTGATTTTTTGTTTTGTTTTTTTACGGTATGCCTGTAGTGCTATGAACTTCCCCCTCAGGACTGCTTTTGCTGTGTCCTAGAGATTTTGTGTTGTTGTGTGTTCATTTTCATTTGTTTCCAGGAAGTTTTTGATTTCTTTCTTGATCTCATTGTTAACCCATTCCTTGTTTAATAATGTGATTTAGCTTTCATGTTTTTGAATTTTTTTGGGTGTTTTTACTATAGTTGATTTCTAATTTCATTCCACTGTGATCTGAGAAGATGCTTAATATGATTTTAATCTTCTTGAACTTGTAGAGACTTGTTTTGTGTCCTAACATGTGGTCTATCTTTGTAAATGATCCATGTGCACTTGAGAAGAATGTATATTCTGCTGTGTTGGGGGTGAAGTGTTCTATAAATGTCTATTGAATCCATCTGATCCAGTCTCTGTTTCCTTGTTATGTTTTTGTCTGGAAGATCTGTCCAGGGAAGTCAGAGGGGTGTTAAAATCCCCTATTATGACTGTATTATTGTCAATCTCTCTGTTAAAGTCCTCTAGAAATTTTTAAAAAAAATATATTTAGGTGCACCTATATTGGGTGCATAATGTTTACCAGGGTTATATCCTCTTGTTGGATCGATCCCTTTATTATTATGTAGTGACCTTTGTTATCACCTATGATGGCCTTCATTTTAAAGTCTATTTTGTGGGATATGAGTATTGCTACTCCAGCTTTCTTTTCTTTTCTATTTGCATGGAAAATTGTTTTCCATCCCTTAACTTTCATCCTGTGTGTGTCTTTTGTTTCAAGGTGGGTCTCTTTTAGACAGCATATAGTTGGGTCATGTTTTTGTGTCGATTCAGCTACCCTACACCTTTTGATTGGAGCATTTAATCCATTTACATTAGGGTTGTTTTTGAGAGGTAATTATTTGTAACCATTTTAATTCTTTTTTTTTTTGTTAAGTAGAGACTTTCTCTTTTCTTTTTTTTTAAATTAAATCTTTATTGTTCAGATTATTACATTTGTTCCTCTTTTTTCCCCCCATAACTCCCCTCCTCCCAGTTCCCGCCCCACCCTCCGCCCTCACTCCCCACCCACTGTCCTCATCCATAGGTGCACAATTTTTGTCCAGTCTCTTCCCGCATCTCCCACACCTCTTTCCCCCCCAAGAATAGTCAGTCCATTCCCTTTCTATGTCCCTGATTCTATTATAATCACCAGTTCATTCTGTTCATCAGATTATTTATTCACTTAATTCTTAGATTCACTTGTTGATAGATGCATATTTGTTGTTCATAATTTGTATCTTTACCTTTTTCTTCCTCTTCCTCTTCTTAAAGGATACCTTTCAGCATTTCATATAATCCTGGTTTGGTGGTGATGAACTCCTTTAGCTTTTCCTTATCTGTGAAGCTCTTTATCTGACCTTCAATTCTGAATGATAGCTTTGCTGGATAAAGTAATCTTGGTTGTAGGTTCTTGGCATTCATCACTTTGAATATTTCTTGCCACTCCCTTCTGGCCTACAAAGTTTCTGTTGAGAAATCAGCTGACAGTCATATGGGTATTCCCTTGTAGGTAACTGAGTTTCTTTCTCTTGCTGCTTTTAAGATTCTCTCTTTGTCTTTTGCTCTTGGCATTTTAATTATGATGTGTCTTGGTGTGGTCCTCTTTAGATTCCTTTTGTTTGGGGTTCTCCGCGCTTCTTGGACCTGTAAGTCCATTTCTTTCACCAGGTGGGGGAAGTTTTCTGTCATTATTTCTTCAAATAGGTTTTCAATATCTTGCTCTCCCTCATCTTCTGGCACCCCTATAATTCTGATGTTGGTACGCTTGAAACTGTACCAGAGGCTTCTTACACTATCCTCTCATTTTTGGATTCTTTTTTCATTCTGCCCCTCCGGTTGGGTGTTTTTTGCTTCCTCGCATTTCAAATCATTGACTTGATTCTTGCGCTCCTCTGGTCTGCTGTTGGGAGTCTGTATAATATTCATTATTTCAGTCCGTGTATGCTTAATTTCTAGTTGGTTCCCCATCATAACATCGAGGGTCTCATTAGTTTTCTTGTAGATCTCATTAAGTTTATCGGCGGCTTCTAAACAGTTCTTGAGAGACCTTAAAAGTGTGGTTCTGAACTCTATATCTTCCATTGACAATTTTTTCCTGTTTCTTTGTCTCTGCATTTTGTTATGCTTTCTTGGTGCACCCCCTAGTGGTCTTTGTGCGCAGTCTTGTAGTTAAGCCTTGATTGTTGTAGCTAATACCAGGGAGGGTTTGACCTCCAGGCCAAGTGGCTGTGAGAATCAGCTGTGTCTGCAGTGAGAGAACTTCTGTCCTCTAGGGAGGTGCTAATCTGGCGTTTGCCTGAGTCTATCCGGCAAATGCCTCTGTGCAGGGCTTGGGCTGGGCGGGTCGCACAGGATCAACAGGGTGGGCTGGAGAGAGCAGTTATGGCGGCTCTCAGTCCTGTCTCCAGGGGCTCTGCCTCTCTGAGTCCCAGCACCCACTGCAAACCTCGGAGAGAAAGCTGCACTCGCTCTGACCGAAGCCAGACAGTCCCGCTTCTCCCGTTTGAGTCTGGGTCCCTAAAGACTTGCCGGTATCTGGAGCTCAGAGTCTGGGACTCCCTCCTGATTGAAAACAACAACTGCGCCCTCTGCCGCCAGCCCGCTCCACGCACTCCGCACCTCAGAATTTGACTTCAGCACTGCGCCTCCTCTGAGTGTCCGTATGCGTTTCTCTTTCCTCCTAGTCGTAGGACTTCCACTCAGCCAGCGTTCCTGTGGTTCTGTGTGATGTCTGTTCTGTCTTTTAGTTTCACTTTTGAAGTAGTTGTTCAAGGCAGCAAACTCCGGCGTTAGCCTATGCCACCATCTTGGTTCTCCAGTCACCATTTTAATTCTTTATAGCTAGATTTCTCTCTCTGTTTCTTCTTCTCAGCAATCCCTTAAGCAATACTTTTAGCAGTTCCTTTAATGCTGACTTGGTGGTGATGAACTCCTTTAGCCTTTTTTTTTTTTTTTTTTTTTGTCTGAGAAGCTCTTTATTTGACCATCTATTTTGAATGATGGCCTTTCTGGATATAGTAATCTTTGTCTCAGATCCTTGCTTTCCATTACCTTGAGTGCTTCCGGCCATTCCCTTCTGGCCTGTAGAGTTTCTGATGAGAAATCAGGTGTCAGCCTTATGGAAGCTCCTTTGTAGGTAATAGTTTTCTTTTCTCTTGCTGCCTTTAAGATTCTCTCTTTGTCTTTAATTCTTGGCACTTTAATTATGATGTGTCTGGGCCTGGGTCTGTTTGGATTCTTCTTGTTTGGGGTTCTCTGTGCCTCCTGAACTTGTATGACTTTTTCCTTTACCAGGTTAGGGAAGTTTTCTACCATTATTTCTTCAAACACCTTCTCTATTCCTTTCTCCCTTTCTGCCTCTTCTGGCACACCTACTATTCTAATATTGTTACATTTCACATTGTCCCACAGCTCCCTTAAGCTGTCCTCCTGTTTCTTAATTGTTTTTTTCTTTTTGGCTCTCTGATTGAGTAATATTTTCAACTCTGTCTTCTAATTCACTGATTTGATACTCAGCTTCCCCTAATCTGTTGTGTATTCCTTCCAATATGTTCTTTATTTGTGTTATGTCATTCTTTATCTCAGACTGTTCTTTTCTCATAGTTACTATATCTTTTTTTTCATTCTGTTGAGCATTTTTACCATCATTACTCTGAAATATGTTTCAGGTAAATTTCTTATCTCTGTTTCATCTATCTCTGATTCATTTCTTATCTCTTCTTCTGGAGAATTTTCTAGTTCTTTCATTTGGGGGTTGTTTCTTTTGTTTCCTCATTTTGGTTGTCTGTTTGGGTGTGTGACTATGTATTAGATAGATCCTCTACACCTCTCAATCTCTAGTGCAGGACAGTGTTAAAGTCTGTTTCTGACTAATTGAATCAGGCAAAGACTCAAAGCCTCCAGAGACCCCCTCTGTCTACAGACTAATAGAATTCTGACTTGAATTGCCCCCTGCAATCATCCTTAGGTATAGTGAGAGTTTTTTCAACAGGGTGGGCAGTTGGTTCTTCCTAGAAGCTAATTGCTACTTTTAATCTCTTAAGTGGCCTCAGAGCAAGGTGTTCTCCAATAAAATGTGTCCACTGTCTTTTCCCCAGGCAAGGCAGATGTCTATGTGGGAAAGATGTCCTCTGCTGTGTAAGGCAATTACTCATCCCAGCAAACTTGGGGTGTCTGCCTCCTGGGCTCCATCCTTTAAGTCCCTAGTCTTGGGTTCTGCTCTCACAGCTCCAGTACACTTCACTCTTCCTCTTGCCAGAGCACAAGGTGAGTGGATCCACAGAGAATTTTTGTGCATTGGCCCTTCAAGAGGGTGCCTGATCTTTCAGCTGCCACTCCCTGGCAGACAGCAACCCACTGCTTTTCACAGCTAGATGTTATGTGGGTACCCTCCTCAGTTTAGTGCTCTCTGCTGGGGAGCCCAGCTTCGGGATCAGATCCCAGAGTTCTCAGTAGCACCCCCTACCCCCCACAGCTGAGATATCCCTTGGGACTTCAGTTGCTGTCTGTGGGTGCCTAGCAAGCCTTTTTGCACCTCTGCCCCTCCTACCAGTCTCTATGTGGTCTCCATCTTCAGTCCTTGGGTATCAGGGTTCTCTCCTGTAAGTTTTCCGTTGATTATTCAGGAAGCCTTTTCATATTTCAGTTGTAGTTCCAGCTTGTTCCTGGGATTATGTCCATGCAGCATCCACCTACTCTGATGCCATTTTTAATCACCAACAAAGATTTTTGTTGGCTAACTGGGCTCAAATTTAAAAAAACAGAGCCTGCTCTGGCTGGGTTGCTCAGTTGGTTAGAGTGTCGTCCAAATATACCAAGGTTTCAAGTTCCATCTTCTGTCAGGGCACAAAGGAGAATCAACCAATGATCCCAAGCCAGTTTTTCTCAGTGGGTAGAGCATTGGCCTTTGGACAGAAGAGTCCCAGATTTGATTCCTGTCAAGGACACATACCTCAGTTGCAAGCTTGATCTCTGGATCCAGGTCAGGGTGCATGCAGGAGGAGCCAATCGATGATATGTCAAAACATCAACGTTTTTCTCTCTCTGTCTCTCCCTCTCCCTTCTACTCTCTCTAAATGTCAATGGAAAAACACACTTGGGTGAGGATTAACAACAACAAAAAAGTCAGCCAGTGAGTGAATGAATGGGTGGAACAATAAATTGAAATTTCTCTCTCTCTCTTGTCCTCCTATCTAAAATCAATCTATATACATAAAAAGCCAGAGATCATAACCGTAACAACTGGAACAACCAGTCACTATGACGCCCACTGTGGCCAGTGAACCACCCAATAGGGGGGTGAAGCTAACCGGCCTACCTCCCATGGCCCCTTCCCGCAGCCGGCCCACCCTGATAGGACTCTCCCACCCAGATCAAGGGCGGGGCCAGCTGGCCAAATGCCTCCCTCCTGCCCTTCTCCTGGCCAGCCCCATCCCTGGTAGGCCACCAACACCCTGATTGGCCTGCAGCACCTTCCCCTGGCCGGCCCCACAGCTGATCACCTCTCCACCCAAATAGGGTGCAGGGCTGGCTGGCCAACCACCTGCAGCCCCTCCCCCCAGCCAGCCTCACCCCCAATGGGCCCCCTCCACCCTGATTGGTCCACAGCCCCTCCCCTGACTTGCCCTGCCCTCATGGGCCCCCTACCCCAATAAGGGGTGGGACCAGCTGGCCAACTTCCTGCAGACCCACCCCCCCCCCCAGCCCCACCCCAAATAGCCACCCCATCCTGATCAGGGGAAGGGCTCAGCAGCCAACCACTCATGGCCCCTCCCCCAGGCTGCTGGCCCCGGATCAGCACCCTCTACCCCATTAGGGGGTAGGGCCAGCCAGCCTGCCATCCACAGCCCCTCCCCATGGCTGGCCGCACTCCCAATCGGCCTCCCAACCCCAATTGTGTGCAGGGCCCACCAGCCAATTGCCTGCGGCCCCTCCCCCGAGCCAGCCCAGTCCTGATCGGGCCTGGATCAGGGCGGGCCAGCTGGCAAATCTCCTGCTATCTCCTCCTCCCAAGAGGCCCAGCCCCAATCCTCCCTGATTGGGGCTGGGCCGGCCAGACCCCACCAGTGCATGAATTCGTGCACTGGGCCTCTAGTCAATAAATAAAATTAAAACAAAACAAACAAACAAAGCCAGAGTATAATAGCTATTTACAGAAGCCTCTCCTGAAAACTGTACTGCAGGGAGAAGCCTATACTGAACGATCTACCTCTGCACTGAACACTGCTTATACAGTGTTCTGCCAGCTGAACTAGCCCTAATAAAGGAGTTCCTGGAATACAATTCAACAAATAGGACTGAGACTTTCCTGTCCAATCAGAGCTTTGTAGGTATACTCGTATCCCCTCCCCTCCCCCCCCCCCCCCATTAGCACCTTCACTGACCAATCAGGAGTGGCTCCATTCTGATCAATCAGGACAGTGATTTTTGGGTGATTTGGACTCCTGATTTACGTGAAGATGGACCAATCACGGACCAGGAGTAGGAACTTCTCTCTCTATAGGTCAGCTCCATTCTGAGTCTGAGAGTGCACTTTGCCTTTTCACCTAAGAAGGAACACTGCTAGGTTTCCAAGGAACAGGGTGGAGCAGACCATAGCAGTGCAGAACTGTTTAGCCAGAGAGGGGCCTGGCCCCAGGGTCGCGTCATAGCTGTTCTACTTCACAATTGAGCTGTAACATTATTGAGCTGTTTGCACTGAATAAAGTTTCCTTTTTTATGCACCCCAAATTGGGGATTCCCGTTGGTGTTGAATTGTTTCCAATGATCATCGCCTGACACTTTTTATCTAGGATGGCTCTGTGCACAGTCCTGGCGGTTGAGCTGTGAATAAGGCATGCAGATTTTCTGTACTTCAACGTGAGTGAGTGGGTGTATGTATTAATGACATAAAAGAGTGTTTTTAAAAAAATTAATTTGCTTAAATTGGATCACAAGATACATATATTTGGCACAGAGTTTTCTTCACTTAGCAACATTTTCTGTACTCTGGATATTCCATACTATTAAAGAATTCCCATTTGTGGGCATCCTGTTTGTTTTTATTCTCTTTGTACAGCAAAAATTTCTTCCATGTGCACACCTGAGCCCAAATTTTGTGAATGTGAATCAATGTTTCTTCAGGAGAAATACCTAGAAGTGATGTACTCCATTAGAAGTGACTGCAAATTGTGCTTTTAATGTCTATTTCCAGGACAAGGTATAAGCACACCCATTTGCCTACATTATAATCAATGACAGATACTATCCAACTTAAAGTTTCAGCTAATCTGACAGGTGAAAAATATTTTTTTATTGCTATAATTTGATTTTCCTAATCACTGGGGAGACAAATATCTTTATATATGACTATTTTTATGTTGATGGCAGCCAGCATCCAAGATGGCCCTGCTATTGACACCCAGTGTGGCCCCTCCTATGTGTGTGGTCAACAACATAAGGTTTCCTCCAGGATTAGGTTATAAAGGGCTGTGGCTTTCATTTTGTCACTCCCTTGCTCTGTTGTTCTCTCTCCTTGTGTCCCATCACCAGCTCTGGGGAAGCCAATGTTTATATCATGAGCAGTTCTGTGGTGGGAGCCTGTGACCAGGAACTGAGCCTCCTCCCAGTTGCCCTGTGTCAACTCAGAAGTGGATGCTCTGGACTTCCTGCAGCTCCTGCAAGACTGGGAACCAGAACCACCTGCTTAGTCACCCCCTCTCCCACATCACTGACCCACAGATACCCACTTATTATATGTGTGGCAACAGATGACTAATACGATGTTTTATTTGCTTGTTTTAAGAGCCCTTGACACATTTTGGATATTAATGATATATAAAATGAGAATCTTTTTACAAATATAGCCTTCATCATTTATCTTTTTATTTATGGCATGTTGGTCAAATACAAGAATCTAGGAAATGTGAAGCTGATATTTACAAAAGTGATTAAGTGAATAAACATTTTAAGATGAAGAATGGAGAGAATATTGTCAAATTGAAGAAAATTCTTCAAGATGTATTGGAAAGGGTCATGACTAAGAGTCCTGAGACAAATATGCACTCAGGCCTGGGACTCATGTAGACACCATGGAGATGTTGACTTCATAGAGGAGGGTGTTTTAGGGGAGTGATGAGAGCAAAGGATTTGGAGCTGCTGATCAGCAGTTTAGCTGCGGCTTCCCGCAAGATCTAAACCTGTGCAAATATTTACATTCACTGTAGTACAGTTTCCTCGCCTGTCAAATAGCAGTTCTCACCATCTAGGGTTATTGTAGGAATAAAGCATTTCATGGATATGCTATATAATTCTGTAAATATGCTGTACTGATGTATAATATTTCTATATTGCCAAATAAAACATTATGCGTAGCATATGTGCAGTTGTATAGGTACTATAGTATAATTTACAATATAGTCTACCGTATACACAGTATCATTGCTTACAATGATTCTAACACCAATAACAGGCAATATAGTGCAAGTTGCGATTATTATATAAATTTCAGTTCCCTTATTTGTAGATTAGGGATTAATTTACTGAGTGGTATGGGTGAGAGAAGCATCTTTTGTTTTTCACAATAAGCCCTTTTCAACATTACCTGAATTTATGCTAATGAGTGACTCAAGGTGGGACCCTTGGGTAACCTCAGGATGGAGGCTGGTTGCCAGGAGAACCAACCATGTAATTAGAGGGTTGGAACTTTCAGCTCCACTCTCATTCTCTGGAGAGGGGAAAAGGGCTAGAGATTGAGTTCACTTACCAATGGCCAGTAACTTAATCAACCATACCTACCTAATGAAATCTCCATAAAACCCCTAAATGACTGGGTTCAGGGGGCTGCCAGATTATTGAACATGTGGCAGTTCTAGGAAGGTGGCATGACTAGGGAGAGCATGGAAGCTCTATGCCTGCCCTCCAATGCCAACCTTATACCTTGTGCTATGTATCTCTTCCATTTGGCCATTACTAAGTTGTATCCTTATAATAAATTAGTAAAGTGCTCTCCTAAGATCTGTGAATCACTAGAAAATTATCAAACCTGAAGTGGAGAATGGGCATGACAACCCTTCAATTTATATCAATTTATAGCCAGTCAGTCAGAAGTACCAGAGACAACTTAGGCTTGTAATTGGTATCTGAGTGGGGGCAGTCTTTTGGGACAGAGCCTCAAACCCATGAGATTTAACAATAACTCTAGGTTGATGGTGTCAGAATTGAGTTGTAGGACATCCAATTATTGTCTAGAGAATCAGGAAATTGGTTGTTGAGTGAAGAGCAAACCCACACATTTGGTGTCAGAAGTGTGAGTAAAATAATTCAGAGGGTTCAATAAGGTGGTGTCAGCAAAGTGTTTTACATTGCCCTGGCATGTGGTTTTTAAATAACGATTACTGTGAAATTACTGAGAAAAAGGAATCGAGTATAATCAAACAGACACTGTGTACTTATCCTTTTCAAAACTTGGTGCTGACCCCTGGAAGAGGTGGGCAAGGAAGCAACTGTGTGTAAGATGGACTGGAATTCTGCTTTAATGGTTAAGGATAAATGAACATAAACAAACCTGGATAGTGAGACATTCTTACCCACTGGGTCATCTGCTTCTTTCTCCTTCTACTCACTTCTGGTTTATTCCAGAAGTGGGTATCTGAGCATCAATTTATCAGACATATGCCACCAAGAAAGATGAGAATTGGAGAATGCTGGAGGGAGGGCATTGTAGGGCCAAGGTTCTACCATGGAGCCTTAGAGACACAAGCTAAGCAGGCAAAGCTTTGCCTTAGTGAGTGTGGGCTGCTATTATAGAATATCACAGACTGGGTGCCTTCCACAACAGAAATTATACCTCACAATTCTGTGGCCTCTAAGTCTGAGAGCAGGGTCCTGATAAGGTAGGTTTCATTTTGATGTCTCTTCTCTTGACTTGTAGGTGGCTCTCATCTTGTGGAATGCTTACATGGCCTCTTCTTTGTTTTTGTGGAGATATCTCACTCTTCCTCTTTGTATGAGAGCATTAACCCCAACACGAGGGCTTTGCCTTCAGGACCTCATCTAACACTAATTACATCCCAAAGGCACCACTTCCTCAGACCATCACATTGGGGGTTAGGGCTTCAATATATACATTGGGAGTGAGGGACACAAACATTCAGTCCATAACAGGCTTGAACCACAGCTTATCCCAGTCTTGAAAGACAGTCTTGTGATCCCCTGGAACAAGGAGCTGCTCTGAGGTTGTCCCCCACTCAAGTTCCTATTTCCTTGGGAAGGCTGTCATGCATTTTCTCAGGACTTTTGAGGTTCTAATGAGGTGTAGAGCCTCTGGGCCACCCTGTTGGGAGTAGGACTGCAGAGTACAAAGCTTCTTAGCTGTAGTCTGGGATGGGTTTCTCCACTTGGGCATCCCACAACTTGTACTTCTTGTTGGTGTGTGGGATGAGGACCACAGAGATCTGGCAATTTTGATTACTTTTCCTTTGCTGTGTAAGTAATCAAGTGTCTGGGCCTAAAAATGGCTTCTCGTGTCTTCACCTGCTGAATCAGTCAAGCCTTGCCTTGTCTTGTGTGTGCTTCATACAAATTCAAAAGAGGGCCTCCAGGATGTGGTGGGTAATGTGTTCCCAGTTGTCACAAAGACTACTAGGTGGGGGCCAGGATCTGTCTCAAAGATTATTCCTCTTAAAGTGTGAGTACCAGCTACCATTAGGAATACTTATAACTGGAGGTTTGTACCTTTGATCATATTTATCCAATTTCCCACCACCCCAACCCCTGCTTCTAGTAATCATAATCTGATCTCTTTTTTATGTATTAAAAAAATTCCACAGATACTAGTAAGTGAGATCATACAGTATTTGTTTTTCTCTATCTGGCTTATTTCACTTAGCATAATGCCCTAACTTCATCAATGTCACAAATGGCAGAATTTCCTTCTTTCTCATGGCTGCATAATATTCTTGCACTAGTGGCCTGGTGCACAAAATTCATGCACGGGGGGGGGGGGGGGCGGGGGTGGTGGTTGTCCCTCAGCCCGGCCTGAACCCTCTCCAATCTGGGACCCCTCGGGGGATGTCCAACTGCCAGGTTAGGCCCAGCAGTCGGACATCCCACCTGCTGGCCTGATCACCCCCCGCTGCCCCAGCTGCCAGCCCGATTGCCCCCAACTGCCCCCCCGCTGGCCTTCTCACCCCCAACTGCCCCCCCTTGTCAGCCTGATCACCCCCAACTGCCCCTGCTGCTGGCCTTCTCGCCCCCAATTGCCACCCCTGCCTGCCTGATTGCTCCCAACTGCCCTCCCCTCCTGGCCTGATTACCCCTAACCACCTCTGCCTCAGCCCTGCCACCATGACTTTGTCTGGAAGGATGTCTGGAAGATCTCCTGCAAGGTCTCCCAGTCTAATTAGCATATTACCCTTGCATTAGTATAGATAGAGGCCTGGTACTTGGGTGGGGGCTGGCTGGTCTGCCTTGTAGGGGGTACTGGATCAGGGTGGGGCTCCCCTTGGGGGGCAGGGCTGGCGTGGGCAAGGGGCCTGGAGTGGTTTTCAGGCCAGCCACACCCACATCAGGCTGGGGGTCTCCATTGGGGGCATGGCTGGCCTGGGCAAGGGGCTGATGGCCGTTTGCAGGCTGGCCACAACCCCCTCAGGGTGAGGGTCCCCACTGGGGGTGGATGGGCCTGGGAAAGCAGCTGATGGCCATTTGGGGGTGGTTTGCAGGCTGGCCAAGCCCCCAGCTTTGTCCAGAAGGACATCCAGAATGTCTCTGGAAGGTCTCCTGGTCTAATTAGCATATTATTCTTTTATTAGTATAGATATTGTGATTAATAGAGAGGTGATGTTATAAGTTGTGAATTCCTAATTGGTCAGGTCAAAATGAGTTGTGGAGAGGCAGAGGGAGACAGGCAGATGCCATGTCTGCAGAGCCCTCTATTCTGTGGTTCCTGGACTAAAACACTCCTCTCTGCAGTAACCTTTGTTGACCTCCTAATGATGGGATGAACACAAACAGTCCTCAACTCACTGATTGGCCCAAACCCCGTGAGCTAAACCACTAACTACCATTAAATTAAAGAAAAGACAACAGGACCATTTTTCACTATGGAGTGCATCACATAGAGTTTTCATATGAGAAAAACAGTTCAATATCCAGCAGCTCCCATCTGGAGTGCCAAGCAAAGGGAATGTACTAGAAACCACTGTTCTGTTTTTTTTTTCTCATGCACCCACAAACAGCTGGTGTGGCTCAGTTGGCCCTTATGTCTGGGTTGCAGGCTCAATCCCCAGAAGCGGGTGTGCAATGATTCTCTGTTATCATTGATATTTTTATCTTTCTCTGAAATCAATAAAAATATATTTTAAAAATAAATTTAAAAAATATATAATTTATTTCAGAGAAGAAGGGAGAGGGAGAATCATTGATTGGTTGTCTCCTGCAAGCCCCCAATGGGGATTGAGCCCACAACCCGGGCATGTGCCCTGACTGGGAATTGAACCGCCACCTCCTGGTTCATAGGTTGACACAACCACTGAGCCACACCGGTAGGACAGGAAAGAATCTTTTTCATAAAAAATGTGTTACTTAGCCCTAGCTGGTTTGGCTCAGTGGATAGAGCGTCAGCCTGCAGGCTAAAGGGTCCTGGGTTTGATTCTGGTCAAGGGCACATGCCCGGCTTGTGCCCTCCATCCCTAGTAGGGAGCATGCAGAAGGAATGATTCTCTCTCATAACTGATGTTTCTATCTCTCTCTCCCTTGCCCTTCCTCTCTGAAATCAATAAAAATATATTTTAAAAAAGTGTTACTTAGTTTCACATATTTATTATTTTTAAATAATAATCATTTTACAGTTTTTTTCAATTTAAATTTCTGATACAATAAATATGTATCAATGTGATTCTACACAAAAGTCCTGAGTTCTCCCGGCTGGTGTGGCTCAGTTGGCCTTTATGCCTGGGTTGCAGGCTCGATCCCCAGAAGGGGGTGTGCAAGAGGCAGCTGATCAATGATTCTCTGTTATTGATATTTTTATCTCTCTCTGAAATCAATAAAAATATATTTACAAAAAGAAAACAACCCTCTAACCCCCAAATCAATAAAAACATATTTTTAAAAAGTCCTGAGTTCTCATTTTTGAGACCAGATCTTCCTGGAGCTGCTGCTGCAGTTGGAGATTATTTTAGACCCTGAGCAAATTGACTTTCCAGTTTCAGGTATCCTTCTAGAACAGTGATGGCGAACCTATGACACGCGTGTCAGAGGTGACAGGCAAACTCATTTTCTTGGTTGATTTTTCTTTGTTAAATGGCATTTAAATATATAAAATAAATATCAAAAATATAAATCTTTGTTTTACTATGGTTGCAAATATCAAAAAATTTATATTTGTCACATGGCACCAGAGTTTAAGTTAGGGTTTTTCAAAATGCTGACATGCCGAGCTCAAAAGGTTTGCCATCACTGGTCTAGAAGGGAAGGAGGATCTCTAATGTCTCTTGATTTCTGACAGTGCCAGATGGTTTCCCTTGCATACAGATTTCCAGGAGCCTGTCTTGTGGGTGGGTTTGGTGAGGATGAAGGGCAGGGCACCCATGGAGATCAGTGGTCCACAAAGTGAGGCTCTGGGTTCCAAAGAGAGGGAATACCTGCTTCCCTACTTTGCCCAGGGCTTAGGTGTTTTTCTGTCCAGATATAAGAAACGGAGAACAGGGCCAGATGAAAATACTGCTTATATAATCTTACTAATCAACATCACTCAAATAAATTCAATAAAAAAATTCTGTTGGGCATGGGTATTGGCCATGGCATAGTGTTCCAGGGTCCCTGACCTCCAGGGACAGAACCATACACAGCAGACTGGGGGCCACCTTCCCAACAAAGGGGAGTTGGCTGTCATGTCCACAGCCCCAGCAGGGAGCAGCATTGCTGGGCTGACCCTCAGAGGGGACAGGAGCTACAGGAAAGGAAGGTGGGCCCAGATTTGTAGAAGTCAGATTTCAGGACTGAGTGCTTTTGTAATGAAATGACTTTTTGTCTTCCAAAAGTGCAAAATAATAACTGTATACTAGAGTCACTCCCACCTCTCTGCTCCCCCATCCATTTGTCCCCTCATCCACTCCAAAGAAAAATATATTAGTGTTCATCCAGAAAAGCATTGTCGTTCTCCAGTATCTGGTCCTTCACCAGCCTCCTGGAGTGCCAAGCCTCCATGACTCTACATTAGTGACAGATGCCCTCCCTTCTCCAATGCTATTTGCACTCCCCTGTGCTCCTTGCTTTTCTTTCCTGTTGTCCCATTCACCAAGATGCAGGGCTGATTGCCACTAACACTCACAACAACAGAGAGCAGCAGGAGCAAAGTGGGGGATCCCTTGCGCCTAGTGAGGCAAAGAGTTCGGCTGTGGAGACTGAGGCCAGGTGAGGGAGTTAAGGCAGCCTGGTTTTGCTTATGTGTCTGGGGGAAGAGAAAGAGGCCAGGTTCAGGTGCTGAGACTGCTCCCCTCCACACCTCAAGATGCAGCTGCACCTGTTGTGCCCAGATTTCAAGGTTCCCAGGACCCCCAGGGAGCCCGTCAGTCCGATGCAAAAGCAAAGAGTCCTTCATTTCGAACTAGTTCGGCTCCCCGACCACACTCATCGATGCAACGGTAGCCCAGTGGCCGAGAGAGCGAGGCCTGATGGGATTGTGGGTTTAGTAAGGGCAGGGGAGGGGACTGTGGGCCCCGCCGATTGGCCAGGCGCGAGTCGGGTCTTGTTACACAGGATGTGGTCATCTCTCTGGCGCGCACGTCCCTTGACTGTCATTGGTTACTTTAAAGAAATCCTGGGCGTGGCCAGCAGGGGCCTGGGCTTCCGGGAAGAAGGCACTCTCCTGAGCACATGGCAGCTGCCCCAAAACTGGAGGACCCAGGGCAAGATGGAGGGCGCAGTCCTAGCCGCCCCCCAGGGCGAGCTGAGCCCGGGCTCCAGGGGCCAGTCCGGTTGCTGGGGGTCCAGCAGATCGACCAGTTCCAGCCCAGACAGGAAGTCCACTTCCTCCATCTCGTTCCGGGGGCGCCGGCGATCGCCTCCTCCTCCATCTCCTCCGGCGAGGGCACGCGCCCCGCCCTGCTGCCGCTGCTGCCGCTGCTGCTGCGTGGGTCCGATCCGGGGGCGGCGGGCGGGTGGCAGCCTGCGCCGGGCTCCCAACGTGGGCTGGGGAGTCAGTGCCCGAGGCCGCCAGCAGCGTGGTCAGGTCCCGCGACGACTCGCCCTTTCACAGCCAGGTTCTGGAAAGGAGAAGTGTCCAGAGTATAGGTGTTAGTCTGAGGGAAGTCCAGGAGCCGATGCATGCACCAGGTAGATGGTGACACAGATACTGGTCCCTTCCTGGAACCTGTAACAGACCAGTGCACCAGGTAGGTGGTAAAGCAGATACTGGTCCCTTTCTGGAACCCGCAACAGACCAATGCACCAGACAGATAGTGACACAGATACTGATTCCTTCCTGGAACCAGTGACCGACCTGCCCACGGCGGGAGCTCCCACAGTTCATGCTCCCCTGCCCTCACTGAACAGCTGTATAAAAAATGCCTCCACTCCCTCTTGGCACCACTTCACGGGCCCCGCCCTTGGACCCATGAACCTCGCCCGGGAGTGCAGATTAAAAGTTCCTCTTTTTTACTTGCCTGACTCTCTGACCTTGTCTCCTGCGCCACAAACCTTACAATAGCAGGAAAAGTGACAGCATTTCTAGGCCACTTTCATTTTTTTTTTTTCATTTTTCTTTTGGTTTGAGAATCCCAGTGCATTATAAACAACAACAGAAGAAATGACAGAATTACAAGCTGTGGTGTATTTTAAATTTTTACCTTGAGAGAAACCTCCATTTACAAAAAATTTAAGGTCTAGTGTAATAGCTAATTTCTATGTAAAAAAAAAAAAAAAGACATTGGTGGGAACATCTGACTCAATGCAAAACTTTGAACTTTTTAAAAAACTTTTTATTTATTTATTTATTTTATCACATTGATTTCACTCAGGACTAGATGAACCAGGACTAGATAGAGGCCTGGTGCATGGGTGGGGGCCAGCTGGTTTGCTCTGAAGGGTGTCCCGGATCAGGGTGGGGGTCACCTTGCGGGGCAGGGTGGCCTGGGCGAGAGGCCTGTGGTGGTTTGCAGGCTGGCCATGCCCCCATTGGGGTGAGGGTCCCCACTGGGGACGGTGTTGGCCGGGGCAAGGGGCTGTGGCAGTTTGCAGGCCAGCCATGCTCCCATGGGGTGAAAGTCCCCGCTGGGGGGAAGCGTGGCCAGCCTGGGTGAGGGGCTGAGGGCTATTTTCAGGCTGGCTACACCCTCTTCAGGGTGTGGGTCCCCGCTGGGATGCCTGGACAGCCTGAGTGAGGGGCTGATGGCTGTTTGCAGGCTGGCCATGCCCCCCAGCAGGGACCCTCACCCTATGGGGGCGTGACCAGCCTGGGTAAGGGGCTGAGGGGCATTTTAAGTCTGGCCAGTCCCCCCGGCAGGAACCCTCACCCTGATGGTGGTGTGGCCCGCTTGGGTTAGGGGCTGAGGGCCATTTTCAGGCCCCTCCCTGGGCGGCCAGCCTGGGCTACCCAGGTGGGAAGCTTGGGTCACTCCTGGTGACAGAGGAAGCCAACCCAAGCCTCCTGCTTACTCTGGCCTGCTCCGTGGCTGCCGCCCACAGGCCCCTCCTTTGGCGGCTGGACCAGGTGGACGGGAACCTTGGCTTCCTCTGTTGCCAGGGGCGACCCAAGCTTCCCGCCCGCTCTGGCTGGCTCCGTGGCCACCACCATCTTTGTCCTGCTAATTTGCATATTCACTCCTCATTGGTTGTGGGGTGGCTTCATGGAGGTATGGTCAATTTACATATTTGTCTATTATTTGTGTAGATTGTTATGTGTTTATGTTGTCCCACAGTTCCCTTAAGCTGTCCTCCTGTTTTTTAATTGTTTTTTTTCTCTTAGGTTCTCTGATTGAGTGATTATTTCAACTTTGTCTTCTAATTCACTGATTTGATCCTCAGCTTCCCCTAATCTGATGTGTATTCCTTCTAATGTGTTCTTTATTTGTGCTATATCATTCTTTATTTCTGTTTTCATAATTACTATATTTGTTCTATGCTGTTGAGCATCTTTATCATTATTCTGAACTCATTTAGCTCTTCTTCTGTAGAATTCTCTTGTTCTTTCATTTGGGGGTTGTTTCTTTGTCTTCTCATTTTGGCTTCCTGTTTGGGTTTGTAACTATGTATTAGGTAGATATGCTACACCTCTCAATATTTAGTGCAGGACAGTGGCAAACACTGTTTTGACTAATTCAATCTGGCAGAGACTCAAAGCCTCCAGACTGTCTCTGCCTACAGGTTGATAGATTCTGTGTTGAAGAGCTCTCAGGGAATCATCCACAGACATGGCAAGAGATTTTATTCAATAGGGTGGGGCAATTGCTTCTGCCTAGAGGCTAATTATTATTCTCAGTTTCTTTTTTTTTTAATTAAATCTTTATTGTTCAGATTATTACATTTGTTCCTCTTGTTTCCCCCCATAACTCCCCTCCTCCCAGTTCCCGCCCCACCCTCCGCCCTCACTCCCCACCCACTGTCCTCATCCATAGGTGCACGATTTTTGTCCAGTCTCTTCCCGCATCTCCCACACCCCTTTCCCCCGAAGAATAGTCAGTCCATTCCCTTTCTATGTCCCTGATTCTATTATGATCACCAGATTATTTATTCACTTGATTCTTAGATTCACTTGTTGATAGATGCATGTTTGTTGTTCATAATTTGTATCTTTACCTTTTTCTTCTTCTTCCTCTTCTTAAAGGATACCTTTCAGCATTTCCTATAATACTGGTTTGGTGGTGATGAACTCCTTTAGCTTTTCCTTATCTGTGAAGCTCTTTATCTGACCTTCAGTTCTGAATGACAGCTTTGCTGGATAAAGTAATCTTGGTTGTAGGTTCTTGGTATTCATCACTTTGAATATTTCTTGCCATTCCCTTCTGGCCTGCAAAGTTTCTGTTGAGAAATCAGCTGACAGTCGTATGGGTATTCCCTTGTAGGTAACTGAGTTTCTTTCTCTTGCTGCTTTTAGGATTTTCTCTTTGTCTTTTGCTCTTGGCATTTTAATTATGATGTGTCTTGGTGTGGTCCTCTTTGGATTCCTTTTGTTTGGGGTTCTCTGCGCTTCCTGGACCTGTAAGTCTATTTCTTTCACCAGGTGGGGGGAGTTTTCTGTCATTTTCTTCAAATAGGTTTTCAATATCTTGGTCTCTCTCAACTTCTGGCACCCCTATAATTCTGATATTGGTATGCTTGAAGCTGTCCCAGAGGCTCCTTACACTATCTTCGTATTTTCGGATTCTTTTTTCATTTTGCTTTTCCAGTTGGGTGTTTTTTGCTTCTTCACGTTTCGAATCTTTGACTTGATTCTTGCGCTCCTCTGGTCTGCTGTTGGGTGTCTGTATAATATTCTTTATTTCAGTCAGTGTATGCTTAATTTCTAGTTGGTTCTTTATCACAACATCGAGGGTCTCATTAGATTTCTTGAGGATCTCACTACATTTATCGGCGGTCTCACCAGTCTTTTCGAGGGCCTTACTAAGTTTATCGGCAGCTTCTAGACAGTTCTTGAGAGACCTTAAAAGTGTGGTTTTGAGCTCTATATCTTCCATTTCTGACATATGAGTCCTGTTTCTTTGTCTCCGCATTTTTTTATCTTTTCTTGGTGCACCCCCTAGTGGTCTTTGTGCGCAGTGTTGTTGTAATTAAGCCTTGATTGTTGTCGGCAATACCAGGGGTGATTTGACCTCCAGGCTAACTGGCTATGAGAGTCTATTCTCAGTTTCTTAATGGGCCTCAGAAACTCCACACTATGGCACAATAGAATGGGTCAACTGTCTTTCCCCCAGACAATGTATCCTGTATAGAAAATGTCTATGTGAGAAAGATGACCTCGGCAGCATGAGAGAATGACTCAGCACAGGAAACCAGGGTATCTGCCTTCTCAGCTCTATCCCCAGAGTGCCCAATCCTGATTTCTGTTCACACAGCTCCAGTCCACTGTGCCAGAGCACAAGGAGAGTGGCTGCAAAGGGAATTTTGTGCATTGGCCCTTTAAAAGGGTTCCTGAATTTCCAGTCATCTCTCTCTGCCAGACAGCAACCAGTTTCTTTTCACAGCCAGATGTTATGAGGGTACCCTTCTCAGTTCTGTGCTCTCTGCTGGGGTGCCCAGCTTGGTGATTTCTCAAGTGGCAACCCTCCAAGGCCGAGATATTTCTTTGGAAGTTCAGTTGCTGTCTGTGGGAGCCTGGCCAGCCCTTGCCTGCCTCTGCCCCCTCCTACTAGTTTCTATGCGGTCTCCACTTCTGTCCTCAATTATCAGGGTTCTCTCCACCTAGTCTTTTATTCATTATTCAGAGAGATTTTCTGTATTTTAGTTGTAGTTCCAGTTTGGTCCTGGGAGTGTGTCTGTGCATGATCCACTTACTCCACCACCATTTCTAAACTCCAAAGTCTTTATTCTTTATTAGTGCTATGTCAGTCTTTATTTCTGACTGGTGTTTTTTCAGTTACTATATATTTTTGCATGCTGTTGAGTGTCTTTGCCATCATTATTCTGAACTCTTCATCAGGTAAATTTCTTATCTCCATTTCGTTTAACTCTTCTGTAATATTTTCTTATTCTCTCCATTGGGTCTTATTTTTTTTTTAAATTGCATATTTCTTTCTTTTTTTAAAAAAATGTATTTTATTGGTTTTTTTACAGAGAGGAAGGGAGAGGGATAGAGAGTCAGAAACATCAATGAGAGAGAAACATCAATCAACTGCCTCCTGCACACCCCCCACTGGGAATGTGCCCACAACCAAGGTACATGCCCTTGACCAGAATCGAAACTGGGACCTTTTGGTTCGCAGGCCAACGCTCTATCCACTGAGCCAAACCAGTTAGGGCTGGGTCTTATTTTTTTGTCTTCCCATTTTGGTTGACTGCTTGGGTTGTTATCTATGTATTAGGTAGATCATCTGTGAATCCCAATCTCTAGTGCAGGACAATGTCAGATGCTGTTTCTGACTAGCCCTGACTACCTTGTTTGGGGCTATCAGCAGTCCACATCTTGTGGCTCCCTCTCCTGGGGCTGGGTACCTTTGGAAAGGATCAAGATGTGCACCAGGGTCTACTTTTCCTAGCCCCAGGCCCAGAGGTGATCAGGCAAAGATTCTAAAACTCTAGAGGTCTGCCTCTGCCTGCAGTTTGATTGTTATCAGCCTTGATTAGCCTCAGGATATTGACCACAGGGTGGGGCGAGAGGTCTTCCAACAGGGTGGAGCAACTGTTTTTCCTCCAGGCCAATATTGGCTGGATAGCAAAGATCCATTAGAGCAGTGGTTCTCAATCTTCCTAATGCCGCGACCCTTTAATACAGTTCTTCATGTTGTGGTGACCCCCCAACCATAAAATTTTTGTTGCTACTTCATAACTGTAATTTTGCTACTATTATGAATCGTAATGTAAATATCTGATATGCAGGATGTATTTTCATTGTTACAAATTGAACATAATTAAAGCATAGTGAGTAATCACAAAAACAATATATAACTATATATGTGTTTTCCAATGGTCTTAGGCGACCCCTGTGAAAGCGGTTGAGAACTGCTGCAGAGAAAGATGTCCTCTGCAATGTGAGGGAATGTCTCAGCACAGGAAACCCAGGTGTCTGTCCTCAGAGCTCCAACCTCAGAGCCCCCAAACCTAGCTTCTGCTCACACAACTCTAGTCCACTCTGCCTTCCCTCTCCTGGAGCCCAAGGTGAGTGGGCTGCACATGAAATTTTGTGCATTATCTCTTTAAGAGGGTGTCTGCATTTCCAGCCGCCTCTGGCTGGCAGACAGCCATCCTGCTGCTTTTCACAGCCAGATGTTATGTGAGCACCTTTCTCAGTTTTGGTGCTCTGGCCTGGGGAGACCAGCTTGGGGTTTAAACCTCAGAGTTCTCAGTAGGATACCCCCACACCTGAGATATCCTTCTGGACGTTCAGCTGCTGGGAGTCCAGTCTCCTCTTTCGCACCTCTGCACTTCCTACCAGTCTCTATGTGGTCTCCATTTTCTGTCCTTGTTCATCAGGGTTCTCTCCACCTAGTCTTCAGTTGATTTTTCAGGGTGATTTTCTTTGTATTTTAGTTGTATTTCCAGTTTGGTCCTGGGAGAGTGTCAGTGTAGCTTCCACTTACTCCATCACCGTTTTTAATCTTAATTCTCTGAAGATATTTTCCCATTGATTTCCCCAGAGCCCCCGAGAGTGGAAGGGGAAGACACACACACACTGAGAACCATCAATTTGAGAGAGCAACATTGATTGGCTGCCTCCTACACACACCCCAGCTGGGGTCAAAGATTGATCTGGGTGGCAAAATTTTTAATCTTGATTTTTTTCTAATGAATGCAGGCGGCCCAGCCCAGTAGTGTCTCTAGAGCAGCCATGGGCAAACTACGGCCCGCGGGCCGAATTCGGCCTGTTCGGCTGTTCTATCTGGCCCGCGGAGCCGAAAGAGCAGAGGGTTCTCTTGCCTCCCCTCCGCTCCTTCACCAGCAGCAGTGTTAACATGTATTAGTTCACACAAACAATCCATCCATGCTTTTGTTCCAGCCCTCCGGTCCAGTTTAAGAACCCATTGTGGCCCTCGAGTCCAAAAGTTTGCCCACCCCTGCCTAGAGCCTATTCATTTGTCACTAGTAGAAATTAGAGATATTTTCAAATTACTTTACAGTTGATAGGCTGAAATATCAATTATCCTTATCACCACTTCTAAATTATACCAGTTAATAGGTCCACTGCTAGACCTCATTAATTGGTGCATATATATTACAAAGTTAAAAAAATTTGGGAGCTGCATTTCACTATAAGGCTGTCTTCAATAGCTTATGTGTTTTATTTTATGCACTTGGAAACATTGTTCTGAGAAGGGTCCATCCATTTCTGGCTCTCACTTCTCTCTCTATTGGCCCTCCCCAGTAAAGGAAGTTCCCTTGACTCATGTCAAAACCCTGCCCTCACAGATTGTGGTAGTTAGTTGGCCTTGTCTTGGCTGATGGCCTCAGCATGGGTCAGGCAGCAATTACTCAGCATCTCTCCATATTGGTCACAGACTCTTAAAAATGAACAGCCCTGTGTCATCCTGTTACTGGCATTGGGTTTTTGGGTTCTCCAAGATAAAAATTGAGAGGAGACACAAGAAATTTCCAGAAAGATTTTACTAAGCTTATTCTCCAGCACAAGGGAGGCAGCACAGAGAAAATGAAGGTCCTCTGAACTGGCTCTGCTTGGCTGTTTTTATAAGCTGGGGACAAAGCAGCTTTTCGAAAAAGGCAGGCTTGTAAAATTTTCCACAAGGGAGTTGGAGAAGCAAGTGCTTAAAAGAGAGATACAATTTCGTATTTTTTTTTTTTTTTTTTTTTAGCAGAGAGTGGAGGGGTGGTGACATTCTTGTGGTCAGTTTATCTGGCATTCCTTCTGGCCACCTGGCATCCACATCCTTGGGATCAGGGAAGGGGTGGTGGGGTAGAGCCACTCAGATAAATCTTTTTTTTAAAAATTCTGTTTTATTGCTTAAAGTATTACAAAGAGTATTACATATGTCTCCCCCTTTTTCCCCCTTGACCTTCCTCCCGCCTCCCCTAACCAATGTGTCTTGTGTCCATTGGTTATGCATGCATACAAGTCCTTCTTATCCCGTGTTCCTGGGATCCTAGGCCCAGGTCCTTATGCTGTCTCAATCTGAATGTCCTGCCACTGTTGTGGTCCACAGGGCTCAAAAACATTAGGTGACTTTCCCATATACTAGAACTTGCAGTGCTCAGGCAGGCAAGGCTGGGCTTGAAGCTGTCCACTAGTATGTCCCCTACTCTAGAAAGCCCTGGTTCTCTGTATTTTCTTCTGGAGGGTTTCCTTCATCATTTCCTTCCTCATCTCAGTTCCTGGTTCCAAGTGCCTTTGGAGTCTCTCATGACTGGTCCTTTTTCCGTTTCTCTTTCTTGTTTTCTGGATTAAGTTTAGAGATGACACAGGGGTTAGTTTCTCCTGCCCTGTTTTGTTGTTGTTGTTGTTTTGTGTGTGTGTGTGTGTCTGTTTAGCTTTCTTTGTAACTTTTTAAAAGTTGCTGAAATTCTTTATAACAAAGAGATGGCACAGAATCACCTGAAGCAGAAACATCATAGAGATGATCTCAGAGGCAAAAATGTGGTATGTGTCTGTTTTCCAGTCTTTTATGTAAGCTTATATAAATATTTGAAATATTTAATTCATCTGCATGTACATGAATGTCTCTAATAAAGTGAAATATAACTGCTTACTTTTAACTTTGAGCATCAGGAGTAGCATTGATGCTACATCTTTTCTTTACTCTCTCCTGGGCTTAAGAGAGAGTAAATCAGGGGAGGAAATGTATGAAATAATTGATTTTTTTAAATCGTGGAATAAACACACACACACACACACACACACACACACACACACACACACACATATATTACATGAAATTGACCATTTTAACTATTTCAAATTTATAGTTCAGCAATGTTAAGTACATTCAAATGGTTGTGCAATGATTACCACCTGTCGAGTAAGACTCCCTCCACATTCTGCGTGGAGTAGGGTTTGGTATCTGAAAGAGGAGCCGCACAACAAATGAGAGAAAAAGACACGAGATAATTTTGCAATATTGGGGGACCAGGTGGCAAGTCCGGAAGGACTTCCTCTGTGCTCAGGCCTCACCAAGCTTTTACTGATCTGGGATGCACCCATAGCATAGCCCTTAGGCAGGTGACCCCCTAGTAACAAGCAGACTAGCCCATCAGCAAGGATTTACATAATAATAAATGGGGGAGTAGTTTCAGCTACCACTGTCTGGACAAACAGAGGTGGCGCCTAGCTCCCACCTTTGCTAGGGCTTCAAAGGCACCCAGCCTTGGGGGAGAGGGGGGGGGGTTCTCTGTCTATGCTTATCAGATAGTGAAGGCAATAAACAGTTTCCCACAACCACCATCCATTTCTAGAACTCTTTTTGTCTTGCAAAACTAACATTCTGTCCCCATTAAACAACTCCCCATTCCCTCCTCCCATCAGTACCTGTCAACCACCTTTCTACTTTGTATTTCAAGTACTCTAGAAGCCTCATATAGGTGGAACCACACAGTACTTGCTCTTTTGTGACTGGTTTATTTCAGTGGAGCTTAATGTTCTAAAACTTTCTGTAGCAAGTATCAGATTTTTCCTTTCTTTTTAAGGCTAAATAACATTCCATTGTATGTATAGACCACACTTTGTTTAACCACTTATTATTTGATGAGCACGGAGGTTGATCCTACCTTTTTGCTATTGCAAAAAAAAAAAAAAAATGCTGCTACAGACATGGGTGTAGTAAGATAACTGTTCTTTTGTTTTTATATATAACCAAACTTGACCAAACATCCCTTCTTTCTGATGAAGAAACTGAAATGTTTTTCTTTGTTTAAATATAGGCTTTCAATTATAGAATGAATAAGTTCTGGGGATCCAAAGTACAGCAGTGACTATAGTTAAGAATATTGTATTGTATACTTGAATTTTTTTTATATGTACTTGAAATTTTTAAAGAGAGTAATCTTAAATATTTTCACCACACACACAGAAGTAACTATGTTAAGTGACAGATGTGTCAAATGACCTTGTTGTGGTAATCATTTCACAATATATAAGTGTATCAAATAATCACCTTGTATACTTTAAACTTACACAATGTTATTTGTCAATTATCTTAATAAATTTGGGAGGAGGAAGAAATGATACGGCTGAGAGTTAGAAGTTGGCAATTCAAAAATCTTAGTTTCTAGCAGGCAATATGAATGAGAGGTGTGGACTGAGTCTAAGAGGTACAGAGAGTGATAGAGGATGTGGAAAGTGAAAGGACAGAGCAGGACTGATGGCTGTGTCCTTAACCCCTCTTCCAAGAAAAAGCCGCAGGGTGTATCAGTTACTCAGCCTGCCCTTATCTCAGCCAATGGGAAAGCGGGGGAAACTAGCCCAAGGCCAAAAGTATGCTGGCCACCCCCCCTGTCTTTGTGTAACCAGACCCTAGCTGCACGCTGCCCCCGGACCCCAAGCCCTATAAATTCTTTGTTCTCTTGGGATTCGGGGCTCTCTCTTGCACCCAGTAATGGAGGCAAGGGGGGGACCAAGCAAGCTTGTATAAGAGACCCTCTGCTTTTGCATCGGACTGGTTCCCTGGCATGGTTTTTTGGGGATCTTGAAATCTGGGCATAACATTTTGGGGGCTCGCTGGGATCCCCAACACCATGGAGGGGCCCCCCAGTCTGGAGGGTCTGACTGACCGCGGTAGGTCCTGTTTGTGACGTGTGTGTTTTGTTGTGTTTTGTATCTATCTTATGTGAGCTCACTTCTGAAATCTGTAATCGTAATCTAGGGGATCAAGGGCGGGAGGAGTCGGGGGACACCTCGATCCTCCATCTGGAGGGGTATAGCTTTGCTTCCGCGGAGTCGGAAGGTCTGTAGAAACCCCCTCAATCTGAGATGGGCAGAGGAGTTGGGGGACGCCTCGATCCTCCATCTGAAGAGGGGAAATTTTGCTTCCGCGGAGTCGGAAGGTCTGTAGGAACCCCTCAATCTGAGAAAAGGCGGGTCGCTCCCGCTGGTTGGCGCGCAGCCATCATCTAGCTTTTGGTTTTTGCTTCCATGGAGTTGGAAGGCTGTACTTTCTTGGGCCCTTTAGTTGTTTGTGTTTCCGTTATATTTTGTGGACTTGCTGGATGGACGTTATGGTGGACTCAGACTGCTCTTTTGGGTATTGTGATTAATCATTTCAAGGAGATTGGGGGAGGCTTTAGAGCTCCCTCAGGAATGGGGAAGTTGTTAGGAATTGAATGGATTGTTTAAACTCTGAATGAATGTCTGGTGAAAGTGTGGAGGGAGGGGGACTGCTCTCCCCCCTCCTTTGTGTGGTGGTCGGGCGGCCGCCTGAGTGAGGGTCTGTGGAAACAGGTCACCCCCTCCCCAAGTATTCTAAAATTAAAATCCTTCTTGTAATTGAAAAGCTTTTACAAATTTATAAATGCATCCGGGATTTCTGTGCACATGTAAAGGGAAAAGGCCAGTTTAAAAACGAGTGCGCATAGTTTTGAGCTGAACTTGACTTTTTGCTGTGTACAGAATAAAAACCTGAGGCTGTTTTGGCCTTAAAAATGGCGAAGATGAACCTGAAAAAGAAATACAGGCTGGTTTCCCAAGGCCATTTAAAGTAGCTCTTTTGAAATTTCCCACCATGAGGCAAGTACCACCAGGAACTTGATAGTCAAGTTTACATATGAATAGCTATGACTTCCCCAGCAGGAAAATTGTGACCATTTTGAAATTTAGCAGCTATGCCAGGCTTATTGGCTGGAAACTTAAAACTTTTAAGTTCAAATCATCTAAAAGCATTGAAATTTATAATACTGAAATGTTGATCTAAATATGCCTAGTATGAGGTCGAAATGATAGAAGTTAATCTATTAATTGAAAATGCCTTTGCTTATTGATCTGATTGAGAAGAGAGGATTGATTTTGTGACCTCAACTGAAGATTTTTGATGCAAGGACCAGTTTAAACTTAATTGATATTCTTTAAAATGATTATAAAAGGTATAAACAGCTAATATATGCCTAAGTTTAACCTACGTTCTAGATAATGTGTTTACCCAAAGCTGTGGTTTAAATTGCATGCTGTCTCTGCTTAACTAGTGAAATTTCTGTGTCTCTTAAAATGTATTGCTAATCACCTAAGAATTAAGGCTAAGAGTTCTAGCTACCTGGAAAGCATGGCCTTGGTGTGATAGGAGGAAAAAAGAAATGTTAAATGGATAATATACCAGTGAGCTGGGACTGGTCACTAATGATGGATTGTGAGAAGGGCTGGACATGGCCTAACTTCTCCTTCCTTGGTACCCCTGAAACGTCAGAGGATCCAATGTGTTTAATCCTCTTGAAGGACATTGAATGGTTCTTTCCTTCCTCTTTAACTTTTAGGGGATTGTATAAATGGATTACTGATGTAGATTATCAAGAATCTCTAAGGGACTTGTCCTGTATCTGGAGGAATGGCTTCTAGACGGTATTCACCGTCTCTGGGACTTCCGGAGGGAAGTCGAAACTCGGACTGGCTAAGGCTTCGAATCTGGCCTATCTTTTAGAAAGATAGGAAAGAAACATTCCTAGGCAGTTTTCTACCGCCTCTGTTCAGGGACTTGTTCTGTATCTTGACACAACTGAAACTGATTTGTTGGTATTTTGTGGTATAAATGTGGCATGCACCTCAAAGTTCTTAATGGGGAATGTATCTAGTTATCGTGTCTATTTAGTCTTGATTTCCTTGTTCAATATGAGTACCGTTTCTATCTGGATGAGACATAGGTCAAGAATCCCATCCTGGGACGTGGGAAAGGGAGGCCCCCACATCTGTTCCTGTCAGGCCCCCATCAGGGGACTTGGGTGGTGTTCCTGTTACCTGCTCAAGATCCCAAGACTGTATTTGTTCATGTAAGTGTGGAAATATATTCTGTGCTAGGTTGGGATTTTGGAATTCTGGGGTAGATTTAAAAGATATTTGTGACTTTTCTAGTCTGATTGGGACATTTAAGGGTGGGGCTCACAGTTCCTCAGGGCAGAGATTTCATGGGCCCTTCCCCCTGCCTGTGCTGAATTAAATAATACAGGCCAGTGTCATTTAGCTTGCTGGTTAGAGGAAAACAATGGGCCTTAGAATCTGTAAAGGTGGGCGGGAATGAAGCTGGTCAAATGTACTGAAAGAGTTTGGTACCTGTTGCTGCTAGCTAAGGAGGGGCTGATACCCACTTCTAGCGCACTCCCTTGAAAGAGGCCTGGTTGCTGCTCTGCCACAAAGGGAACTGGCAGAAAGACAAAAAAGCAGAGCGCTGTAACTGATAAACAGGGTTACCTAGAAGCCATCAGGACTTTGAAGTTCTCCAAGAGAGGAGGAATCTGACTCAGAGACTGGCGAGGACTGGGTGGCTTTTCTTTAACAATCTCTTTCCTTGAGAGGGCTCCAGAGGGCGCACGAGGACATTTGGCCACTCCTCCGTGCCATCTACAAGACCAGCCCAACCCCAACTCCTCATCAGCACAGACCAGGAGATTGGGTCTACATCAGAAGGCACTGCTGGGAGACCCTAGAGCCACGTTGGAAGGGTCCCTACACTGTGGTGCTGAAGACCCCCACTGCTCTCAAGGTAGACGGCGTTGCGACCTGGGTTCATCCGGAAAGACTTCATCACCAAATGGAGCATCGATCGATCAAGATCAAGGCAACCCGCTCAAGCTCAAGCTACGGAGTGCTTGACCTGCCTGATGCCAGTAACATGACTCGCGATCGCTCCTGTCACCAGGAGCCCCCACAATACTATGTAATACACTTAGATAATGCCTGCATCTTCATGGACATGGCTCCAAAGAGACAAGGACCATTTATAGGATCACATGTTTAGTAGATTTGGCTACCTGAAGCGGCCATGATGCCAATATTATGTTTCATTGTATTGATATGTTATATTAACCTTTGATTCTTTTGCAGGTTTGAATGTGTGTTGGCTGTCCTGGAAGGAAGTTGTGTAAGGTAACCCCCAAAAGTAAAGGGTGTCTAGCTGCCAAAAGGGCAGGTGCCTAACTAGGCAGGGAAGGATGCCCATCAGGTTTTGGTCTCTGTTGAGAGACAGCTAACAGTTGGCAGCCTGTAATACTTACTGTCTTGCAGGCCTGAGTCACCATGCCCATGTCAGGGGTAGTAAAGCTGGAAAAAGTCTGTTTAGAATAGAAGGTCTGAGGCATGGTTATGCATAGAAAGAAGGTTTTATACCAACAGTTGCTGTTTTGTTTTAAATCCATGAAAAGGAATTAGCAAGGAAAGTCAGAAAATCTTAGAGTAGATCAGTATGTTTTTCTCCTTATGTAATTCCTCCGAAATCTGGCAATGCTAAATAAGTACGTTTCTTTGCATAGATTCAGTAAGACTGGTTCCTAATAGTGGTTTTATTAACGGAAAACTTTGACTGGAGTATCATGTTTTGAAGAGCCCTATTTGAGCTCTAAAGACTTGAAGCCAGTAAAAATGCCACAAAGAAAGCCTGGTATCCTGCTTGGGAGCCCTGAAGACGGCTGGCACTGGAGCATCAGGCTGATGCCCTACCATCACTGGCGGTTGGTAAGAGTAGAAGGGGAGCAGTAAAGATGCCTCTGCATCCCTGCACAACCCCCACACACTCTGGGCCACAACGAGTAGGAGGGCTACTGAGATGGGCCTTCAAGCCTGGAGCGTGGGCTCAGGTGGAGTTGCTACAGGTGAGGGATTCACCTAACTCAGTAGGTACTGCAGGCAGGCTTGATGGCAGCTGGATGGCTTGGCTTCCTGGCCCTACGGGGCACATTAAGGTTCAACCATGAAATTCCAGCAAAGGTAGTCAGTTACCATTCTTGTTGTGTTTATGCAAACATCAGGACAGTAAATAAATTAATCTTAATTTGGCTTTTTAATAGCCATAGAGGAATTTTAAGAAGAAAAATCCTATTTCAATAGAAGTTGTTAAAGCTAAAATGGTTTCTTTCCCTTCCACCGGACCATTTGTAAAGCTTATAAGAATAGTTCACTTGATAGTTCTGTGTGCCCAGTACGGGCCTCTAGCAATGGTGGAATAGAAATGCAGTCCGTCTCATGATTGAGCTGGAAGTTCCAAGACAAGGGGGGAATGAAAGGACAGAGCAGGACTGATGGCTGTGTCCTTAACCCCTCTTCCAAGAAAAAGCCGCAGGGTGTATCAGTTACTCAGCCTGCCCTTATCTCGGCCAATGGGAAAGCGGGGGAAACTAGCCCAAGGCCAAAAGTATGCTGGCCACCCCCCCTGTCTTTGTGTAACCAGACCCTAGCTGCACGCTGCCCCCGGACCCCAAGCCCTATAAATTCTTTGTTCTCTTGGGATTTGGGGCTCTCTCTTGCACCCAGTAATGGAGGCAAGGGGGGGACCAAGCGAGCTTGTATAAGAGACCCTCTGCTTTTGCATCGGACTGGTTCCCTGGCATGGTTTTTTGGGGACCTTGAAATCTGGGCATAACAGAAAGCTGAAGAGTTCATACTCTAGCTCAGTCAGGCCACCTGCCCTAGCTTCAGGTTTCATGTTACTTGAAGGAATAAGATGGTTGAATTGGTTCTAGATTTCAAAGACTTAGACAGAAACCTAAAATCTATTCAATAAAACATCTCCGATTTTATTTGTTGGTAACTAATTTATTTACTTACTTTTCTTGTTGATTTTAGAGAGAGAAGAAGGGAGAGGGAGAGAGAGAGATAAACATCCACTGGCTGCCTTCCACACTCCTACCAGGGATCAAGCCCACAATCTGGGTATTTGCCCTGACCCGGAATAGAACCAGAGACCTTTTGGTGCATGGGAGGATGCTCAACCAACTGAGCCACACCAGCCAGGGCTGTTGGTAACTAATTTAAAAATGAAATTAAACTGTGAGGCCAAGATTTTGCTTTTAACCCTAATAATATTTGCCTTTTCTTCCTAGGAAGAATTAATTATAAATTTATATTAAAGGAGACAAAAATAGGAAAAAATAAAAACCAGCAGCACTGAAAATTAAACAGAAAAAAAATTCTAGAAGGAATTGAATATATCCTTTCTTATGTGAAAATGTTTATTGTTCATCAATAAGATTGAAATGTAAATGACTTGATTATTAATCTTTTGTTTATTGATGTAAGGTTCACAAATTCTCACCACACCATCAGCTGCTTCTGAGATGCAACTTATCTGTGTTTTCTTTACCCCTAGAATGATTGTTTTCCTTCTAGTTTCAGGTTTGCAATAAAGGTCCTAGATTTGCTTTAACTTGGAATGAGCCCTCTCCAAATACTGTGGAGTCCTAAGGGAGAATCAGTTAAGGTAGATGAGGTGAGGACCCATAGTTGGCACTTTATCATGAGGGTCTCTGACTGAGGTGCTCTTCATGAGAGTAATTTTAGAGAAAAGTTTATAAACACAAAACAGGGAAAGTTAAATGGAACAAAAATGTCAATTCCAAATAAGGTGCATAGGTGTTTGTATGGAGGACTTGTCTGTTATAGAGCAGGAATTGACAACGTACTTTTTACAATCATAAGTCATATCTTCTTCAATCCATGTTCCAGCAAGTGTTGGGGCCCAAGAATTGTGGGACTTGTGGACGAAAGGAGCCACATGCTAACCTGACAAGCTCAGGGGAGGCCTGCTTGGCAGTCTTGCAAACTCAGAGATCTTAAATAACCACAAAGGATGATCTGAAAATTAAATATTTAACTACAAACAGGTTATAGTGGGTAGTCATGTCATAGGCCAGGGGTGGGCAACCTTTTTGTGAGTGCGTGCCAAAACCAGCAAAATCTCTGACTCAAAATTCTTCTGCGTGCCAACCCTAATTTTTTGAGAACATGTTACACCTACTTGATATCTCTTAAGGTGTACGTATGTGAAGAACCTTGAAGAAATAATAAAATTCATTTGAGCGACAAAAACACAGTATATGATGATGAAAAATACATTTATTTTTAAATGTATACATGTACACTGATAGTCTGACAGAAAACTTTATGACTCCGTTTGATATTATCAGTGGGACTTTTGCTGCTGCATCACTGATGGCAGAGATTTTACATCAGGTTTATATTTCGTGACCTTCAGAGATATGCACGAGCTACTGCTTTCATCTGTCAGGCTACTCCTATTGCAAGACTTAACAGAATTCATCACTGAGAACAAAGATTCACAATTGTAAGTGGAAGATTATAAGAGAGGGTTTTTGCGTGCCAGCAAAAGTTACTGGTGTGTTGTGTTTGGCACGTGTGCCAGGGGTTGCCCACCCCTGTCCTAGGCCAATATTTTCCCTGACAAAGATTAACTTTGATCTTTGCTGAGCCCATTTGCCTTTTGGCCTCTAAGATAACATATCTGGGAGATGTCTGGGTAACTTGTAACTTCCTTTCCCACCCTCCCCCCCACCCCTCAGGGCACAACAAATGGCACCAGGACATTCCCTCATTGTTATTGTTATCAAGTTAATCATTAACTGTTAATTATGTTAAACTATCCTGTACCCATCTGTGTAAAAGAAGCACATGTCCATCATTTCACTTTTTACCCTATCCCAGAGGTCCCCCCCCTTTGCTTAATCCCACCTCCTTAATCTATCACCAATGAGTTTCATGTAACTCACCTACATCCCTTTCCTTTGATTGCTATGTATAAATACAGATGTAACCCTCCATTCTCCAGAGCATTATCGCATTTCATTGAGGTTCTGCTTTCTGGCATATTTTGACAGTTTGGCTCAAATAAATTCACAAAAATTCTTTACAGGTCTGAATTCTTTTTTACGTTAACAGACTGTGAAGCAATTGGACACATAAATGCATGGAAACCAATCTCATCTGAGACACTGGGGATGGCCACCCCCAGCAGCCCAATCCTAGGGAAATATGCCTCCATAAATAAGGAGAGTGCAGTAGGGACAGGGCCTATGCCAACTTCCCCTCCATATAAGGACTCACAAAGACTCAGCAATGCAAAATTATAACTTTACTTTCTAACACTGAATTCCCCCCCTCTTCTTTTCTTTATTAATGACTTGAGATACACACAGATGTAATAAAAATTTACATAAAAGGCTCAAGCATCTTCGAGATCTTCAGGCATCACGCTCATTTCATGACAATTGCCTCCTGTTAATACTGTGTAACAGAAACTGGGCATTCACAGGTACACCATTACTCAAATATATTCCTATCTTTTTCAAAATAATTCTTTATTGTTGAAAGTATTACATATGTCTCCTTTTCCTCCCTATTGACCCCCTCCAGTCTGCCCCCACCCCAGGCACTCACCACTCCATTGTCTGTATCCATGGGCCATGCATGTATGCATACAAGGTTCTTGGTTGATTATCTCCCACCCACCCATGCTCCCTCACCTTCCCTACAAGAGTCCACACTCTGTTCCATGCTTCCATGTCTCTGGATCCACTTCTTCATCAGTTTATTTTGTTACTTAGATTCCACATATGAGTGAGATCATATAATACTTGTCTTTCTCTGACTAACTTATTTCACTTATCATGATACTCTCCACTCCCTCCATGCTTTCTCAAAGAGTAAGATATTCTACTTTTCACTGCTGCATAGTATTCCATGGTATAAATGTACCACAGCTTTTTTTTTGTATTTTTTTTTATTGATTAAGGTATTACATATGTGTCCTTATCTCCCCATTGCCCCCCACTCCCCACTCATGCCTTCACCCCCTTGTTGTCTGTGTCCATTGGTTAGGCTTATATGCATGCATACAAGTCCTTTGGTTGATCTCTTCCCCTTACCCCCACCCTCCCCTACCTTCCCTGTGAGGTTTGAAGGTCTGATCGATGTTTCTCTGTCTCTGGATCTGTTTTTGTTCATCAGTTTATGTTCATTATTGTCGAGTAAGACTCCCTCCACGTTCTGCGTGGAGTAGGGTTCGGTATCTGAAATAGGAGCCGCACAACAAATGAGAGAAAAAGACAGGAGATAATTTTGCAATATTGGGGGACCAGGCTGCCAAGGCCCGAAGGACTTCCTCCCATGCTCAGGCCGCACCAATCTTTTATTGATCTGGAGTAGCCCTTAGGGTAAGGAGGTTTCAATGACACACAGATCAGCAAACAATTTCCAGGAATAGACAAAGTATCTGATTAGCTCATCAATAGATTTCCCGGAGTATCTGATTAACAATAATCAACAAGGATCTACATAAGTATCTAAGGAATTAAGTGAACTAAGGTGGGGATGCTTCAACTATTATTACCTAAATTAACTGAGTGGCTCCTAGATTAACTGGGTGGTGCACAGCCCTGACCTTTGCTAGGACTTTCAAGGGCTACTAGCTTTTGGGGGGTCTCTGTCTAAACTCAGCTAGTGAAGACAATGAATGGACTCTGGCACATTACATTCCACACATGAGTGAGATCATGTGATATTTATCTTTCTCTGACTGGCTTATTTCGCTTAGCATAATGCCCTCCAGTTCCATCCATGCTGTTGCAAATGGTAAGAATTCATTCTTTTTTACAACAGCATAGTATTCCATTATGTATATGTATCATAGTTTTCTAACCATTCATCTGCTGATGGGCACTTAGGCTATTTCCAAATCTTAGCTATTGTAAATGGTGCTGCTATGAACATAGAGGTGCATATATCCTTTCTGACTGGTATTTCTGGTTTCTTGGGATATATTCCTAGAAGTGGAATCACTGAGTTAAATGGGTTTTTCATTTTTATTTTTTTGAGGAAACTCCATACTGTTCTCCACAGTGGCTACACCAGTCTGCATTCCCACTAGCTGTGCACGAGGGGCCCTTTTTCTCCACATCTTTTCCAGCACTTGTCTTTTGTTGATTTGTTGATGATAGCTATTCTAACAGGTGTGAAATGGTACTGCATTGTCATTTTGATTTGCATTTCTCGGATGATTAGTGACTTTGAGCATGTTTTCATGTCTCTTGGCCTTCCTTATGGCCTCTTTTGAAAAGTTTCTATTTAGGTTTGCTGCCCATTTTTTGATTGGGTTGTTTATCTTCCTTTTGTTAAGTTGTATGAGTTCCCTGTAAATTTTGGAGATTAAACCCATATCAGTGATAACATTGGCAAATATGTTCTCCCATGCAGTGAGCTTTTTTGTTTTGTTGATGGTTTCTTTTGCTGTATTGAAGCTTTTTACTTTGATGTAGTCCCATTTGTTTATTTTCTCTTTAGTTTCCATTGCCCTAGGAGCTGTATCAGTGAAGATGTTGCTTTGGCATATGTCTGCTATTTTGCTGCCTGAGGATTCCTCTAATATTTTTATGGTTTCCCGTCTTATGTTTCAGTCCTTTATTCATTTTAGTTTACTTTTGTGTATGGTGAAAGTGGTGGTCTAGTTTCATATTTTTGTCCAATTTTCCCAACACTATTGAAGAGACTGTCTTGACTCCATTGTATGTTCTTGCCTCCTTTGTCAAATATTAATTGAGCATAGTGGTTTGGGTCTATTTCTGTGTTCTCTCTTTTGTTTCATTGATCTATATGTCTGTTCTTGTGCCAGTACCAGGCAGTTTTGAGAACAGAGGCTTTGCAATAGAGCTTGATATCTGGTATTGAGATCCCTCCAACTTTGTTCTTCTTTCTTAGGATTACTGCAGCTTTTCGGGGTCTTTCTTTTATTCCAGATGAATTTTTGGAGAGTTCCTTCTAGGTCTGTGTAATATGATGTTGGTATTTTAATGGGGAGTGCATTGAATCTATAAATTGTTTTGGGTAGTATGGACATTTTAATGATGTTGATTCTACCAATCCATGAACACGGTATGTTCTTCCATTTGTTTATATCTTCCTCCATCTCTTTTTTCAGTGTCCTATACTTTTCCAAGTACATGTCTTTTACCTCCTTAGTTAAGTTTATTTCTAGGTATCTTAAATTTATTGTGTGTGATGGTAAATGGGATTCTTTTTAAAAACTCTTTCTGTAAGTTCACTACTGGTATATAAAAATGCCATAGAATTCTTGGTGTTAAATTTTTATCCTGCTACATTGCTGAATTCATTTATTAAGTCTAATAATTTTTTGATGGAGTATTTAGGGTTTTCTATGTACAGTATCATGTCATCTGCAAATAATGACAGTTTTACATCTTTTTTTCCAATTTGGATACCTTTCATTTCTTCTTCTTGTCTAATTTCTTTGTCTAGCACTTCCAGAACTTTGTTGAACAGGGGTGGTAAGAGTGGGCATCCTTGCCTTGTTCCTGTTCTTAGGGGAAATGGTTTTTGCCCATTGAGTATGATGTTGGCTGTAGGTTTGTCACATATGGCTTTTCTTATTATCCCTCTATTCCCATTTTGCTGAGGGTTTTTATCAAGAAACGGTGTTGGATTTTGTCAAACGCTTTTTCTGCAGCAAGTGATATGACTCTTTAATTTTTATCGTTCAACTTATTTATGTGATTTATCACGTTTATTGATTTTTGGATATTATACCAGCCTTGCATCCCTGGAACAAATCCTACTTGGTCATGGTGTATATGATCTTTCTGATGTAATTCTGGATCCAAATTGCTAGAATTTTGTTGAAGATTTTGGCATCTAAGTTCATGAGGGATATTGGTCTGTAATTCTTTTTCATAGTGTTGTCTTTATCTTGCTTTGGTATTAGGGTAATGCTGGCTTCATTTAGCTTGGAAGTTTCCTTCCTCTGAGTTTTTGGGAATAGTCTGAGGAGGATAGGTTTTAGTTCTTCCTTGAATGTTTGGTAAAACTCCCCTGTGAAGCTCTCTGGCCCTGGGCTTTTTCTTGCTGGAAGCTTTTTGATGACTGCTTCAATTTCCTCCATAGTTATGAGCTATTGAGATTTTTAGATTCTTCCTGATTGAGTTTTGAAAGGCTGTATTTTTCTAGGAATATGTCCACTTCCTCTAGGTTGTCTAGTTTGTTGGAACAGAGCTGTCCATAGTATTTTTCAACAATCCTTTGTATTTCTGTGAGTTCTGTTGTTATTTCACCTCTTTCATTTCTAATTTTGTTTTTTTGGGTCCTCTCTCTTTGCTTCTTGGTGAGCCCGGCTAGAGGTTCATTAATCTTGTTTATCCTTTCAAAGAACCAGCTCTTGGTGTTGTTGATCTTTTGTATTGTTTTTTTTTTTTTGGTCTCTATGTCATTTATTTCTGCTCTGCTCTTTATTATTTCCTTCCTTCTGCTCACTCTGGGCTTTTCTTATTGCTCTCTTTCTAATTGTTTAAGTTGTATAGTTAGATAATTTATCACCATTTTTTCTTGTGTGTGTGTGTGTGTGTGTGTGTGTGTTTTCAGGTATGCCTGTAGAGCTATAAACTTCCTTCTCAGGACTGCTTTCACTGTGTCCCATAGATTTTGGATTGTTGTGTTTTCATTGTCATTCGTTTCCAGGATGTTTTTAATTTCTTCTTTGATCTCTTTGGTAACCCCATAATTGTTTAATAGCATGCTATTCAGCTTCCAAGTGTTTGAATTTTTTGATTGTTTTTATTGTAGTTTATTTCTAATACTAGTGGCCTGGTGCACGAAATTCGTGCACAGGGGAGGGGGTGTTCCTCAGCCTGGCCTGCACCTTCTCCAATCTGGGACCCATCAAAGGATTCCTACTGCTAGTTTACAGGGTCAGGCCTAAATCGGCAGTCGGACATCCCTCTAGCAATTCGGAACTGCTGGCTCCTAACCACTCACCTGCCTGCCTGATTGTCCCTAACCACTCTGCCTGCAAGTGTGCTCGCCCCAAACTGCCCCCCGCTACTGGCCTGCTTGCCCCCAAATGCCCCCCACCAGCCTGATTACCCCCAACTGCCTCCCCTGCCAGCCTGCTCACCTCCAACTGCCCCCCTTGCTGGCTTGATTGCCCCCACCTTCCCTCCCAACTGGCCTGCTCCCCCCCAACTGCCCCTCCCCCCGCTGTCCTGATCACCTCCAACTGACTCCCACTGATGGCCTGCTTGCCCCCAATTGGCCCCACTGCTGGTCTGCTTACCTCCAATGGCCCCGTCCCCCACCAGCCTGATCACCCACAACTCCCCTCCCCTCTTGGCCTCTAACTGCCTCTACCTCAACCCTGCCACCATGGCTTTGTCCAAAAGAATGTGTGGAAAGTCTCCTGGAAGGTCTCCCAGTCTAATTAGCATATTACTCTTTTATTAGTATAGATAGAGGCCTGGTGCATGGGTGGGGGCCAGCTGGTTTGCCCTGAAGGGTGTCTTGGATCAGGGTAGGGGCTCCCTTGGGGTGTGGGGTGGCCTGGGCGAGGGGCCTGTGGTGGTTTTCAGGCCAGGCACACCCTAATGGGGTGAGGGTCCCCGCTGGGGGTGTGTAGCCAGCCTGGATGAGGGGCTGAGGGCTGTTTTCAAGCTGGTCACAGCCCCTTCAGGGTGGGGGTCCCTGCTGGGGTGCCTGGCCACCCTGGGTGAGGGGCTGATCACTGTTTGCAGGCTGGCCACACCTCCTTCAGGGTGGGTTCCCACTGGGGTGCCTGGCCAGCCTGGGTGAGAGGCTGATGGCTGTTTGAAGGCTGGCCATGTCCCCCGGTGACCCAAGCTCCCAGCCCCTCCTTTTTCTTTTTCTTTTTTTTCAGTGCCTCCTTGAGTGGAGGGAAGCTGGTATCTAGGATTTATTTCTCTTCTATAATTGAAACTTTGTAGCCTTGAGCAGAGCCCAGGGTGGGCCAGACCAGGTGGGAAGCTTGGCTTCCTCCATTGCCGGGGGCAACCCAAGCCTCCTACTCGCTCCAGCTCCATGGCCGCTGCCATCTTGGTTGCGTTAATTTGCATACTCACTTCTGATTGGCTTGTGGGAATGGTTTGTGGCTGTAGCAGAGTGATGGTTTATTTGCATGTTTCTCTTTTATTAGTTTAGATTATGCCATTGTGGTCTGAGAAGTAGCTTGATATGATTTCAATCTTCTTGAATTTGGAGGGACTTTTTCTGTGACCCAATATGCAGTCTATCTTTGAAAATGTCCCATGTGCACTTGAGAAGTTTGTATATTCCATGACTTTGAGGTGAAATGTTCTGAAGATGTCAATTAAATCCATCTGAACTTGTGAGTCATTTAGGATTGTTGTTTCTTTGCTGATTTTTTGCCTAGAGGATTTATCCAGTGATGTCAGTGGGGTATTAAAGTCCCTTACTATAATTTTACTGTTGTTGATCTCTCCCTTGATATCTTCCAGGAGGTTTTTTTTTTTTTTTTTTTTTTTAATATTTGGGTGCTCCTGCATTGGGTGCATAAACGTTTACCAGGGTTATATCCTCTTGTATCGATCCCTTTAGTATTATGAAGTGGCCTTCCTTATCTCTTGTTATGGCCTTCACTCTGAGGTCTGTTTTGTCAGATATAAGTATTCCTACCCCAGCTTCTTTTTAATTTCCATTTGCCTCAAAGATATTTTTCCATCCCTTCACTTTCAGTCTGTGTGAGTCCCTTGTTCTGAGGTGGGTCTTTTGTAGAGAGCATATATCTATGGGTCATGTTTTTTTTTTTTATATTTTATTGATTTTTTACAGAGAGGAAGGGAGAGAGATAGGGAGTTAGAAACATCGATGAGAGAGAAACATCGATCAGCTGCCTCCTGCACATCTCCTACTGGAGATTTGCCCACAACCCAGGTACATGCCCTTGACCGGAATCGAACCTGGGACCCTTCAGTCCGCAGGCCGACGCTCTATCCACTGAGCCAAACCGGTTCCGGCGGGTCATGTTTTTTTAATCCATTCAGCCAATTGATGTCTCTTGATTGGGGCATTTAGTCCGTTCAAGTTTAAAGTTATTATTGATAGGTACTTATTTGTAGCCATTTAAATTTTTTTTTTATGCCTGTGTTCCTTCTTCCCTTTTTATTTCTTCTTTGTACACCAGTCCTTTTAGCATTTCTTGCATTGCTGGCTTAGTAGTGATAAACTCCCTTAGTTTGTTTTGTTTTGTTTTGTTTTGTTTGTGAAGCTCCTTATTTCCCCTTCAATTTTGAATGATAGCCTTGTTGGATAGAGTATTCTTGGTTTCAGTCCCTTGCTTTGCATCACTTTGTATACTTACTTCCATTCCTGTCTGGCCTGATGTGTTTTTGTTGAGAAATCATTTGACAATCTAGTGGGAGATCCCTTGCATGTAACTTTCTGTCTCTCTCTTGCAGCCTTTAAGATTCTCTCTTTGTCCTGAACGTTTCCTATAATAATTACAATGTGTCCTGGTGTGGGTCTTTTCAGTTCATTTTGTTTGGGACTCTCTGCTTGTGTGACTTTTTTCTTCCCCACATAGAAAGTTTTTTGATATTATTTCTTCAAATAGGTTTTTTAACCCTTGTTCCTCTTCCTGTCATTCTGGAATTCCTATTATTTGTATGTTGCTTTGTTTCATGTTGTCCCAAAGCTCTCTTAGGCTCTCTTCCTGTCTTTTAATTTGTTTTCTCCAATTGCAGTTCAGTTTGGCTGTATTTTGCTTCCCTGTCTTCTAATTCACTAATTTGGTCCTCTGCTTCTCCTAGTCTACTGTTGAAACTTTTCATGGTGTTTTTTTTTTTTTTTTAATTGCAGCTATATCACTCTTTATTTCTTCTTGATTCTTACCTAAGTTGTTGATTTTTTTCATCCATCTGGTTTATGAACAGCATGACCCTTATTATGAATTCTTTTTCTGACATATTGCATGTCTCTATTTCACTTAGCTGCTTTTCTGGCAATTCTTCCTTTTCTTTCCTTTGGGGGTTGCTTTGTCTCCCCATTTTTGGTCTGACTGAGGAATCTAGTTGTCAAGTTGTGCAAGGTCTGCTCTTTGGGTGGCGTTTGCTTCTCAGGCAGTGGCTGTTCCTCAGGTGGTCATGACAGTGACTGCTCTTCAGTTGGAGGTGGCTCCTCTGGTGGGTGCTGCTCACAGAAGTAGTGGTTCCACTGGCTTCTGGGGGCAGGCTGCTCATGCAGCTGCTGCTCCTTTGACTGGGGCAGGCTGCTCACAAGGCTGCTGCTCCACAGATGGGGTTGGAATGCTCATGGGGCTGCTGCTCCTTGGGTGGGGGCAGGTTGCTCACAGGGCTGCTGCTCTTTGTATGTGGGCAGACTGCTCACGCAGCTGCTACTCCTCGGATGGGGGTGAGCTGCTTGTGCAGCTGCTGCTCCTTGGATGGGGATGGGCTGCATCGGGCGGCTGCTCCTCAAATGTGGGCGGGCTGCTTGTGTGCCTGCTGCTCCTGGGGCAGGCTGCTCACATGCTGTTTGCATGGTCACAATGCCCTGGGCTAAAGCATTGGTACAGTCAGAGAGGAGTGTGCTTTGGAACTCACAGGAGCCCACACCTGGGGTGGCTGGAGTCTCGGTGATCATGGGACTACAGCTGAGGCAGCAGGTCCCTGGTAGGGGTGGCTGTATTGTTCCAGGTGTTATCTGAGGGCACCCTGGGAGGAGGTGAGGCTGGAGTCCCAGTCACAGCAGCTCTCCCCTTCAAAAAGGTGCAGCCTCCATGGAAGAGCTGGATGCTCCAGGACTGTTTGCAATGGTAGCAGAGGCTGCCTGGTTAGGCGTGCCCAGTCAGCCTGGCCCCAGAGGTCCTGTGGGAAATAACTGTGCCTCACTCATGCACAGACATGCACCCCACACGTCCACACACTCCTATTTTGCTCCCTTACTCACTCAGGCTCTCTCCCTCACTGCTACCTTCTTCCTGCCTCTGTAGTTTGGTCTGGAGTGTTATTGACCTATTTGTGGATTGAGTGTCCTCTCTGGGTCTCTGCTTATGTGGCTTGCTCTCTACCACATTGGTCAAACAGGATAAAATTTCACCTTGACAAGACACGACACAAAGGGAACAAAACACAAATGTACTCACAACACTGATAACCCCAATATAAGTGACCACCAGAGAAAAGAAAATTAGGAGAGAGAAAAGAGAGCACAAATGATATCGAAGAGAGAAAAAATGGTATGAGAGAAAAGAAAAAGAACAAAAAGGAAGAAAAAGGAAAAAAATATATATGGGGAGAAAACACCAGAGAACAAACAGATAAACCAAAACATACAAACACCAACTACTCAGTTAAAACTGTGGGGGCAGAATCTTGTATACAAAAAGTAAGGTTAAGGAATTGCATGCATAGGGGGAGGACCTCAGTTCAGAATAGAGAAAGTAGAAAGAGGATGTGTGGATAAGAAGAAAGAGAAAGAGAAGAAAAAAAATAATAATAATTAATTAAAAAATAGGATAAAAAATTAGAATGATGAAAAAATAATGCAAAAAGAAATAGAAAATAAACAAACAAAAAAGTAAAATAAAGATAAATAGAGAACAAAACAATAATAAAATAAAATAAAAATAAAAATGAAAAAGTCAAGTGTTCCTTTCCGCCAATTAAGATCCCACTCTTCTGTAATGTCTGCCACTTCTCAGTTTCCTGTTGCTGGGACTGAGGCCTCTCTTTAGGCCAATGCCTAAGGGCTCTCAGCGACTATTCTGATATTTTTTTTTTGGTATCCTTGTGCCACTCAGTGTGTGGCGGTATTGGTTGCCTGGAGACTGCAGGGAGGGGCGATCTCTTCAGGGGAAAATGGCTGCCTAGGTGCTCTGTGTCAGGTATGACTCAATGCCAGACTCATGGCCACCTCTCTCTGACGCTCTCTTCTCCTTGGCCTCTCCCTAGACTCCACAAGTCTGTACCTCCACCTGCACCTCATTCATGGGTGAGTGTCTGTATTTGAAAGGTCCTACTAACTAGGTTCAGCAAGCAAAAGTAAAGACAAAAAAGAGGGGAAAGAGCTGAACCACTGCGAGCCCCTCTACTCCTGGCATGGCGTGGCCTGGGTAGCCGTTCAGGCTGCCCGCTTGGGCTCAGTCTTTCGTGGCTGTGGACCCAGATCTAGAATCCCCTGCCACCAACAGTCCTGTGGACCTCCTTTCCACAGTCAGATGCTGTGCTATGCCTGTCCCAAGGGACGTGTCCTCGGTGCCATGTGGTTTCCCTCTGACCCTCTGGGCTTGGAGGTCTTGCAGTTCTCTCCAGCTAGATCCCTGATTTTACCATTCTCCAGGCATCCTCTTCCCTTCCTGGCTGCAAATTGTCTCACCAGCAGTGCCTACTTTGTGAATTCAGGGTGGATGTTATTTGATTTAGTTGCTCATTCTATCTGCTGTGGGATAAGGCTCGGGACACGTCCCTCTATTCCGCCACCATTTTGTCTCCTCCTGTACCACAGCTCTTTTATCCATTCATCTACTGATGGGCACTTGGACTGTTTCCAGATCTTAACTATTGTAACTTGTGCTGCTATGAACATAAGGGTGCATATATTCTTTCTGATTGGTGTTTTGGGTTTCTTAGGATATATTCCTAGAAGTAATAGCACTGGGTCAAATGGCATTTCCATATATATTTTTTTGAGGATACTCTATACTATTTTCCATAATGGCTGCACGAGTCTGAATTCCCACCAGCAGTTTACTAGGATTCCCTTTTCTCCACATCCTCACCAGCACTTGTCATTTGTTGATTTGTTGATGGTAGCCATTCTGACAGGTGTGAGGTGATATATCAGTGTTGCTTTAATTTGCATCTCTCTGATGATCAGTGACTTTGAGCATTTTATAATTATTATTTTTTGTTGTTAATCCTCACCCAAGGATATTTTCCCATTGATTTTTAGGGAGAATGGAAGAGAGAGGGAAAGACAGAGAAACATTGATATGAGAGAAACACATTGATTGGTTGCCTCCTGCATGAGCCCAGGGCTCAGGCCAGGGAGGTGCCAGCAACCAAGGTACATGGCCTTGCCCAGAATTGAACCCGGGACCCTTTGGTCTGCAGGCCGATGCTCTATCCACTGAGCCAAACCAGCAAAGGCTCATATATCTTTTGGCCATCTATATGTCCTCTTTGGAGAAGTGTCTATTTAGGTCCTTTGCCCATTTTTTAATTGGATTTTTTTGTCTTCCTTCTGTTAAGTTGTATGAATTCCTTATATATTTTAGATATTGACCCTTTATCAGATGTATTATTGCCAAATATGTTCTCCCATACAGTGGGCTCCCTTTTCTTTTGTGATGTTTTCTTTTGCTGTGCAGAGGTTTTTTATTTTGAGATAGTCCCATTTGTTTATTTTCTCTGCCTTAGAAGATATATCCATAAATATATTGTTACTAGAGGCCTGTTGCATGAAGAAATTCATGCAATAGGTCTTCCTTCCCCTGCCTGCTGGCACCAGTTTTCCTCCAGCACCCAGGACCCAGGCCTTTGCTCAGGCCGCAGAGAAGAAACCAAGCCTCTTCAGTCTTCAGTCGTCTTCAGCTTTCAGTCGTCTTCAGTCTTCAGTCATCCTCACTCTTCAGCCCTCAGTCTTTGCTCTGTGCCTGCATATGCAAATTAACTTCCATCTTTGTTGGGTTAATTTGCATATTCATCCTGATTGGCTGGTGGGCATAGTGGAGTGACACCAATTTGCATGTTTCTCTTTTATTAGTGTAGATGAGAAATGTCTGACATCCAGCACGGCTAGGGTTCAGGATTTGAAGAAGGGGTCAACACACAAATGAAAACACTGACAAGAAATATGAATTATTAAGGGGTGGGGGCCAGATGGAAACCTCTCTCTAGGAGAAGCTCTCTGAAACCTTGGCCTTGTCAGCTTTTATTCAATTTTAGATAGCAGACAGACCATCTCAAAGGTCAGTAAAGATTTACTTTGAGGCTCTTAGGTCAGGAAATTGCTTCGAGCCATTGCTATCTCAACACAGAACAAGTGGTGCATAGCTTTTAGCCCTGCTAAAGCTCAAGATTCATCTGCCTTCCGAGTTCCTTGATGCACTCTCATGATAGCATTGACAATAGATGGCTTCCCGCATCTGACCTTTTGCTGCCTATGTTTTCTTCTAGGACAGTGGTTCCCAACCTGTGGGTCACGAACAATGAAAATACATCCTGCATATCAGATATTTACATTACGATTCATAATAGTAGCAAAATTACAGTTATGAAGTAGCAATGAAAATAATTTTATGGTTGGGGGTCACCACAACATGAGGAACTGTATTAGAGTCGCGGCATTAGGAAGGTTGAGAACCACTGTTCTAGGAGTTTTATGGTTTCACGACTTACATTTAAGTGTTTTATCCATTTTGAGTTTATTCTTGTTTATGGTGTAAGTTGGTGATCTAGTTTCATTTTTATGCATGTATCTGTCCAATTTTCCCAATATCATTTATTGAAGAAACTGTCTTGACTCTATTGTTTGCTCTTACCTCTTTTGTCAAATATTAATTGAGCTTAATGGCTTGGGTCAATTTCAGGAATCTCTGTTCGGTTCCATTGATCTATATGTCTACTCTTGTGTCATTACTAGGTTGTTTTGATTACAGTGGCTTTGTAGAATAACTTGAAATATGGTATTGTGATTCTTCCAACTTTGTTCTTTCTCAAGATTGCTGAGAATATTTGGAGGCTTCTTTGGTTTCATATAAATTTTTGGAGTGTTTGTTCCAGGTCTGTGAAATATGCTGTTAGCATTTTAATAGGGATTGCATTGAATCTGTGGATTGCCTTGGGTAGTATGAACATTTTTTTTTTTTTTTTACCATATGCTAATAGTGTTTATTTTGAGTAGTGGGGTTAAGACTAATTTTAATTACTTCACATTTTTGGTATATTTTTTATGTTTTTCGTTGAGCATGTAATTCTCAATTCTTTTATTTTTTTTTCTTCTTTTTTTTTTTTTTAATTTTTATTGCTTAAAGTATTACAAAGGGTATTACATATGTGTCCATTTTATCCCCCCGCCCTAGACAGTCCCCTAGCCTCCCCTATCCCCCAATGTCTTATGTCCATTGGTTATGCTTCTATGCATGCATACAAGTCCTTTAGTTGATCTCTTACCCCCCTACCTCCTGCCCCGCAACCCTCCCCGGCCTTCCTGCTGCAGTTTGACAATCTGTTTGAGGCAGCTCTGCCTCTGTATCTATTATTGTTCAAAAGTTTATAATGGTCTCTATTATCCATGAATGAGTGAGATCATGTGGTATTTTTCCTTCATTGACTGGCTTATTTCACTTAGCATAATGCTCTCCAGTTCCATCCATGACGTTGCAAATGGTAAGAGTTCCTTCCTTTTTAGAGCAGCATAGTATTCCATCGTGTAGATGTACCACAGTTTTCTAATCCATTCATCTACTGATGGGCACTTAGGCTGTTTCCAGATCTTAGCTATGGTGAATTGTGCTGCTATGAACATAGGGGTGCATATATCCTTTCTGATTGGTGTTTCTGGTTTCTTGGGATATATTCCTAGAAGTGGGATCACAGGGTCAAATGGGAGTTCCATTTTCAGTTTTTTGAGGAAACTCCATACTGTCTTCCATAGTGGCTGCACCAGTCTGCATTCCCACCAGCAGTGCACAAGTGTTCCTTTTTCTCCACATCCTCTCCAGCACTTGTCGTTTGTTGATTTGTTGATGATAGCCAGTCTGACAGGTGTGAGATGGTACCTCATTGTTGTTTTGATTTGCATCTCTCGGATGATTAGTGACTTTGAGCATGTTTTCATATGTCTCTTGGCTTTCTGAATGTCCTCTTTTGAAAGGTGTCTATTTAGGTCCTTTGCCCATTTTTTGATTGGATTGTTTATCTTCCTTTTGTTAAGTTGTATGAGTTCCCTATAAATTTTGGAGATTAGGCCCTTATCAGATATGACATTGGCAAATATGATTTCCCACACAGTGGGTTTTCTCGTTGTTTTGTTGATGGTTTCTTTTGCTGTGCAGAAGCTTTTTATTTTGATGTAGTCCCATTTGTTCATTTTCTCTTTTGTTTCAAGTGCCCTAGGAGCTGTATCAGTGAAGAAATTGCTTCGGCATATGTCTGAGATTTTGTTGCCTTTGGATTCTTCTAGAATTTTTATGGTTTCCTGTCGTACATTTAAGTCCTTTATCCATTTTGAGTTTATTTTTGTGTATGGTGTAAGTTGGTGGTCTAGTTTCATTTTCTTGCATATATCTGTCCAATTTTCCCAACACCATTTATTGAAGAGACTATCTTGGCTCCATTGTATGTTCTTGCCTCCTTTGTCAAATATTAATTGAGCATATTGGTTCGGGCCAATTTCTGGGTTCTCTATTCTATTCCATTGATCTATATGCCTATTCTTGTGCCAGTACCAGGCAGTTTTGAGAACAGTGGCTTTGTAATACATCTTGATATCTGGTATTGAGATCCCACCTACTTTGGTCTTTTTCAGGATTGCTGCAGCTATTCGGGGTCTTTTTTTATTCCAGATGAATTTTTGGAGAGTTCGTTCTAGATCTCTGAAGTATACCATTGGTATTTTAATGGGAAGTGCATTGAATTTATAGATTGCTTTGGGTAGTATGGACATTTTAATGATGTTGATTCTACCAATCCATGAACACGGTATGTTCTTCCATCTGTTTATGTCTTCCTCTATATCATTTTTCAACGTCCTGTAGTTTTCTGAGTAGAGGTCTTTTACCTCTTTAGTTAAGTTTATTCCTAGGTAGCTTAATTTTTTTGGTGCGATGGTAAACGGGATTGTTTTTATAATCTCTCTTTCTGAAAGTTCACTATTGGTGTATAGAAATGCCTCGGATTTCTTGGGGTTAATTTTGTATCCTGCTACATTGCCAAATTCATGTATTAAGTCCAGTAGCTTTTTGATGGAGTCTCTAGGGTTTTGTATGTATAATATCATGTCGTCTGCAAATAAGGACAGTTTTACTTCCTCTTTTCCAATTTGGATGCCTTTTATTTCTTCTTCTTCTCGAATTGCAATGGCTAACACTTCCAGTACTATGTTGAAGAGGAGTGGTGAGAGGGGGCATCCCTGTCTTGTTCCTGTTCTTAGGGGGAATGGTGTTAGTTTTTGTCCATTGAGTATGATGTTGGCTGTGGGCCTGTCATATATGGCTTTTATTATGTTGAGGTATGATCCTTCTACTCCCACCTTGCTGAGAGCTTTTATCAAAAATGGGTGTTGAATTTTGTCAAATGCTTTTTCTGCATCAATTGATATGACCATGTGGTTTTTTTCTTTCAATTTGTTTATGTGATGTATCACGTTTATTGATTTGCGGATATTGTACCATCCTTGCATCCCTGGGATAAATCCTACTTGGTCATGGTGTATGATCTTTCTGATGTACTGCTGGATCCAATTTGCTAAGATTTTGTTGAGGATTTTGGCATCTATGTTCATGAGGGATATTGGCCTGTAATTCTCTTTCATTGTGTTGTCTTTACCTGGTTTTGGTATTAGGGTGATGCAGGCTTCATAGAATGAGCTTGGAAGTGTTCCTTCCTCTTGAATTTTTTGTAGTAGTCTGAGGAGGATAGGTTTCAGTTCTTCCTTGAATGTTTGGTAAAACTCCCCTGTGAAGCCGTCTGGTCCTGGGCTTTTGTTTGCTGGAAGCTTTTTGATGACTGCTTCAATTTCTTCCATAGTTATTGGCCTGTTGAGATTTTTAGATTCTTCCTGATTGAGTTTTGGAATGTTGTATTTTTCTAGGAATTTGTCCATTTCCTCCAGGTTGTCTAGTTTGTTGGAGTAGAGCTGTCCATAGTATTTTTTAACAATCATTTGTATTTCTGTGGGGTCTGTTGTTATTTCGCCTCTATCGTTTCTGATTTTGTTTATTTGGGTCCTCTCTCTTTGCTTCTTGGTGAGTCTGGCTAGAGGTTTGTCAATCTTGTTTATCCTTTCAAAGAACCAGCTCTTGGTTTCATTGATTTTCTGTATTGTTTTTTTGGTCTCTATGTCATTTATTTCTGCTCTAATCTTTATTATCTCCTTCCTTCTCCTCACTCTGGGCTTTTCTTGATGCTCTCTTTCTAATTCTTTGAGTTGTAGAGTTAGATGATTTACTACCATTTTTTCTTGTTTTTTGAGATAGGCCTGTAGAGCTATAAACTTCCCTCTCAGGACTGCTTTCATTGTGTCCCATAGGTTTTGGATTGTTGTGTTTTCATTGTCATTAGTTTCCAGGATGTTTCGAATTTCTTCTTTGATTTCATTGGTAACCCAATCAATATTTAATAGCATGCTATTCAGCTTCCAGGTGTTTGAGTATTTTGGGTTGTTTTTATTGTAGTTTATTTCTAATATTATGCCATCGTGGTCTGCGAAGACGCTTTTTATGATTTCAATCTTCTTGAATTTGGGGATACTTTGCTTGTGACCCAATATATGGTCTATTTTTGAATATGTCCTATGAGCATTTGAGTAGAATGTATATTCCCTGGCTTTCGGGTGAAGTGTTCTGAAGATGTCTATTAAGTCCATCTGATCTAGTGAGTCATTTAGGATTGCTGTATCTTTGCTGATTATTTGTCTAGAAGACTTATCCAGTGCTGTCAGTGGTGTATTAAAGTCCCCTACAATGATTGTATTGTTGTCGATCTCTCCTTTGATATCCTCCAGGAGTTTTTTTTATGAATTTGGGTGCTCCTGCATTGGGTGCATATATGTTTACCAGGGTTATATCTTCTTGTTGTATTGATCCCTTTAGTATTATGAAGTGGCCTTCCTTATCTCTTGTTATGGCCTTCACTTTGAGGTCTATTTTGTCCGATATAAGTATTGCTACCCCAGCTTTCTTTTCCTTTCCATTTGCCTGAAAGATATTTTTCCATCCTTTCACTTTCAGTCTGTGTGAGTCCCTTCTAATGAGGTGGGTTTCTTGTAGACAGCAGATGTATGGGTCATGTTTTTTTATCCATTCAGCCACTCGATGTCTTTTGTTTGGAGCATTTAGTCCGTTTACGTTTAAAGTTATTATTGAAAGGTACTTGTTTGTAGGCATTTCTGTTTTTGTGTGGCTGTTTTCTTTCTGAGCTTTTTATTTCTTATTTTTATACCAGACCCTTTAGCATTCCTTGCATTGCTGGCTTGGTGGTGATAAACTCCCTTATCCTTTTTTTGTCTGTGAAGCTTCTTATTTCCCCTTCAAGTTTGAATGATAGCCTTGCTGGATAGAGTATTCTTGGATTCAGTCCTTTGCTTTGCATCACTTTGTAAATTTCCGTCCATTCTTTTCTGGCCTGATGTGTTTCTGTTGAGAAATCATTTGACAATCTAATGGGAGATCCCTTGTATGTAACTTTCCGTCTCTCTCTTGCAGCCTGTAAGATTCTCTCTTTGTCCTGAACATTTGCCATGGTAATTATGATGTGTCTTGGTGTGGGTCTTTTTGGGTTCACCTTGTTTGGGACTCTCTGGGATTGTGTGACTTTTTTCTTCCCCACCTCAGGGAAGTTTTCTGATATTATTTCTTCTAATAGGTTTTCTAATCCTTGTTCATCCTTCTGTTGTTCTGGTACCCCTATTATTCGTATGTTGTTTCGTTTCATGTTGTCCCAAAGCTCCCTTAGGCTCTCCTCCTGTCTTTTCATTTTTTTCTCCAATTGCAGTACGTTTTGGGTGTGTTTTGCTTCCTTGTCTTCTAAATCACTAATTCGGTCCTCCGCTTCTCCTAGTCTACTGTTGATACTTTCAATGGAGTTTTTCATTGCAGCTATATCACTCTTCATTTCTTCTTGGGTCTTACTTAAGTTGTTGATTTTTTCATCTGTTTCTTCTAGCTTCTTGGAGAGGTTGTCGATTTTTTCCTCCATCCGGTTTATGCACTCTAGGATCCTTATTCTGAATTCTTTTTCTGTCATGTTGCATGCCTCTGTATTACTTAGCTGCTTTTCTGGAGAGTCCTCCTTCTCTTTCCTTTGGGGGTTTCTTTGTCTACCCATGTTTGATCTCGCTGACATATCTAGACGTTGAGTCGTTCAGTGGCTGCTCCCTTGGTGGCAGTGACTCCTTTGTCTGTGGTTGCTCTTCGGGCGGTTGCGGTAGCAGCTGCTCTTCAGTTGGCAGCAGCTCCTCTGGTGGGTGCTGTTCACAGCTGTGGTGGCTCTTCTGGCTGGTGGAGCAAGGTTTCACGTACAGCTGCTGTTCCTCAGCAGAGGGTGTGGTGCTCAGGAGGTTGCTGTTGCTTGGATCTGCTGCGTTGATTTAAAGGCACAAAATACAACACAACAAGGCACCACGTACCAGGCACTATACACAAATATATTCACGATATGAATAACCCCAAATAAAGGTGACCACCTGAATTAAGAGAATTAGGGGATAAGGAAGAAGGAAGAGAAAAAGAGAAAAGAGAAAAAAGAAAAGAAAATTAGGGACCAAAAAAAGGAGTGCAAAAATGAAATTGGGAAAAAGGAGGGGGGAAAATAAAAGCGAGAAAAGAAAAGAAAAGAAAAAAAAAGAGCGAAAAGAGAGAATGAAGTGGAAGAGGGGAAGAGACTTTTTTATATGAGGAGAATACTCCTATAGAACAGCCATTAATCCCAACAAATTCCAGCAACAGCTCCCTGGAGATGAATGCAAACTAGAAACAACCAATAATATAACGATGAAAATAGAATGGAGAACACTAATCCCAAATTAAAATAAAGAGAAAATAAAATGGCACTTTAAAAAAAAATGGTAAAATGGTAGCAGTAATAATACTGGTTAAAAATAAGAAGGTAGTAATTAAAAGGGTAAAATCAGGTGATGGAAAAAAGAAGAAAAAAAAGAAGAAGAAAAGAAAAAAAAGAAAAAAAAAGAGAAAAAAAAATTGGTTTCTTAGTTAAAAGGTGAAAAAAGAAAAAAAAAATATTGCAGTAGTGAAGGTCCTTCGGTTCTTCTATTCTTCAGTGTGGCTCGCCTTAGACCTGCCAGGTATTCAGGAGAGTGTTGAGTTTCCCTGCGATACACTGTTCCTCTGTGTTGTAAACCACAGTCCTTATTTTAAAGCAAGCCGCATTTGTTTCCCATACTGCCTTATTTTGTGTTTAGCAAAGAGTCAGTTTGTGGGTCAGCCTCTGGGTGGCAGTGTTCTGGGGTTGGCCTCTGAGGCTACAGGGCCTCTCTGTCCAGTGGAAGTTCACTGCCCAGAGCTGGCTGCATAAGAGTTACCAGTGCTGTGTTGTTGCTGGGATTCAGTATGAACATTTTAATGATGTTGATTCTACCCATTCATGAACATGGTATATTCTTCTACTTGTTTATATCTTCTATTTCTTTCTTCAACATCCTGCAGTTTTCTGAATACAGGTCTTTAGCTTCATTGGTTAAGTTTTTTCCTAAGTATTTTAATTTTTTGTGCAATGGTAAATGGGATTGATTGTTTAGTTTCTCTTTCTGAGAATTAATTATTGTTGTATAAAAAAGCCATCAAGGTTTTTCAGTATGGTGGCCAATGGAACAGGTAGGCTGCAAGATAGTGTGTGAATGAGAGAGCGAAAGGAGAGTGTATGGGTCTGCGGAGAGTGTCTGTATTTGTGAATGAGGGACAGCTATATTCAATAGGACTGTTGGGGACTGGTGCACTAGGCTCCCTTGGCTGGGAAGCCTCTATTACTGCTGAAATCTCTCCCAGAGCAGCCAGCTCTGCTGCAGAGATCATGTCACATTGAAGGGGAGAGCAGCTGGGATAGAAGCCCAGCCTTAGCTTCAACCGAGGAGACCTCGAATACCTCCTGGGACCCTACAACCACAATGCCCAGGGACCAGCTGCCTCAGCTGTGAACCCATGAACACCAAGACTCCAGCCTCCCTGTTCTGCGGGTGCCTAAAAAGTTTGTCCAGGGGAGACAAAGTGGCACTGAATATGTGGACAGGTCCTGCACCTTCTCACAGAGCAGATAAAAGAAACAGCTGAATTGAGTAACATCCACCTGGAATTGGTGAATTAAACACAGCTGGTGAGGCAATCAATGGACAGTAAGCCAGAGATCACCTAGAGCCGTGGTCGGCAAATTGTGGCTCGTGAGCAAATGTGGCTCTTTGGTCCCTTCAGTGTGGCTCTTCCTAAGCCTTAGGAGGACCCTAATTAAGTTAATAACAATGTACCTACCTATATAGTTTAACTTTAAAAAATGTGGCTCTCAAAAGAAATTTCAATCATTGTACTGTTGATATTTGGCTCTGTTGACTAATGAGTTTGCCGACAATTGACCTAGAGCAGTGGTTCTCAACCTTGGCTGCACATTAGAATCACCTGGGAATCTTTTTAAAACCCTCAGAGGCCCAGAAATCAGGATTTTAAAAATATTTCCAGGTGATTCTAATGTGAAGCCAAGGTTGAGAAACACTGACCTAGAGGGAGGTGAGATCTTGGATCCAGGCTGGAGGGAGAAATGCCTGCACTGGGGACTAGAGTATCAGAGGGAGACTGCACTCTACCAAACCTGCGGCCTTTGGGGTCAGTGTAGCACTCGAATGTGGAAGGGGGTCCACAGGGCTCCTAGCAGAGGGGGACTCTAGATCTAAGCCCAGAGCCATGGGAAACTGTGCCAAGAACGGCAGCCTGAAGTTCTATATTGGCCACGCAGTGCCAGGGGAAAAAGATGCAAGTCAGTGCAGTTCCTTTAACTTTTTTTTTTTTTTAACAGCCTTGCTTTTGCTTGCTAAGTCCAGTACATAGGATCTCCAATTAAAGACACTCACCGAGACCGCAGGGGAAAGTTGTTTTTTTGGAAACTGGGGATCAGAATAAGGAGAGATGAGCAGCAAATCAGCTCTGGGTCAGTGCATCCCTCCAACCAAGCATTAAGTGCGGCAGGGAAAGAAGAATCTAAACACTGGGTAGAGGAGTCATTTGGTCCTGGAAATTAATACAGAAACACCACAACCCAGGGCTTGTGTCAGAAATTGACTCATAGACACAGCTGATTCTCACAGCCACTTGGCCTGGAGCTCAAATCCCCTCTAGTATTACCTACAACAATCAAGGCTTAACTACAACAAGACTGTGCACAAAGACCACTAGGAGGTGCACCAAGAAAGCATAAAAAAATGCGGAGACAGAAACAGGACGCAAATGTCAGAAATGGAAGATATAGAGCTCAAAACCACACTTTTAAGGTCTTTCAATAATTTTCTAAAAACTGCCGATAAATGTAGTGAGATCCTCAAGAAATCTAATGAGACCCTCGATGTTTTGATAAAGAACCAACTAGAAATTAAGCATACACTGACTGAAATAAAGAATATTATACAGACTCCCAACAGCAGACCAGAGGAGTGCAAGAATCAAGTCAAAGATTTGAAATGTGAAGAAGCAAAAAACACCCAACCGGAAAAGCAAAATGAAAAAAGAATCCGAAAATACGAAGATAGTGTAAGGAGCCTCTGGGACAGCTTCAAGCGTACCAACATCCGAATTATAGGGGTGCCAGAAGATGAGAGAGAGCAAGACATTGAAAACCTATTTGAAGAAATAATGACAGAAAACTTCTTCCACCTGGTGAAAGAAATAGACTTACAGGTCCAAGAAGCGCGGAGAACCCCAAACAAAAGGAATCCAAAGAGGACCACACCAAGACACATCATAATTAAAATGCCAAGAGCAAAAGACAAAGAGAGAATCTTAAAAGCAGCAAGAGAAAGAAACTCAGTTACCTACAAGGGAATACCCATACGACTGTCAGCGGATTTCTCAGCAGAAACTTTGCAGGCCAGAAGGGAGTGGCAAGAAATATTCAAAGTGATGAATGCCAAGAACCTACAACCAAGATTACTTTATCCAGCAAAGCTATCATTCAGAATTGAAGGTCAGATAAAGAGCTTCACAGATAAGGAAAAGCTAAAGGAGTTCATCACCACCAAACCAGTATTATATGAAATGCTGAAAGGTATCCTTTAAGAAGAGGAAGAAGAGAAAGGTAAAGATACAAATTATGAACAACAAATATGCATCTATTAACAAGTGAATAAATAATCTGATGAACAGAATAAACTGGTGATTATAATGAAAAAAAAAGAAATTGACTCTTGTGTAAATACAACTGAAGGCAGGCAGAGAAATAAAGTGAGCAGAGAGATCCTGCCTGCTTGAAAACAAGGTTGTGGCTTATGAGACAGAAGAGTGGTGGACCACAGGGAACTTCAACACTGTGCTGACTACCTGACAGGAAACAGACATTCCAGGCAGAAGAGTAGAGGAAGTGAACGTCCTTCACTAGTTCACTTTTGTATTTTTTTTCTTTTATTTAAGAAACTAAAATTTTTTCTCACTTGATTTTACTTTTTTTATTATATTTTTATTTTTAATTATTATTATTACTACTATTATTTTACCTCTTTTTAAAGTTTTTTCCCCCTCTATTTTACTTTATTTTGGGATTAGTGTTCTATATTCTATTTTTTTTTCTTTTGGCATTATTTTACTCTATCTCAATTTTTTCTTTATGCCAACACTCTCTTCCTCATTTTTTCCATTTTTTGTCCTATTTCTCTTACCCTGTTCCTGCTTTAGTTTTTCTCTATCCTTTCTTTTTTTCTTCCTATTAAAAATTGATCTTACTCATACATCTAATTTCCTCTCCCCTCCTCCAAGTCCATGCACACTTCTCTCTTCTCTTTCTTCACTAGCCATTTTTTCCTTTTTCTTTGTTTCTGTCTTGTTGCTATTTGTTTGATTTTTGGTTAGTTTGTTTTTGTTCTTTTTTTTGCTTCAGTTTTTCCTCTCCTCGCTTGTTCTCTTCTTCTACTAATAGCTTAATTAATTCCAACCACCAACTCAGGCCTGTCTACTCTCTACTCTCCTTTTCCAATAATAGATGAATACATACATAGATAGATTAAAGAAACGGAAAAATTATATATATATATATATAATTTCCTCTTTTTAAATTTTTTTTTATTTTAATAAATCTTTATTGTTCAGATTATTACATTTGTTCCTCTTTTTTCCCCCCATAGCTCCCCTTCACCCAGTTCCCACCCCACCCTCTGCCCTTACCCCCCCCCCACTGTCCTCATCCCTAGGTGCACAATTTTTGTCCAGTCTCTTCCCGCATCTCCCACACCCCTTTCCCAATCAAGAATAGTGAGTCCATGCCCTTTCTATGTCCCTGATTCTATTATAATCACCAGTTCATTCTGTTCATCAGATTATTTATTCACTTGATTCTTAGATTCACTTGTTGATAGATGCATATTTGTTGTTCATAATTAGTATCTTTACCTTGTTCTTCTTCTTCCTCTTCTTAAAGGATACCTTTCAGCATTTCATATAATACTGGTTTGGTGGTGATGAACTCCTTTAGCTTTTCCTTATCTGTGAAGCTCTTTATCTGACCTTCAATTCTGAATGATAGCTTTGCTGGATAAAGTAATCTTGGTTGTAGGTTCTTGGTATTCATCACTTTGAATATTTCTTGCCACTCCCTTCTGGCCTGCAAAGTTTCTGCTGAGAAATCCGCTGACAGTCGTATGGGTATTCCCTTGTAGGTAACTGAGTTTCTTTCTCTTGCTGCTTTTAAGATTCTCTCTTTGTCTTTTGCTCTTGGCATTTTAATTATGATGTGTCTTGGTGTGGTCCTCTTTGGATTCCTTTTGTTTGGGGTTCTCTGTGCTTCCTGGACTTGTAAGTCTATTTCTTTCACCAGGTGGAAGAAGTTTTCTGTCATTATTTCTTCAAATAGGTTTTCAATGTCTTGCTCTCTCTCATCTTCTGGCACCCTTATAATTCTGATGTTGGTACACTTGAAGCTGTCCCAGAGGCTCCTTACACTATCTTTGTATTTTCGGATTCTTTTTTCATTTTGCTTTTCCGGTTGGGTGTTTTTTGCTTCTTCGCATTTCAAATCTTTGCCTTGATTCTTGCGCTCTTCTGGTCTGCTGTTGGGAGTCTGTATAATATTCGTTATTTCAGTCCATGCATGCTTAATTTCTATTTGGCTCTTTATCATAGCATGGAGGGTCTCATTAGATTTCTTGCGGATCTCAGTAACTTTATCGGCAGCTTCTAGACAGTTCTTGAGAGACCTTAAAAGTGTGTTTCTGAACTCAATATCCTCCATTGACAGTTTTTTCCTGTTTCTTTGTCTCCGCATTTTTTATGCTTTCTTGGTGCACCCCCTAGTGGTCTTTGTGTGCAGTCTTATTGTAGTTAAGCTTTGATTGTTGTAGCTAATACTAGGGGGATTTGACGTCCAGGCCAAGTGGCTGTGAGAATCAGCTGTGTCTGCAGTGGGAAAACTTCTGTCCTCTAGGGAGGTGCTAATCTAGCGTTTGCCTGAGGCTATCCGGCAAATGGCTCTGCGCTTGGGTGGGGCGGGTTGCACAGGATCAAACAGGGCTGGCGAAGGGAGCAATTATGGCTGCTCTCAGTCCCGTCCCCAGAGGCTCTGCCGCTCAGAGTCCCAGCAACCGCTGCAAACCTCAGAGAGAAAGCTGCCCTCGCGTTCCCACTGATGCTAGACAGTCCCGCTTCTCCCGTTTGAGTCTGGGTCCCTAGAGCCTCACCCAGAACTGAAGCTCAGAGCCTGAGACTCCCTCCCGATTGAAAACAACAACCTCGCCCTCAGCTACCAGCCCGCTCTGCGCATACCTCCGCACCTTTGTATTTTCCACACTGCGCCTCCTCTGAGTCTCATATGCTGTTCTCTTTCCTTCTAGTTGAAGAATTTCCCCTCAGCAGCTTTCCTGTGATTCTGGGTGATGTCCGTTCCGTCTTTTAGTTGTATTTGTGAAGTGGTTGTTTGAGGCAGCTAACTCCGATGTTTACCTAAGCCGCCATCTTGGTTTTCTCCCCTCTCTTATTTTGTATTTTGTTTTTCACTTTTCTTCTTATACAACTCATTCTCTTTCTACCTCCTTTATACTAAATTGTGGCCATTTCCCCATTCATTGAATTCCTTGATCTTACCTTCTGGAAATAAGCTCCACCTCCTAGGATTCATCTGGGTGTTTTTTGTTTGCATTTTTTTGATTAGTTATTTTTTTTTTTTAGTTTTCTCCCCTTATACACATATTTTTTCCCTTTCTGTTTTCTTCTCTTTCTTTTCTCTCTCACATTTTTTCCCCTTTTTAAATATCATTTTTGCACTCTTTTCTCTTCCCTAATTCTCCTTTCTCTGGTGGTCATCTTTATTTGGAGTTATTGGTGTTGTGAATACGTTTGTGTCTTGTGCCCTGTGTGTTGTGTCTTGTTGTGTTGTATTTTATGCCTTTAAGTCAACACAGAAGGGAAAGAGCCACATAACCAGACACTCTGTGAGGAGCAAAAATGGGGAGACGAAGAAACAGCCTCTATCCGAAAGAAAAGAAGGACTCACTGGAAAAGGAAGTAAATGAAACGAAGGCAAGCAATATGTCAGAGAAAGAATTCAGAACAATGGTCTTAAGGATGCTGAAAAGGATGGAAGACAAATTCAACAACGTGTAAGAACCAAGAGGAAATGAAGAAGAACTAAGAAGAAATAAAAAATGACATCACTGCAATAAAGAACACAATAGAAAGCATTGCTGGTTTCTGTAGTGTAGTGGTTATCACATTCACCTAACACAATAGAAAGCATCAACAGTAGACTAAAAGAAGTGGATGACCACATCTGTGAGCTAAAGACAAGGTGGAAAAGAATACCCAAGCAGAGTAGCAACTGGAAAATAAACTTAAAAAAACAGGAGGAGAGCCTAAGGGAACTTTGGGATAACGTGAAATGAAACAACATCAGCATAATAGGGGTGCCAGAAGGAGATGAAACTGAGCAAGGAGTAGAAAACCTGTTTGAAAAAATAATGATAGAAAACATCCCTGATATTGGGAAGAAGAAAAAAACTCACACAAGTCCAAGAAGATGACAGAGTCCCAAACAAGATGAATCCAAAAAGACCGACACCAAGACACATTATAATTAAATTGACAAACACCAATGACAAAGTTAAGAATCTTAAAGTCTGCCAGAGAGAGACAGAAAGTCACCTACAAGGGATCTCTCATCAGACTATCAACTGATTTCTCAACAGAAACACATCAGTCCAGAAGGGAATGGAATGAAATATACAAAGTCATGCAACGCAAGGGTCTGCATGTAAGAATACTGTACCTAGTAAGGCTATCAATCAAAGTTGATGGTGAAATCAGGAGCTTCACAGATAAAAAAAGGACTAAGGGAGTTTATTACCACCAAACCAGCAATGCAAGAGGGGCTAAAGGTTCTGCTACAAAAAGAAGAAATGGGAAAGGATGAAGTAACACAGGCATAAAGAATAAAAATGGTGACAAACACGTACCTATCAATAATAACTTTAAATGTAAATGGATTAAATTCCCCAATAAAAAGACATAGGGTAGCTGAATGGATAAGAAAACATGACCCATATATCTGTGGTCTAGAGGAGACCCATCTCAGAACAAAGGACTAACACAGACTGATGGTGAAGGGATGGAAAAAGGTTTTTCAGGCGAATGGAAATGAAAAAAAAGCTGGGGTAGCAATACTTACATCTGACAAACTAGACCTCAAAGTGGAGGCCATAACAAGAGATAAGGAAGGCCACTTCATAATACTAAAGGGAGCAATTCAACAAGAAGCTATAACTCTGGTAAACATATATGCACCCAATATAGGAGTACCCCAATATATAAAAAAATCTTTGGGAGGATATCAAGGGAGAAATTGAAAGCAATACAGTCATAGTAGGGGACTTTAATACACCACTAACACCAGTGGATAAAATCCTCTGAACAAAAAATCAGCAAAGAAATATCAAGCCTAAATGACTAACCAGATCAGGTAAAATTAATTGACATCTTCAGAACATTTCACCCCAAAGCCAAAGAATATACATTCTTCTCAAGTGCACATGGGTCATTTTCAAAGATAGACCACATATTGGGATACAGGAAAAGTCTTTTTAAATTCAAGAAGATAGAATGATATGTCAAGCATCTTCTCAGATCACAATGGCATAAAATAATAAATAACTACAATAAAAACAATAAAAAAATAAAGCACCTGGAGGTTAAATAGCATGCTATTGAACAATGATTGGGTTACCAAAGAGATCAAAGAAAAAATAAAAAGCATCATGGCAACAAATGACAATGAAATCACAAACTCTATAGGACTCGGTGAAAGCAGTCTTGAGAGGGAAGTTTGTAGCTCTACAGGCCTACCTCAAAAAACAAGAAAAAAAATGGTAATAAATTATCTAACCCTACAACTCAAAGAGTTGGAAAGAGAGCAATAAGAAAAGCTCAGCATAAGCAGAAGGAAGGAAATAATAAAGATCAGAGTGGAGATAAATGACACAGAATACAAGAAAAAAAAATACTAAAGATCAACAAAACCAAGAGCTAGTTCTTTGAAAGGATAAACAAGATTAATGAACCTCTAGCCAGGCTCACCAAGAAGCAAAGAGAGAGGACCCAAATAAAAAAAATCAGAAATGAAAGAGGTGAAGTGACAATTGATCTCACAGAAATACAAAGAATTATGAAAAAATACTATGAACAACTCTATTCCAATGAAATGGACAACTTAGATTAAATGGACATATTCTTAAAAATATATAAGCTCCCAAAACTCAATCAGGAAGAATAAAAAAGCCTAAATAGGCCATTCACTACCAAATAAATTGAAGCAGTGATCAAAAATCTTCCAGCAAACAAAAGCCCTGGTCCTGATGGCTTTACAGGGGATTTCTACCAAGCACTCAAAGAAGAACTAAAACCTGTCCTCCTCAGACTATCCCAAAAAATTCAAGAGGAAGGCACACTTCCAACTCTTTCTATGAAGCCAGCATTACCCTAATCCCAAAACCAGATAAAGACACCACAAAAAAAAAAAAAGAGAACTACAGGCCAATATCCTTGATGAACATAGATGCTAGAATCCTTAACAAAATTCTAGCAAATCAGATGCAGCATTACATTAGAAAGATCATACACCATCATCATGGGATTTATTCCTGGAACGCAAGAATTGTACAATATCTGCAAATCAATAAATGTGATACATCATATAAACAAACTGAAAGATAAAAATCACATAATCATATCAATTGATGCAGAAAAAGCATTTGACAAAATCCAACACCAATTCTTGATAAAAACTCTCAGCAAAGTGAGAATAGAAGGATCCTACCTCAACATAATAAAGCCTTATATGAGAAAACCTACAGCCAACATACTCAATGGTAAAAACTAAATTCATTTCCCCTAGGAACAGGAACAAGATAGCGTTGCCCACTTTCACCACTCCTCTTCGACATAGTACATAGCGATCAGACAAGAAGAAATAAAAGGCATCCAAATTGGAAAAGAAGCAAAACTGTCATTATTCACAGATGACATGATACTGTACATAGAAACCCCAAAGACTATCAAAAACTGCTAGTCTTAATAAATTGAATTCAGCAATATAGCAGGATACAAAATTAACACAAAAAATCTATGGCTTTAAATAAAACATATTTTTATTGATTTCAGATAGGAAGGGAGAGGGAGAGAGACAGAAACATCAATGATGAGAGAGAATCATTGATCGGCTGCCTCTTGCTCATCTCCTACTGGGGATCTAGACTGCAACCAGGCATGTGCCAATTGAACCTGGGATCCTCCAGTCTGCAGGCCTGCGCTCTATCCAGAGTCAAGCTGTCTAGGGCTCTATGGCTTTTTTATACAACAGCAATGAACTCACAAAAAGAGAAACTAAAAAAACAATCCCGTTTATCATTACACCAAAAAAATTAAGATACCTAGGAATAAACTTAACTACAGACTTAAAAGACCTGTACTCAGAAAACTACAGGACATTGAAAAAAGACATAGAGGAAGACATAAACAAATGGAAGAATATACCATGTTCATGGATTGGTAGGATCAACATCATTAAAATGTCCATACTAACCAAAGCAATTTTTAGATTCAATCCAATTCTCATTAAAATACCAACAGCATATTTCACAGACTTAGAAAAAACTTGCCAAAAATTCATCTGGAATAAAAACAAAACAAAACACCCAGAATAGCCACAGCAATCCTGAGAAAGAAGAATAAAGTTGGAGGGATCACAATACCAGATATCAAGCTATATTACCAAGCCATGGTTCTCAAAACTGCCTGGTACTGGCACAAGAATAGACGTATAGACCAATGGAACAGAACAGAAATCAATGAACCCAGAAATCAACCCAAGCCATTATGCTCAATTAATATTTGACAAAGGAGGCAAGAGGATACAATGGAGTCAAGACAGTCTCTTCAATAAATGGTGCTGGGAAATTTGGTCAGATACATGTAAAAATATGAAACTAGATCACCAACTTACACCATACACAAAAACAAGCTCAAGTGGATAAAGGACTTAAATATAAGACGGGAAACTATAAAAATCTTAGAAGACTTCATAAGCAGCACAATATCAGACATGTCGTAGCAATATTTTTACTGATATAGCTCCTAGGACAATGGAAACTAAGGAGAAAATATACAATTGGGACTACATCAAAATAAAAAGCTCCTGCATAGCAAAAGAAACCAACAACAAAACAACCAGAAAGCCCACTGCATGGGAGAACATATTTGCCAATGCTATTTCAGATAAGGGTTTAATCTCCAAAATTTACAGGGAACTCATATAATTTAGCAAAAAGAAGATAAATGATCCAATCAAAAAATGGGCAAAGGACCTAAATAAGCACTTTTTGAAAGAAGGCATACAGAAGGCCTAGAGACATATGAAAACATGCTCAAGGCATACAGAAGGCCTAGAGACATATGAAAACATGCTCAAGTCACTAATCATCTAAGAGATGCAAATAAAAACATCAATGAGATATCATGTCACACTTGTCAGAATGGCTATCATCAAATAGGTTTTCAATTTCTTGTTCTCTCTCTTCTCCTTCTGGCATCATGATGATGTGACTATTGGTACACTTGATATTGTCCCAGAGGCCCTTTACACTATCCTCATTTTTCTGGATTCTATTTTTCTTTTTGCTCTTCTGTTTGGGTGTTTTTTGCTTCCTTATATTACAAATTAATGATTTGAGTCTTGGCTTCACCTACTCTGCTGTTGACTTCCTGTAAATTATTCTTTATTTCAGTTAGTGTATCCTTCATCTCTGACCTGTTCTTTTTTATGGTATGAGGTCCTCACTAAGTTCCTTGAGCATCCTTATAACCAGTGTTTTGAACTCTGCATCTAGTAGATTGCTGGTCTCCATTTTGTTCGGTTCTTTTTCTGGAGTTTTGTTCTGTTCTTTCATTTGAGCCATGTTTCTCTGTTTCCTCAATTTGACTCCTTCCCTGTGTTTGTTTCTATGTATTAGGTAGAGCTGTTATGTCTCCTAGGCTTGGTAGGTGTCCTGTAGGGCCTACTGGCAGCCTCCCTGATCACCCCAGGTGGGCACCCGAGGTGCATCCCCTGTGTAGGCTGTACATCCTTCTGTTGTAAATGAGTCTTGATTTCTGTAGGCATGTCAATGGGAGGGATTTACCCAGGCTTATCAGCTACCAGGCCCGGCTGTGACAACTGGCCACCTACTTCTGACTACCTTGGAGGATCAGTTATGCAGGAGCCCACCACACAGAGCAGAACTTACTTCATTGGGGCTCTGGTATCCTCTAAGTCCATCACTTCTGTGTATTGCTTGTGGAGGTGGTTGAGTGGTGGTGCTTTGATGTGGTCTGAAATTGTCCACTGGGTGCACTGATGCTGGCACCTCTGGGGAGGTGCAGGCCAAGGTCATCCACTGCCTGTGTTCTGCCCGGGGCCATCTGACATAAGCTGCAAAGTAATCTTCAGGTGACTGCTTCTTGTCCTGGGCTTGGAGTTGCCCAGGTGAGGCCAAGCTGTGAAAAAACACCAGCTTCTGCTAGTGGTGGGCCTGGGGCCACTTAGTAAGAGATATAGGGTTTGTTGAGGCCAGATACTGCTTTTCTTGAGTTATTTTAGAAAAATCTGAAGCATGAGCCAAGAGAGGCTGTTCAAGGTAAAGGCTCTGGAAACAGCTCAGGTGGGCTCTGAAGTTGGGTGGGACAGGGCCTCAGGGAATCACCAGGGTGGAGCAAACAGTTGGAGCCAGGTGATGGAGTCTCAGATTTGGTGCCTGTCTGCTGTGAGGAAGGGCTCATCAAAAGAACAATGGCTTCTGCCAGCACTTCTATCTTAAAGAAAGTTACCCTTCCAGCTCTCTCCCTGATGCCAAACAATTTAGTTCCTCCCCATATGTCTCCAGTGCCTTTCAAGCTGATGTTCCTGTACTAAAGCTCAGAGGGAGTAAGTCCAGAGTAAGTCCATGTATAGGCCCTTTAAGAGGAACTGCCTGGGATTCCAGCAGCCTCAGCCTCCCTCAGTCACAGTCACCACTGGTTTTTACAGCCAAAAGTTATGGGGACTTCTCTTCCTGACATTGGAAACCTGGGATGGGGACCTGGTGTAGATCAAAGACTCCTCACTCCTCAGGGGGACCTCCACAGTTGAGATATCCCTTCTGATTTTTTCTGCCACATGTGGGTCTGGGACCAGCCCTTCCCCATCTCTTCCCCTTCTGCCAATCTAGATATGGCTTCTTCTTTATATCTTTAGTTGTAGGACTTCTGTTCAGCTCAATATCAGGTTCTGAATGATGGTTGTTCTCTAGTTGTAATTTTGATGTGGTTGTTTTTGAAGGTGAGTACCACATTTACCTACACCACCATCTTGGCCAGAAGTCCAGTTTCCTCATTCTTGCAAAGAAAATCCCTGGTTCCTGGTTTGGCCAATGAGCTCCTTTTACTTTGAAACTTGACCTTATTTGTTGTCAGTGGAGCCTCAGCCTCCATGGTCCTCATTGCTCCTGTAGGACCCTGGCCCTAGAGACATGGACAATTGGGACTTGGGTTTGCTCTCTTGCCCTGGCATCAGTAGGAGCCAGGGATTCTCTTTCATCTTAGAGCTGTGTGTAGTTCTATAACTGTGGTAGTACCAGGAGCTAATCACTGATATTGACTTCTCTGAATCTGGCTCTGTTCAAAAGACCTCACATTTATCCATTTTCTCAGTCCTTATGATAGCTGCTGTCATCCCATTTTACAGATAAAGAAACTGAAGCACAAAGAGACAAAGTCATTGCCGATGCTGCTTTGCTGAACTTGGACACTTTTTCTTGTTCCAGAGTTCCTGCACCCACCTGGGATGCTGATTGCCCTTCACTCATCACACTCTATTGAACTCATGCCATTGTCCTGGGGTCCTGGGGACACTGCAAGAGCCAGGAAAGCAGGTATGCATGCTTCTTTCTGCTCTAGCTCCTTCAGGATAAGGCAAGGTGGTTTCCAGCTTTGTTTTTGTGCCTGGTACACATTGGGTGTTCCATAAATGTTAGTCAAACAAGTGAGTCAATGAGTCTTAAAGTAGAATTTGTGCCTATCCAAAGAAAATGAAATTAGAATTTTGGAGAGATATCTGCGCTCCCATGTTCACTGCATCTTATTCACAATATCCAAGACATGGGAGCAACCATTAAAGAATAAAATCCTGCCATTTGTGACAACATTTATGGAAAATGAAATAAGTCAGTAAGAGAAATAACATGTAACTTCACCTATATGTGTAATCTAAAATAGTTGAACTCACAGGTACAGTTTCTGTTATATAAGATGACTAAGTTGTAGAGGTCTACTGCACAGTACAGTGCCTAAATATAATAATACTGTACTGTGTACTCACTATTTGTTGAAAGGGTAGACCAGGGGTCCTCAAACTATGGCCCGCGGGCCACATGCAAATACAAATATTGTATTTGTTCCCATTTTGTTTTTTTACTTCAAAATAAGATATGTGCAGTGTGCATAGGAATTTGTTCATAGTTTTTTTTAAACTATAGTCCAGCCCTCCAACGGTCTGAGGGACAGTGAACTGGCCCCCTGTTTAAAAAGTTTGAGGACCCCTGGGGTAGACCTTATCATCAGTGCCCTACACACATACATATATCATCATTATGTGGAAAGAAACTTTGGGAGGTAAAAACGTGTTTTTGGCATTGATGGTGATGGTGTCACAGTGTATATTTACCTTAATAAGGTGCTTAAAAATAACAGGCAATGGAGAAAAACTGCACTGTCTGCTGCTGCTTCCACAGTCTTAGAGAGCACTGGTTCTGTGGGTCACACTCTCCCTCTTGATCCCCTACTCACCAGCCCAGTGGGATCCCATCTCACTCCTGTTTGTCCTCACAACACACATCACTGCTTCTCCCTTCACCCCCACACCACCCTGGTGGCTACGTAGAGAGGCCAGACCCTGTGATGTGACTAACCGTTAGTCTCTGCCTTTGCCTGTGATGCAATCTTGTTCACTCCACACTGAGACCACATCCTTCCTGCTCCTGCTGGGCTGGGACAACTATAAATTCATCAGGTTTCCTCTTGGGCTGTTCCTGAGGTCGACATCTTTGTGAGTCCAGCTTTTGGGTGAGTCCAGCTTCATGGAACAGGGTGGCAGAATGGGCCTGGGGAGGACTGGAAAGAGTTTTTAGGACCAGAACTTGACTAGGGATTTCTTCTGCCAGCCTCCTGTGTATCTTTCAACAAAGTTTATGAAATATTCTTTTATATTTATCATTATGTGGGCTCTGTGTGTGTGTGTGTGTGTGTGTGTGTGTGTGTGTGTGTGTGTGTGTGTGTAGGGACAGGAGCAGCATCACAGCTTATCCCAGGACGCCCACTGATTTGCTAAGGTCATGGCAAGTGCACTAGGGTTAGGATTAGGGGAGCATGGAGGAGAGTTGGAGTCCTGATGTGGATGGAAAAGTTGGTGGGGTCAGTAATTTTCAATCTTTCTCATCTCATGGCCCACATACTGGTAAACTGGTTACTAAAATTCTGCAGCACACCAAAAAATATATTTTTTGCTAATCTGACAAAAAGTAGATATAATTTTGATTCATTCACACCAGATGGCTATTGTGTTGGCTGCTGTCATTATTTTTTGTTGTTGTTAATCCTCACCTGAGAATGTTTTCTCCATTGCTCTTCAGAGAGAGTAGAAGAAGGAAGGGAAGGGGAGAGAGAGAGAGAGAGAGAGAGAGAGAGAGAGAGAGAGAGAGAGAGAGAGGGAAAGAAACATCTATGTGAGAGAGACACATCGACTGGATGCCTTCTACACGTGTTCTGACTGGGGGCAGGGAGTGAAACCACAACCAAGGTATCAAACCCGTGGCCCTTGGGTGCACAGGCTGACGCTCTAACCCCTTAGAAGCACAGGCCAGGGCTGTTGCCATTTTTTAATTTGACAATCTAAGGCAGAGATGGGGGATGTTCAGCCCTCAGGCCATAGAAGGCCTGAGAAATCATTTGGTCTGGCCTTAGTAGAGGTGAGTTAATTAAATGTTTGACCAAATATAGCAGGCTAATTTTTAAGTTGATAATTTTGTATGGCCCAAGAATGATGTTATAAATATCCAAATGGCCCTTGGCAGGAAAAAGTTTCCCCACCCCTGATCTAAGGGAAAAGAGGTCAGGTATTGCATGTTTTAAAAATACTTGTGGTTCACCTGTTGGAAATCACTGGATGGGGTAGATAGGGAGGTCTGCATAGCTGATGGATCTGAAGATACCCCCCCCCCCCGCTCCCACAAATGCATAGGGGATGGACTTGGGTGGATTGTGAGGCCAGAAGTGGAGAGGCAAGGTTGGAACTAGAAGAAGAGTGTTGAGCATGTTTGAGGTCAAACATCAAACTATGGTCATCATGAATCATGATTTGGACACTTACTCTGTGATTATCATTTATGGCTTTGCCTGATTTGCTTTTCTCAACTCAGTTATATGAAGGGAAAATCCCAAACAAAACCTAGGAGAGTGAAAGAACTGATTTATAGTCTTTATGGAACTTGAAGTCTAATTAGGAAAATTGAGTTGGTGAACTCAATAATGAAAGTCTGTGTGATAAGAAGTGGGTAAAGGAGGAGAAAACGGGGACATCTGTATTAGTGTCAACAATTAATTTTTAAAAATGTAAAAAAGAAAAAGAAAGTCTATGTGTGATAAAGGCTGGAAAAGTGTCCTTGCCTTTTAACCATCTCTTTTACTGTCTTTGATCATTTCTGTTCTTATCTGGCAGAGATAACTAGTTAAGTAATGGAGCCAATGGTCTCACACCTTTTCAGGCTATAAAAAGTGCAGATTAGAGGCATGAGCTAAGAAATCTATGAGTCCAGTCTCAATTCTGGCTTTGTCCCTATCTAGCTTCATCTTCCTGACTTGGTCTCCACTTCAATCAAATGGGGTGAGGTATACATGCACCTCACAGGGCTTTGTGCAGGTGAGATGGGAGGAAGCATCAGAGCCATGCCTAGCCCATGACACACTCAATCAGTGTGAGTTACACTAATTATTATGATCACATTTTACAGGAGACATTAAAGAGATGTATGTTCATTGTTCCCCTGTGCACCCAATTTCCGTCCCTCTGAAGGTTTTCTCCATCAGTGGGTTGTCAGAAGGACAGTCTCAGACCATGCCTTCCTCCTCCCACTGTGCATTCTCTCATCTCTCCAGTATTTCCTTAATTACTCATATTTGGGTCTTCTTTTTTTTTGCTCCCCATCCATTTTTCTTTAGGTCAACAGAGAAACAAGGAACCAGAGTCCTTCTGTTAGAATGAACTTAAGAACCATTTTTTTTTTCATTCTGTCATTTTATAGATGAGGAGACTAAAGTTTGCCCAAGATTGTAGCCCAGTCATTAGTGTGACCCACACTCTCCTGGTGACCCACAGAAGTGGCACCATGATGCAGTCCTGGGCATCCACCACTGTGCTGGTGTGACTATATTTGTGGGTCTAATTATTGTTTCTCTCCACAGGGATGCTTTTCTTCTATGGCTCAGGGCACTCTTGAGTTGAGCCAGGAGTAAAATTGTCTGGTAAGTATTAGGCTTATTTTTCAAAACTTCAGATGGAATTCATTACAGTTCAGTGACATATTTTTTCTTTCAGTCTTCCTACTTTTTGATCATTTAGTTCTCTCTGAGGGTGAACTTTGAAAGAGACTCGCCTTACCCATATGCTGTTTTCACCCCTCTTTCTCAGTGTGGACCTATGCCCAAAGGTCCTGACAAGGGCTTCAGACAAGCATGGCCAGCGTCCGCTGCAAGCTGGCCCATTACCTGGAGGACCTGGAGGACATGGACTTGAAGAAGTTCAAGATGCACTTAGAAGACTATCCTCCTCAGAAGGGCTGCATTGCACTTCCTCGGGGCCAGACAGAGAAAGCAGATCCTGTGGATCTAGCCACTCTTATGATCGACTTCAATGGGGAGGAGAAGGCATGGGCCATGGCAGTCTGGATTTTTGCTGCAATCAATAGGAGAGACCTTTATGAGAAAGCCAAGAGGGATGAGCCAAAGTGGGGTGAGTAGAAGAAGACAGTAATGTTTTAATTGTGATGATATACACACAATATAAAATTTACCATCTTAACCTTCTTTAAGTGTATGTTTCTTTAGTATTCAACACATTCATGTTGCTCTACAATTAATTGACAGAATTCTTTTTCATCTTGCAAAATGCTATACCCATTAAACAATTATTCATCTGCTTCCCTCAGCTCCTGGCATCCACCACCTACTTTCTGTCTCTATGAATTTGACTCCTCTAGGTACCTTTTATAAGTGGAGAATTTGTCACCCAGGTTGTCACATAAGACAGTATTTCATTCCTTTTTAAGGCAGAGTAATATTCCATGGTATTTCTATACCTTGGGATATTGTCCTAGAAGTGGGATTACTTATCAATGGGTATTCAGATTGCTTCTAGCTTTGCATTATTGTGAATAATGCTGCTATGAATGTGGGTGTATAAATTTAAATTCTTTGGGTATATGCCCAGAAGTGGAATTACTCAATTATATGGTAATTCTATGTTTAATTTTGTTGAAGAACTGTCATACTGTTTTCCATAGTGCCTACACCACTTTATACTTCCACCAGCAGTGCATAAAGGTTAGAATTTCTCCATATCATCACCACACTTATTTTATATTTTAATAGTAGCTAACTTAGTGGGTGTGAGATGCTATCTCATTTTGGTTTTGATTTGCATTTCCCTATTAATTAGTGATATTGAGTGCATTTTCATGTGCTTGTTGGCATTTAATCTTTGAAGGAATGCCTATTCCTTTTGCCATATTTCAGTTGAGTTGCTTGGTTTGTTGTTGTTGACTTGCAGGAGTTCTTTATATATCCTGGATAGTAAGCCCCTATCTATACTAATAAAAGACAAAGATGCTAATTGACCATACCTTTGCTACGCCCATCAGCCAATCAGAAGAGTATGCAAATTAACCCAACAAAGATGGCTGTTAAATTTGCATACTGCAGGCAGGGCAGGACAGTGCAATCCACCACCTGCCCCGCCGCCATCCGCCATCTGGGCCTGGGGTGGTGGAACGGGCGGCAGCACGATCCGCTGCCCTGCCCCGGTGATCCAGCGCGGGATCCGGGCCTGCCATCTGCCACCCAGGGAGCAGGCCTAAGCCAGCAGGTGGTTATCTCCTGAGGGGTTCCAGACTGTGAGAAGGCACAGGTTGGGCTGAGGGACACCGCCCCCCTGCCAGTGCACAAATTTTTGTGCACCAGGCCTCTAGTTAGATATATGATTTGCAAATATTTTCTCCCATTTCATCCATGGGTTGCCTTTTTAAAAAAATACTTATTTATTGTCTAAAGTTTTACATATGCCTCCTTTTTCCCCAATTGACTCCCCCCCGTCCCCCCAGCCAAACCCCCACTGCCCCAGTGTCTGTATCCATTGGTTATGCTAATATGCATTCATACAAGTGCTTTGGTTGCTCTCTAACCCCCCCCCCCCATCATTTCTCTGGATCTATTCTTTTTTTTTTAAAATATATTTTATTGATTTTTCACAGAGAGGAAGGGAGAGAGATAGAGAGTTAGAAACATCGATGAGAGAGAAACATCGATCAGCTGCCTCCTGCACACCTCCCACTGGGGATGTGCCAGCAACCAAGGTACATGCCCTTGACCAGAATCGAACCTGGGACCTTTGAGTCCGCAGGCCGACGCTCTATCCACTGAGCCAAGCCAGTTACGGCTGGATCTATTCTTGTTCATCAGATTATGTTGATCATTATATCCCACATATGCGTGAGATCATGCTATATTTGTCTTTCTCCAACTGGCTTATTTTGCTTAGCATAATGCTCTCCAGTTCCATCCATGCTGTTGCTAATGGTAAAAGTTCCTTCTTTTTTATAGCGGCATAGTATTCCATTGTGTAGATGTACCACAGTTTTTTAATCCACTCATCTGCTGATGGGCACTTAGGTTGTTTCCAAATCTTAGCTATTATAAATTGTGCTGCTATGAACATAGGGGTGCATAAATCCTTTCTAATTGGTGTTTCCAGTTTCTTAGGCTATAGTCCTAGAAGTGGGATTACTGGGTCAAATGGGAGTCCCATTTTTAGTTTTTGAGGAAACTCCATACTGTCTTCCATAGTGGCTGCACCAGTCTGCATTCCCACCAGCAAAGCAGGAGGGTTTCTTTTTCTCCACATACTCTCCAGCACTTGTTGTTTGTTGCTTTGTTGATGATAGCCATTCTGACAGGTGTGAGATGGTACTGCATTGTCATTTTGATTTGCATCTCTCAGATGATTAGTGACTCTGAGCATGTTTTCATATGTCTCTGGGCCTTTTGTATGTCCTTTTTTGAAAAGTGTCTATTAAGATCCTTTGCCCATTTTTTGATTGGATCATTCATCTTCCTTTTGTTAAGTTGTATGTGTTCTCTGTAAATTTTGGAGATTAAACCCTTATTGGAAATATCATTGGCAAATATGTTCTCCCATGCAGTGGGCTTTCTTGTTGTTTTTTTTTTTTTTTTTTTTTTTATTGCTTAAAGTATTACAAAGGGTATTACATATGTGTCCATTTTATCCCCCCGCCCTAGACAGTCCCCTAGCCTCCCCTATCCCCCAATGTCTTATGTCCACTGGTTATGCTTCTATGCATGCATACAAGTCCTTTAGTTGATCTCTTACCCCCCTACCTCCTGCCCCGCAACCCTCCCCGGCCTTCCTGCTGCAGTTTGACAATCTGTTTGAGGCAGCTCTGCCTCTGTATCTATTATTGTTCAAAAGTTTATAATGGTCTCTATTATCCATGAATGAGTGAGATCATGTGGTATTTTTCCTTCATTGACTGGCTTATTTCACTTAGCATAATGCTCTCCAGTTCCATCCATGACGTTGCAAATGGTAAGAGTTCCTTCCTTTTTAGAGCAGCATAGTATTCCATCGTGTAGATGTACCACAGTTTTCTAATCCATTCATCTACTGATGGGCACTTAGGCTGTTTCCAGATCTTAGCTATGGTGAATTGTGCTGCTATGAACATAGGGGTGCATATATCCTTTCTGATTGGTGTTTCTGGTTTCTTGGGATATATTCCTAGAAGTGGGATCACAGGGTCAAATGGGAGTTCCATTTTCAGTTTTTTGAGGAAACTCCATACTGTCTTCCATAGTGGCTGCACCAGTCTGCATTCCCACCAGCAGTGCACAAGTGTTCCTTTTTCTCCACATCCTCTCCAGCACTTGTCGTTTGTTGATTTGTTGATGATAGCCAGTCTGACAGGTGTGAGATGGTACCTCATTGTTGTTTTGATTTGCATCTCTCGGATGATTAGTGACTTTGAGCATGTTTTCATATGTCTCTTGGCTTTCTGAATGTCCTCTTTTGAAAGGTGTCTATTTAGGTCCTTTGCCCATTTTTTGATTGGATTGTTTATCTTCCTTTTGTTAAGTTGTATGAGTTCCCTATAAATTTTGGAGATTAGGCCCTTATCGGATATGACATTGGCAAATATGTTTTCCCACACAGTGGGTTTTCTCGTTGTTTTGTTGATGGTTTCTTTTGCTGTGCAGAAGCTTTTTATTTTGATGTAGTCCCATTTGTTCATTTTCTCTTTAGTTTCAAGTGCCCTAGGAGCTGTATCAGTGAAGAAATTGCTTCGGCATATGTCTGAGATTTTGTTGCCTTTGGATTCTTCTAGAATTTTTATAGTTTCCTGTCGTACATTTAAGTCCTTTATCCATTTTGAGTTTATTTTTGTGTATGGTGTAAGTTGGTGGTCTAGTTTCATTTTCTTGCATATATCTGTCCAATTTTCCCAGCACCATTTATTGAAGAGACTATCTTGGCTCCATTGTATGTTCTTGCCTCCTTTGTCAAATATTAATTGAGCATATTGGTTTGGGCCAATTTCTGGGCTCTCTATTCTATTCCATTGATCTATATGCCTATTCTTGTGCCAGTACCAGGCAGTTTTGAGAACAGTGGCTTTGTAATACATCTTGATATCTGGTATTGAGATCCCACCTACTTTGGTCTTTTTCAGGATTGCTGCAGCTATTCGAGGTCTTTTTTTATTCCAGATGAATTTTTGGAGAGTTCGTTCTAGATCTCTGAAGTATGCCATTGGTATTTTAATGGGAAGTGCGTTGAATTTATAGTCTTGTTGTTTTGTTGATGGTTTCTTTTGCTGTGCAGAAGCTTTTTATTTTGATGTAGTCCCATTTGTTTATTTTTTCCTTAGTCTCCATTGCCCTAGGAGCTGTGTCTGTAAAGATATTGCTACGACATATGTCTGCGATTTTGCTGCCTATGGAGTCTTATAGGATTTTTATGGTTTCCCATGGTACATTCAAGTCCTTTAGCCATTTTGAGTTTGTTTTTGTGTATTGTGTAAGTTGGTGGTCTAGTTTCATTTTTTTGCATGTATCTGACCAAATTTCTCAGCACCATTTATTGAAGAGACTATCTTGACTCCATTGTATGCTCTTGCCTCCTTTGTCAAATATTAATTGAGCATAATGGCTTGGGTTGATTTCTGGGTTCTCTGTTCTGTTCCATTCGTCTATATGTCTGTTCTTGTGCCAGTACCAGGCAGTTTTGAGAGCTGTGGCTTGGTAATATAGCTTGATATCTGGTATTGTGATCCTCCAACTTTATTCTTCTTTCTCAGGATTACTGTGGCTATGCTGGGTGTTGTTGTTTTTATTTATTTTTATTCTAGATGAACTTTTGGTGAGTTTTTACTAAGTCTGTGAAATATTCTGTTGGTATTTTAATGGGGATTGCATTGAATTGCTATGGTTAGTATGGACATTTTAATGATATTGATCCTACCAATCCACGGACATGGCATGTTCATCCATTTGTTTATGTCTTCCTCTGTCTCTTTTTTCAATGTCCTGTAGTTTTCTGAGTACAGGTCATTTACGTCTGTAGTTAAGTTTATTCCCAGGTATCTTAATTTTTTTGGTGTAATGGTAAATGGAATTTTTTTTTCATTTCTCTTTCTGTGAGTTCATTATTGGGGTATAAAAAGGCCATAGATATCTGGGTGTTAATTTTGTATCCTGCTACATTGCCAAATTTATTTATTAGGTCTAGTAGTTTTTTGATGGAGTCTTTGGGGCTTCCAATGTATAGTATCATGTCATCTGCGAATAAGGACAATTTTACTTCTTCTTGTCCAATTTGGATGCTTTTAATTTCTTCTTCTTGTCTGATCACTATGGCTAGCACTTCCAGTACTATGTTGAACAGAACTGGTTAAAGTGGGCATCCCTGTCTTTTTCCTGTTGTTAGGGGAAATGAGTTTAGTTTTTCTCCATTGAGTATGATGTTGGTTGTAGGTTTGTCATATAGGCTTTTTATTATGTTGAGGTATGATCCCTCTATTCCCACTTTTCTAAGAGTTTTTATTAAGAAATGGTGTTGGAGTTTGTCAAATGCTTTTTCTGCATCAATTGATATGATTATGTGATTTTTATCTCTCAGTTTGTTTATATGATGTATCACATTTATTGATTTGCAGATATTGTATAATTCTTGCATTCCAGGAATAAATCCCAGTTCATCATGGTGTATGATCTTTCTAATGTAATGCTGCATCCGATTTGCTAGAATTCTGTTGAGGATTTTAGCATCTATGTTCATTAAGAATATTGGCCTGTAGTTCTCTTTTTTTGTGGTGTCTTTATCTGGTTTTGGGATTAGGGTAATGCTGGCTTCATAGAAAGAGTTGGAAGTGTGCCTTCCTCTTGAATTTTTTGGGATAGTCTGAGGAGGACAGGTTTTAGTTCTTCTTTGAGTGCTTGGTAGAACTCTCCTGTAAAGCCATCAGGACCAGGGCTTTTGTTTGCTGGGAGATTTTTGATCACTGTTTCAATTTCTTTGGTAGTTAATGGCCTATTAAGGTTTTTTGATTCTTCTTGATTGAGTTTTGGGAGCTTGTATTTTTCTAAGCATATGTCCATTTCATCTAGGTTGTCCATTTTGTTGGAATAGAGTTGTTCATAGTATTTTTTTCATAATCATTTGTATTTCTGTGGGGTCGGTTGTTACTTCACCTCTTTCATTTCTGATTTTGTTTATTTGGGTCCTCTTTCTTTGCTTCTTGGTGAGCCTAGCTAGAGGTTCATTAATCTTGTTTATCCTTTCAAAGAACCAGCTCTTGGTGTTGTTGATCTTTTGTATTATTTTTTTGGTCTCTACATTGGTTGCCTTTTTACTCTGTTAATGATATCCTTTGATGCATCAAAGTTGATAAGTTTGTTTTTTAAATCATTTCATTTATGTTTCCTGGCTTCCTCCTCTTTTGATATGCTAGGAGAAGGTGGAAGAAAGCAGTTTTCTTTTTTCTAACTCCTTTAGAAACCCAAGTCAGGGCTTATGTACCCCTAAGAAACTTCCCTGATTAGTTCCACTTTATCCAAATCTTTTCCGTGTCTGAAACTTCCTCCAGGTCTCCATCAAATTCTTTGTCTGTTTGCATGGCTAACAGGCTCTGGCTCAGGGGCAACCTCTCACCTTACAGAGCTATGTGATGTGTTGAGAAAAGCCTCTTTTATAACCATTACTTTGGGCATGTGAAGGGCAAAATATTGTCTTCCTTTTTGTGGACAGGGTAGGGGTGAGGTTCTTCCTTTGACTTGGTGTTCTGAGCAAGGGAAGACAACAGGGAAGGCTCAGAGGAATCTAGAAAATCATAGGATGATGATTTTGAGCTAGTGAAAAGGAAAGATATAAATGAACCCGCAGATCAGAGGAAGCATGGCAAGGCAGGGCACCAATGTGGGTGTGATAAGGAAGAGAAAATGACATAGGGGCATCAGGAGGGGTGCATAGCTGTGGGTGTTCACATAACACAATTATAATTGTGTCAGTACTTACATACTCAGTAACCAAAGTTAAATCATAGTTGCAGAAGTAGTTCATTAAGTAGTTTTTATAGATTTTGTTCATTTTTCACAAGAACCCCATGAGGCCAGCACTTTCAAATGAACTTTCAATTTCATTATACTAAGGGCAATAAGCCAGTCACTAAAAGAGAAATACTATAAGAGTAGGCACAGAAAATGGTGGTTGCCGGGGGCTACAGGGAGAGGGGAATGGAAAATTATTTAATGGGCATAGATTCTCAGTTTTTGCAAGACTTCTGGAATTGATGCCCAACAATGTGAAGAGAGCCTGTAAGAAGTTCTGATTGTCTGTGGCGGTGTCCTCATCAGGACCAAGGCCAGGATTCAACGCCAGGTGTGTCTTTGGTTCAAGCCTGGCTCATAACCACTACGACATCTTAGCTTCCACATCTGGGTTTTGAGGTAGAAAAATTATTACTAGAGTTAGAATTTCTTTTGGGGGTGGGGGTGGGATGAGTGGCTAGAGCAAGCATGTCAAACCTGCGGCTGGCAGGACCCACTGGCTGTGAATTTGACATACTTGGGCTAGAGTTAGGCTTTAAGTAAGAGTTAAATTGTGGTTTTGGTTTGAGTTAATGTTTGGATTTTATTTTGTGATCAAGTTACCAATAGCATTTGCATTAGGGGAAGCAGAGGCCTATTAGGAATCCTTCCTGTCCCTCTTGGGCTCCTGCCCACTTAAAGTTATCCATACTGTCTATTTCCCCTGAATTTCTCCTAGGACATACCTCTTTGAAATGTGTCATTTAGTGACTGTTTATATCTGTAGTTCTCAACTGTGGATGCAGGTTGGAACTTTATAAATGTAATGGCGCCAGACCCCACCTCACATGGGTTGAAAATCAGTACTTTTTTTTTCCAGAGGACATTCATTCTTTTACTCACTTGTTTGTGTGTTTTTTTGAAAATTAGTATTTTTAAAGCTTTGTAGGTGAATCTAAAGTCAGCCAGGATTCTGCACCACTGAGTTAGACATAAACCAGATAGGTAATTCTCCCTCTTGAAGACCTAGAATGAGGGTAAGATGAATTCCAGGCACTTGGGGTCAGGCAGGGATGATCCTGCTGGCCCATGGCCATCTTGGGGATATTGGGGAGCATGGAGATGGCCTCAACACCAGAGCATTGTGGTGGTGGTGAGAGGGTTTGGCTGCCAAATACATATGAAGAACAGAGAAACCTGCCTGCCCCACATGTTTGCCAGGTGTTTTCTAGGCCTGGGAGAGAGATTCTGAGACTGGATTCTGTGGATACACAATGCTCAGAGGGTGGATCAGTGCCATTACTTTGAAATTAGGACCAGGAGAACACCCCTGACTGGACCTTTGGCTGCACACCTGTCATTTGCAACTCTGAGCTGTGTTTTGGGTTGGCAGATGTCCAGGCAAGTGCCTTTGACCTGTGCCTAGTGCTGAGTCTCAATTATATCACCATAGGCAGGAGTCCTAGTTTTTGACACTTTGTGTATTTTTCTTTATAATTTCAGATAATGCACATGTTTCTGTGGTATGCCGGGAAGAAAGCCTCGAAGAAGAGTGGATGGGTTTATTGGGGTTCCTTTCCAGAATCTCTATTTGTAAAAAAAAAGAAGGTAATCATGGGGGTGGTGTTTTCATTTGGGTTTGGAGACATAGTCTGGGAGGCACTGGAAAGCTGGTCATCCTCCTAAGTGATCCTGCTCCTTGTAGCTGAAGACATGGATACATGTTCACCTGGCTCCTTGCTGGCCCCAAACCAAGGAGAGCCATTGAGTGTTTCAGATTTTAAAAAGCATGGCCTGCAGGGAGTAAGACTGACTAAAAAGGATTTTTGGCTGGGGGCAGCACAAAGGCACTTTTCTGTTCTTCTGATCAACTCTGTATAGGAAGATTTATAACCAAGTAGTGGAGAGGAACTGCACCCCATCTCTTAGCTCCAGTCACCACAGGCTCCTGTTGAGAGCTCAATTTAGGTGGATATGCTCAGGCTTCTCCCAGAGTCTAACTTTCTGTCTCTGCCATAGATTACTGTAAGAAATACAGAAATCATGTAAGAAGCAGATTCCAGTATATCAAAGACAGGAATGCCCGTCTGGGTGAAAGCGTGAACCTCAACAAACGTTACACCAGGCTGCGTCTCATCAAGGAACATCAGAGCCAGCAGGAGAGGGAGCATGAACTCCTGGCAATTGGTAGGACCTTGGCCAAGATGCAAGATAGCCCTATGAGTTCCATGAACTTGGAATTGCTGTTTGATCCTGAGGATCAACACACTGAACCTGTGCACACGGTGGTGTTCCAGGGATCGGCAGGCATTGGGAAAACAATACTGGCCAGGAAGATCATGTTGGACTGGGCATCAGAGAAACTTTACCAGGGAAGGTTTGACTATTTGTTCTACATCCACTGTCGGGAGGTAAGCCTGGGGATACGAAGGAGCCTGGGGGACCTGATGGTCAGCTGCTGCCCTGACCCAAACCCACCCATAAGCAAGATTGTGAGGAAGCCTTCCAGGATCCTCTTCCTCATGGATGGCTTTGATGAGCTGCAAGGAGCATTTGATGAGCACACAGAGGCGCTCTGCACAGACTGGCAGAAGGTGGAGCGGGGAGACATTCTCCTGAGCAGCCTCATCAAAAAGAGGCTGTTTCCTGAGGCCTCGCTGATCATCACCACGAGGCCCGTGGCCCTGGAGAAACTGCACCACTTGCTGGACCGTCCACGGCATGTGGAAATCCTGGGTTTCTCAGAGGCCAAGAAGAAGGAATATTTTTTCAAGTATTTCTCAGATGAACAGCAAGCTCAGGAAGCCTTTAGGTTGATTCAGGAGAATGAGGTCCTCTTCACCATGTGCTTTATTCCTCTGGTCTGCTGGATCGTGTGCACTGGACTGAAACAGCAGATGGACAGTGGCAAGAATCTTGCTCAGACATCCAAGACCACCACTGCAGTGTACATCTTCTTCCTCTCCAGTTTGTTGCAATCACAAGCAGGAAGCCAGAAGCACCATGTTTCTGCCAACCTTCGGGGCCTCTGCTCATTGGCTGCAGATGGAATCTGGAACCAGAAAATCTTGTTTGAGGAGGGTGACCTAAGGAACCATGGCCTGCAGAAGGCGGATGTGTCTGCTTTCCTGAGGGTGAATCTATTCCAAAAGGAAGTGGAATGTGAGAAATTCTACAGCTTCATCCACATGACTTTCCAGGAGTTCTTTGCTGCCATGTACTACTTGCTGGAAGAGGAGGAACAGCAGGATGCAAAGAACATGCCACAGAGTCATTCGGAGCTCCCCAACAGAGACATGACAGTTCTTCTTGAAAACTATGGCAAATTTGAAAAAGGGTATCTGATTTTTGTTGTCCGTTTCCTCTTTGGTCTTATAAACCAGGAGAGAACTTCCTACTTGGAGAGAAAACTGAGTTGTAAGATTTCTCAGCAAATCAGGCTGGAGCTGCTGAAGTGGATTGAAGCAAAAGCCAAGGCCAAGACCCTGAAGATGCAGCCCAGCCAGCTGGAGTTGTTCTACTGCTTGTATGAGATGCAGGAAGAGGATTTTGTGCAAAAGGCCATGGACTACTTCCCCAAAATTGAGATCAATCTCTCCACCAGAATGGACCATGTGGTTTCCTCTTTCTGTATCAAGAACTGTCACAATGTGCAATCCCTTTCCCTGAGGTTGCTCCATAACTCGCCCAAGGAGGAGGAGGAAGAGGAGGAGGAGGAGGAAGAGGAAGAGGAAGAGGAAGAGGAAGCTCAACACTCTGATGTGGACCAGTGTGTTGTCCCAGGTCCTCATATGGCCTCTTCTGATCGGTAAGGAAACCAATTTCAGGCAGGTGGTAGAACATGCCCTCTGCTTTTTAGCCACCTTTTTCTTTGCTCTTGCTCCCTCTCCCCTCTTATCAACTGTCTTTCAAATGCAGTTGCCACAACAATGCAATGCAACCACCATTTCTAGTAGATACCTTCACTGGTAGAGACTGAGCAATAGAAGAAGGGTAGCTCGACAAATGGGATGAGAAAAAGCCAATGAAACAATAGAGTACTGAGTAAAAGTGTTTGTAAATTCAAATTGCTTATAATCCATTTGGGGATTCTAGTTCATATTAGCCAGTCAATACCAAAGGGGCAAAATAAGCCAAGTGACTTTGTTCCAGGATCACAGAGAACAGAGGGCCCTTAGCACTGAGCACCAAATGAAGTTTTCTCAGAGTGAAGCCTGAGCTGCCTTGATAGAGTGGTGGAGATGTGGGTGAGAGGAGTAAAAGGTAAAGGGATTTGGGCAGTGGAGTCCGGTAAGAACAAGATGTGAATGTGGTCTGAGGAAGAGTGTGTGTAGGAGACAATGGGGAGGGACACAGCTTCATTGGAACAAATGCAATACGGCAAAATTGAGGAAAATAGGGCTAGAAAGAGAGAACATTCCTAGGCCTCACTGTGCTTGCAATCAGGTTATCACCAACAGCACTACATCACAGTCTGTTCACCCATGTGCTGGGGGGTTGGAAGCCCGTGGCTGGTTGGTACAGTGAAGCAGTTGTTACCCAACTCCTGAAATCCTTGCATGGAACTGCCACAACCACAATAGCTGTGGGAAGGTGCATGGGTGTGACCTCTGTAGAAGACACTAGACATCAGACAAAATTAAGGAGAAAGTAGGCTGGACTCTTCCATCAGCAGCAATGAATTTTCAATAGATTTTCTCTGTCTCTCCAGCACCTTTATTGTGCCATCATCAAGGACCATCCTCTGGTCCTAATCCCAGTGACTTAAAGTTCAGTTGTGGGGACAGTTGGGAAATGCAGGTAGACTGAGGAAGATGGGCGATGGAAAGAACACTTGAAGAATGCACCTGAGGCACCCAGAAGGGGAACTCCCAATCTGCCAGATCCTAAAGGATGGGGAATGAGAGAGTTGAGTTGGGCAGAGGCAGCCCAGACAAAAGAGCAGAGGCTCAGGGGGTGGGAGGTGGGAAAGTGGGATATGCTTCTATAGTGGCAAATAGTTTCAAATAGCTAGAAAGAAGATGGGGTAGGTGGAGAGAGAAGGAGGCAGACCTGCTCATTAAAGCCCTAAAAGACCTGACCAAGAATCCACAGATGTGAGGAAGACTCACAGAGACTCTTAAACACCTAATGAAAAGCCTGATGCAGTCTCTCCAGATCTCAGATCCCTTCTTCTGAGGGCAGGTGCTTGCTTCATGTGTTCTAGAACCTTCTTGGGACCAGTGGCAGGGGCATCCACTCAGTGCCAGTTAGAGGTGCAGGCCAATGCCTGGTCGGTATGGCTCATTGGTTGAGCATTAACCCATGGACTAGGAGATCACAGTTCGATTCCCAGTCAAGGCACATGCCCAGGTTGGGGACTCGATCCCTGGCAGGAGGCAACCGGTCAATTATTCTCTCTCATCATTGATGTTTCTATCCCTCTCTCTCTCCCCTTCCTCTCTCTGAAATCAATAGAAAACATGTAAAATATTTTTAAAAAAGAAGTGCAGGCCCAACCCAAGACCTGTGGAGTCAGAATCTGCATTTGAACAAGAGCTGCACATTGGAATCACCTGAAAATCTTTAAAATATTGATGTATCTGGTCCCATCACTGAGAGTCTGATGTTATTTCCAAGGTGTGGCTTGGCCTAGGGCAGGGGTGGGCAACCCCTGGCACGCGTGCCAAACATGGCACGCCAATAATTTTTGCTGGCACACGAAACCCTCTCTTATAATCTTCCATTTACAATTGTGAATCTTTGTTCTCAGTGATAAATTCTGTTAAGTCTCGCAATAGGAGTAGCCCGACAGATGAAAGTAGTAGCTCGTGCATATCTCTGAAGGTCACGAAATATAAACCTGATGTAAAATCTCTGTCATCAGTGATGCAGCAGCAAAAGTCCCACCGATAATATCAAACGGAGTCATAAAGTTTTCTGTCGGACTATCAGTGTACGTGTATACATTTAAAAATAAATGTATTTTTCATCATCATATACTGTGTTTTTGTCGCTCGAATGAATTTTATTATTTCTTCAAGGTTCTTCACATACGTACACTTTAAGAGATATCAAGTAGGCGTAACATGTTCTCAAAAAATTAGGGTTGGCACCGCAGAAGAATTTTGAGTCGGAGATTTTGCTGGTTTTGGCACGCACTCACAAAATGGTTGCCCACCCCTGGCCTAGGGACTTTTGAGAGTACTGCTGATGCCACTGTGCAGCCAGGGTGAGAACTGGTCTCTGCATCACTTAGTAGAGTGACAGCTGACCAATGCGGGGGAGAGAGAGGGATAGAAACATCAAGGATGAAAGAGAATTACCAAGGCTCCCTGCCTTCTTCACTCCTTGGTGGGCAACCTTTGATTTGGTGATTTATTTCTTCATCTCTGGGGGGCCATTGTCTCAATTGGTACCAGGCACTCCTGGTTCCTTAGCTTGTTTGCTGTTCTTAAAGACTGATTTTCTTCTGCTTTTTCCTTCCTTTCTAGATGGGTGAACTGCTATCTCACTTCCAGCATTTGTCGGAGCCTCTTCTCTGTCCTGGGTGCTAACCAGAACCTCACTGAATTGAACCTCAGTGGCAATCCTTTGGGGGATGCAGGGATGAAGGTGTTATGTGAAATGCTCCAGAATCCTGGCTGTAATATTCAGAGATTGTGGTAAGAATCTCTCTGTGGGGTGTGTGTGTGTGTGTGTGTGTGTGTGTGTGTGTGTGTGTGTAGAGAGAGAGAGAAAGAAAGAAAGAGAGAGAGAGAGAGAGAGAGAGAGAGAGAAAGAGAGAGAGCTGGAGGAATATCTCAGGGGCCAGATCAGTGGTTTTAGTTTCTCAGGGATGCCATGGCAATGTACCACAGATTGAGGGGCTTAAAAAACAGAAATATATATTTTTCACAGTCCCAGAGGCTGGAAGTTTAATATGAAGTTCTGGGCAGGGTTTGTTTCTACTGTGGATTGTTTCCTTGGGTGTAAATGGCATCTTCTCCCCGTGTGCTCACATGGTCTTTTTCTGCATGTCTGATCTCCACTTCTTACAAGGATGATGAGACCTGCTCTAATGACCTCATTTTAGCATAATGACCTATTTAAAAAGTCCATCTCCAAATACAGTCACACTCTGAGGTCCTAGTGGTTAAACCTTCAATGCATGAATTTTTTTGTGGGGAGCACAATTCAACCCATGACAAGTGAGAAGGCAGAATAGGTAAGAGTCCAGTTATTTGGGAAGTATTGGATAGAGAAGGATGAAGGGGAACGGAAAACAAGTCATTTGCTGGTGGTGGGTCAAAAGAGATATGACCTTCAAAAGCTTCCATTTCCTCATTGGCCATGCTCATAGATGTGAATCTGAGAGTTTCATCACATACAATGATGGCTACTGGGCTGGAACCCATCAGGACATTTTGTACAGATTGAATTGTCACAGGGAATTTCTGGTAGCTTTATTCTAAAGTGCTTGTTTTGAGTCCACACATGAATCAGACTCATGTGCCCTGAGTTGAGCACAGGGTGTATGGGTTATCCCTGCAGCCTTGTTCCATAGCACAGCTGCATTCTTGACAGCCCACCACTCTGAGATGCCTTACCTTTGTCTCTTGCTCATCATACCCACCCCATCCCCAATCTTATCAGTTTTTCCTACTTTACAAGCCATGGTCCAACTTTCCTCATCTTCACTCCACCAGCCCAGATCCAACAACCACAATCACTTTTTTTGGATATTGCAATGGCTTCCAAGATCATCAACTTCCAAGGGCAGGATTTGTGTTTGTCTTGACATTGCCTTAAGAAGTGTCTTAGCACTGCAATGCCTTAAGAAGTGTCTTAGCACTGCAATGCCTTAAGAAGTGTCTTAGCACACATTAGTGCTCAAAAATACACACTGGCCCTGACCGGTGGGCTAAGTGGTTAGAGCCCCCCCCCCCTCTCTCTTTCTCTCTCTCTCTCTCTCTCTCTCTCACACACACACACACACACACACACACACACACACACACCCCTTACACTTAAGGGTTGCAGGTTTAATTTCTGATCAAGGGCACGTACATGGGTTGCAGGTTCCATCCTCTGGCCCTGATTGGGTCACATGGGGAGGGGGAAGGCAATCAATCCATGTGTCTCTCTCACATCGATGTTTCTCTCTCTCTTGTCTCTCTCCCTCTCCCTCCCTCCCTCCTTTCCACTCCTTGAAAAGCAATGCAAAAATTATCCTCAGGTGAGGTCTTACAACCACCACAACAAAATACATACCTGAAGGAATAGCATGGCTGTTTATTCTCCCTGCATCCACTTTTGCTACACTCCAACCCCTTGTTCATACAGAAGTCAGAGGGTTATTTTAAAAATTCTACCTTAATCATGACATTCCACTTGCTTAAGTGCTATCTCTTCACTTTTAAAAAATGGAATACAGTCTTTTTAAATTGATTTTATTGGGGTAAAGTTGGTTAATAAAATTATCTAGGCTTCTGGTGTACAATTCTGTAATATATCATCTGTATATTGTATTGTGTGTTCACCACCCCAAGTTAAGTCTCCTTTCATAACCATTTATCTCCCCTATACCCTCTTTTACTTTCTCCAACCCTCTTTCCCTCTGGTAATAACCATAATGTTGTCTGTGTCCATATTTTGGGGGGGTTTTTGCTTAATCCCTTCATCTCTTTCACCTAGGCCTGCAACCTCCCACCCCTCTGATAGTTGTCAATCTGCTCTCTATCTATGCGAGTGTTTCTATTTTGTTTGTTAGTTTATTTTGTTCATTAGATTCCACATATAAATCATATGGTACTTGTCTTTCTCTGACTGGCTTATTTCATTTAGCATAAAAATCTCCAGGTCCACCCTAACCAGTTTGGCTCAGTGGATAGAGCGTTGGCCTGCGGAATGAAAGGTCCCAGGTTCAATTCTGGGCAAGGGCATGTATCTTGGTTGCAGGCACATCCCCAGTGGTGGTGGGGGGTGTGCAGGAGGCAGCTGGATTCCCTTCTTTTTTGACAGCCACACAGTATTCCATTGTGCAAATGTACCACAACTTTTTAAAATATATTTTATTATTTTTTTTTAATAGAGAGGAAGGGAGAGGGATAGAGTGTTAGAAATATCGACGAGAGAGAAACATCGATCTGCTGCCTCCTGCACACCTCCTACCGGGGATGTACTCGCAACCAAGGTACATATCCTTGACCGAATCGAACCTGGGACCCTTCAGTCTGCAGGCCGATGCTCTATCCACTGAGCCAAACCGGTTACGGCATACCACAACTTTTTTAACCAATCATTTACTCATGGGAATTTGGACTACTTCCAAATCTTGGCAACTGTAAATAATACTACAATGAACATAGGGGTATATCTCATTGTTCTCTTGATAAATTACAAATCCTTTCTAATTTTTGCCATGAAGACTCCTTCTTTCCTTGAAGGCTCTGGCTGGGTTTGGCACTTCACCTGCCTCTCTGCCCTCATCCCACACTACTATCCCCATTGCCCCTCTGGATGCCCCTGTGTGATCCTAGGGAGTGAAACATAAATAGGGAGGTGTGGGTGATAATGAGTTGCTTTGCAGATAAATACATATTTAGTGGTTCATTTGCTTCTAATTGGTGTGAAGATGGAGACAGAAAGATAGGGTGGTCCAGAAATCTCTAGGATATCTGAACTATTGGCCTGGAAAGGAAATAGGTTATTGTTCTTTTTCCTATGACAGAGACAAATCATTATTTTTAGTAATGTGTATTTTTGAGCATATGTGTGTTTGTGTGTGTGTAAAACAAATCAAGAATCAGAACTGCTTGCCCCTCCAGTATGGTTGGGGATCTGGGATTAAATCACTGAGCAGAATAGCAGGAATGGGGCTGGCAAAGTAAAGTAGATGGGTACAACCCTAGAGAGCCCGGCATCTGTCTGAGGGAATTTCAACTGTTAAGAGCATGTGGTAAAGAAGTGGAACCCACAGCTTCACTACCCTTTTTATTTACAGAACAGGAACATGCCATTTATATATTGGAGAGTTGACCATTATTTACAAAGGGAGTTCACTGCCTGGTGCTCAGCAGTTGTGGTCTCAGGCTGAGAGAGCTAACTTCCCTATATGACTTGGGCTGTATTCAGGAGTTCTGATAGCTTTTCAAAAACTTCATTATGCGCATGAAGGCATGTGTGGGGGGGTGGGGGCCGTAGGGGAGACCCGGCGAAGGTCAATGGGGAAAACAAGGAAACATATGTACTACTATTTGTAATACTTTAAACAATAAAATAAAATTAAAAAAAAACTTCATTATGATTTTTCCTTTGTAATGTGAGAATACAAGTGTCCCTGTTTAGGCTAAAAACATGTGCAAACCAGAGGCAATATGAGGCAGCTGTGTTCTGACACTTTCTGTTTCTGTGCTTGGCATCAAGGTTGAGACAGTGTTGCCTTTCCCATCAGTGCTGTTTCCACATCTCCTCGGTCCTGAGTAGCACCTATATGCTGGTGGAACTGGATCTGAGCCACAATGCTCTGGCAGACTGCGGAGTCAAACGTGTGTGTGTGGGACTGAGGCATGCATTCTGCACTCTGAAGAAGCTGTGGTGAGTGTGAACTCATTTCCTCCTTGAAGCATGAACAGTGGCTCAATGAGCTCCCACAGGCTGGAGTGTTAGTGAGGGGATGGCCTTGGCTGCTCAGATGTCCCCTGTGTTACCTCAGGTGTTAGTCAGTAATTCCATCAGTTAGTGTTTGCTGTGGAAAAAGCCACATGCTAAGCACTGGAGGGGGAACTCAGTCAAAGTACTATGTTGCCTTTAAGGTGTTCACTGCCTCGCTGAAGAAATACAACCAGTATAATGCAGTGGTCTGGAAGAGTCTTGGGACTTCATGACAGGCCCTTGGTTTCAACATTGAATAGGAAAAATGGTGCTAAAGCATTGCACACACTTAATATTCTGTGCAGCCCTTTACCAAATGCTTCTGAGACACTTGAATTTTGAAGAAGAGAAGAAAGCACTTGAAAATGGTACAGTTAATGTACACCTATTAGGATGGTTATTATAAAACAGTGATGGCGAACCTATGACACATGTGTCAGAGGTGACACCCAAACTCTTTTTTTGGTTGATTTTTCTTTGTTAAATGGCATTTAAATATATAAAATAAATATCAAAAATATAAATCTTTGTTTTACTATGGTTGTAAATATAAAAAAATTTCTATATGTGACACAGCACCAGAGTTGTTAGGGTTTTTCAAAATGCTGACACGCCGAGCTCAAAAGGTTCGCCATCACTGTTATAAAACAACACAAAACAGAAAACATCAAGTGTTGGTGAGAATGTGGAGAAATGCCGGGAGCCGGTCCATGCTTGCTGTTTCAAGGGACCTGGCATATATGGCATACTGTTCTTAATATGTTTGCTCACCTTCTTGGCACTATGTGTTTTAACCAAGGTCTCTGAGAAAGGTTGTTTCCCCAGGTAGGGATTTTCCCCTGAAGTTAGGGAGGGAATAAAAACCTCTTAACTAAGTGCCAGGTGGGTAATTAATCACTTTAACTATGAACAATCATGCTTAAGCTACATAATCTTTACTCCCTGGAATGGAGATAAGAAATGCCCTAACCTTTGAAATAGAGATTGATAGGATTGGAATCAACTGGTATAAATACAGATGTAAGAAGACAGAACGAGGAGAGACGGAACCTAGGCACAGAACCTACACAGAACATTCTCTACAGACAGAAGAACTTCGCTGGAGAGAACATGGCAAAAGATCCTGGATGGAACCTAACTACAGAAATTGGCAAGAGAACCTGACTAGAACTTAGTGACTGAACCTGGCTGGAGAACCTGGACAGAACCTGGCTGGAGATCTGAAGCAGAACCTCTCTGGAGATCCAGACCAGAACTTGGCTGGAGAACCTGGCTGGAGAACCTAGCAAGATAACATGGACACAGAACCTGGCTGGAGATCCTGGCTAGAGATCCTGGCTAGGCTGCTGATCAACTGAACACTGTCTCCATGTCATTCCTTCTTCGCCGACTCCGTCCACACCTTTGGGGACCCCTGGACCCGCTGGGGTTGGACCCCAGCAGAGAAAGTGGAAATCTCATACTTTGTTGGTGGGAATGTTAAATGGTGCAGCTGCTGGGGAAAACTGTGTCAGTTCCTAAAAACATTAAACAGAATTACCATACGAGTTGAATTACCAAAGAGTTGAAATGAGGCACTCAAACATGTCCTCAGCAGCGTTATTCACAATAGCCCCAAGGGGGAAACAACCCAAGTGTCCACCAATGGATAGATTTAAAAAATGTGGCATATTCACAAATAGAGCCATAAAAGGAATTCTAACACATGCTGAAACACGGGTAAACCTTGGACATTATACTAAGTAAAATAAGCCAGACACAAAGGCCAAATTCTATATGGTCCTCTTATGTAAATGAGGTTCCTAGAATGGTCAAAGTCATAGAGACAGGAAGTAGAAGGGTGGTTGTCAGGGATTGGGGGAGGAGAATTGGGAATTATTATTTAATGGAGACACAGTTTTAGTTTGGGATGATGAGAAAGTTCTGGAGATGGAGGGTGGTGATGGTTGCACAACAATGTAAATATACTTAATGCTACTGAATTGTACACTTACAAATGGTAACAGCCCTGACCAGTTTGATTGGAGCATCAGCTCATGAACCAACAGGTCTGAGGTTTGATTCCTGGTCAAGGCACATACCTTAGTTGCAGGCTCAATCCCCAGCCCTGGTCGGGGTGCATGTGGGAGGCAACTATTCTGTGTGTCTCTCTAACATCGATGTCTCTCTTTCTCTTTGTCTCTCTCCCTCCACCTTCCCCTCCATTCTCTTTAAAAAATGGTTACAATGGTAAATTGTATATTGTGTATATTCAACACAATCCTAATATATAAAAACCCAGGGTCGGTAATGACCAACTGAAGGCTCCACCGAACACCAGAAGTCAGTCCTGCAGTCAGTGCTGGGCTGCCGTGGGGACCCAGCACTGACTGCCGCTGGTGTGGGCACAGCGACCCAGCACTGACTGTTGAGGGGGCTGCAGATCAGGCCCAGAGAGAGAGGCAGGGTCTGATCTGCAGCATCTGTGGCAGTTGTTGATCAGCCATTGCCTCTCTCTTTCTCTCTTGGCTTCACCAGCAGCTGAGCCTCTGTTTCTCTCCAGGCCTCTGTGGGGGCTGCTGATAAGCCCCAACTCTCTGATCAGGCCCGGAGATAGGCCCGGAGTCACTGACTGCCATAGAAACTGACCAATCAGAACCAAATCTGGGTCAACTGTGAGAAACCAATGGCTGCCTAGGAGGTGGAGCTTTTGACGCTGACTGGCATAGAAACCGACCAATCCCAGGTTGGCCGGCAGGGGAGGGCAGTTAGGTGTGATCAGGCAGGCAGGCAGAGAGGTTAGGGACGATCAGGCAGGCAGGCAGAGGCAGTTAGGGGCAATCAGGCAGGCAGGCAGGTGAGTGGTTAGGAGCCAGCAGTCCCAGATTGGGAGAGGGTGCAGGCTGGGCTGAGGGAACCTCCTTTCTGTGCACGAATTTCATGCACTGGGCCACTAGTAATAAACATAGGGAGCTGGGAAGATGCAGTATCAGCATAGATTTAGAAGGTGTTTACTTGCTATTACACAAAGAAAAGGAAATAAAAAGTTAATATAGAGCTTGGATGCACTCTTCCATGTGTGGATTGGGCTAGATGCAGTGACAGGACAACTGCTTCCTTGATTCATAGCAGAGTGGGTGAAAGGTGTATTGAATTTCTGTCATTTCTGTGGAAGGTTGGTCAACTGCAGTCTCACATTGGCATGTTGTGTGGATCTCGCATCCGTCCTGAACACCAACCAGTCCCTGACCAGACTCTACTTGGGAGAAAATGCCCTGGGAGACTCAGGAGTTGGAATTTTATGTGAAAAAGCAAAGCATCCACAATGTAAGCTGCAGAAGCTAGGGTAAGTATTCATGGTGTCTCAGCAGAAAAGCAACTTCTTTTCAAGGATGCATTATTGGGAATATGTGGAGGTTATGCTCGATGGAGTGATGGTGAAGAACAAAGGAGACAATTTCTGGAGGGGTTTGAAGATACTACCTACTGCTAGTAAGGTATTTATGACTATAGAGTTGGCGACTCTCAGAGTAAAAATAAACACCCCAGAGAGATTGTTCCTCTCAATTCTCCACTTGCTTCTAAGACATTCAATTTTTTATTGGATGCAGGCACTAGGGTAGTTGGATTCAGGACTGTGCAATTTGCTGTTTTCACTTGAAGGTTTTCAATCAAGGTGACCTGATATTGTAACATGCAATTGTAAGTAAGCCAATGGGGCCCTTTGGTATTTAATAAAGGTCCTATTTGATGAGAGGCATACAGAGTAATTTCTTGTCCTAAGGATAATTTAAAAGCAAACTCTAAGAGAAGGGCAGCTGCTGTGACTACCCTGAGACATTGGCCCAGGCCTGGGCTACTCTATCCAGTTCTTTTGAGAAGTAGCCAATTGGTCTCTTGGTAGGTCCCAAGGCCTGTGTTAAAACCCCTAATGTAATCCCCTGCCATCATTTTAATTAGAAGGGGTTTTCAAAGTCCTGCAAACTCAAAGCAAGAGTTTTGAGTCAAAACCTTCTTTAGGCCTTTGATGGCCCTTTGTTGATCTTTTCCACGTTGTAAACTAGTTGTTTCCTGCTGATTGCTTTCTTTTAGGGTCTCATATAGGTGTCAGGCTTTTCCTTCATATGTTGGGATCCAGAATCTACTGTATTTGGTTAGCCCTGGAAAAGCTCATAGCTGTCTTTGGGTAATCGGCTCCGGAATACCTAGGATAGCCTGAATTCTTTCTGAAGACAGCATTCCTTTTCCAGGAGTTAGCATAAAGCCTAGATACTCTACTCTTTGTTGAAGGATTTAAACCTTATTTTTAGAGACCTTAAAGCCTCTCTTGGCTAGGAAATTTAGGATTTGTAAGATATGTTTGCACCCCAATTCTTCAGTAGGAGAACAGATTTGTAGGTCATCCATATATGAGATGACCTGTCCACACTCCTCAAATGATAAGTCTCTTAAATTCTCTGCCATGGCCTGTCCAAATAATGTGGGCTATCTCTGAATCCTTGGAAGAGAATTGTCCATGTAAGCTGTTTTTTTTTTGTCACTGGGCATCTGTCCATTCAAAGGCAAACAAGAATTGGCAATTTGGGTCTAATGGGACACAAAAGAAAGTATCTTTCAAGTCTAATGCTAAGAATCATTGAGTTTGAGAGGGAAAATTTCCCCAAATTGTATATGGATTTCGTATTATGAGGTGTATAAGAATTACTGCCTCAATAGTTCATAAATCTTGGACCAACCTATATATTCCTTCTTTTTCCCTAATAGGTAGGATAGGGGTGTTGCAAGGGGGGAATTACAAGGAATCAGCAGTCCGTGACCAAGGAATATTGTAATAACCTTTTGTGGGCCCCTCCCTTCTTCTGGATTTATAAGATATTGCCATGTATTTGGAAATTTGCTAAGATCCGTCAGTCTGATCATGGCCAGGTTGGCCCTCTGGGCTCAGCCTGGAGTTCTCATGGCCCAGACCTGGAGGTTAAGCTCCTGGTTTATGTCTGTATCTATTTCAGCTCTCCTCTTTTTACAAGTAAAGTTATAATTGGAATAGGATTTGAAATATCTGTTGAAAAAAATCACTAAGGTTTTCACTTTATTTAAAATATCTTTCCCTAACAATGGAATGGGACATTCTGTCAAAATTAAGAATTGGTGCACAAAAGTAGTTGCTCCCTCCCTGGCTCAGTTGTTTAGGCATTGTCTGGTGCACCGAAAGATTGCTAATTCAATTTCTGGTCAGGGCACATGCCTCCAGTAGGGGGTGTGCTGGAGGCAGCCAATGGATGTTTCTCTCCCTTTCCCTTCCTCTCTCTCTCTCTCTCAAAAAAAAAAAAAAAAAAAAAAAAAAAAAAAAAAAAAAAATCATCAATGCAAATATTTCTTTAAAAGCTAGGGCTTAAAAATAAAAGGTAGTTGCTCCCCATAGGCAATTTAAAGGTAGTGTAAAGTATTTTGCTTGGCATTTTCCATCTACTCCTTGTATAATGCTGCTGAAGGAAGAGAAAGAGAGCCCTACAGGAGGTTGGCACAGAGAAGGTGACTCCATGTCCAAAAGGAAATTAATGTACCTTCCTGCCACTTTGAGGGTTACCATTGCCTCTGTTGCTTCAATGATGGTGTTCCTAGCAGGAGCCAACTGGGACACAGGGCCCCTTGATTTCAAGGCCATTGTGTGGGTAGGTTTTGGTCTAGGGACCTTCTGGGTCCCGGGATAGTTCGTCTTCCAGTGGCTGAATTTGAGGCAGAGGGGGCACATTTTTTGAGTAGGCAACTTCCTAGGGCACTCCCTTTTCCATCTGGGCTGCCCGAATTTATGGCAATTGCTGGGAGGAGAACTTTTGGGTTTTCCCTTCTGTGGCATCATCAGCCTCTGTTCTTTTAGGGTGGAAAGAAGCTGTGCCTGACTTTTCTCTTTGTGCTTTTCATTTTCTAAAGCCCCTCTCTTCATCCTCTTGGATCACTGTTGTAAAATACCAAAGATGCTACTTTTAACATCCCTTCTGTGGGAGTAGCTGGTCCTATTTTTAATATCTGTCTTTCCTCCTAATATCTGGGGCTGATTGGGTCATGAATTTGTCTTTCAGGACAATAGTTCCAACTGGATCATTGGGATCTAGTTTGGTGCACTTAATTAAAGCTTTCCTTATCCTTTCTATGAAGGTGGTGGAATTTTCTTGGGGACCTTGGTCAATGGTTGCCAGTTCATTATTATTAGAAGATTTCTTTTGGGAAGCTTTTTATTCCCTGCAGGAGGCAAAAAAAGCATGTGATCTGTGGTCTATCTCACATCCTCTGAATTATAGTCCCAATTAGGATTAGAAGATAGGATGGCCTCTGTTCCTGGTGGAGTTATCATTTTCTGTATGGACCTCATTTGCATAAGCAGGGCTTCTTGGAGGATTCAGTTAATATCCTCCAAGATAAATCATACATTAAAGTGAGCCTTTTCCATTCTTGGATAAATTTGCTGAGGCATTCTGTAAAACTTTCCAACTTATTCTTTATGCCTATTAAGTCTTGCACGTTAAATGGAACCTGAGTTCTTAATATTCCCTCCTGTCCTAGGCTTTCATCGAAGGGAAATGTTGAGATTGTATTCTTTGTTTTTCTTTGAAATTTGTTGTTTAATCTTTGCTCTGACTGGTTGATTCAGTATAGGGTGATGCTAGTTCTGGGGAAATTGGTTGTTGAGGCACCACGGGTGGATTCGGGCATTCACTCTCAAGATTTAGTTCTTTCTTTGCTATGGCTGCTAAGAGCACAGGCTCTACCTTATAGTATTTGTACATTTTTTAGTTACTTCTCAGGGCCATGAAGACCTGCACATATGGTATTTCAGTCCACTTGCCCTGCCTTTGACAAAATAAGTCTAGCTGCAAGATTGCATTATAATTTAGGCTTCAATTTCCTGGCCAAACTTCCCCATCTCCTAATTTATATTGAGGCCAAGCTATATTACAAAAGAAAAATAAAGTTTTTCCTTTTAAGGTTTGAGAGTCAAATTTTCCCAGTTCTTTAAGCTGTATCTCAGAAGTGAATCTTATGGTATTGGATTTTGGTTTTCCATCTAAATACTGCCTGGAGAAGGCATCCCTTCTCAGGCATGGGTTTCCAAAATTAATTAGTTTTACTGTGTAACCAAAATTTCTGGCTGCAGTTACCCATAGATGTGTTTATCCCATGCCCTGAGGGTGACCTTACTAATGAGCAGGGCACTAATCAGATTTCCTGGGAATGGATTATACCTGACTCAGACAGGGAGCTCAACTCCATGCCAGTCTCCTGAGCCCCTATTGACATCTTTATTCCCATTTAATTTAAAGAGAAAGAATTTAGACCAGTGACAGAAAGCAGTGTTAAAAGCAAAGCAAGAAAATTTGTAAGGAAACAAAGCAAGAAGGTTTTTTAGCAATACACTTGGCTTAAAGCACAAATGGACAACTCAGCAAGGGAACATCCCCAAAAGGAGTCTCTCACACATATTTGTATCTTTCCACAATGCCAGATTTATTAGGGGAGACATCCCCAATAAGCCAATAAAGTCTCATGCAGATTACATACAGAGAGGGGGAGTTTATAGAATGAGCATCCATTGTAAAGTTCTAATCACTGGAGGCTAGAGTGGTGGCATGCATGCATTGGAGTGGAAGTCCAGTAGGGCTCTGAGCATGACCCATGGTACAGCTGAGCTCAAGAATTGGGTGGTTGGAGCTTTGAATTCTCACAGCCCACAAGTGTTGGAGATCCCACTCATACCAGTGTCGAGTTTGAGTACTTATCCAAAGGTTTAGACTTGTCGTTTGGGGCATTCTGGGGTCCTCCTAAGGGCATTGCCATTACACCCCCTTACCTCCGTCTTGACATAGCACTTGACATAACAGTCATAGCTGACAGTGATTTCATATTTGATTGTCAAATGATTCTAAAAAGTCTGTTCTGCTCTTGCTCTATACAGGAAGGCACAGATATTTCCCACTTACTCTCTGCCCCCAGACATGCATAGGCTACCCCACTATCAACATCTCTCACCAGCTGATACTTTGTTATTATTGATGAACCTACACTGACACATCATTATCACCCAAAGTCCATAGGGTACATTACAGTTCACTGTTGGTGTTGTGCATTCTACTATTTGGATAAATGAGTAATGACATGTACATACTATTGCAGTATCATACAGAGTGGTTTCAGTGCCCCTAAATCCTGTGCTTGGCCTATTTTGTCCCTCCTCCCCCTAATCCCAGGCATTTATTTATTTATTTATATTTTGGGTAACAATCTCTTATCAAATATTTTCTCCCTATGTGACTTGTCAAGAGAATGAACAGATATATAAGAGAAAATATTTGCAAGGACATATTTGATAAGAGATTGTTACCCAAAATATACAAAAAATCTTTTAAAACAAAACAAAACAAAACAAAACAAAACAAAGAACCTGATTTAAAATGGGCCAAATACCTTAACAGACACCTTACCAAAGAAAATATAAACAGAAGGCAAAAAAAGCATCTGTGAACATGCTCCATATTATATGTGAACAAGGAAATGTAAATTAAAACAAATAAATGACATCAATGGATAAATCCTCTAGACAAAAAAATCAGCAAAGAAACAGCTATTCTAAATGACTAACTAGATCAGATAGACATAATTGACATCTTCAGAACATTTCACCCCAAAGCTACAGAATATACATTCTTCTCAAGTGTACATGGGACATTTTCAAAGCTGGACCACATATTGGGTCACAGGCGACGTCTCTCCAAATTAAAGAAGATTGAATTCATATCAAGCATCTTCTCAGACCACAATGGCATAATATTAGAAATCAACTATAATAAAAACAATAAAAAATATTCAAACAATTGGAGTCTGAATACCATGCTATTAAAAAATGATTGGGTTACCAAAGAGATCACAGAAGAAATTAAAAACATCCTGGAAATGAATGACAATGAAAACAACAATCCAGAAGCTATGGGACACAATGAAAGCAGTCCTAAGAGGGAAGTCCATAGCATTACAGACCTACCTCAAAACCAAGAAAAACCGATAACAAATTATCTAACTCCACAACTTAAAGAATTAGAAAGAGAGCAACAAGAAAAGCCCAGAGTGAGCAGGAGGAAGGAGATAAAAAAGATCAGAGCAGAAACAAATGACATAGAGGCCAAAACAAACAAACAAACAAAAGATCAATGAAACCAAGAGCTGGTTATTTGAAAGTAAAAACAAGATTGATGAGCCTCTAGCCATGCTTACCAAGAAGCAAAGAGAGAAGACCAAAATAAAATCAGAAAAGCAAGAGGTGAAATAACAACAGATCCTACAGAAATACATAGGATTGTAAAAAAATACTATGAACAACTCTATTCCATCATCACACTAGAGGAAATGGACATATTCCTAGAAAAATACAAACTTCCAAAACTCAATCAAGAAGAATAAAAATATCTGAATAGGCTGATTACGAAGGAGGAAACTGAAGCAGTCATCAAAAAATTTCCAGCAAACAAAAGCCCGGGGCCAGAAGTCTTCACAGGGGAGTTTTACTAAACATTCAAAGGAGAACTAAAACCTGTGCTTCTCAGACTATCCCAAAAATTTTAAGAGGAAGGCACACTTCCAACCTCTTTCTATGAAGCCAGTATTGCCCTAATTCAAAAATCAGGTTGATCTCTTACCCCCTCATTCTCCCCACCCCCAACCCCACCTTCCCTCATGGGTTGGACAGTCTGTTCAATGCTTCTATGACTCTGGTTCTGTTTTTATTCATTACTTTATGTTGTTCATTATAGTCCACAAATAAGTGAGATAATGTGATATTTCTCTTTCCCTGACTGGCTTATTTTGCTTAGCATAATGCTCTGCAGTTCCATCCATGCTATTGGAAATGGTAAGAATTTCTTCTTTTTTACAGCAGCATAGTATTCCATTGTGTGGATGTATCACAGTTTTCTAACCACTCATCTGCTGATGGGCACTTAGGCTGTTTCCAAATCTTAGCTATTGTAAATGGTGCTGCTATGAACATAGAGGTGCATATATCCTTTCTGATTGGTGTTTCTGTTTACTTGGGATATATTCCTAGAAGTGGGATTACTGGGTCAAAAGGAAGTTCTATTTTTAATTTTTTAAGGAAACGCCATACTGTTTTCCACAGTGGCTGCACTAGTCTGCATTCCCATCAGCAGTGCAAGAGGGTTCCTTTTTCTCCACATCTTCGCCAGCACTTGTCATTCATTGATTTGTTGATGATAGCCATTCTGACAGGTGTGAGATGGTACTGCATTGTCATTTTGATTTGCATCTCTCAGATGATTAGTGACTTTGAGCATGTTTTCATATGTTCCTTCACCTTCTGTATGTCTTCTTTCAAAAAGTGTCTATTGAGGTCCTTTGCCCATTTTTTGATTGGATTGTTTATCTTCCTTTTGTTAAGTTGTATGAGTTTCATATAAATTTTGAAGATTAAAACCTTATCGGGGTTAACATTGGCAAATATGTTCTCCCATGCAGTGGACTTTCTTGTTTTGTTGATGGTTCCTTTTGCTGTGCAGAGCTTTCTATTTTGATGTAGTCCCATTTGTTTATTAGCTCCTTAGTTTTCATTGCCCTAGCTGTATCAGTAAAGATATTGCTGTGACAAAAGTTTGCTATTTTGCTGTCTATAGGTTCTTCTAAGATTTTTATGGTTTCCTGCCTTATGTTTAAGTCCTTTATTCATTTTTAGTTTATTTTTGTGTATGGTTTAAGTTGGTCTAGTTTCAAATTTTTGCATGTATCTGACCAAATTTCCCAATATCACTTATTAAAGAAACTGTCTTGACTCCATTGTATGCTCTTGCCTCCTCTGTCAAATATTAATTGAGCATAATGGTTTGAGTTGATTTCTGGGTTTCAATGTTCTCTTCCATTGGTCTATATGTCTGTTCTTGTTCCGGTACCAGGCAGTTTTGAGAACAGTGGCTTTGTAGTATACCTTGCTATCTGGTAGTGTGATCCTTCTAACATTGTTCTTCTTTCTCAAGATTGCTGCAGCTATTTGGGGTCTTTTTTAAATCCAGATGAATTTTTGGAGAGTTTGATCTAGGTATTTAAAGTATGCCATTGGTATTTTAATGTGCATTGCATTGAATCGATAGATTGCTTTGGGTAGTATGGACATTTTAATGATGTTGATTCTACCAATGCATGAACCAGGTATATTCATCCATTTGTTTATATATTCCTCTCTCTCTTCTTTCAGTGTCCTGAAATTTTCTGAATACAGATCCTTTGTCTCCTTGGTTAAATTTTTTCCTAGTTATATTAATTTTTTGTTGCAATGGTAAATGGTTTTTTTTTTTTTAGTTTCTATTTCTGTGAGCTCATTATAATAATAAAAGCATAATATGCTAATTAGACTGGAAAGCCAAATGACCTTCCGGACATCCTTCCAAACATCTTTCTGGACAACCTTCCAGAGGAAGCAAGGGCTGTGAGGGCCAAAGCAAGCCACTGCAGCTGTGAGGGCTGAGGCAAACCAAAGTGACTGTGAGGGCCAAGCTCCTTGCATGAATTTCATGCATTGGGCCTCTAGTCTATTAAAAAGCCATAGGTTTCTGGGTGTTAATTTTGTATCCTGCTATGTTTCAGAATTCATTTATGAAATCTAGTAGTTTTTGGATGGAGTCTTTAGGGTTTTCTATGTACATTATCATGTCATCTGCGAATAATGACAATTTTACTTCTCCTTTTCCAATTTAAATGCCTTTTATTTCTTCTTGTTGTCTGATTGCAATGGCTAAGTGGTGAAAGTGGGCATCCCTGTCCTGTTCCTGTTCTTAGGGGAAATGGTTTTAGTTTTTTCCCATTTAGTATGATGTTTGCTGTAGGATGGTCATATAAGGCTTTTATTATGTTGAGGCATGATTCCTCTATTTCCTCTTTGCTGAGAATTTTTATTAGGAAAGGGAGTTGGGTTTTGTCAAATGCCTTTTCTGCATCAATTGATATGATTATGTGATGTTTGTCTCTCAATTTGTTTATGTGGTGTATCAAATTTGCTAATTTGCGGATATTGTACCAGCCTTGCATCCCTGGAACAAATCCCACTTGGTCATGGTGTATGACCTTTCTAATGTAATGCTGGATCTGATTTGCTAGAATTTTGTTGAGGATTTTAGCATCTATGTACATCAGGGATATTGGCCTGTAATTCTCTTTCTTTATAGTGTCTTTATCTGATTTTTGAAGTAGGGCAATACTGGCTTCATAGAAAACGGTTGGAAGTGTGCCTTCCTCTTGAATTTTTTGGAATAGTCTGAGAAGGATAGGTTTTAGTTCTTCTTTGAATGTGAAGCTGTCTGGCCTAGGCTTCACAGGGGAGTTTTATCAGTCTATTCAGATTTTTTAAATTAAATCTTTATTGTTCAGATTATTATATTTGTTCCTCTTTTCCCTCCCCATAACTCCCCTCCTCCCAGTTCCCACACCACCCTCTGCCCTCACTCTCCACCCACTATCCTCATCCATAGATGCATGATTTTTGTCCAGTTTCTTCCCACATCCACCACACCCCTTCCCCCCCCAAGAATAGTCAGTCCATTCCCTTTCTATGTCCCTGATTCTATTATAATCACCAGTTCATTCTGTTCATCAGATTATTTATTCACTTGATTCTTAGATTCACTTGTTGATAGATGCGCATTTCTTGTTCAAAATTTGTATCTTTACCTTTTTTTTCTTCTTCCTCTTCTTAAAGGATACCTTTCAGCATTTCATATAATACTAGTTTGGTGGTGATGAACTCCTTTAGCTTTTCCTTATCTGTGAAGCTCTTTATCTGACCTTCAATTCTGAATGATAGCTTTGCTGGATAAAGTAATCTTGGTTGTAGGTTCTTCGTCTTCATCACTTTGAATATTTCTTGCCACTCCCTTCTCGCCTGCAGTTTCTGTTGAGAGATCAGCTGACAGTCGTATGGGTACTTCCTTGTAGGTAACTGAGTTTCTTTCTCTTGCTGTTTTTAAGATTCTCTGTCTTTTGCTCTTGGCATTTTAATTATGATGTGTCTTGATGTGGTCCTCTTTGGATTCCTTTTGTTTGGTGTTCTCTGCGCTTCCTGGACTTGTAAGTCTATTTCTTTCACCAGGTAGGGGAAGTTTTCTGTCATTATTTCTTCAAATAGGTTTTCAATATCTTGCTCTCTCTCTTCTTCTGGCACCCCTATAATTCGGATGTTGGTACGCTTGAAGTTGTCCCAGAGGCTCCTTGCACTATCTTCGTATTTTTGGATTCTTTTTTATTTTGCGTTTCTGGTTGGGTGTTTTTTGCTTCTTCGCATTTCAAATCTTTGACTTGATTCTTGCGATCCTCCAGTCTGCTGTTGCGAGTCTGTATAATATTCTTTATTTCAGTCAGTGTATGCTTAATTTCTAGTTGGTCCTTTATCACAACATCGAGGGTCTCACTAGATTTCTTGAGGATCTCACTACATTTATCGGCGGTTTCTAGAAAGATCTTGAAAAACCTTAAAAGTGTGGTTTTGAATTCTATATCCAGTAGTTTGCTTTCCTTCATTTCTGTCATTTGTGTCCTGTTTCTTTGTCTCGGCATTTTTTATACTTTGCTGTGTCGATAGAGTGGCTTTCTGTGCTCTGTGTCCTCTAGGACCCAGTGGTTCAGCCTCCCCAATTACCTAAGGAGGACACTCTTGGTGCACCCCCTTGTGGGCTTTGTGCACAGTCTTGTTGTATTAAAGCCTTGATTGTTGTAGGTAACACTGGGAGGATTTGACCTCAGGCCAATTGGCTGTGAGAATCAGCTGTGTCTATGGTGGGAGAACTTCTGTGCTGAAGATACCCTTTTGGGGCAAGACTTGCTTCAGTGGGGCTTTGGTGCTCACTGAGGCTTCCCCCTGAGTGTGTTCCTTATGGATCTGTGGAGTTATAATTGGATGGTCCCACTCTGACCACTGGGTACACTGGCTTTTGGATCTAAGGAGGTGCTATTCTAGCCTCTGCCTGAGGCTACCCTGCAGAAGCCAGCTGTAAAGCAATGCAAGTTGCCCTGGGGCCTTGGGAAGCTGCAGTTTGTTAAGTAAATTTCAGATTACAAAGGGCGGGGCCTTTCACATGCAAAAGCCGCCTTGCAGGGCTTGGGCAGGGTGGAGCCCCAGGGGATCAACTGGGCAGGTATAGTGAGCAGTATGGCTGCTCTCAGTCCTGTCCTCAGTGTCCCGGCAATTGCTGCAAGCACCTCCGAGAGAAAGCTGCCCTTGAATTCTGATCAATGCCAGACAGTCCCGTTTCTCCTGGAACTGGAGCTCAGAGCCTGAGACTCCCTCCTAATTGAAAAAGACAATCATGACCTCAGCCTCCAGCCCTGTCCGCATGCACCTCCGCACCTTTGTATTTTACTTCTGCACCGCACGTCCTCTGAGTCTTGGTATGCTTTTCTCTTTCCTTCTAGTTGTAGAATTTCCACTCAGCCAGCCTTCCTGTGGTTCTGGATGATGTCAGTTCCGTCTTTTAGTTATATTTTTGAAGTGGTTGTGAGAGGCAGCAAACTCCGGTGTTTACCTATGCCGCCATCTTGTTTTCTCCCTATTCAGATTTTTTGATTCTTCTTGATTGAGTGTTAGAAGGTCATATCTTGCTAGGAATATGGCCATTTCCTCTAGGTTGTTTAGTTTTTTGGAATAGAGATGTTCATAGTTTTTTTTACAATCCTTTGTATTTCTGTGGGGTCTGTTGTTATTTTGCCTCTTTCATTTCTGATTTTGATTATTTGGGTCCTCTCTCCTTGCTTCTTGGTGAGCGTGTCTAGAAGTTCATCAATCTTGTTTATCCTTTCAAAGAACCATCCCTTGGTTTTATTGATCTTTTGTATTGTGGTTTGTTTGTTTGTTTTTTTTTATTTTTGGTCTCTATGTCATTTATTTATGCTCTGATCTTTATTATCTCCTTCCTTCTTCTCACTCTTGGCTTTATTTTGTTGCTCTCTTTCTAATTCTTTAAGTTGTGTAGAGTTAGATAATTTATTACCAGCTTTTCTTGTTTGTGTGTGTGTGTGTGTGTGTGTGTGTTTTAGGTAGGCCTATAATGCTATGAACTTCCCTCTCAGGACTGCTTTCACCGTGTCCCATAGGTTTTGCATTGTTATGTTTTCATTGTCATTTGTTTCCAGGATCTTTTTAATTTCTTCTGTGATCCCTTTGGTAACCCATATTTTTAAAAATATATTTTATTGATTTTTTTCTTTTTAACAGAGAGGAAGGGAGAAGGATAGAGAGTTAGAAACATCAATGAGAGAGAAACATCGACCAGCTGCCTCCTGCACACCTCCTACTGGGGATGTGCCTGCAACCAAGGTACATGGCCTTGACCGGAATCGAACCTGGGACCTTTGAGTCCGCAGGCCGACGCTCTATCCACTGAGCCAAACCAGTTTGGCCCCAATCATTTTTTAATAGCATGCTTTTCAGTCTCCAAGTGTTTGAATATTTTTTATTGTTTTTATTATAGCTGATTTCTAATATTATGCCATTGTGGTCTGAGAAGATGCTTGATATGATTTAAAACTTCTTTAATTTGGAGAGACTTTGCCTGTGACCCAATATGTGGTCCAGCTTTGAAAATGTCCCATGTACACTTGAGAAGAATGTATATCCTGTAGCTTTAGGGTGAAATGTTCTGAAGATGTCAATTAAATCCATCTGATCTAGTGAGCCATTTAGGATAGCTGTTTCTTTGCTGATATTTTGTCTAGAGAATTTATCCAGTGATGTCAGTGGGGTAGTAAAGCGTCATACTATGATCGTATTGCTGTCGATCTCTCCCTTGCTATCTTCCAGAAGTTTTTGTAATACATTTGGGTGCTCCTGCATTGTGTGCATATATGTTTACCAGAGTTATAAACTCTTATTGTATCTATCACTTTAGTATTATGAAGTGGCCTTCCTTATGTCTTGTGATTACCTTCACTTTGAGGTCTATTTTGTCCGATATAAGTATTGCTACCCCAGCTTTTTTTTTAATTTCCATTTGCCTGAAAGATATTTTTCCATCCCTTCACTTTTAGTCTGTGTTAGTTTTTTGTTCTAAGGTGGGTGTCTTATAGACAGCATATATATGGTCATCTTTTGTTACCAATTCAGCCACTCACTGTCTTTTGATTGGAGCATTTAGGTCATTTACTTTAAAAGTTATTATTGATAGGTACTTGTTTATAGCCATTTTATTTTTTGTGCCTGTTTTTCTTCTCCCCCCCCCTTTCTTCTTCTTCTTTTTACAACAGTCCCTTTAGAATTTCTTGCATTGGTGGCTTGGTAGTGATAAACTCCCCCAGCCTTTCTTTGTCTGTAAATATCCTGATTTCCCCTTCAATTTTGAATGATAGACTTGCTGGATAGAATATTCTTGGTTTCAGTCCCTTGCTTTGCATCACTTTGTATATTTGCTTCCATTCCTTTCTGGCCTGATGTATATCTGTTGAGAAATCATTTGCTAATCTAATGGGAGATCTCTTGTAGGTAACTTTCTGTCTCTCTCTTGCAGCCTTTAAGATTCTCTCTTTGTTGTTAACGTTTGCCATTGTAATTATGATGTGTCTTGGTGTGGATATTTTTGGGTGTATCTTGTTTGGGATTCTCTGTGCTTGTATGATTTTTTTCTTCCCCAAATCAGGAAAGTTTTCTGACATTTCTTCAACTAGGGTTTCTAGCCCTTGTTGAAGGGCTAGAACCCCCATTCATTTCATTCCGGAACCCCCATTATACTTATGTTGATTTGTTTCATGTTTTACCAAAGCTCCCTCAGGCTCTCCTCCTATCTTTTGATTTTTTTCTCCAATTGCAGTTCAGATTGGATGTGTTTTGCTGCTCTGTCTTCTAATTTGCTAATTCAGTCCTCCGCTTCTCCTAGTCTACTGTTGAAAGCTTCCATAGTGTTTAATTGTAGTTATATCTGTCTTTATTTCTTCTTTTTTCCTACATAGGTTGTTGATTTTCTCATCCATCCAGTTTATGAACGGTTTTACCCTTATTCTGAATTCTTTTTCTGATATATTGCATGCCTCCGTTTCATTTAGTTCCTTTCTTGGCGCTTCCTCCTTTTTTTTTTCTTTTGTAAGTTGTTCTTCTATCTCCCCATTTTTGCTCTCACTGAAGGATCTAGGTATCAAATCATGTGGTGCCTGTGGCTGCAGCAGAGGGCCTGGTGTTGGGTCATGAGGTCTCAGGCGGTGGCTGCTCCTCTCGTGGTCACAGGGTGGCAGCTGCTCCTTGGGTGGTCACAGACTGCTCCCTGGGGGTTGTGTGATGGCTGCTGGCTCCCCATGTGGTCATGGGCAGCAGCTGCTGGATCCCCTCGCATGTGCTATAATGGGTGGTAGCTGCTGTCTCCCCTCATGCACACTTTTGTGGGCAGCTGCTGCTGGCTCCCCACATGGTTGCAGATGGTGGGTACTCCTCTCATGGTCATGGGGCAGCAGCTACTCCTCGTGTGGTCACCCGCTGCTCTCTGGGGATTGTGGGGTGGCTGCTGGTTCCCCGTGCTTTTGCGGGTGGTGGCTGCTGTCTCCCCCACGCGCGCTGTTGCAGGCAGTGGCTTCTGGCTCCCCTTGTGCATGCTATGGTGAGCAGTGGCTGCTGGATCTGCTTGTGTGCGCTGACATATGTGTTGGCTGCTGGCTCGCAGTGCTATTGTGGGTGGCGGCTGCTGGCTCCCTGTTCAATCCTGGGTGGTAGCTGTTCATGCAAGTGGTCTCTGTGCCTGGGGCTAAAGTGTCTGGCTGGCAGCTGGGGAGTGCTCTCCAGAACTCACTGTAGCTCTTATCCGGGGAGGCTAAAGTCTGGGTGTTTGTGGTTCACAGCCAAGGCAGCAGTTCCCTAGCCTGTGTGACTGTAGGTTCCCAGGTGATGTTGGAGAGCACCCTCAGTGGAGATAGGCTGGGCTCACAGCAGCTCTCCCCTTTGAGATGGTGTGGCCTCTGTGGCAGCACCAGTGCTCCTGGAGAGATTATAACAGTAGCAGCAGCTGCCCGGCTGTGCAAGCTTGGTCTGACAGCCCCCGAAGATCCTGAAAAATCTAGCTATTCCTCCCTCAGACACACACACACATCACATGTCCACACACTCCCTTTTTGCTCCCTCTTTCACTTACACTCTTCCTCACTACCATCCTCCTGGCCCTCATCTTGGAATCTCCTATAACTAAAAGTTTGTGCCTTTTGACAAATATCTCCCTTTTCCTCACCCACCCAGCCTCTGGTAACCACCACTTGACTCTGTTACTATGAGTTTCACTTATTTTTTTTTAGATTCTACATATATGTGGGATCATGCAATATTTGTCTTTTTCTATCTGACTTATTTCATTTAGCATAACATTCTCTAGATTCATCTATGTTGTTACAGATGGCAGGATTTCCTTTTTAAAAGGCTGAATAATATTCCTAATATTTTACTCTCTCTCTCTCTCTCTCTCTCTCTCTCTCCCCTCCACACATTCTTTGTGTTCTTTTGATTAGTCTTAGCATGGTCTATTTTTCTCCATTCCTTTATTTTTATTTTTTCCATCTCTTTTAATCTGTATGTGTCTTTATATTTAAAGTGGGTTTCCTGTAGACAGCATATAGTTGAGCCTTGTTTTTGTTCATTCTAGAGTACTTGTGTTCTAATTGGTTTGTTTGCACCTTTGATGCTCAAAGTAATTATTGATATAGTTGACTTAATATCTATTATATTATGCCTATTTTCTTTGATTCTATTTTTCTTCTCTCTTTTTTGGTGTGGTTTTAATTGAGCCAATTCATCAGAGACAGGGTTGAATCATATATGAGCATTTATTCCAATACTGCTGGCAGTATGAGAGAGCAATAGGTCACCCACAAAAATTTGCTCTCTACCCCCTCATCCCCCGTCATAAGCCAGCTACTTATATTGGGTAGGATAAAGATTACACGGGGAAGTAGGAATTACAGGCATGGGGAAGTAGGCAATGCAGGCTGGGGTGGAACTCCATTGTTTAGACAACAAGGTTGTTAATCTTTCCATGATAATAGGCAGTTCTTGAATGAGAATGGACACATTCCAAAGTTGACTCCCAGGTCCAAGATTGACTGGCAGGTCCAAAATTGACTCCCGGGACCCAGGGTCATACAACTCCCAGTCAGATTAGAATGTCCTTTCTTTAATCAGAATAAGGCAATCTCAGTTAACAGAGCATGATTAATATTTCTTATAACTATAGCTAGTCCCAGTATTCTATTTTTGTTCCTAACAAAAGCATATTTGTATATACAACTTTATGCATGTTTATATTTTGTTAGATATAGTCAAATTTTCTATTCTTGAACTTTAGGCCACTGTCTCTTTACCTCAATATTATACCTCATACATTGAGCTTTTACAAGATTCTTTAACTTTTGTAACTCACTCCCCACCCTACCCTTTGTCCTGTTCTTGCCCACTACTTACTGCCTTTTTTAATAGTGGGACTTTCCAGGAGGCTGATTAGCCAGTAAAGAGAGAACAATTCTAATTTTTAAAAACACTTTCAGTTCCCCCTACCTCTTATCTATCTTTTACATAACAACAGAGGGCTCTTTCAAATGAAAATTTCATAACATTGAGTTATTGCTTAAAGTATCTTCAAAAGTTCTTTTTTGAAGTCAGAGTAAAGTTGGTATATCTTACCTTGGCACACCTTACCTTGACCACCTCTAGATTGTTGCTTCTGCCCTCTTGCCTATCACACCTTCCATTCTATTTTGAGTTATATTGGATTCATTTTTAGTTCTAAGAGCCTGGCCTACTCTTCCATCCTTCCTCACCCCTGCATACTATTTTCCTTTTGCTTGGAGGGTTACCCTTACTCTTCCACCACCACCATCCTTCTAGGAATCTCTATCTTATTCTTTAAGTACTTTCAGCTTCTGTTTTTTCTCCATTTAAAAATACAGATAAAAACAACACCTGTGACTTGGTTTAGTAATAATTCAATGAGATAATCTTGTTAAGTCATCATCAGAGCCAAGTACATAGTAAATATTCAACAAATGTAAAAATCTTCTTCAGTTTTCTTTGTGAGTCATTTTTGTGACACCAAGATATATCATTATTAAAATTAAAACACACACGATGATTTAACTTAATATGGTAGATGACAAGATATCTGTGCTGTGGATGAAAAGGGGCCATATGCTAACCCGACAAGCTCAGGAAAGGCCTGTGTGGTGGCCTTACAAACTCAGAGACCTAAAGTCAACACAAAGGATGATCTGCAATTAACTTTTTAACTGAAAGCAGTTATAGCAGGTAGTCATGTCCTAGTCTAGAAGCTTCCCTGACAAAAGTCAGCCTTTATCTTTTAAAAATATATATTTTTTATTGATTTCAGAGAGGAAGGGAGAGGGAGAGAGAGATAGAAACATCAATGATAAGAGAGAATAATTGATTGGCTGTCTCCTGAACACCCCACACTGGGGATTGAGCCTTCAACCCAGGCATATGTCCTGACCTGGCATTGAACTGTGACATCACAGTTCATAGGTCAATGCTCAGCCACTGAGCCAAGCTTAACTAAATCTATCCCATTATCTTTTGCATCTAAGATAACATTCCTTTGGTTTGTCAGGGTAACTCCCCTTTTCCCAGACCCCTCAGATAACCAATGCACCAGGGCAGACCATAAATCCTCTCATGTTATTTTTATTATGTTAATAGTTAACTGCTAACTATCCTATACCCACCTATGTAAAAGGTGTATGTGTCTATAATTTTACTTTTCATCCAATCCTAGAGGTTTCTCCTCTCCCCTCCCACTTGGCTTTCTCCCACTTCTCTAATTTATCACCAATGAATTTCATTGTAACCCACTTTGTCTTTGCTTTTGATTGTAATGTATAAAATAAGGTGCAAAACTGCAATTCTCTGGAGCATTATCTCAATCCATTGAGATTTTGCTTCCTGCAATTGTTGACAGTTTGGCTCAAATAAACTCACAAAAATTCTCTATAGGTTTGAATGTTTTTTACATTGACAGTGTTCAGTAAATGTGGCACTGAGTTGAATGGATTGGTTGAAACCAAAATACACAATGTTAGTTACATTCTTCTAATCTAGTACTAATATATTGGTTGGTAGGTCTCGATTGTTTGATTGTCTAAGCATTTTGTTACATGATATGCACCCATCACTCAGTCTCAGTGCTTACTAACATTTTGATCATTCAGATGTGACTTATTCTTAGCAGAACATCACCATCTGATGGTGACTGCTGCCACTTCACTGTGCTCCTCAAACATCTGTTTCAAATCCCTTCTAGTCTTTTTCTGGATATACTGATAATATTTGCCATTCTATAACTTTCAAAATATTCTTTTCTTTTCTTTTTTGATGTCTGCCTCCAGTCTTCTGGCATGTTCTTCATCTTTGCCAACATATTAGACTGTTTGAGCTGTGATACAAAAATACCATAGCCCTGTCCAGTGTGGCTCAATTGGTTAGAGTGTCATCCCATGCACCAAAAGGTCATGGGTTTGATTCCTGGTCAAGCACATATCTAGATTGCAGGTTCAATTCCAGATTGGGAAGCAACCGATCGATATCTCTCTTACATCAACGTTTCTCTTTCCTCTCCCTGTCTCCCTCTCTCTAAAAAAAAAAATACCATAGATTTGGTGACTTAAACAACAAATATTTATTTTTTCACAGTTACAGAGGCCAGGAGCACAAGATCAAGGCTCTTATAGATCTGGTTCCTGGTGAAGACTCTTACTGGCTTGCAGTCACCTTCTCACTGTGTCATCATGTAGCATAGGAGTGAAAGTGCTCAGGGATCTCTATTATAAGGGCACTAATCCCATCATGAGGGCTCCACTCTCAAGACCTAATCAAATCTCTCAAAGACTCCACCTCATAATGCCATCACATTGGGAGCTACAAATTTCACATGAATTTTGGAGGATACAAACATTAGGTCTATAATAGGCAGCAATCCTGCAAATCCCTTCTGCATATTCACTGAGGATCCTGAAATGAAATTTTTAACTAGAGATAAAATGTACCAGAAGCTACTTGAAACTTGCCTTGTTTCTACTTGTCCCTCTTGGGCTTTGTTTCCCCTCTTCATCTTGCTTACTCTGTCTTTTTCATTCTGATTCATGGGAAGATGAAGACAGTGGGTAGGTAAGTACTTATGTTTCCTTTAGGTCATCTGTTCATGCTACACTATCTGAATTACTTCTTTCTGTGTTTCTATTTTTCCTGATTCTAAGACTCTTTAGAGCTTAAAAACATGTGATGGTTAAGAATTCTAGCAGAAATAAATATGATTGCATGATATGCTCTTTAATCAAGGACTTGTTGAAGGCCTAGTATCTGTGCCTTCCTATATACTGTATATCACCCTCTGAAATTCTATGCAGGAGAGATCGAGCTCTCTATTCAGAGGCCCCTGCTCTTGTTGGGTAAGAAAGTAAGCTCACTTGACCCAAAAGTAGTACAAAGAAAACATTAATTCCACTGAATGTAATGCATGGCTAGGGCTTTATGTTCCAAGGAGTGCCTTATAGTGCAGCGTGACATGGACAGATGGGGCAACAGATAGGGGAAGACTCCAGAAGGCTTAAGTCTGGGTTTCCTCTCCATCATACACTTGTTCTTGAACCTTAAGAGAAACACATAATTTGATGACACTCAAATTTCTAATCTGTAAAAAAAATATATAATACAGTTGCAGTGCCACCTTTCCTGGTTGATATAAGAATCAAATAGACAGCTGACTCTCACAGCCACTTGGCCTGGAGGTCAAATCCCCCCTAGTATTAGCTACAACAATCAAGGCTTAACTACAAGACTGCCCACAAAGACCACTAGGGGGTGCACCAAGAAAGCATAACAAAATGTGGAGACAAAGAAACAGGACAAAATTGTCAATGGAAGATATAGAGTTCAGAACCACACTTTTAAGGTCTCTCAAAAACTGTCTAGAAGCCGCCGATAAACTTAACGAGATCCTCGAGAAATCTAATGAGACCCTCGATGTTGTGATAAAGAACCAACTAGAAATTAAGCATACACCGACTGAAATAAAGAATACTATACAGACTCCCAACAGCAGACCAGAGGAGCGCAAGAATCAAGTCAAAGATTTGAAATGCGAAGAAGCAAAAAACACCCAACCGGAAAAGCAAAATGAAAAAAGAATCCGAAAATACGAAGATAGTGTAAGGAGCCTCTGGGACAGCTTCAAGCGTACCAACATCCGAATTATAGGGGTGCCAGAAGATGAGAGAGACCAAGATATTGAAAACCTATTTGAAGAAATAATGACAGAAAACTTCTTCCACCTGGTGAAAGAAGTAGACTTACAGGTCCAAGAAGCGCAGAAAACCCCAAACAAAAGGAATCCAAAGAGGTCCACACCAAGACACATCATAATTAAAATGCCAAGAGCAAAAGACAAAGAGAGAATCTTAAAAGCAGCAAGAGAAAGAAACTCAGTTGCCTACAAGGGAATACCCATATGACTGTCAGCTGATTTCTCAACAGAAACTTTGCAGGCCAGAAGGGAGTGGCAAGAAATATTCAAAGTGATGAAGACGAAGAACCTACAACCAAGATTACTTTATCCAGCAAAGCTATCATTCAGAATTGAAGGTCAGATAAAGAGCTTCACAGATAAGGAAAAGCTAAAGGAGTTCATCACCACCAAACCAGGATTATATGAAATGCTGAAAGGTATCCTTTAAGAAGAGGAAGAGGAAGAAAAAGGTAAAGATACAAATTATGAACAACAAATATGCATCTATCAACAAGTGAATCTAAGAATCAAGTGAATAAATAATCTGATGAACAGAATGAACTGGTGATTATAATAGAATCAGGGACATAGAAAGGGAATGGACTGACTATTCTTGGGGGGGAAAGGGGTGTGGGAGATGCAGGAAGAGACTGGACAAAAGTCGTGCACCTATGGATGAGGACAGTGGGTGGGGAGTGAGGGCGGAGGGTGGGGCGGGAATTGGGAGGAGGGGAGTTATGGGGGGGAAAAAGAGGAACAAATGTAATAATCTGAACAATAAAGATTTAATTAAAAAAAAAAAGAATCAAATAAGGCAGATTTCTGCAATGTTGTGGGATGTCCTGAGATGTCTTTATGAGGAGCATGCATGGCCAGAGGGAATATATGTAAGAAGGAGGAGGACTGTGAAGTAAATCTGGCTCAGTTTATTTTCACTCTGACTTTTCCACTGATCCCAGCAAGATATCTGCTGAGACCATAATTTGTCTCTTTTATGGGGCCAGAAACAGGGATTTGTGCTTTCCTCGGGTTATATCTGTGATTCTAGCTCCTGGCCTTTATGTTGGAGGATGCAGCTCTTCAGATAAGATGAGGTTCCTGTGGTGAGATAGTTGTGCAAATGTCCAAGGAAGGCTGGACATTGAGGAGTTTTCTTCCCATTTCTTCTACAGGTTGGTGAAGTCAGGCCTTACATCAGTTTGTTGTCCAGCTCTATCCTCAGTGCTCAGTGGCAACCAGAATCTCACACACCTTTACCTACGGGGTAATGCTCTTGGAGATATGGGGGTGAAGCTACTGTGTAAGGGACTCTTGCACCCCAACTGCAAGCTTCAGATGTTGGAGTAAGTGCCTTAGCTTATTAAAGTGATATTGTGGAACAACCTGAGATGTCAGAATACATAGTGGGTAAGAGGAAGGGTGTATAGAGAAGTGATGATGAGATAATCTGTATCTAAGAAGTGATGTCCTCTGAAGGTTTGGCTTATTACAGAATCAAGGGACTGGGAAGAATTCTACTTCTAGATGATATAAAGGTAAAGATGAGTTCCTTTCACCACAAATCTTTCCACAACAAAAGAATGGGGGTGGTATGGCTCTTGTATTTTAAGGAATTTTGGGAGGAGACAGAATTTAGGAAACATCAATTCAGAAAGTGCTATTGCTAATTGGATCTGGATAATCCAGTAGACTGGAAAAATACTCTTATCTGAAAAGAAGAGAAGAATAGTCATGACACACATAATTATTCCAAGCTTGTTTATCCTGCACTTTTTCTTTGTTTGAAATATTACAGGCTAAGATCTGGGAGACCTGGAGGAAGGGAAAGGAATATTTTCTTTGAATCATTCTCTTTCTTGCAGACTAGACAATTGCAGTCTCTCCTCACACTGCTGCTGGGATCTTTCCACACTTCTGACCTCCAACCAGAGCCTGCGGCAGCTGAACCTGGGCAACAATGACTTGGGTGATCTGGGGGTCATGCTGTTTTGTGAAGTGCTGAAACAACAAGGCTGCCTCCTAAAAAGACTTCAGTAAGTGCTCTCCTCAGACATGTGAGGGGCAGGGATCCAAGTTCTAAGGAAAAGTTGGCTAGTTACCAAAATCCAAGATGGTTCTTTTGCACTCAGGGTGAAGTTGGGCCTGGTCCAGGTATTACAGATATGTTTGTTGTTGGTGGTTTTTGTTGTTGTTAATCCTTACCCAAGGATATTTTTCCAGTGATCTTTTAGAGAGAGTGGAAGAGAGAGGGAAAAACAGAGAGAAATATCAATGTGAAAGAAATTGATTGTTTGCCTCCTGCATGAGCCCTGACTAGGGACCGGGGAGGAGCCAGAATCAAACCCGGGATCTTTTGGTCCACAGGCCAACACTCTATCCACTGAGCCAAACCAGCTAAGGCAAAGATATTTTAAAAATAGGGTAGATGAGTCATGACCTACACATTCAACTTCATTCAGATATTTAGAATATTTAAAGTTCAGTTGGGTATGAAAATACTTTCTATCCATATTCCTAAAAGAAATGTACAGTCTAATGGAAGCAGCCAAATGGAATTATATTTCTATGCAGGGGCTTGGACTTAATAGAACTAGACCTATCTATGGTTCAGCCTTATTGCAAAGGTATTAGTATAGAGGGATGCTGTTGATCTTGTTTTTGGGTATTTATAAATGAGAAGAGCATGATCCAGAAACATGAAGATGAGAAATACCATAAAATCCAGCCAATGAAGTATATTGAAACAATTGACTCCCTTCCATCACCAGGATACTACTGAGATACTCATTACTTTTGTAGTAAGAGCTTCCTGTTAGTGTTAGACTTCAGTCATCCCAGAGGATCATACTCCCCAAAGAAGATGTTTCCCTCACTTGGCTTTAGAGGCACCATACTCTCCTCTGGGTTTTCTCCTACTTTATTGGTTATTTCTGCTCAGTCTTCTTTTTTGCTTCTCATTGCTCTGACCTTTACATGCTGAATCTCTGGGACTCACCCATTGCCTAATTTTCCTTCTCTACATTTTCTCCCTTGTTCATATCATTTAGTCTTCTGGTTTTACTACATATGTGTTATACCCCCAATTTATATCTCCATGAATACCATGTCCAAATGCTTATCTGACATTTACACTTGGGTGTCTAATAAGGCTCCCAAATTTCACATGTTTAAATCCAAGTCTGTGCTATTCCACTCTGTCTGAAACTTGCTTCTTCCCTCTCTCAACCAATGGTAACTGTCATCCAGATGTCACCATTGATGCTTCTTCTTCCTTATGCATATCCACTCCATCGGCATGTCCTGTATGCTCTTCTTCCACAGCATGCCCACTCATTGTCCACCTCTTGCCAGCTTTATGGTTCTTACCTTGGTTCAAGCCACCATCATTTCTTGTATGGATTGCTATGGTGGCATTCTGCCAGACTACTCTGCATTTATTTTGATTACCATAGAAGATGGAGGGTACAACTAAAACAGGACTCACTCCTATCAACATGCTCCAGTGACTGCCTATCATATTCAAAGTGAGAGCTATAAACTCATGGCAGAGCCTAAGACCCTCTGTGATCTCAGCCTGCTGCTTCTGCAAATTCATCTTCTCCTAACCCTGTTCCTTCCGCTCCTTTCACACTGTTTCACTTAAAGACTGTATTCTCTGGAATTTTGCACTTGGTGTTTCCTCTGCCTGGAACTCTCTCATTTTTTGATATACACATGCCTTGTTCTCATACATCCTTAAATTATCTTCTTAAAGATCTTCCTCTGTGTGTTTCTTGCCATACTATTGAAAGCATCAGGCCAGCATGCTATTTCCTGTTCTCTTCATATTTCCCTCCATAATGTTGACCACCATCATATATGTTATTTTCTTGTTTATTTATTGTCTACTAGAAGCCTGGTGCATGAAATTCATGCATGGGGGGGGGGCGTCCCTCAGCCCGGCCTGCTCCCTTTCCAATATGGGACCTCTGCAGGGATCGGGCCTACATTGGCAGTCAGACATCCCTCTCACAATCTGGGACCACTGGCTCCTAACCGCTTGTCTATCTGCCAGCCTGATCGCCACCTAATTGTTCCCCTGCTGGCCCAATTGTCCCAACTGTGCTCCCCTGCCAGCCCGATGGCCCCCAACTGCCCTCACCTGTTGGCCTGGTCACCCCCAACTGCCCTTCCTTGCCAGCCTGGTCACCCCCAACTGCTCTCTCCTGCAGGCCTGGTTGCCCCAACTGCCTTCCCTTTCTGGTCATCTTGTGGTGGCCATCTTGTGACAACATGAGGGTGGCCATCTTGTGATGATGCGAGGGCGTCACATGAGGGCACGAGGGCTACCTAGGCTTTTATTAGTATAGATACCCTCCCCCAAGAATATGAATTCTATTAGCTAGGGATTTCTGCCCTTTTCTATTACCTCAAGGCTGAGAATTGAACTGGAATGCAGATTTGAATAAATAAAAGTTTGAATCAGCATTGCATCCTTGTGCCAACACAGGAAAAGCCAAAATTCTCAGAGCTAAGAAAATAGAGCAACAAAAGAAGAAATTGGTCAGGATGAGCTGGGACATTGCTGTATGTGGGATCACTGAGCAAGTTCTGAAGGGCATTCTGGGACAAAGGACAGGCTCAAAACAGACTTGAGAGTCTATAGATGCACTCAACCTCTCTTGTCAGCTTGGCTGCCATAAAAGAAAAAATAGCATAGATTGGGTGCCTTAAAGAACAGACATTTATTTCTCACAGTTCTGGAGGAAGGAAAGTCCAAGATCTGCTGATTCAGTTTCTGGTGAAAGCTCTCTTCTGAGCTGTCAGATGGCACCCTTGTGCTGCCATCACATGACAGAGAGAGAGAACACTCTGGTAGCTCTTCCTATAAGAACACTAATCCTATTGTGAGGACCTAGCCCAGTGAACTCATCTAACCCTAATTAGATTCTAAAGGCATCATATCCAAATACCATAACACTGAGGGTTAGGGCTTCAACATACAAATTTTGGAGGAACATATACATTCAATTCACAACACAATCAAATCAAGATTCTTAAAAATGATGCAGGACAAATGGTATGATTTTTCATTTGAGTGGCAAGGAAAAGAGGAGAAAGAATTCAAATCAAAGAAGAAATGAGAGGCCTACCAAGCAATTGCAATATGTGGACTTTATATGGCTTTTGATTAAATAAACATAATGTAAAAATTATCAGACAGTTGAGGAAATTTAAACATATTAGACATATGTTAATATTAAGGAATTATTGTTAACTTTTTAAACTGTAATTATGGCATTATATTATGTTTTTAAAAATCTTCTTCAGTTAGTGTTATACCATGAAATATTTATACATGTGTGACATGCTGTGTTTAATTGAAACAAGACTGGCCATGAGCTATTAATTGTCAAACCTGCTGAACGGCTACATGGGAATTTATTATACAATTCTCTTTATGTTTATTATATGTTTAAACATTTTCAAACTTTAAGGTTACAAATATAACATAAACTATGTTAGGTATGAAGTGCAGAACTGGAGAGCTTAGAAGTGTGTGAGAATAAGGGAAGTGAGGTGATATATTTTAAGGCCAAAAATTCTGAGTGTTCATTTGAAGAGCATAACTCAAGGCTCTCTGTTTGCTTTTATAGGTTGTGTAAAATGTATTTTAATTATGATACAATCTGCGCGTTAAAAACACTTCAAGAAGAAAAGCCCGATTTGACCATTGTCTTTGAACCTTCTCAGTAGTGATGGAGGCAGTGCTGCCAGATTCCAGCCATCCAAGTGTGGACAAGTATGAGTAAGCACTCCTCCAGCATGGTTAAGACCACTGGTCCTTGGGTCTTTTGGTTCCGTGTGGGAGAGCAAAGTTTGCCAGTAGTGCCTTTACAGAGAGAATGTGAGCATCTCCTTTACCCTTGGGACAATGAAATCATTCATATAATATGGTTCTCATCATAGCATTTTAGTCAGAGGATGTGTTCCTCTTGGTGACTTTATATAACTAACTCATTACTAAACCATTTTTTCTGTCTTTTCGTCCTCTTTCTAAATCTCTTTCCTTTTTTTGTTCTTTTCACTTTTGTCATCTTTCTCTCAACTGACCATAACAGAATGAGCCAACTATATATTATGTTGTAATTTTGTGACAGCAACTTATTTATTTTTTGTAACAGTGATATTTTCTAATAAAAAATTCATGTTTATTGTATTTGGTTGAAAATTCATAAAATATAGAAACGGTTGTATTTATTGAGTTAAACTGCTTTCTTTCTTTAATTTTAAAATGGGGTGCCTAGAGATCTTTTTACTTATTTATTTAAACAACAAAAGGTAAATTGCTTTATGTATTTAAAAAAATCTCTTTGCCAAATGATTCAATTGTAATGAATGTAAAAGAAAATCGCTTCACACAATCTCTGAAGATTGAAATGCCAGCTCTGGTTGGAGAGGAGGTTGAAAATCATTTAAAGTTTTAAGAGTAGATGAATCCTATACTCATAAATAGAATGTAAAAAATGTGTTTTGCCTTTAATTATAAGAAATCATCTGGGATTTATTTCATACCAAGAGCACTTAATCTACCACACTTTACATAGCATTAAATCTTTAATAAATATTGATAATTGCTTCTCTATACAAGGGTCAACTCTGAACCACATAGAATTATTCAGGATGGAAATACTACTTCCTCTGTCAAATGAGCCATCCAGACCTCTACTACCCAAAGTGTGGCCTATGGACTGTTGATATAAGGAACTTGGCAAAATTGTTAGTCAATGACATTATCAAGTATGCTTTTTAGATAAGCTGACTTTTTTTTCCATGGTGAGACTCTCTCTATAAAGGAAGCTATATGTGATTTATAGTCAGGTGCAAACACTTAATCTTGTCTAGGGCCAGCACTTTAAGTAACTTTGAACAAGATATTGGTTTTTGTATCTCTTCAAAGTGATCTATTGCAGACTGCCTCCCTGGTACAAACACCTTGACATGGAAGATGAAATGTAGTTAAAAACACTTAGATACCAGGGATTCCAAAATGGTGGTGGAGTGAGTGGAAGCTACACTGACACTCTCCCAGGACCAAACTGGAAATACAATTAAAATAAAGAAGAACTGCCCAGAAAATTCAACTGAAGACTAGTTGGACTGAACCCTGTTACCCAAGAATGGAAAGTGGAGGGCAACCTTTTTGTGAGTGCATGCCAACACCAGCAAAATCTCTGGCTCAAAATTCTTCTGTGTGCCAACCCTAATTTTTTGAGAACATGTTACGCCTACTTGATATCTCTTAAAATGTACGTATGTGAAGAACCTTGAAGAAATAATAAAATTCATTCGAGTGACAAAAACACAGGATATGATGATGAAAAATACGTTTATTTTTTAATGTATACATGTACACTGATAGTCCAACAGAAAACTTTATGACTCTGTTTGATATTATCAGTGGGATTTTTGCTGCTGCATCACTGATGACAGAGATTTTACATCAAGTTTATATTTCATGACCTTCAGAGACTGTACGAGCTACTACTTTCATCCGTCAGGCTACTCCTATTGTGAGACTTAACAAAATTCATCACTGAGAACAAAGATTCACAATTGTAAATGGAAGATTATAAGAGAGGGTTTCGTGTGACAGCAAAAGTTACTGGCATGCCATGTTTGGCACGCGTGCCAGGGGTTGCCCACCCCTGACCTAGAGACTGGTCTGAGGTGTGAAAGTGCTGGCTGGGCTCTCATAGACAGCAGCTGAAGATCCATAGGGCTATCGCAGCTGTGGGAGGTTCCCACTGAAAACTCTGAGTCTAAACCCCAAGCTGGGTTCCCCAGTCCAGAATACCAGACTGAAAAAAGTGCCCTTATAACATCTGGCTGTGAAAAGCAAGATTGCTATCTGCCATGGAAAGACTGCTGGAAATGCAGGCACAATCACAAAATTTTGTGTGCAGCCACTCACCTTGGGCTCCAGCAGAGGTAGGGCAGAGTGGACTGTAGCTAAATGAGCAGAAACCAGGATTGGGGGCTTTGGGGATTGAACTTGGAGGGCAGACACCCAGGTTTACTGTGTTGAGTCATTCCTTCATGCTGCAGATGAACTCTTTCTCTGGTGGTGGAACTTTGCTATTCAGGCAATTTTTTTGCTCCAGCAAGCTTGTGTGTGTGTGTGTGGGGGGGGGGGGGGGGGGGTGGGGGGTGGAGGAGGAGTTGCTCCAGCCTGTTAGAAGACTCTCACCCCACCCTGTGGTCAATATCCTGAGGCTAATCAAGGCTAATGACAATCAGACTGCAGGCAGAGGAAGAGCTCTGGAGGTTTTGGATCTTTGCCTGACTAATCCTGGGATGAGGGCTAGGTAAAGCAGACCCTAGTGCACATCTTGGTCATTTCCAAAGGTACCCAGCCCCAGCAGTGGGAGCCACAGCTGTGAATTGCTGATAGCTCCAAACAGGGTACTCAAGGCCAGACAGAAACAGCATTTGACACTGTTCAGCACTAGAGATTGGGAGGAATAGCAAATCTACCTAATACATAGACACAAATGCAAATAGGCAGCCAAAACGGGGAGACAAAAACAAAAATACCCCACAAATGAAAGAACAAGAGGATTCTCTAGACAAAGAGCTAAATGAAATGGAGTTGAGAAATTTATCAGACATAGAGCTCAGAGTAATGATGGCAAAGATGCTCAAACAGCATGAGAAAATACATAGTAACTATGAAGAATGGCATAGCACTAATAAAGAACACAGTGGAAGAAATGCACAGGAGATTAAGGAAAGCCAAAGATCAGATCAGTGAATTAGAAGACAGGCCAAAAACCCCACTCAACCAGAGAACCAAAAAGAAAAAACAATTACAAAAGAGGTGAACACCAAGAACACATGAAAAAATGCTCAAAGTCACTAATTATCAGAGAAATGCAAATGAAAAGCACAATAAGATGTCACCTCACACCTGTCAGAATGGCTATCATCCCAAAATCAACAAACAAGTGCTGGCAAGTATGTGGAGAAAAGGGAACACTAGTTCACTACTGGTAGGAATGCAGATTGGTGCAGCCTCTATGGAAAACAGTGTGGAGTTTCCTCAAAAACTTAAAAATAGAACTTCAGTTTGACCCAGCGGTTAGTTCCACTTCTGGGAATATATAATCAAAAGCCCCAAGACATCAATCAGAAAGAATATATACACCCTATGTTTGTATTTTACAATAGCTAAGATTTAGAAACAGCCCAAGTGCTCATTAGTAGATGAATGGATAAAAAAGCTGTGGACAGAGGAGATCCAAGATGGCGGCCGATGGGACGGCAGTCAGCAAGATAGTGTGAGTGACCGAGAGAGCAGAAGGAGAGTGCATGGATGTTCAGGGAGTGTGTGTATTTAAGAGTGAGGGACAGTTATATTCCACAGGACTGTCGGGGACTGGCAGACCAAGCTCCCCTGGCCAGGCAGCCTCTACTACCACTGAAATCTCTCCTGGAGTGGCCAGCTCTGCCACAGAGACCACACCATCTTCAAGGGAAGAGTGGCTGTGATTGGAAGCCCAGCCTTACCTTCATCCCGGGAGACCTTGGATACCTCCTGGGACCCTAAAGCCACAATGCCCAGGGACAAGCATTGAACCCACAGCTGTGAACCCACAAACACTGAGACTCAAGTCTACCTGACTGCATGTGCCTAAAAAGTTTGTCCAGGGGGAGAAAGGTGGCGGCCAAATACACAAACTGGTCCTGTGCCTTCTCACAGAGAAGATAAAAGAAACAGCTGAATCAAATAACATCCACCCAGAATTGGTGAATCAAACACAGCTGGTGAGGCAATCCATGGACAGAAAGGTCAGAGATCACCTGGAGAGAGGAGGGATCTGGGATCCAGGCTGGAGGGAGAACATGTGCAGCCGGGACTAGAATCTCAGAGGGAGACTGCACTGCACCAAATCCGAGGCCCTTGGGGTCAGTATAGCCCTGAAATGTGGAAAGGTGTCCACAGGGCTGCTGGTAGTGGGGGACTCTAGATCTAAACCCACAGCCATGGGAGACTGTGCCCAGAAAAGCAGCCTGAAGTTCTATACCGGCTGCGCAGTGCCGGGTGGAGAAAGACATGAGGCAGCACGGTTGCTTTGTCTTTATAACTTCCTTGATTTTAATTGCTAAACCCAGTGCATAGGATCTTTCAATTAAAAACACTCACCAAGATTGCAGGGGAAGGTGGTTTTTGTGGAAACTGGGGAGCAGAATAGGGAGAGATGAGAAGGAAACCAGCTCTGGGACTCCATCCATCCAACCCAGCCTTGAATGCAGCAGGGAAAGGATGAATCTACACATCCTGAGGAAACCCTGGGGGACTGGATTGAAGGGCCATTTGGTCCTGGAAACTAATACAGAAACACTGCCACCCAGGGGCTATGTCATACATCAACACTTGTGTAAATACAATTGAAGGCAGGCAGAGAAACAAAATGAGCAGAGTGATCCCGCATACTTGAAACCAAGGTTGTGGCCTATGACACAGAGGAGCAGTGGATCACTAGGAATTTCAACACTGTGCTGACTACTTAACAGGAAACAGACGTCCTAGGCAGAACAGTAGAGAGGGGTCTTAAGCCAGCCCCCACGGGTCATTGAAGCTTCACTGAAGCAAACAAACTTCACTACTTCTCTTTTTTATTTTTTTATCTTTTACTTAAGAAACTATTTTTTTCTCACTTTATTTTACTTTTTTAATTTTTTTTATTGATTAAGATATTACATATGTGTCCTTATCCCCACGTTACCCCCTAGCCCTCCCACCACCCCGCTCATGCCCTCACCCCCCCATTGTCCGTGTCCATTGGTTAGGCCTATATGCTTGCATATAAGTCCTTTGGTTGATCTTTCCTCCTTACCCCCACCCTCCCCTACCTTCCCTCCAAGGCCCGAAAGTCCATTCAATGCCTCTCCGTCTCTGGATCAGTCCTTGTTCATCAGTTTATCTTGTTCATTATATTCCACAAATGAGTGAGATCATGTGGTATTTATCCTTCTCTGACTGGCTTATTTCACTTAGCATAATGCTCTCCAGTTCCATCCATGCTGTGGCGAGTGGTAAGAGTTCCTTTTTCTTCTTCCTCTTCTTAAAGAATACCTTTCAGCATTTCATATAATGCTGGTTTGGTGGTGATGAACTCCTTTAGCTTTTCCTTATCTGTGAAGCTCTTTATCTGACCTTCTATTCTGAATGATAGCTTTGCTGGATAAAGTAATCTTGGTTGTAGGTTCTTGGCATTCATCACTTTGAATATTTCTTGCCACTCCTTTCTGGCCTGCAAACTTTCTGTTGAGAAATCAGCTGACAGTCGTATGGGTACTCCCTTGTAGGCAACTGAGTTTCTTTCTCTTGCTGCTTTTAAGATTCTCTCTTTGTCTTTTGCTTTTGGCATTTTAATTATGATGTGTCTTGGTGTGGTGCTCTTTGGATTCCTTTTGTTTGGGGTTCTCTGAGCTTTCTGGACTTGTAAGTCTATTTCTTTCACCAGGTAGGGGAAGTTTTTTGTCATTATTTCTTCAAATAGCTTTTCAATATCTTGCTCTCTCTCTTCTTCTGGCACCCCTATAATTCTGATGTTGTTATGCTTGAAGTTTTCCCTGAGGCTCCTTACACTATCTTCATATTTTTGGATTCTTTTTTCATTTTGCTTTTCTAGTTGGGGTTTTTCCTTCTTTGTATTTCAAATCTTTGACTTGATTCTTGCAATCCTCTAGTCTGCTGTTGGGAGTCTGTATAATATTTTTTATTTCAGTCAGTGTATGCTTAATTTCTAGTTGGTCTTTTATCACAACCTTGAAGGTCTCATTAGATTTCTTGAGGGTCTCATTAAGTTTATCGGCAGTTTCTAGAAAATTCTTGAAAAACCTTAAAAGTGTGGTTTTGAACTCTATATCCAGTAGTTTTCTTTCCTCCATTTCTGTCATTTGTGTCCTGTTTCTTTGTCTCCACATTTATTATGCTTCGCTGTGTCGATAGAGTGGCTTTCTGTACTAGGTGTCCTATAGGGCCCAGTGGTTCAGCCTCCCCAATTACCTGAGGTGGACACGCTTGGTGCATCCCCTTGTGGACTTTGTGCACAGTCTTGTTGTAGTTAAGCCTTGATTGTTGTAGGTAACACTGGGAGGGATTGACCTCCAGGCCAATTGGCTGTGAGAATCAGCTGTGTCTGCAGTGGGAGAACTTCTGTGCTGGAGTCCCCGCTCCGGGGCAAGACGTGCTTCAATGAGGCTTTGGTGGTCACTGTGTCTGCCCCCTGAGTGTGTCCTTTATGAATCTGAGGAGCTGCAATCTGGATGGTCCCACTCTGACCACTGGGCATACTGGCTCCTGGATATCTAAGGAGGTGCTAATCTAGCCTTTGCCTGAGGCTATCCAGCAGGAGACAGCTGTGACACAATGCAAGTTGCCCTGGGTCCTTGGGCCAGCTGTAGTTTGTTAGGTAGTTATCAGATTGCAAAGGGCCAGGCCTTTCATATGCAAAAGCCTCCGTGCACAGTTTGGGCGGGGCGGGGTTTCAGGGGATCAACAGGGCAGAGTGAGCAGCTATGGTTGCTCTCAGTCCTTCCCTCAGAGGCCCTGCTTCTCAGTGTCCCAGCAATCGCTGCAAGCACCCCCGAGAGAAAGCTACCCTCGAGTTCTGACTGATGCCAGATAGTCCAGTTTCTCCCGTATGAGTCTGGGTCCCCAGAGACTTGCCCGGAACTGGAGCTCAGAGCCTGAGACTCCCTCCCGATTGAAAAAGACAACCGTGTCCTCAGCCGCCAACCCTCTCCACATGCGCCTCTGTACCTCTGTATTTTACTTCTGCACTGCACCTCCTCTGAGTCTCTGTATGCTTTTCTCTTTCCTTCTAGTTGTAGAATTTCCACTCAGCCAGCCTTCCTGTGGTTCTGGATGATGTCCTTTCCGTCTTTTAGTTGTATTTTTTGAAGTGGTTGTGCGAGGCAGCAATCTCAGATGTTTTATTATGCCGCCATCTTGGTTTCTCCTCTCTTTCTTTTCTTTCTTTCTCTCTCTCTTTCTTTTTCTTTCTTTCTTTCTTTCTGTCTGTCTTTCTTTCTTTCTTTCTTTCTTTCTTTCTTTCTTTCTTTCTTTCTTGTTGTTTGTTTTTTTCTGTTTTTTTATTTTCATTTTTTTATGCTTCTGTTTTTCTTCTTTTCACTTGTTCTCTTCTTCTAATAATAGCTTAATTAGTTTTAATCACCAACTCAGGCCTATCTGCTCTCTATTCTCCTTTTTCAAAAATAGATAGATAAAGAAAAGAAAAAATTTATATATATAAATTTTTAATATATATTTGCAATAATTTTTTTCTTTCTTTCTTTGTTTCCTTATTATTTTTTAGTATTTTGTTTTTTACTTTTCTTCTTGTACACTCATTCTCTTTCTACCTCCTCTATACTGAATCATGACCATTTCACATTCATTCAATTACTTGACCTTACCTTCTGGAAATAAGCTGTGCCTCTTCAGTCAGCTTCCCTCCTTGTTTTCTGGGTGTTTGTTGTTTCCATATTTTGAATACTTTGTTGGTTTTCTTTCTCCCCATAAACATATATTTCCCTCCTTCTTCTTTCTTCTCTTTCTTTCCTCTCTAACCTTTTTTCCTTTCCTCAATATAATTTTTGCACCCTTTTCTCTCCCCTAATTCTCTTTTCTCTGTTGGTCACCTTTATTTGGGACTAGAGGCCTGTGCATGAATTCGTGCACAGGGGTGTGTGTCCCTCAGCCCAGCTTGCACCCTTTCCAATCTGGGACCCTTCGAGGGATGTCTGACTGCCCATTTAGGCCTGGTCCCAGTGGGGTTGGGCCTAATCTAGCAGTTGGACACCCCTCTCAAAATCCAGGACTAGTGGCTCCCAACTGCTCATCTGCCTGCCTGCCTGCCTACCTGATTGCCTTTAACTGCTTCTGCCTGCAAGACTGATCACCCCCTAAACACTTCCCTGCAACCCTGATTGCCTCTAAATTACCTCCCCTGCCAGCCTGATAACCCCCAACTGCCCTCCCCTGTAGGCCTGGTACCCCCAACTGCCCTCCTCTGCAGGCCTGGTCACCCCCAACTACCCTCCCCTGCTGGCCTGATCACCTCTAACTGCCCTCCCCTGCAGGCCTGGTCCCCCCTGACAGCTCTCCCCTGCAGGTCTGGTCCCTCACAACTGCTCTTCCCTGTAGGCCTGGTTGCCCCAACTGTCCTCCCCTTCAGGCCTGGTAACCCCCAACTGCCCTCCCCTGCTGGCCTGATCACCTCCAACTGCCCTCCCCTGCAGGCCTGGTCCCCCCTGACAGCTCTCCCCTGCAGGCCTGGTCCCTCACAACTGCTCTTCCCTGCAGGCCTGGTTGCCCACAACTGTCCTCCCCTTCAGGCCTGGTAACCCCCAACTTCCCTCCCCTGCAGGCCTGGTACCCCCAACTGCACTCCCCTTCAGGCCTGGTCCCCCCAGACAGCTCTCCCCTGCAGGCCTGGTCCCTCACAACTGCTCTTCCCTGCAGGCCTGGTTGCCCCCAACTGTCCTCCCCTTCAGGCCTGGTCACCCCCAAGTGCCCTCCTCTGCCAGCTCTGTCACCCCTAACTGCCCTCCCCTGCAAGCCTGATTGCCCCAACAGCACTCCATTTCAGGCCTGGTCCCTCCCAACTGCCCTCTCCTGCAGGCCTGATTGCCCACAACTGCCGTCCCCTGCCTGCCATCTTGTGGTGGCCATCTTGTGTCCACATGGTGGTGGCCATCTTTGACCACATGGGGGCGGCCATCTTGTGTGTTGGAGTGATGGCCAATTTGCGTATTACTTCTTTATTCGATAGGATAATTGGTATCATGAATACATTCATGTTTGGTGCCTTCTGTGTTGTGTCTTGTCATGTATTTTGTGCCTTTAAGTGAACATGGTAGAGAGTGAGCTACATAACCAGACACCCTGAGAGGAGTGAAAATGGGGAGACAAAAAAACAGCCCCCCTATGAAAGAAAAGGAGAAATCACTGGAAAAGGAAGTAAATGAAATGGAGGCAGGCAAGCAGTTTGTCAGAGAAAGAATTCAGAGCAATGGTCATAAGGACACTGAAAAGGATGGAAGACAAATTCAACAACATGAGTAAGAACCAAGAGGAAATGAAGAAGAACCAAGAAGAAATGAAGAATGACATCACTGCAATAAAGAACACAATAGAAATAATCAACAGTAGACTAGAAGAAGTGAACTACCACATCAGTGAGCTAGAGACAAGGTAGGAAAAAATACCCAAACAGAGCAGCAACTGGAAAAAAAACTTAAAAAACAGGAGGAGAGCTTAAGGGAGCTTTGGAACAACATGAAAAGAAACAACATCTGCAAATAGGGGTGCCAGAAGAAGAGGAAACTGAACAAGGAATAGAAAACCTGTTTGAAGAAATAATGACAGAATACTTTCCTGATATTGGGAAGAAGGAAAAACTCACACAAGTCCAAGAAGCTCACAGAGTCTGAAACAAGATGAACCCAAAAAGACCAATACCCAGACACATTATAATTAAATTGACAAGCACCAATGGCAAAGTAAAAACCTTAAAGGCTACCAGAGAGATAGAGACAGAAGGTTACCTACAAGGGATCTCTCATCAGACTATCAACTTCTTTCTCAACAGAAACACATCAGGCCAGAAGGGAATGGAATGAAATATACAAAGTCATGCAAAGCAATGGTCTGAATCCAAGAATACTGTACCCAGCAAGGTTATCATTCAAAATTGAAGGTGAAATCAGGAGCTTCACAGACAAAAAAGGACTAGGGAAGTTTATTACCACCAATCCAGCAATACAAGAAATGCTAAAGGGACTGCTTGAAAAAAGAAGAAACAGGAATGGAGAAGGAACACAGGCATAAAGAATAAAATGGTGACAAACACGTACCTATCAATAATAACTTTAAGTGTAAATAGATTAAATGTCCCAATCAAAAGACATAGGGTAGCTGAATGGATAAGAAAACGTGACCCATATATCTATGGTCTAGAGGAGACCCTCCTCAGAACAAAGGACTAACACAGACTGATGGTGAAGGGATGGAAAAAAGGTTTTTCAGGTGAATGGAAATGAAAAAAAAGCTGGGGTAGCAATACTTCTATCTGACAAAATAGACCTCAAAGTGGAGTCCATAACAAGAGATAAGGAAGGCCACTTCATAATACTAAAAGGAGCAATTCAACAAGAAGATATAACTCTGGTAAACATATATGCAATATAGGAGTACCCAAATACATAAAAAAACTTCAGGGGGATATCAAGGGAGAAATTGAAAGCAATACAGTCATAGTAGGGGGCTATAATACATCAATAACACCACTGGATAAATCCTCTAAACAAAAGAATCAGCAAAGAAATATCAATCCTAAATGTCAATTAATTACATCTGATCTAGTGAGTTATTTAGGATTGATATTTCTTTGTTGTAATTGCTCCCTTTAGTAATGGACCAAATTGACATCTTCAGAACATTTCACACCAAAGCCACAGAATACATATTCTTCTCAAGTGCACACAGGTAATTTTCAAAGATAGACCACATATTGGGACACAGGCAAAGTCATTTCAAATTTAAGAAGATAGAAATCATATCAAGCATATTCTCAAATCACAATGGCATAAAATTAGAAATCAATTACAATAAAAACAATGAAAAATATCAAACACTTGGAGGCTTAATAGCATGCTATTAAACAATGACTGGGTTACCAAAGAGATCAAAGAAGAAATAAAAAGCATCCTGGCAACAAGCAACAATGAAAACACAACAAACCAAAATCTATGGGACACAGTGAAAGCAGTCTTGAGAGGGAAGTTCATAGTTATACAGGCCTACCTTGGAAAACAAGAAAAAATGGTAATAAATTATCTAAACCTACAAATCAAAGAGTGCGAAAGAGAACAACAAGAAAAACCAAGTGTAAGCAGAAGGAAGGAAACAATAAAGATCAGAGTGGAAATAAACGACATAGAGAAAAAAAACCAATACAAAAGATCAACAAAACAAAGAGCTGGTTCTTTGAAAGGATAAACAAGATTGATCAACCTCTGGCCAGGCTCACCAAGAAGCAAAGAGAGAGGATCCAAATGAACAAAATCAGAAATGAAAGCGGTGAAGTAACAACTGATCCCACAGAAATACAAATGATTATGAAAAAATACTATGAACAACTCTAACAAAATGGACAACCTAGATGAAATGGACATTTTCTTAGAAAAAATATAAACTCTGAAAACTCAATCTGGAAGAATCAAAAAACCTGAATAGGCCAATAACTCTTGAAAAAATTGAAGCAGTAATCAAAAATTTTCCAGCAAACAAAATCCTTGGTCTGGACAGCTTTACAGGGGAATCCTACCAAACATTCAAAGAAGAACTAAAACCTATACTCCTCAGACTATTCTGAAAAATTCAAGAGGAAGGCACACTTCCAGCTTTTTCTATGAAGCCACCATTACCCTAATTCCAAAACCAGATAAAAACACCAAAAAAAAAAAGAGAGAGAGAGAGAGAACTGCAGGCAAATATCCTTGTTGAACATAGATGCTAAAATCCTCAACAAAATTCTATCAAATTGGATCCAGCATTACATTAGAAAGATCATACACCATGACCAAGTGGGATTTATTCTGGGGATGCAAGGACAGTTCAATATGAGCAAATCAATAAACATGATACAACGCATAAAGAAATTGAGAGACAAAAATCACATAACCATATTGATATTCCTCCTGATTAAAACTCAAAATGGCTGAGGTTGCCATGGGCTGGGGGAGGGGCCAGCTGTGAGCAGCCAGGGACAATGGTCCTGATCACAGACCATGCCTAGGGACCATACCTGTGCACTAATTTCATGCACCAGGCCTCTAGTAAGAACAATAAAATGGTAAGCAATACATATCTATGAACAATCAAACCTAAAAATCAAAATAAATGAGCAAGAAATGTAATGAACAAAATAAACTGGTAAATAAAATAGAATCAGAGGCATGGAAGCATGGAACAGACTGGTGAAAATCAGAAGAAAGGGGAGAGTGGCGGCAGGAACTAGGGGGAGGGGAGAAATGGGGGAAATAGAGGCGACATGTGTAATACTCTCAACAATGAAGATTTAAAAAGCAAACAAAACATAAAAAAAACAGATGGTGAAATAAAGAGCTTTTCAGACAAAAAAACAAACAAAAATGGCTAAAGGAGTTTATCACCACCAAAGTGGCACTGCAAGAAATGATAAAGAGACTGCTGTAATGAGAGGAAGAAAGAGAGAGAGAGAGAGAGAGTAACATAGGCATAAAGATTTAAAATTTCACCCCAGCTGGTTTGGCTTGGTGGATAGCCAGGGGACAAAATTGTCTCAGGTTCAGTTTCACTCAAAGGATCATGCCCAGGCTGCAGGCTCTATCCCCAGTAGGAGCCATGCAGGAGGCAGCCAATCAATGATTTTCTCTCATCATTGATGTTTCTATTTCTTTCTTCCTCTCCATTTTTTCTCATATATATATAATTAAAATGGCAATAAATAAGTATCTATCCTATATAATAAAATGGTAATATGCAAATTGGCCCTAACAGCAGAATGACAAGGGAACAACTGGTCGCTATGATGCACACTGACCACCGGGGGCAGACGCTCAATGTAGGAGCTGCCCCCTGGTGGTCAGTGTGCCTCCACTCTCATCCTGTGTGAGGCTTTTGTGCTGAGGTGGGTCTCTAGTAAACAGCATATAATTGAGTCATATTTTTGAATCCAGTCAGCTACCTTATGTGTTTGATTGGAGGATTTAATCCAAGGGTCCTCAAACTTTTTAAACAGGGGGCCAGTTCACTGTCCCTCAGACCACTGGAGGGCCGGACTATAATTAAAAAACAACAACTATGAACAAATTCCTATGCACACTGCACATATCTTATTTTGAAGTAAAAAAACAAAACAGAAACAAATACAATATTTGTATTTGCATGTGGCCCGCGGGCCATAGTTTGAGGACCCCTGATTTAATCCATTAACATTTAAGGTTATTAATGACTAGAGGCCTGGTGCAAAAAAATTTGTGCACTCGGGGAGTAGGGGGCATCCCTCAGCCCAGTATGCAACCTCTCGCAGTCTGGGACCGCTTGGGGGATGTACAATTGATGGCTTAGGCCCTCTCCCCACATGGGGCATTAAAACTTGGCTGAGGCAAATGACACTTCACTTTTTTATTTTTTATCTTTTATTATTTTTTGTTTTTTTAATAGTTTTTTGTATTGTTTTCTTCATTCTATTTTATTATTATTTTTATTGTTATTTTGTTTTACCCTATTTTTCCACCCTTTTCTTCCTCAGTTCTCCATTTTTCATCCTGTTTTCTCTTCTCTTGTCCTACTTTTGTTTTTCTGTTTCCTTTCCTTTTACCCCTTGTTAAAAATTGATCTTCTTTATCTGATTTATTTTTTATTTTTTTAATTTTTTTTATATTTTATTGATTTTTCACAGAGAGGAAGGGAGAGAGACAGAGAGCCAGAAACATCGATGAGAGAGAAACATCGATCAGCTGCCTCCCGCACATCTCCCACTGGGGATATGCCCACAACCCAGGTACATGCCCTTGACCGGAATCGAACCCAGGACCTTTCAGTCCGCAGGCCGACGCTCTATCCACTGAGCCAAACCGGTTTCGGTCTTTATCTGATTTATTGATGTGTTATTATTATTGTAGTCTCTGTTGGCTTACTCATATATCTAATTTCCTCTTCCCTGATCCAAGTCATTTTACCCTTCTCTCTTCTTTTTCTTCTCTAGTCAAGATTTTATGCTTTGGTTTTCTTCTCTCCTCTCTTACTGTCTTCTCTTAATTGTTTAATTAGTTTCACTCACTAGACTCAAGCCTAACTACTTTCTCCTCTATTCTCCTTTTCCAAAAAGAAATTAATAAATAAATAGATAAATTAAATTTTTTTTTGTTTTGTTTGCTTATTTATTTAATTATTTTTCTTCTCTTCTTATGCACTCATTCTCTTTTTACTTCCTCTCTACTGAGCTATGGTCCTTCCCCTATCTATTCAATTACTTAACTTTACATTCTGTATATAAGCTCTGCCTCTACAGGTTCTGCCCCTCCTTCACTTTTTCTGGGTGTTTGTTGTTTGCACTTTTTGGTTTATTTGCTTGTTTTATAGTGTTTTATCTCCATATATTTTTCTTCTTTTTCTATCCTCTCTCACCTTTTTTTTCCTTTTCTCTATATCATTTTTACTTTCTTTTCTCTCTCTTAATTCCCTTTTCTTGGTGGTCACTGTTATTGGGGTTATTGGTGTTGTGAGTACATTCATGTTTTGTTCCCTTTGGTTGTGTCTCCTCAAGTTGTATTTTGTGCTTTCGGTCAACATGGTAGAGAGCAAGCCACATAACCAGACACCCAGAGAGGAGATTCTATCCATGAACTGGACAATAACATTCAAGATCCAACTACACCAAGAGAACCCAAATATCCCAAGTAGGGGGCATCCCCAGAATAGCCATCCCAGAAGACCTGAAAGATTGCACCACTGTGTCCCACAAAACATCTCTCTCTCTCTCTCTCTCTCTCTCTCTCTCTCTCTCTCTATATATATATATATATATATATATATATATATATCCTATCTAATAATAGAGAAACATGGTAATTAGCCATACCTCCGCTACCTTTCCCACTGGCTAATCAGGGCGATATGCAAATTAACTGCCAACCAAGATGGTGGCCGGCAGCCAGGCAGCTTGAAGCGAACAGGAGGCTTGCTTGCTTCAGTGACGGAGGAAACTGACGTTCCCCGCCTGCCGCTGCTGGCCTCTGAGCTTGCAGTTTAAGAAACATTGTTACAAATATAGAAGCTAAAAAAACCCCCAGAAACCTGCTTTCAGCCAGCCGGGCTTCAAGCAGCAGGACCACAACATTGTTTCAATTATAGAATAAATGCAGATCCCTGCTTTCAGCCAGCTGGGATTTCAGAGCTGGAGTGAGCAGGACCACAACAGTGTTACAATTATAGAACACAAACAAACCAGATACCTGCTTTCAGCAGCTGAGGCCTCAGAGCTGGAGCCAAGCCTGAGAGCTAAAGCTGGCCCAGAATTAAAAAAAAAGAAAAAAAGGACAAGTTGGGAGCTTCAGTCACCTGCCAGCCTGAAAACAACCCTCAGCCCCTCACCCAGACTGCCCAGGCACCCCAGTGGGGACCACCACCCTGAAGGGTGTGTGACCAGCTTCAAACAGCCATCATCCCCTCATCCAGGCTGGCCAGGAACCCCAGTGGGGACCCCCACCCTGACCCAGGACACCCTTCAGGGCAAACCAGCCGTCCCCAACCCATGCACCAGGCCTCTATTCTATATAGTAAAAGGGTAATATGCCTCCTAGCCCTGGGATCAGCGGAGCCGTGAGGCCTCCCGGCACCGGGATCAGCATGACAGGGGGCAGTGCTCAGACCCTCTGATCTCCCTGCGGCTCTGTGTGTGACAGGGGGCGGTGCCCCAACCCCCCAATCGTCCCTACCCTGAGCGTGACTAGGGGTGGCATTGCAACCTCCCGATCCGCCCTGCTCTGTTCATGACAGGGAGCAGCACCCCAACTCCCCAATCGGCCCAGCTCTGAGCCCGACCAGGGGCTGCACCTACGGATTGGGCCTTCCCTCTGCCACCCAGGAACAAGCCTAAGCCAGCAGGTCGTTATCTCCTGAGGGGTCCCAGGCTGCGAGAGGGCACAGGCCAGGCTGAGGGACGCCCTCTCCCCCCACCCCCGAGTGCACAAATTTTTGTGCACCAGGCCTCTAGTATATATATAAAAGCCATAGTGACTGGTCGAACAGTCACTATGACATGCACTGACCACCAGGGGGCAGATGCTCAACACAGGAGCTTCCTCCTGGTGGTCAGTGCGCTCCCACAGCCAACCTCCCATGGCCGGCCAACTTCCTGTGGTCCCTCCCTGCCGGGGTCCAACCCCAGCAGGTCCAGGGGTCCCCAAAGGTGTAGACAGAGTCGGCGAAGAAGGAAGGACACGGAGACAGTGTTCAGTTGATCAGCAGCCTAGCCAGGATCTCCAGCCAGGATCTCCAGCCAAGTTCTGGTCTGGATCTCCAGCGAAGTTCTGGTTAGGATCTCCAGCCAGGTTCTGTGTCCATGTTCTCTTGCTAGGTTCTCCAGCCAGGTTCTGTCCAGGTTCTCCAGCCAGGTTCAGTCACCAGGTTCTAGTCAGGTTCTCTTGCCAATTTCTGTAGTCAGGTTCCGTCCAGGATCTTTTGCCATGTTCTCTTGCTAGGTTCTGTCTCTAGGTTCTGAGGCCAGTTTCTGTCCAGGAACTTTTGCCATGTTCTCTCCAGCGAAGTTCTTCTGTCTCTAGAGAATGTTCTGTGTAGGTTCTGTGCCTAGGTTCCATCTCTCCTGGTTCTGTATTCTAAGTTCTGTGTATTCTAAGTTCTGTGTCTTGCTGTCTTATTACATCTGTATTTATACCAGTTGATTCAATCCTATCAATCTCTATTACAAAGGTTAGGGCGTTTCTTATCTCCATTCCAGGGAGTAAAGATTATGTAGCTTAAGCATGATTGTTCATAGTTAAAGTGATTAATTACCCGCCTGGCACTTAGTTAAGAAGTTTTATTCCCTCCCTAACTTCAGGGGAAAATCCCTACCTGGGGAAACAACCTTTCTCAGAGACCTTGGTTAAAACACATAGTGCCAAGAAGGTGAGCAAACATATTAAGAACAGTATGCCATATATGCCAGGTCCCTTGAAACAGCAAGCATGGACCGGCTCCCGGCACCTCCCCCTTGCCAGCCAGCCTTGATTGGCCCTGATAGCCAGCCAGGCTGAGGGACCACACCCATGAAAGAATTCATACACTGGGCCTCTAGTCTACTATATAAGACACTCTCAAAAAATATGGATGTCATAACAGTGTGATCTAATACATAGAAACAATCACAAAGGAACTGCAAAAATGGGGAGACAAAGAAACAACCCCCATATGAAAGAAAAGGAGGAATTACCAGAAAAGGAAATAAATGAAATGGAGGCAAGTATTCAGTCAGAGGAAGAATTCAGAGCAATGGTTATAAGGACACTGAAAAGACTGGAAGACAAATACAACATGTGTAAGAATCAAGGTGAAATGAAGAATGAAATAGTTGCAATAAAGAACACAATGGAAAGAAAAATAAAACACACACACAAAAGAAGGAGGCATAGTTTACATCAGAGGATGGGAGCTGGGTAGTTTTGGGGGATCCTTTCTCTTTACCTCTGTTGGATGGGAGCAACAGGAAGCATTTCCCCAGGTGGTTTCCTCCGGGTACAAGGAAAACACATATTTCATCCAATTACTGTCTTAGGTCCATCCGAATGGAAATGGGACCACTTAGGTCTCTAGCCTTCCTGACACATAAGAGTAACAGTTTCGTTTATTTAGGGTTCGTACAGAATATTTAATCCATTCTACTCAGGCATTCATTCCCTCATATTCTACTTCTATTTGCATGGTGGTGGCAGTGGCCTAGGGGATCTTGTCCTGTGATATCTATTCCTAAATCTAGTCTTAGCCAATCTTTTGACCTAAAAGCTGAAATATCCAAGTCATTCAAGTTATCTATAATCAATAACTTAAATGGGTATGCATGATCCTGATTGTATACCTTTCACCAGCCCACACTGTAAGCCCCTGCAATTTGTCAGATCCCTAAAGCAAATAGAACTCAGTACATGATTGTTATTAAGACAGTTCACAGATTTTGGCATCAATTTCAAGGGGATTTGTCCTGGTATGGCTGTTCAAGTTGAGGTGTATCCACCCTTAACCTATGTGTGATGGGTCCAACCTTGCTCTACAGTCTGAAAAGCAGTCTCTATGGTAATCCAGGCTAAGAGGGCTCCAACTTGCTTTCCTTCCAAGTATTGATTCGAACAAACATAGTCTTCCAGTTGATGGTTATGAACTGGAAACTCAAGAGGGCCTTGGGTCAGGAAGCCTTCTAACCTGAGAGAGATTAAAGTAGAAGAGATACCCAGTATATAGTTCTTAAGAAATTTGGTCCTTAGTTTCCATTGTAGGAAGATCTTGAGGCATCCCAGGGTCTATTGGAATCACCTACAGCCAACTCTAGGTAAAACAAACAAACAAACAAACAAAACAAAAAAACAAAAAAACTTTTCTTAAAATTTTAACCCTAGGAAGGTTGTCAAACCTATTCTACCAAAAGATTATATAGCATTCAAAGTGACATGAAGGTATTAAATACAAACATAAGCTAGTAAAACTTCAGTTCCCACAACTAAGATTACTTTTAAAAAATACCTGATTAATGTAACATATAATAATTTATAGAACTTTTGCTTCAGAAAAGGACTAACCAAAATAAGGTGTATTTTCTAACTTCATTTGTCCTTGGGTGTGATCAGCGAAAGACACTAATTGGATTTCTGCTATCAGTCTCCCTGAGTACATTGATATAAGCTATTTACTCTTTATTTAGGGAGGCAAAATGCAAATCATTTACTCTTAAGTGTCCTTGGTTTAGGGAAGATAGGATTTACTAGATGGCTCCAAATTGCTATTTAACTATTTCAATTTGTCTATTTTACTTATCCTGGCATACTGGCCTGTGTTGTTTATTTAACATCTTTTCAATATTTTTCTTTATAAATATTCTATAATTTTCACAAATTTTTCTTTAGAAACCTTACAACTTCCAGAAATAACCAGTTTTAGAAACTACTTTTTTTCTCCTTCAAAATGTATTTTCATGCCTCATGCTTTCTCTATTATATCAAAACTAGAGGCCTAGTGCACAAACTCGTGCATGGGTGGGGTCCCTAGGCCTGGTTGGCGAGCAGGACCGATTGGGGCCATCTTGCCCAGTCCCAATAGGGGCCAAGCCAATCATATCTGGGCCAATCAGGGCCTGCCGGCTGGGAGGGGAGGGACCACAGGAGGTTGGCCAGCCAGAGGGAGGGACTGAGGGGGGGGGAGGGACTGCAAGAGGTTGGCTGGTTGCGGGAGGTTGGCTGTGGGAGTGCACTGAACACCAGGGACAGCTCCTGTATTGAGCATCTGCCCCCTGATGGTCAGTGCACATCATAGCGACTGGTCGACCAGTGATTCTGGTCGTTCCAGTCATTCGGTCATAATGGTCACTTAGGCTTTTATATATACAGATCATAATTTCTTCCCATAATTTTTAGAATTCTTAACCCTTAGAAACCTTAACTTTTAGGTGGCATATAAGTAATCAGTATTCCTCAGATTAGCTATACATTTACATTTAAAAGATATTTCAAATAAAATATAAGACTTATTCATTAATAGAATCAAATCCATCCTCTAGATTTTCCCTAAGAGGCAAACTCAAATTAATTGATATTTCAGTATCCTGTTATTTAAAATTATTTAGATGTTTATCATTTAACCCAGCAATGCTCCAAAGCCTTTAAGTTATCAAAGACTTTGGAAAATTATGTATAGGTATATGAGACTGGAGAAAAGGGTGGAGAGAGAAAGGAGTAGGCCCCGTAGCCTGTTCCCAGACTTCTAGCTGCTTGGATTCAAAATTGCCACATTTTCCTTCGTGATAACATGCTAAGGTTTGGGTGATAATGAGTTCAGCTTCTGATAATATCAAGACTGTTATGTAAAGAAACTGTTCTTTGGGAAGGGGGTGAGAATGTGGCCTTGGGATCTAAAGGCTCAGTGAGGGGTCCCTTCCTTTTTCTCTGTGATCCATATGCTCCATTTCCCAAATAGCCATACCCAACCTTCAAATCATTCCCCCTTCTTTTCCTGAGAATACTATTCCCAAGATAGACATTAACTCAAGTCTATTTATACACTTGTGGGCCCCAAAATAGGTCTACTTGGTCAACTAAGCCACGTGGGTCTTCCAGCAGAGGTTTTAACTCTTATTTTTTACACTGCTCCAACTCCTTTCACAACCTAGAAAAAAGTGGCACAGAGGCCTCAGGGCTGGTTGGAGCCTTATCATGACAACCCTCCTCCTGAGGGGGAGGCTGGGATTGTAAATCACCATCTTGAATGTTCCCTGAGATTGTCCCTGGGTCGCATAGGGAGCAGAAGGCAAGGCAAGGGACCCCCCTTGTTCTCTTTTAGGCTTCTCTGCCTTTTCAGGGAGAAGGATGACAGGCCCCTTTCTTCAACAGAGATCACAGTCATTCTCCTCTTCAGTGACTGCACTTTTATTATTAACATATTTATAATTATTACTGAAAAGCTTTATCATAAATCCTTCATTTTAGTTACATCTATTATATCTTAACAACTTTGAGATTTTAAAGCCAATTATTACCTAAAGCATTTTCTTGACCAATTTTGTAAGAGGGATAACTCAATGTGAAAGTATTATTTTATTTTTCTCTATAATAACAGGAGTGCCCCTGCTTCACTGTAGAGGGTACTTATACAGATCTTTTCTCCCAGTGTTATGGGAAAAAACAGAACATTGGGGACTAGCTATGGTTATGGGAAATACTAATTATGCTCTTAACCATGATTGACCTTTCTGTTCAAAGAAAGGACATACCAACCTGGCTGGGAGTCGTACACCCCCAGGACCTGGGAGTCAACCTTGGAATGTGGTCCATCCTCATTCAAGAACTGCCCATTATCATGGGAGCATTAACCTTGTTACCCAACCTAGCTTACTTCCCCATATTCATAAACTAGGGAAGAGCAAACTAAAGTCCCTAAAAGATAGAAAGCCAACTTTATATTACAGACACACAGACAGAAATCTCATTAGCTAAGAGTTTCTGGTGGCTGAAGTCCTGAGAGGGAGAGCTGGAAGAGTCCCCAAGATTGAAAATTCTTGGCAGCTGCTGGGACTTTCCTGCAGTCTCTGTCACATGTTCAGCCTCACCACACATAACTGGGTTTCCCCAAAGTGGGACTTGCCCCATCTTTAAACAAATAAAACAAACAACAAAGAGACATATAGCATCAACAGAAACACTCTATCAGGTGCACACAAAACACTAACAGTTTACAACAGAGAATGTCCTGCATTAAGAACCACTAAAGCAGAGCAATGTCTTCTTTCCCTGAATCTCAGCATCTCTCCAATGGATTATTTGGGGAAATATATTTCCTAGGCCTAGAATTTCTGTTTCCCATCTTCAGCAGGTCCCTTGTGACTATGCACTCAACCCCCCATACTGGAGGTTTCTCATACTCCCAGAGATCTGCTTCATCCCTCCCTGGTCACTTCCCTTGCAGGATAATAGAACCACAGATCATAACTCCACACTTGATTTATGGCCAAGACACATCCCAGTCATATATACCTGACCTCCGAGGATACACAATCACCAAAGCAGTACTCTGTCCAATTTTCCACCTTAGCTCATGCATGAAGATACCTGATTGCTATGGTTCTTCTTTAGGCCCTTCATGTGTTTCTAGCTGCCTCTTGATCCTGAGCTCATAGTTGGCCCGGGGATAATGGTTGTTCCTCCTCACTGAGGCTGCTACAACTTGTCAGCGGGGTACACCTCCTCAGGATAGGGGTCCAACTCCCCCTGTGACAACCAATGGTATCCTGGACATGCCCCCAAATTGTAAGAAATAAGGTGAGCCCCCAAATTCAGTGGTCCTGGTAGAACACAAAACATACTTGGGAGCCAGGCAGCAAGGCAAATATCTTTATTCCTGCAGGAGGGTGCGCACACATGGTCTGGGAGCATACACACACTGAGCAGGGGGTTTGCTTGGATTTTTAAGTCTGACGCACATGACCTGTACATAACTCTTGATTAGAGCTCAGGTGCACAGTCTTTCACGATTGGCTAATTTGAAGGGAGGGATTGGCCTTTGCCATTTCAAGATGGTGGCCCCCAGGGTAGCTGTAAGTCATGCAGCCAAAATGGCAGTTATCAAGTCACGCAGTCCAAAATGTTCTTTGACAGAAAAGATGACTTGTTTATTCTCACACAGTGCTCCCACTTCTAGGAATATATCTGAAGAAACCCAAAACACCAATCAGAAAGAATATATGCATCTCTATATTCATAGCAGCACAGTTTACAATAGTTAAGATTTGGAAACAGCTCAAGTGCCCATCAATAGATGAGTGGATAAAACTGTTGTGATGCATTTATACCATAGAATACTATGCAGCAGTAAAAAAGAAGGACCTCTTACCCTTTGAGACAGCATGGAGGGATCTGGAGAGTATTATGGTCATGGAAATAAAGCAGTCAGAGGAAGACAAGTATCACATTATTTCACTCATATGTAAAATCTAATGCACAAAATAAACTGATGAACCAAATATATCCAGAGACATAGATGCAAGGGACAGACTGTGAAATCTTTGAAGGAAGTTGGAGGTTGGGTTTGGGGTAGGTGAGCAGAGACCAAGAACTTATATGCATATATGCATAACCTATGGAGACAGACAATAGAGTGGTAAAGGCCTACAGCGGGCTCAGGGATTGGCTAAAAAGGGTCAATGGGGGAAAAAAGAGATATATGTAATACTTTAAAGAATAAAGTTTTAATTTAAAAACAAACAAACATAGCCCTAGCTGTTTTGGCTCAGTGGATAGAGTGTTAGCTTGGGTACCAAAGGGTCCCAAGTTTGATTCTGGTCAAGGGCATATACCTTGGTTTCAGCCTCTCCTTGGCCCAGCGCTGGTAGGGGCTCATGCAGGAGGCAAGCAATCAATGTGTTCCTCACACATTGATATTTCTCTCTGTCCTTTCCCCTCTTTTCCCCTCTCTCTAAAATACACACATACATACACACACACACACACACACACACACACACACACACACACCCCACAGAAAAACCCACTTAGCTATGCTGGAAAGAGAGAAAGAAAAACTTCTGGGGACTAGGAACTTAAAAGTGGATTAAGTGCTTGCCCCTCAGTGATTGGAAGACTTTGTAAATAGATGCAGAGACTCTACTATGTTACTATTAATATAAAAAAAATTATGAAATTTTCCACACTAGTAGAAATAAAAAATGAGTAAAGTAGCTGGATATGAAATCAATATACAAACTCCAAAGTCATGCAGTTAGGAAAAAAAAACATTCTTTTCAACCATTATAGTAAAGATTGGGTCAGGCATGAAGAGCAGAAGGCACTAATTCTAAAGGAATATTTAAATGAAGAGCAGGATACTTGTCTAGTCTGAAGGTATCTTTTCACAGCTGGCTAATCAGTTGCAAAAGAAAAGTAGTGATTATATAGAAAAAGCAGAAATTGGAAAGTACCCTGACTTTACAATAAAACATATCAATGGGTCCCTGGCTGGTGTTGCTCAGTTTCTAGAGCATTGGTCAGTGCACGAAATGGTGGAAGGTTAAATTCCCAGTTGAGGGCATGTACCTGGGTTGCAGGTTCGCTCCCCATCCTTTGTGCTGCATGTACAGGAGGCATCCAAACCAAATGTCTCTCTCACATCAATGTTTCTCTCTCTCTCTCTCTCTCTCTCTCTCTCTCTCTCTCTCTCTCTCTCTTCCTCTCTTTCTCCTTCCCCTCCCCTCCCTCCTACTCTCTCTGAAAAGCAATGAAAAAAATATTTTCAGGAGAGGATTAACAACAAAAAAATATAATAATGGGGCAGATGGATATCTGCTTTGGGGTAAGTTACCTTGAGAAAGAACAAATATTACCTACAACGCATGTCTGATATTTTATTGCCTATGGATTCTTCTAAGATTTTTATGGTTACCCACCTTATGTTTAAGTCCTTTATCCATTTTGAGTTTATTTTTATATATGGTCTATGGCTTGGGTCGATTTCTGGGTTTTCTGTTTGGTGCCATTGGTCTATATGTCTGTTCTTCTGCCAGTACCAGGTAGTTTTGAGAACGGTGGCTTTGTAGTATAACTTGATATCTGGTATTGAGCTCCGTCCAACTTTATTCTTCTTTCTCAGGATTGCTGTGGCTATTAGGAGTCTTTTTTTTTTATTCCATATGAGTTTTTGGAGAGTTTGTTCTAAGTCTGTGAAATATGCCATTGGCATTTTAATAGGGATTGCATTGAATCTATAGATTGCTTTGGGTAGTATGGACATTTTGATGATGTTTATTCTACCATTCCATGAACATGGTATATTCTTCCATTTGTTTATGTCTTCCTCTATCTCTTTCTTCAATGTCATGTAGTTTTCTGAGTACAGATCTTTTGCCTCATTGGTTAAGTTTATTCCTAAGTATCTCAATTATTTTGTTGCAATGGTAAATGGGGTTGTTTGTTTAGTTTCTCTTTCTGATAATTTATTATTGGTGTATAAAAAAGCCATTGATTTCTGGGTGTTGATTTTATATCCTGCTACATTGCCAAATTTGTTTATTAAATCTAATTGTTTTTTGGTGGAGTCTCTAGGGTTTTCTATGTACAATATCAAGACATCTGCGAATAATGAGAGTTTTACTTCCTTCTTTCCAATTTGGATGCCTTTAATTTCTTCATCTTGTTGGATTGCTGTGGCTAGGACTTCCAGTAAAATGTTGAAATAGAGTGGGGAAAGCAGACATTGCTATCTTGTTCCTGTTCTTAGGGGAAATGGTTTTAAGTTTGCCCATTGAGTATAATGTTTGCTGTGGGTTTGTCATATATGGACTTTATCATGTTGAGATATGCTCCTCCTTTTCCCACTTTGCTGTGAGTTTTTATCAAAAATGGGTGTTGGATTTTGTTAAATGCATTTTCTGCATCTATTGATATGATCATGTGAATTTTGTCTTTCATTTAATTTATGTGATGTATCATGTTTATTGACTTGCAAATATTGTACCAGCCTTGCATCCCTGGAATAAATCCCACCTGGTCTTTGTGTATGATCTTATTAATATACTAGAGGCCTGGTGCACAAAAATTTGTGCACTCGTGGGGGGGGGGGGTTCCTCAGCCCAGCCTGTGCCCTCTCACAGTCTGTGACCCCTCGGGGGATGACCATCTGCTGGCTGAGGCCTGCTCCCCAGGGGATTGGGCCTAAGCTAGCAATCAGACATTCCTCTGACAGCCTGGCAGCCCTCGGGGGATGTCCACTTGCCAGTGGGGAGCAGACCTAAGTTGCAGTAGGACATCCTTAGTGCTGCTGAGGAGGCAGGAGAGGCTCCCACCACCACCGCTGTACTGGCAGCCATCAGCCTGGCTTGTGGTTGAGCAGAGCTCCTCCATGTGGGAGCTCACTGACCACCAGAAGGCAGCTCGTGCATTGAGCGTCTGCCCCCTGGTGGTCAGTGTGTTTCATAGTGATCAGTCATTCCCAGTATTTCTGCTGTTATGGTCAGTTTGCATATTACCCTTTTACTATATAGGATAGAGGCCTGGTGCACGGGTGGGGGGCCGACTGGTTTGCCCTGAAGGGTGTCCCGGATCAGGGTGGGGGTCCCGCTTGGGTGCCTGGCCAGCCTGGATGAGGGACTGATGGCTGTTTTCAGGTTGCCTGCACCCCTTTCATGGTGGGGCTCCCCACTGGGGTGCCTGGCCAGCCTGGATGAGGGGCTGAGGGCTGTTTTCAGGCAGGCCAAGCCTGAAATTGAAGCTCCCAGTCTCTCCTTTTTTTAATTTATTTTTTATTCTGGGATTTATTTACCTTCTGTAATTGAAACTTTGTTGCAGCTCCAGCTCTGAGGCCAGCTGGCTGAAAGCAGGTACCTGGGGTTTGTTTAGCTTCTATTATTGCAACATTGTTGCATCTGGAGCCCAGAGCTGGGCTGTGGCAGGCGGGGAACCTTGGCTTCCTCCATCGTCGGGGCAACCAAACCTCATGTTCGCTTCAGTTGCATGGCTGCTGGCTGTCATCTTGGTTGGCAGTTAATTTGCATACCACCCTGATTAGCCAATGGGAAGTGTAGCGGAGGTATGGTTAATTACCATGTTTGTCTATTATTGGATAATATTGCTGGATCCAATTTGCTAAGATTTTGTGGATTTTAGCATCAGTGTTCATCAGGGATATTGGCCTATAATTCTCTTTCTTTGTAGTGTCTTTATCAGGTTTTGGAATTAGGATAATGCTGGCTTCATAAAAAGAGGAAGTGTTCCTTCCTCTTGGAGTTTTGGGGATATTTTGAGAAGTATAGGTGTTAGTTCTTATAATGCTCGGAAAAACTCCTCTGGGAAGCTCTCCTGACAGAGGCTTTTGTTTGCTGGGAGTTTTTAATTACTGCTTCTATTTCCTCCTTTGTTTTTGGTCTATTCAGGTTTTCTGATTTTTCTTGATTCAGTTTTGGGAGATTGTATTTTTCTAGGAATTTTTCCATTTCATCCACATTGTACAGCTTGTTGGTATATAGTTATTCGTAGTATTTTCTTACAATCCTTTGTATTTCTGTGTTGTCGGTGGTTACTTCTCCTGTTTCATTTCTGATTTTATTTATTTGGGTCCTCTCTGTTTGTTTCTTGATGAATATGGCTAACGGATCATCAATCTTGTTTATCCTTTCAAAGAACCAGCTCTTGGTTCCATTGCTCTTTTGTATTTTTCTTTTAGTCTCTATGTCATTTAGTTCTACTCTAATTATTACTATTTCCTTCCTTCTACATACTCTGGGCTTTTTTTGTTGTTATTTTCCTAGTTCTTTAAATTGTAGGGTTGAATAGTTTATTGTTAATTTTTCTTGTTTTTTTGAAGTAGGCATGTAGTGCTATGAACTTCTTCCTCAGGACTATTTTTGCTATGTATGCAGTTCCACATCCTGTGTGGTTCAGGGTTCAGGATCTGGAGAAGGGGCCTCATGCAAATGAAAGAGATGAGACAAGAAATAATAATTTGGAAATATTGGGGGCCAGGTGGGCAAGCCCAATGCAAAAGAAAGGACTTCCACTGGTGCCCAGGTCTCGCCAGCCTTTTATTCAATTTTGGATACACATCTAGCTCTTAGGCAGGTAATTGCGGTAACAGACAGACTATCTTAAAGGTCAGTAAATATTAGAAAGATTTACTCTGAGACTATTTGGTCAAGAAATAGCTTGAGCCCCCATTGTCTGGACTAAGCAATCGGTGCATAGCTCTGGCCCTTGCCAGGGGCTCAAGATTCACCAGCATTCCGGGATCCTTGTTTACACTTCTCTGATAGTGAAGACAAAGGGTAGCTTCCTGCATCTACCCATTTCTTTTCCTTAGTAATTCTTGAAAAGTAAATGCCGCCTGAAGAGTTCGAGTCCTTTTAAGACTCTTCATTCTGCATCTTTAGAATAGAAATAAACATATGAGAACAAAAATGAGACAAGCAATAGTGATTATGCTGAGAGGCAAATGTAATGAGATCCAGTGGGAGGGGTTAAATTCTTTCATGTCCTTTTTAAATTGTTGCCAGGCATCTAAGGAATTAGTTTGTAAGTTTGCCTGGGATAATTGTACAATATGCTGTTGTAATTCTAAAATATCAAGGTTTGTGTTACCTTTACCCAAGCACCAAGAAGGTGATTTTTTATTGATTCACAGGGGTGCAAGTACTATTATAGGGATCAGGGGTAACACAAATCTGGGAAAAATTATAATGACACTGCAAGGATATTCTTTGCTCTAGGCTGTGGATTTTATCACCCATCCACAAGACTGTAGACTTTAGTGCCAACAATTCAATCTCAAACTGGCTGTCAATTCTGTTTTGCATAGACAAGGTCTTAGTTACATTTTCCTTAACTTGTACATACTGAGGAGTTTGAACAGTTTGTACCATGGATGAAGCAGCAATGCCCACAGAAGTAAGTAACATTCCAAGGGCAACGATTCCTGCAGTTAACATTCCAAGAAATCTTTATTTTTTTTATATGTATTTTATTGAGTTTTTACAGAGAGGAAGGGAGAGAGATAGAGAGTTAGAAACATCGATGAGAGAGAAACATCGATCAGCTGCCTCCTGCACATCTCCTACTGGGGATGTGCCCGCAACCCAGGTACATGCCCTTGACCGGAATCGAACCTGGGACCTTTCAGTCCGCAGGCCGACGCTCTATCCACTGAGCCAAACCGGTTTCGGCTCCAAGAAATCTTTTTTGTCTTTTTAAGATTTTTACCAGATCATGTAACAGTTGGTAGGTTTGATGAGATTCCCAAGGCTTGATTAGGTTAGTAGGAACACAAGCAAAAGCTGGTTGTTTTAAAATCATGAGGGAATCCGTTTGGAATGTAGAATTAATACAATGGGATAGTGTGCAGGCTGTGCATGGCACCTCATACACATGGCTTGTAGCATTAAGGTGCATCTGGATGGGGACTGAGAGGAGTACAAATGGATCAAACACACAGGCAGTGGTAAATACTGTCTTATTGGGAGTTCCCCATAAGGCATGAATGGAATTATCTGAGCTATAATTAAAACTATACCATTTAATAGGTGCAAGTGCAGCAGCTAATTTTCATTGCGTATTTTGTACGGGCCAATTGTCATGTTGTAACTGAGATCCAACAAATCCTCATCCACGCTACAAAATAGAGTGATTAGCTACAACATATAGATAGGATGCATTCCCCTTCCATTTTAGGGTGCGATTGTTACTATACGCAGACACGTAGGGGCTCCAATCCACAAAGGAAAAACTGTTATTAAGTTTGCTGGTGGTGGGGTAATCACTATAACAGTCTTGCCAATTAATTTCTTCCTCGGTGGGGTGCCATTCATAAGACTTTTTACATAATGGCTTGGAGGGGGGGGGGGTGTCTTAGTACAGTTACATTATCTGCCTCTCCCTGGAGCAAGGAGTGATAGTAGATGTATTTGGGATTTTTCTTCCCCTTCCTTTGGTGTCCATGCTAGCCAGAAGACTCTCTTTAATTTTACACACAAAGGAGCAGTGGTTTGATTCTGTGTCATACAAAAGGGAAGCTGGGTGGTGACACCCATGTAATTATACTTTGCCCATATACTTCCTTGCCCCACCTGTGGTCCCCCTGGATGACCAAGGTGTTTGGTATTATTGGTGACTACATTAGGCAGGGGATCACCCCACGAAAAGGATCTTACCCATGTGGGTCAGGAACATAAGTCCAAAATACTTCCCCATTTGCCCCTGGAATTATCACCGCACAGCTGATTACTGCGAGCATGGCAAGAAAGAGGTTCTCAGGCATTCTTGGGGCTTTGGTCTCCTCACAAATTCGCTCAGCTTTCTGGACTGTCTTCTTCACAATGCCCTAAGTGACCTCCAGGCTGTTCGCTGACCTCCTCCCACTCCTTATCTTTAGTGGGTAGTTTGAACCTACTGCTATCTGCAGCTGGGTTAGTCAATTGTCTGCAGCTGTAAGGCATGGCTCCAGGTGCAGGATCCTCATTAACCTGGCCAGTTCCTCCCTTGGATCCAGGTTGAAGTTTAATATTTCTTGTGGGAATCCACACAGGCTTGGAAAAATTTTCTGGAACTATACAAGCATACCCTCAACCAAATGTTAAGAGGGGATCGGGGCCCTTCCATAAGCCAGACTCAGGATCTTTCCATTTAACCAGACTACGTTCTTTTGGCTTATTCTGACACCAGTGTATTTCCATGGGTGTCTTGCCATTGGCATCATAAGTGAAAAAATTTGAAGTAATTAAGGCTTGGTATAGTCTACTTACAGGCGATTTCTCCATAATCCCCCCTTTTTGTTTTTCAAGTTGGGATTTTATCTGCTGATTCTTTCATTCAATAATGGCCTGTCCTTGGGAATTATATGGTATTCCTGCAATGTGCTGAATTTTCCGCTTTTTACAAAATTGCTGGAAATGACAGCTTGTGTTAGCAGGTCCATTATCAGCTTTAATAATTTTTGGAATTCCCATGATGGCAAAAGCAGCTAGGTAATGATTAGTAACCTGTTTTGCCATTTGCCCTGTAGATGCAGTAGCCCATAGGACTTTTGAAAAAGAGACGTGCGATGCTCCAATATATCCAAAGGGAGTATAATGTGTCACATCCATTTGCCAGATATGGTCCCTTAGCAAACCTCTAGGGTTGACTCCTGTGTTAGGCCCTTGAGGTAGATGTAACATGCAAGTGGGACATTCCTTGACAATCTGTTTTGCCTGCTGTCAAGAGATTGAGAATTGTTTGGACAACATTTTGGCAGGCTGATGTAAAAGCTGATGAGACTCTGAGGCCTCTTTTAATAAAGCAACCAATTGATCAGCATGTGCATTTCCTTTTGTGAGCGGGCCAGGTAATGCACTGTGAACCCTGATGTGAGTGATATAAAAAAGATATTGTCTCTGTTGCACAATCTGCTGAACTTGTTTAAATAGTAAAAATAAACTTTGGTCACTGAGCCATTTCAAACAAGCAGTTTCAATTCTATTCACTAGGCCCGAAGCATAAGAAGAGTCAGAAATTATGATAAGAGGCTCTTGGAAATCCTGCAATGCAGCCTTAATAGCTTCTAATTCAATTCTTTGCACAGAAGTATGACTGGTCAGTGTCGGTCTGAATTCATTGTATGATGGGCGGCTTTCCCATTAGATGATCCATCAGTAAAAACAGTTAATGCTCCAGGGATAGGTTCCTACCTAGTATTTTTTGGTATAATAATAGGAGTATAATATAAAAATTGTAGTAATTTGTCTTTTAATAGGTGACAAGTAAGTTCCCCTGAATATCCACTTAGACCAATTTGCCAATTTAAGTCAGTTTGCAACAACATTTTTAATTGCTTCCCAGTGAGGGGAAGATAGATGCATTCTGGTTCTTCTCCTCTAAGCTGCCTGCAGTGCTTTCTAAGCTGAGATATCAATTGAGCCATAAGTTCTACATGTGTAACAGCAGTTTTAGAGGACTGATGCCCAAGGTGGACCCATTCAATAATAGCAGGAGAGTTTTTATTCTGGAAGATGACACCAGTGGGACTATTTGCAGTATGATTAATCTGTCCCAGTAAAGGCAATTCAGTCTGTACCTGTGCTACTTGGGCTGAGGAGATTGCCTGCTCAATTCTTGCAACTCCCTTCTAGCTTCATCTGTTAATGTTCAGGGTGAGGAATGGTTAGAGTCACCCCTAAGTATATTAAATAAATTTGTCATTTCTCCCATAAAGATTTTCAGATAAGGTCTTAACCAGTTAATGTCCCCTAATGATTTCTGAAAGCCATTTAAAGTTTTAAGGCAATCTTTCCTTATTTCCACTCTTTGTGGCCTCATGCATAGGCTTTCAATTATGGTTCCCAGATATTTGAAAGGCTTCTCTTTCTGTACCTTTTCTGGAGCAGTTTTTAAGACCCATTTGGGGAGCTCCTTTTCTAATTGGGAAAACGTTTCCAAAGTCTGCTCTTATCGTGGACTTGCTAAGAGCAAGTCATCCATGTAATGAATAACGTAACATTGGGAATATTTGTCTCTTAAAGGCTGAACAGCTTGAGTCACATATTTTTGACACAAGGTGGGGCTATTGGCCATTCCTTGAGGCAAAACCTTCCATTGATATCTTTTCATGGGTTCTATATTATTAATAGATGGCACTGAAAAGGCAAATCTTTGTTTATCTTGAAGTGCCAAGGGAATGGTGATAAAACAATCCTTAAGACCTACTACTCTAAGAGACTGATCTAGAGGGATTTGTGAAGGTGCTGGGAGTCCAGGCTGTAAAGCTCCCATGGTATGCATAGTGGCATTAACCTCTCTAAGATAATGTAGCAATCTCCATTTTCCTGCCACCGTCTTAGGTATAGTAAATATAGATGTATTCTAAGGCTATTGGAAGGTTCTATGTGACCAGCTTCTATTTGTTCCTGTATTAATTCATGAATATGACCTAATTTCTCCTTGGTTAATGGCCACTGATCCACCCATATAGGTTTATAATTTTTCCATTGTATAGGGTCAGCATGAGGGTGAGGAGACTGAGAGGTGACCGCTTCTAAAAAGGTTAATATCCTAATCCTCATCTTCCTGGATCTCCTTTGGCTTGTCTGGGTTTTTTAATTCCCTGATTACTTTTTCCTAAGCCATCACCAGTCTAAAATACCATTAACTTCTGTCCTTTGCCTGTAATAATACAAGCTTGTAAACCTTCTAAAACATCCCGGCCCCATAAATTGACTGCAATTCCAGAGACTACGTAGGGCTGAAACCATCCTGTCTGTCCTTCCTCATCTTGCCACCTCAATACTGCAGCACTACATTGTGTGTTATCAGGAACTCCCACCTCCCTAATTGAGCCCATAGCTTCTACCATGAACCAACTTAGAGACCAGAATTCGTTGCTGATAACACTGAAATCTGCTCCAGTGTCTATTAAGCCTTTAAACATTTTTCCTTCTATTCTTAAATTAATCATAGGACAGGTTTTGCTAATTTCCTGTATCCAATAGATGTCTGAGCTTCCAAATCCTTGCATTCCTCTTTTCTTATTTATAACTTCACCTTGCTGAACATAAGGTAAAAGTAGTATCTGAGCAATTCTTTGTCCTGGAGTAATTTGCATAATATGATTGCATTCTAATATAACTTTAATCTCTCCCTCATAGTCTGAATCTATTACTCCAGGCAGAACAGTTAGTCCTTTTAGAGTGTTTCCACTCCTCCCTAAGTTTAATCCTAAAGTTCCCAGTGGCACAGGTCCCCAGATTCCTGTAGGAACAGCTTATTGAGCCATATCGGGGATCAAAGTGACTGCTATAGTACTGTTATGATTTAGGCCTGCGCTCCCTGGAGTGGCTCGCATCAGGGAGTCCACTGTGGGACTTGCAGGGCAGATTTCCTCTATTGATGATGGGACTGGGGGTTGCCCCTCTGGCTGTTTCCCTGCGGTTGGCCATACTCTATGTCTTGATCTAACGGCTGCCCATTTTTATGAAATTTTGATATACATTGACTGGCCCAATGGTGGCCCTTCTGGCATCTAGGACACAGAGAGGTTGAAACTGTGTTGATTGTCAGAAACCAAGATGGCATAGTTAAACACCGGAAATTGCTGCCTCGCACAACAACTTCAAACATACAACTAAAAGACAAAACGGACATCATCCAGAACCACAGGAAGGCTGGCTGAGTGGAAATTCTACAAATAGAAGGAAAGAGAAAAGCATACAGAGACTCAGAGGAGGTGCAGTGTGGAAGTAAAATACAGAGATATGGAGGCGCATGCAGAGAGGGCTGGCTGCTGAGGACACGGTTGTCTTTTTCAATCGGGAGGGAGTCTCAAGCTCTGAGCTCCAGTTCCAGGTGAGTCTCTGGGGACCCAGACTCATACGGGAGAAACTGGACTGTCTGGCATCAGTCGGAACTCAAGGGCAGCTTTCTCTCAGAGGTGCTTGCAGCGATTGCCGGGACACTGAGAAGCGGGGCCTCTGAGGGCAGCCATAGCTGCTTGCTCTGCCCTGTTGATCCCCTGGGACCCCCGCCCCACCCAAGCTGTGCACTGGCTTTTGCATATGAAAGACCTTGCCCTTTGAAATCTGAAAATTACCTAACAAACTGCAGCTGGCCCAAGGCCCCAAGGCAACTCGCATTGCTTCACAGCTGAGCTCCTTTTAGGTAGCCTCAGGCAAAGGCTAGATTAGCACCTCCTTAGAGATCCAGGAGCCATTGTGCCCGGTGGTCAGAGTGGGACCATCCAGATTGCATCTCTTCGGATCCATAAAGGACACACTCAGGGGGTAAACTCAGTGAGCACCAAAGCCCCACTGAAGCAAGTCTTGCCCTGGAGGGGTGTCTCCAGCACAGAAGTTCTCCCACTGCAGACACAGCTGATTCTCACAGCCAATTGGCCTGGAGGTCAATTCCTCCCAGTGATACCTACAACAATCAAGTCTTAACTACAACAAGACTGTGCACAAAGCCAACAAGGGGATGCACCAAGCGTGCCCACCTCAGGTAATTGGGGAGGCTGAGCCACTGGGCCCTATAGGGCACCTAGCACAGAAAGCCACTGTATCAACACAAGGAAGCATAAAAAATGCAGAAACAAAGAAACAGGACACAAATGACAGAAATGGAGGAAAGCAAACTACTGGATATAGAGTTCAAAACCACACTTTTAAGGTTTTTCAAGAATTTTCTAGAAACCACCGATAAATTTAGTAAGACCCTCAAAAAGTCTGGTGAGACCGCCCGTAAATGTAGTGAGACCCTCAAGAAATCTAGTGAGACCCTCGAGGTTATGAAAAAGGACCAACTAGAAATTAAGCATACACTGACTGAAATAAAAGATATTATGCAGAGTTCCAACAGCAGACTAGAGGATCGCAAGAATCAAGTCAAAGATTTGAAATACGAAGAAGTAAAAAACACCCAACCGGAAAAACAAAATGAAAAAAGAATCCAAAATTATGAAGATAGTGTAAGGAGCCTCTGGGACAGCTTCAAGCGTAACAACATCAGAATTATAGGGGTGCCAGAAGAAGAGAGAGAGCAAGATATTGAAAAGCTATTTGAAGAAATAATGACAAAAAACTTCCCCTACCTGGTGAAAGAAATAGATTTACAAGTCCAGGAAGCGCAGAGAACCCCAAACAAAAGGAATCCAAAGAGGACCACACCAAGACACATCATGATTAAAATGCCAAGAGCAAAAGACAAAGAGAGAATCTTAAAAGCAGCAAGAGAAAGAAACTCAGTTACCTACAAGGGAGTACCCATACGACTGTCAGCTGATTTCTCAACAGAAACTTTGCAGGCCAGAAGGGAGTGGCAAGAAATATTCAAAGTGATGAATGCCAAGAACCTACAACCAAGATTACTTTATCCAGCAAAGCTATCATTCAGAATTGAAGGTCAGATAAAGAGCTTCACAGATAAGGAAAAGCTAAAGGAGTTTATCACCACCAAACCAGTATTATATGAAATGCTGAAAGGTATCCTTTAAGAAGAGGAAGAGGAAGAAAAAGGTAAAGATACAAATTATGAACAACAAATACACATCTATCAACAAGTGAATCTAAAAATCAAGTGAATAAATAATCTGATGAACAGAATAAACTGGTGATTATAATAGATCGGGGGCATAGAAAGGGAGTGGACTGGCTATTCTTGGGTGGGGGGGAAAGGGGTGTGGTGGATGTGGGAAGAGACTGGACAAAAATCGTGCACCTATGGATGAGGACAGTGGGGCGGGGGAGTGCTGAGGGGGGGTGGGAACTGGGTGGAGGGGAGCTATGGGGGGAAAAAAGAGGAACAATTGTAATAATCTGAACAATAAAGATTTAATTAAAAAAAAAAGAAACTGTGTTGATTGCATTGGAAGGTGTGATGCTCACACTTTTCCCTAGAGCGCCACCTTGTGTCCTTCTTGGTTGCCTACATTCTTTTTTAAAATAGCCTGTTTTCCCATAATTATAACACCTTTTATTCCCCACTGTTTCAGCGGAGGCGAATAAATTTGCTTGAAAAGTGCCTGACCCTACATTCTGACATGCTAGAATCATTTCTGTAATGGTACTACCTTTTCTCAGAGGCATCAGGCATTTCTTACAATCTGCATTGGCATTTTCATAAGCTAATTGCTGAATTTAAATGTCTCCTGCTGTCTCATGTTGAATCTGATGTCTCACTGCTCAAGTGAGATGAGCCACAAAAATCAGAAAATGATTCTAAAGGCCCCCGCATACATTTACTAAAAGCTCCCTCAGGGTCCCCTTTTGCTGGTAAAGCCCACCAAGCTTTCCTTCCACAAAGTCTAATTTGCTCATATGCCTGTTGCACATAGTTTAGCTGATTTTGCACATCAATATACTGTCTCATCCTGCCAGCATTTCATAAGTTATTTGAGCATTCAGCCCGCGGTTTGCATGGGCTTGCTCCTGACATTTCTCCAAAAATTCTCCCTTCCATAGTAAATAATATCCTCCATCCAGAGTTGCACAAGCCAGAGAACACCAATCATAAGGAGCTAAGAATGCTTCAGAAATATTATTCATAATTTCTCCTGTAAAAGGAGCCATTGGACCATTTTGAACTACACTTTCACATAAGGCCTTTATCATTTTAAAGTCAAATTTTTCATGGTTTCTTATTATCTGATTCGGGAACTGTGGCTCAGATACCTGTATCATAGGAAAAGCAAGTCTTTCCTCCACCGTCATGTCCTTCAATTCTTCTCTGAAGGCTCTTTGCATAGGTGATTCTATTAATGGCAAATTAAATATTTCAGGATTAGGACGTGGAGGTGGAGGGGGCCATGAAGGTCATTCCTCCAATTTTTCTTTTTGCTCCTCTTTAGGAGTGGAGGGTGCAAGGAGAAAAATTTATCTTCCTTAGCCTATCTGAAAGGCTCTAGCAAATGATATACCGTGTTCCACAAGGAAAAACAGTTTGGAGGCAAGTTTTTTCCCTGCTGCTGAGCTTTTTTCAAGTTCTGACCAACTTTTTCCCAACATTCAAGATCTAATGTACCTTCTTCAGGAAACCAAGGGTTATGTTCTATAATAACATGCAGAAACTGTAAGAGAATACTTCCTGGAACTTTAATGCCTTTATCCTTAAGCATGCAAACCAAAAGCCGACAATAAAGTTTCTCCCCTTTTGACAAATTCTGCCCCATTAGTGTAGCTAAAGAAGAGATACTCCTACCCTACAATTTCTGCAGCTGGTCCTGGGCTTTGCGTGTGGTGAAATTCTCCACCTATCCAGTGTCCCTACCTATCTGGTGAAATCTTCATTTTTTTTGCTCTAGGCGAAGTCTTCTCCTCCAAATTTCCCTCGTTGAGGTGCCAGATGTGAAGTTCCATGTCCCGCATGGTTCAGGGTTTGGGATCTGGAGAAGGGGCCTCATGCAAATGAAAAAGATGAGACAAGAAATAATAATTTGGAAATATTGGGGGCCAGGCGGGCAAGCCCAATGCAAGAGAAAGGACTTCCACTGGTGCCCAGGTCTCGCCAGCCTTTTATTCAATTTTGGATACACATCTAGCTCTTAGTCAGGCAGGCAATTGCGGTAACAGACAGACTATCTTAAAGGTCAGTAAATATTAGAAAGATTTACTCTGAGACTATTTGGTCAGGAAATAGCTTGAGCCCCCATTGTCTGGACTAAATAATTGGTACATAGCTTTTTGGCCCTTGCCAGGAGCTCAAGGTCACCAGCGTTCTGGGATTCTTGTTTACACTTCTCTTATAGTGAAGACAATGGGTGGCTTCCTGCAGCTGTGTCCCAGAGATTTGGGGATGTTGTGTGTTCATTTTTATTTGTTTACAGGAAGTGTTTTATTTCTTTCTTGATCTCATTGGTAACCAATTCATTGTTTAATAACATGCTATTTAGTCTCCATCTGTTTGAAGGTTTAGGGTGGTTTTTTTTTTTTTACATGCAATAAACATTAATATCTCAAGAAAATAGATTTTAAATATAATAATGTTATATGCAATAAACATTAATATTTCAAGATAAAAGGATTTTAAGTATAATAATGTTACCAAAACTGTACTAATATAGTATGATATCACAAAAGTTGTAGGAAATATTAAAAATCTACAAATAACAGGATTACTTCTATTATATTCTAAAATAATTTTCCCTTTGGCTCTATTTTTGTTCATCAGTTTATGTTGTTCAATATATTCCACATATGAGTGAGATCACGTGATATTTATCTTTCTCCGACTGACTTATTTTCCTTAGCATGATGCTCTCCAGGTCCATCCATGCTGTTGCAAATGGTAAGAGTTCTGAAGGTTTAGGGTGTTTTTACTGTCGTTGATTTCTAATTTCTTTCCACTGTGATCTGAGAAGATGCTTGATATGATTTCAATCTTTTTGAACTTGTAGAGACTTTTTTTGTGTCCTAACATGGGGTCTATCTTTGTGAATGATCCATGTGCACTTGAGAAGAGTGTACATTCTGAAGCTTTGGGGTAAAATGTTCTATAAGTGTCAATTGAATCCATCTGATCCAGTGTGTACTTTCAGAGTCAGTTTCCTTGTTAAATTTTTGTCTGGAAGATCTATCCAATGACGTCAGCATGGTGTTAAAGTCCACTATTATGACTGTATTGTTCTTGACCTCTCTTTTAAAGCTCTCTGGAAGTATTTTTGTATATTTAGGTGCTCCCATATTGGGTGCATATATGTTTACCAGGGTTACAATTTATTGTTAGACAGATCCTTTTAGTATTACATAATGACCTTTGTTTCTCTTATGATGGCCTTCATTTTGAATCTATTTTGTCAGATATGAGTATTGCTACTCCAGCTTTTTTTTTTTTTCCATTTGCAAGGACAATTTTTTTTCAACTTTTCACTCTCATTCTGTGAGTCTTTTGTTCGGAGGTGGATCTCTTGTAGTCAGCCTATATTTGGGTCACGTTTTTGTCTCCATTCAGCTACCCTGATTGAAGCATTTGATCCATTTATATTTAAGGTTATTATTGATAGGTACTTATTTATTGCCATTTTAATTCTGTATGCCTAGATTTGCCCCCCCCCCCTTTTGTTTTTGTCTGGGAAGCTCTTTATTTGACGGTCTATTTTGAATGATAACCTTGCTGGATATAGTAACCATGGTTTCAGATCCTTGTTTTCCATTACCTTAAGTAGTTCATGTCATTCTCTTCTGGCCTGTAGAGTTTCTGATGAGGAATCAAGTGTCAGACTTATGGAAGCTCCTCTTTAGGTAACTGTTTGCTTTTCTCTTGCTGCCTTTAAGATTCTCTCTTTGTCTTTCATTTTGGCATTTTAATTATGATGTGTCTGGGCATGGGCCTATTTGGGTTCTTCGTGCTTGGGGTTCTCTGTGCCTCCTGAACTTGTGTGACTTTTTTCCTTCACCAGGTTAGGGAAGTTTTCTGTTATTATTCCTTCAAACACGTTCTCTATTGCTTGTCCTGTACTAACACTTTTTGAAACTGTTCCTTGCCTTTTCTTCATGTCTGTCACTCCCTTCTTGGGTGTTCTCACCTGTTCATTTCTTCAGACCTTTGGGCTTCCAACAATGCAGAGAGCCTTTGACTAGGGGGAAATACACATGCTGATTTTTATCCTCAGAGTAATAAAGATATGAAGCATGTGCATGTGATTTTCAATTTCTTCAGGCAGGAATCCCACTTTATTCATTTCAGTGTAACCCATGGAGACTTGCACAGGAGAGCACTCACTAAGTGCTTATTGATTTGTAGCTTTGGTCTGATCATTGCTGGTTCTCGCCATTGGTTTCCTCTCTGCCAAGCTGACATGATAGTGGTAGCTATTTCTAGTATTTCTCAGCAGTAACCAGTAATAAAGCCAATATAAACTGTTGCTCCACTTTTGTGACATTCTAGCTGATATCACTGACCCCAAACACTCTTTATGATGCATTTCTGTAACAGTATTATTATTCTTCAATGACAGTTTCATGTTTTCTTCATTTTCCCACCACCCTTCAGTCTGTGAGCAATTCAGTGGGACTTCCCTTGGAGCTACAAGGTGAATCAGTTAAGTGCTAGCACAACATGCTGCCATGGAACTGCAGGGAAGGAAAACTCTATTTCTGGGCCATGATCTAGTAGGCACATGGCAGGGTGGGTTAATTTTCTTTCTAGTGACCTCCTGAGTCCCTTTCCTGTATTGGCTGACCCGTAGCAATATCTTCCAGGATCTCAGTGATCGGTATTTCCATGTGGTTCTAGGTTTCCATGTTTCAGCCTAATAGATATTGGTTAGTGCCCTGCATTTCTGATAGGAGCAGCCTCTAATGGCCTGGTCAGGAGCTGTGAGTGATAATCCTACTTTTGCTTCTAAGAAGATACTCAGTCATCACCTAATGGGTTCATGAGCAAGCTATATTTCATCCATTATCATGCATTTATTTGAAATATATTTATTCTGTCTGTAATCTCTAATATACCCTGGTTCTTTCACTCAAAACTCAGGAACCATCATCTGTTACCTGTGTTGTGGCATCTTTTCTATGACAGCATATCTTCAATTATACCATGTTATCTCCACTAGTGGTGGACTCCTTAATCTCTTACTATTTCTAAGTGTCTGACCTTTCTAAGCCAAGCTTCAGCCACTCACATCAATCCACCCAACTCTGGTTAGCAAAAATCCTTGAGAACCCAAAGATTTGTGTAAACTTTGTGAGTCGTTTTTTCTTTTGTTCCTAACAGCATTTATGTATTCCAGAGTACTCATGAGTAAGAAAATTTGCATACACTCACCACATTGTAGTCCCTTAATGTAATGACACAGCTGGTGTTGAAAGGTGCTATGTGAAAGGACAGAGGTCATAGAGGATGAGGAGCAAGGACAGACCCTAGGAAGTGGCAACAATGTGATGACTTTATTACATTACTGAGCCTTAGCTGCCAGCTCTAGAAATTTGGTGACCTTTTTCTTTCTCTCCATAAACCCCCTCCATAAACTCAATCTGGGTCAATATCCTGCATGACCAGTACAGGTGATTGTTTTAGGAGAATTGTCAGAACACCACACCTTAAAAACCATATGCTAGTCTTAAAACCCATTATTTTGAATGACATTGGGTTCATTCTTGGTGAATTCACAAAGTTTCTACTATTTATTTTGATAAATAATTTAATGTAAAATAAACACAAAGCATTAATTATCATGGTGCTGCAGTAATAAATAAATGGTCTCTACTATGATGAAATTTTTGTCCTAAGACCAGCTCATTAGTATTATAAATGTCCAAAATGATTACCAAAAAAGTTTTTTGTAGAGATTATCTTCCTTCTCACTCTCCAAGCAAGCCTTTTTGTCTCAATCTTGGTGCGTGGGGCATAGCGGGGACACTGTCCTGAGCCACCAAGATACCATGGCAGCAGCGATTGGAGTGCCGAAGGGACTCTTGGAAGGTGGGCAGGTAACAGCAACAGCAACAGTCACGGTGACAGAGTTACTAACTCCAAACTCCCAGCATCTCAGTAGTCACCGTCATGCTGCATATTTGATCCCCAAATAGTATTCATCTTCCCACTGCAAATGCCTACCGTTTGACCAAAATCTCCCTAATTTCCCCCACACTCCTGCCCATAGAAACCTCTGTTCAGTTACTGATAGTTTCTGTAGATTCCACATATAAGTGATGTCATACAGTATTTGTCTTTCTCTGTCTTGACATTTCATTTAACATGATGCCCTCCAGTTCCATCCATATAGTTGCAAATGGAAGGATTTCTTTCTCATGGTTCAATAATATTCCATAATTTTGTAACTTTTTTTTCTCAAACCACATAAAACACTTGTGATTTTTTAAAACTAGTGTGGTTTTGCTTATATTGTCCTCTGGGCCGTGAATATGTTCACTTCTCTCCTCAACCTCCTGCATCATAGCCTGTCCCAAAGGCATCACTTGAAAGGCGCGCTGCCCGCCTCTCTGGGCGGTGCGGGAGGAGGAGTCTGGCTGCTGGGCTCTGAAATCCCTCCGCGCCCGCTGTAGGGCCTGGCCTCCCCAGAGCGGGTCCGAGTGTCCGGACGGCTGCGTGGTGGCCGGCGGCGGGCCGAGGGGTGGGGCCAGGCAGCAACCGACCACAGGGGAGGTCATGGGAGCAGGGAGCAGAAGGCCTCACCGCTTGGCTCTTTCCTCCCTTCCCCCGTGGTCGGCTCCCCGCTTGCCCGCGCTGGGGCCGGGGGTCCATGCGGCCCTTGGGGCCCGGTCGGGGGGACCGGGGCCTGCGTGGGCCGACCACCGGGCCCCATGGGGGGGGGGCATTGGCTCCCCGGCCCACGGCGGGAGCCCGGCGTGGGCTGCCACCCGCCCGCTGCCCCCCGGACCGGGCCCAGTGCAGCAGCGGCAGCAGAGTGGGGCGCGTGCCCTAGCTCTGGGAGGCCGCCATGCTGCAGTGCACCGGCCCCATGGGCGGGCCTGCTCGGAGCAGATGCCGCTCCTCCAGAGCTGGGCCACTCCAGCGGCTGCACCCCGTTTGCTGGGCCTGTGCCACCCAGACGCGCTGGAGTCCCAGTCTGCCCGCAGGCCGGCTGCGGGTGCTGTGCGGGGGGGGGGGGGGGGGGCCATCCTGCCTTGTGGCGAGTTTGAGCGGCAGCGGCAGGAGCCAGACAAGGACTGCGCCCTCCATCTTGCCTTGGGTCCTCCATTTTGGGATGGTGCCATGTGCTTCCTCACGGGAAGAAGCCGCTGCTAGCCACACCCAGGATTTCTCTGGACTAACCAATAATAATCAAGGGAAGTGCACGCCATCACTATGACCACATCCTGTACCGACTCGCGCCTGGCCAATCAGCGGGGCCCACAGTCCCCTCTCCTGCCCTCACTCCACCCCCCTTTAAAACCCCCTGTCCCATCAGGTCTCTCTCTCGGCCACTGGAGCTTACCGTTGCATTGGTGAGTGTGGCAGGGGATCCAAACCTAGGTTTGAAATAAATGACTCTTTGCTTTTGCATCGGACTGACTGGCTCCCTGGAGGTCTTGGGAACTTTGAAATCTGGGCACAACACACTTAGGTTCCTGCTTCCTTTTCAGATGCATTTTATAGTATTTCAGCCTAGGTTGGGTTATAGCCTGAGAAGGGGGTGGGGGGTGGGTGGGTAAATGACTTACCCCCAGAACATATGGTCATTAAAGGAGGACTGGGATTAGAGAGCTGCATTTATTATTATGCTGGGTACAGAATTGGAGAGAGATGACCACTAGTGCCCTGAAATTTCCTGCCTATTTCAGGAAGACTCACCTGATACTGATGAGGCCACTGGGACACCTTCCCAGATGAAAATGAGCCTCACATCTGAATGTCTTCTGTGGTCAAGTCAGTTACCTCGGGACCTAACTGTGCCTGCTATGAGCTGTTCCACCATGAAAGTCTTCTGTGCTGTCTTTCTGAGGTGCTTAAATTAGACTTTTCTGTTTATAAACCTATTCAGCAACAAATCCTATTTGTTTTCAGAGACTTCTCCTCAGTATGGCTTCCTTCCATTCTTGTGCTTTCCTTTGGTCAGGTGTTTGATTTCTTTCTCATGAACAAAACTTAAAGTTAGTCAGAGGAGACTTTGAGACCCAAGGGAAGGATTTCTTATATGTTATGTATTTTAAGTTTTATATGTGCTTATATATAAAAATCCAAACATACAGCATTGTATATATAAGCAAGTCAAATTTTCTCATTTGATTTATTTTTTAAAAATTTATCTTTATTGTTGAAAGTATTACAGATGTTCCCCTTTTTCCCCCCATTGATGCTCTTCACCCTGCTCCCACCCTCTCCCCAAGCTCTTATTTGGTTTCAATCCCACATCCCCGCAAGTAGCCATTGTTATGGTTTTATGTATATGTGTCCATAAGGACACATGCAAAGTCAGCCACGTACATTTTTCTAAAGGTGAAGAGAAAATGGTAGGCTGGACATAAGGGCAGCAGGTCTATGTTTAGATTTTTTTCTTTCTTCTTCTGCTTACCAGTGAAAACACAAGACAAAAGAAAACAAAACAAAACACATTATCATAGAGAGGCAATTTTAATTAATTGATTATTTTAAAATTAAATATGATTGACAAATAACATTACATTAGTTTCAAGAGTGTAACATACTGATTCAATATTTGGGTATATTGCAAAATGATCACCACAATAAGTGCACATCTGTCACCACACATGGTTACGTAATTTTTTTCTTGTAATGAGAATATTTTTATTTTTCAATTACAGTTTACATTCAATATTACTTTGTATTGGTTTCAGGTGTACAGCATAGTGGTTAGACAATCATATACTTCACAAAATGTTCTTCCCAATATTTTCAGTACCCATCTGACACCACATCCTATCTAATAAAAGAGAAGCATGGTAATTAGCGTACAACCGCTACCCTTCCCATTGGCTAATCAGGGCGATATGCAAATTAACTGCCAGCCAAGATGGTGGCCGGCAGCCAGGCAGCTTAAACTGAACATGAGGCTTGCTTGCTTCAGTGACGGAGGACTGCAACATTCCCTGCCTGCCTTGCCGGCCTCTGAGCTTGCAGTTTGAAACATTGTAACAAATATAGAAGCTAAACAAAACCCCAGAAACCAGCTTTCAGCCGGCTGGGTTCTCAGAGCTGGAGTTGATATGGAGTTTCGATTATAGAACCTAAACAAACCAGATACCTGCTTTCAGCAGCTGAGGCTTCAGAGCTGGAGCCAGAGCTAAAGCTGGCCCAGAATAAAAAAAGAAAAAAGAAAAAAAGGAGCAGTTGGGAGCTTCAGTCCCAGCCTGAAAACAGCCCTCAGCCCCTCACCCAGACTGCCCAGGCACCCCAGTGGGGACCCCCACCCTGAAGGGTGTGTGACCTGCTGCAAACAGCCATCATCCCCTCATCCAGGCTGGCCAGGAACCCCAGTGGGGACCCCCACCCTAATCCAGGACACCCTTCAGGGCAAATCAGCCAGCCCCCACCCATGCACCAGGCCTCTATTCTATATAGTAAAAGGGTAATATGCCTTCCAGCACTGGGATCAGCGGAGCCGTGAGGCCTCCTGGCACTGGGATCAGCGTGACAGGGGATAGCGCCCAAACCCCCTGATCGGCCCTGCTCTGTGCCTGATAGGGGGGAGCTCCCCAACCACCTGATCACCCTGCGGCTCTGTGTGTGACAGGGTGCGGCGCCCCAACCCCCCCACCCCACGGGCCCTGCTCTGTGTGTGATAAGGTAGAGCCATAACCTCCCCATCGGCCCTGCCCTGAGTGTGACAGTGGCGGCGCCCCAACCCCCTGATAGGCCCTGCTCTCTGGGTGATAGAGGGTGGCGGCCCAACCCCCTGATCCGCCCTCCTCTGTGCGTGACAGGGGGCGGTGTGCCAACTCCCCTATCGGCCCTACTCTGTTGGTGACAGGAGGGAGCTCCTCAACCCCCTGATGGGCCCTGCTCTGTGCGTGACAGGGTATGGAGCCCCAACCCCCCTGATGGGCCCTGCTCTGTGAGTGACAGAGGGCAGCGCCCCAACTCCCGGATTGGCTCTGCTCTGTGCGTGACAGGGGGTGGCGCCGCAACCTCCCCATCGACCCTGCCTTGAGTGTGACAGGGGGCGGTGCCCCAACCCCCCAATTGGCCCTACCCTGAGTGTGACTGAGGGTGGCATCGCAACCTCCCAATCCGCCCTGCTCTGTGCATGACAGGGGCGGCGCCCCAACTCCCCAATCGGCCCTGCTCTGAGCCTGACCAGGGGCTGCACCTAGGGATTGGGCCTGCCCTCTGCCACCGGGGAGCAGGCCTAAGCCAGCAGGGCATATTCTCCCGAGGGGTCCCAGACTGCGAGAGGGCACAGGCCAGGCTGAGGCACCCCTCTTCCTCCCGAGTGCACAAATTTTTGTGTACCGAGCCTCTAGTATAGTTATAATATTACTGACTATTCTCCCTATGCTGTACTTTACATTTCCCTGAATATTCTGTAACTACCAATTTGTACTTAATAATACCTTCACCTTTTTCACCCAGCCCTTCCAAACTCTCTCCCATCTGGCAACCATCAGTCTGTTCTCTCTATGTATGAGTCTCTTTCAATTTTGTTTGTTCATTTACATTGTTCTTTAGATTCTACATATAAGTAAGATTATATGGTATTTGTCTTTCTCTAACTGACTTATTTCAGCATAAGGCCTTCTAGATCCATCCAGGCTGTAACAAATGTTAAGATTTAATTCTTTTTTGTGGCCTAGTAATATTCCATTGTGTGCATGTACCAGGAATTTTTTATCCACTTGTCTATTGATGGGCACTTGGGTTGCTTCCATAATGTGGCTATTGTCAATAAAGCTGCAGTAAACGTAGGGTGCATATATTCTTTCAAATTAGTGTCTCAGTTTTCTTTGGATATATACCCAGATGTGTGATGGCTTGGTCATAAGGCAGTTCTATTTACAATTTTTGAGGACTCTCCATATTGTTTTGCATAGTGGCTGCACCAATCTGCATTCCCACCAATAGTGCACAAGGGTTCTCTTTTCTCCACATCTTTGCCAACACTTGTTGTTTGTTGATTTATTGATGATAACCATTCTGACTTGTGTGAGGTGGTATCTCATGATGGTTTTAACTTGCATTTCTCTGATGTTTAGTGACACTGAGCATCTTTTCATATGTCTATTGACCATTCATATCTTTTAATATTTATTCTTTTAGCAATGTTCAAATATATATTACAGTATTATTTACTACTAGTGGCCAGTGCATGAAATTCGTGAAGGGGGGGGGCGTTCCCTCAGCCTAGCCTGCACCCTCTCCAATCAGGGACATCCCTCTTGCAATTTGGGACCCCTGGCTCCTAACCGCTCACCTGCCTTCCTCCCTGATTGCCCCTAACTGCCTCTGCCTGCCTGCCTGATCGCCCCTAACTGCCCTCCCCTGCTGCCTTGGTTGCCCCTAACTGCCCTCCCCTGCCAGCCTGATCTTGCCCCTCACTGCTCTCCCCTGCCAGTCTGATCTCGCCCCCAACTGCCCTCTCTGCCTCAGCCCCCACCACTATGGATTTTTCTGGAAGGAAGTCAGACATCCAGAAGATGGCCAGTCAACCTGGTCTAATTAGCATATTACCCTTTTATTAGCATAGATAGATTATATAGGATAGGATTGCTTAAATAGGGGGCGGGGAAGCCTTTAAGCAGGAGGAGATGCTCTTGGCAGACAAAAATATACAATCCCTATATCTGGACTGATAGCCAGACATATGCACTATACTGCCAAACTGGTCATTAAAAAGTTGAACCACTTTCTTACACCTTACACCAAACAGCTGTTGCCCTTAAAACCCCTCCTCAGCCCCCACCTTAGATTCTGCCTTAGCAGTTCACTCAGATTAGGTTCTGATTTGTTGGTTTCTATGCCAGTCAGCATCAAATGCTCCGCCTCCTAGGCAGCCATTGGCTCCTTGCACTTCACCCAGATTTGGTTCTGATTGGTCAGTTTCTATGCCAGTCAGCACCTGAAGGAAGGAGATAATAAAGATCAGAGCAGAAATAAATGACATAGAGATAAAAACAAACAAACAAAAACCCAATACAAAAAATCAATGAAACCAAGAGCTGGTTCTTTGAAAGGATAAACAAGATTGATGAACCTCTAGCCAAGCTCACCAAGAAACAAAGAGAGAGGACCCAAATAAACAAAATCAGAAATGAAAGAGGTGAAGTAACAACTGATCTGACTGATATACAAAGGATTGTAAAAAATTATTACGAACACCTCTATTCCAACAAACTGGACAACCTAAACGAAATGAACACATTCCTAGAAAAATACAAACTTCCAACACTCAACCAGGAAGAATCAAAAACCTAAATAGGCCAATAACTACTGATGAAATTGAAACAGTAATCAAAATGCTTCCATCAAACAAAAGCCCTGGACCAGATGGCTTCACAGGGGAGTTTTATAGAACATTCAAAGAAGAACTAAAACCAATCCTTCTCAGACTATTCCAAAAAATTCAAGAGGAAAGCACACTTCCAAGCTCTTTCTATAAAGCCAGCATTACCCTAATCCTAAAACCAGATAAAGACAACACAATAAAAAATAATTACAGGCTGATATCCCTAATAAACATAGATGCTAAAATCCTCAACAAAATTCTAGCAAATCAGATCCAGCATTACATTAGAAAGATCATACACCAGTGATGGTGAACCTATGACATGTGTGTCAGAGGTGACACGTGAACTCATTTTTTTGGTTGATTTTTCTTTGTTAAATGGCATTTAAATATATGAAATAAATATCAAAAATATACATTTTTGTTTTACTATGGTTGCAAATATCAAAAAATTTATATATGTGACATGGCACCAGAGTTAAGTTAGGGTTTTTCAAATGCTGACACGCCGAGCTCAAAAGGTTCGCCATCACTGTCATACACCATGACCAAGTGGGATTTATTCCAGGGATGCAAGGCTGGTACAATATCCGCAAATCAATAAATGTGATACACCATATAAACAAATTGAGAGACAAAAATCACATAATCATATCAATTGATGCAGAAAAGGCATTTGACAAAGTCCAACACACTTTTCTGATAAAAATGCTCAGCAAAGTGGGAATAGAACGATCATACCTCAACATAATAAAAGCCTTATATGAAATACCTACAGCCAACATCATACTCAATGGGCAAAAACTAAAATCATTTCCCTTAAGAACAGGAACAAGACAGGATGTCCGCTTTCACCACTCCTATTCAACATAGTACTTGAAGTGCTAGCAAATGCAATCAGACAAGAAGAAGAAATAAAAGGTATACAAATTGGAAAAGAAGAAGAAAAATTGTCCTTATTTGCAGATGACATAATACTGTACATAGAAAACCCTAAAGACTCCATCAAAAAATTATTAGACTTAATAAATGAATTTGGCAATGTAGCAGGATACAAAATTAATGCCAAGAAATCAATGGCCTTTTAATACACCAATAGTGAACTTACAGAAAGAGAGCTTAAAAAAAATCCCATTTACCATTGTACAAAAAAAAAATTAAGATACCTAGGAATAAACTAACTAAGGAGGTAAAAGACCTCTACTCAGAAAACTATAGGACATTGAAAAAAGAGATAGAGGAAGACATAAACAGATGGAAGAACATACCATGTTCATGGATTGGCAGAATCAACATCATTAAAATGTCCATAGTACCCAGAGCAATCTAAAAATTCATAGATAACAAAAACATTTTGATGATTGTCAGATGGAAGGGGTTAGGGCAATGATGGCGAACCTTTTGAGCTCAGCATGCCAGCATTTTGAAAAACCCTAACTTAACTCTGGTGCCATGTCACATATAGAAATTTTTTGATATTTGCAACCATAGTAAAACAAAGACTTATATTTTTGATATTTACTTTATATATTTAAATGTCATTTAACAAAGAAAAATCAACAAAAAAAATGAGTTCGCATGTCACCTCTGACACGCATGTCATAGGTTCACCATCACTGGGTTAGGGTGATCAGTGAAAAAGTGAAGTGATTAAGAAGTACAAAAAAGTAGTTACAGAATAGTCATGGGGATGTAAAGTACAGTATAGGGAATATAGTCAATAATTTTCTAATAACTATACATGGTGTCAGATGGCTGTGAGATTTATCAGGATAGTCTCTTAGTAACTTATGTAATGTATAATCACTGGGGTATACACTGGAAACTAATATAATATTGTATGTCAACTCTAATTTAAAAATAATTTAAAGTAAAACAAAATCAAGGAGTGAGGAGGGAAAGGAGAAATTCACAAACTCCATAGTCTACAAAACTAGGAAGCATGGAAATACTGGCAACTGTATTTACATATAACAAAAGCATGTGACCCATGGAACTTGCAAAAGAAACTGTCATTGCAGAGTGTCAGGGAAGACTGGAGAGTTCTGATGGGCATGTATCAGACCATACTTAGAGTAAGACTTTAAAACCTTAATTTTTAAAGAAATCCTCAAAGTAAATATTTATTCAAGTATAAAATAAAACATCTGTTAGTAAAATTATTAGATATAAAGAACAGAAAAATAAGAACATCCTTGTGGGAGTCAACCAAATGTATACTCAGAGGTAAAGTCACATGCAATCTCCTTGATCACTGGAGCTGGGTGCTCCAGGAATGTCTATTGTGTGGCTTATGTGGGCCCTCCTGTTACAATTGAGTCTTTATTGCTATTGGCCCATTTGTGCATGGGATTGACCCTCAGGTTGGCTGACTGTGAGTCTCAACCCCAACACAGTGTGCACATTTCTATGCAGGTGCTGACAACACAAAATGAAGTTTGCCTCAGCAGGTTTTGGTGTCAGCCAAGATCTCCCTTTGGATATGCTACTTGTGAAGCTTATTGAATCCTTCTCTGATGTTGTCTGAAGCTGGTAACTGAGGATGTTTGTTCTAGGTTTCTTGGGAGAGATTCTGGTGCAGGCCAATATAAGGTGCTGCCTGTGACTGGCCCTCAACCTGTTTGGAGCTATAAGTGATCTACAATTCGTGGCTGCCTCTTCTAGGTCTGGATGCTCATGGGAAGGACCAAGCTGAATACCAAGGCTAGCTTTTACCAGCACCAAGTGCGGGACAAGTCTGCCAAAGTCCCAAGGCATCCCAAGATCCACCTCTACCCACCAGCTGCTTGTTAGGCTCAGTAACTGAAAGAGCCTCTGGCTGTACTCACAGCAGGAAATAAATTCTGCAGGGTTGGGTGAGAATAAGTCTAGAAAAGGGAGGGGGGCGGATATTGCTTTTTCCCAGGTTGCTGTTGTACAGAGAGGAGCGCTCCACCCAAAAAAATATGTCTTCTATGGTATGGGAGAATGTCTCAGCCCAGGGATCCTGGTGGCTGCCTCTCAGTTATCTCTCAAGAGCTACAAACCTAAGATTTATTTGATGTGACTCTAGTCTTCTCTACCTTCTCACTGCCAAAAATTTTGTGGCTGGGAACAAAATTTTGTGCATTGGCTCTTTAACAGTGTGCCTGTGTCTCAAGCAAGCTCTTATTTCTTTCTGGGGATAAGAACCCAGCTGCTTAATTAATTAATTAATTAATTAATTTACTAGAGGCCCAGTGCACGAAATTCATGCACTCCAGGAGGGGGCGGGGTGTCACTTCAGCCCGGCCTGCGCCCTCTTGCAGGCAAGGAACCCTTGGGGGATATCTGACTGATGACTTAGGTCCTTAACCTTGGCGGGGAGCAGGCCTAAGCCAGCAGTTGGACATCGTAGTGCTGCCACAGAGGTGGGAGAGGCTCCTGACACTGCTGCTGCACTAGCCAGCCATGAGCCCAGCTTCTAGCTGAGTGGCACTCCCCCTGTGGGAACACACTGACCACCAGGGGGAAGCTCCTGCATTGAGCATCTACTCCCTGATGGTCAGTGTGCATGATAGCAATCAGTCGTTCCGCCACTGGGCTGAAACTGGCTCTCTGACATCCCCCAAAGGGTCCCAGATTGTGAGAGGGCACAGGCCAGGCCAAGGAATCCAAGCAGTGCACCATCAGGGCCGGGGAGAGACACGAGAGGTTGGCTAGCTGGGGAGGGACTGCGGGAGGGCTCCAGGGCATGTCCAGCCCATCTCACTCAGTCCCAATCTGCCAGACCCCAGTAGCAAGCCAACCTACTGGTCGGAGTGTCTGCCCCCTGGTAGTCAGTGCACATCATAGTGAGTGGTTGAGCGGCCTTAGCATATCATCAGCATATTATGCTTTGATTGGTTGAATGACAAACCAGATGACCAGACACTTAGCATATTAGGCTTTTATTATATAGTATTTATTTTGGTTTATCCTCACCCGAGGATATTTTTTCATTGATTTTTAGGGAGAGTGGAAGAGAGAGGGAAAGACAGAGAGAAACACCAATGTGAGAGAAACACATCAATTGGTTGCCTCCTGCATGAGCCCCAACCAGGGTCTGGACTGGGAGAAGCCTACAAGCAAGCTACGTGCCCTTGACTGGAATCAAACCCAGGACTTTTTGGTCCACAGGTTGATGCTCTATCCACTGAGCCAAACTGGCTAGGATAAAACCAGCTGCTTTTCACAGACAGATGTGATGTGGGCACCTCTTCCTGTCTCTGATTCTCTGGGTTGTGAAATCTGGCTTTGGGTTTAGATTCCACACTTCTTAGAGGGAAGCCCACAGTATATAAAATATTTCTCGGAGAACCAAGATGGCGGCATAGGTTAACGCCGGAGTTTGCTGCCTTGAACAACTACTTCAAAAGTGAAAATAAAAAACGGAACAGACATCACCCAGAACCACAGGAACGCTGGCTGAGTGCAAGTCCTACAACTAGGAGGAAAGAGAAACGCATACAGACACTCAGAGGAGGCGCAGTGCTGAAGTCAAATTCTGAGGTGCGGAGTATGCGGAGCGGGCTGGCCGCGGTTGGCGTTTTCAATCGGGAGGGAGTCGCAGACTCTGAGCTCCAGTTACGGGCGAGTCTTTAGGGACCCCAGACTCAAACGGGAGAAGCGGGACTGTCTGTCTTCGGTCAGAGCGAGTGCGGCTTTCTCTCCGAGGTTTGCAGCGGGTGCTGGGACTCAGAGAGGCAGAGTCCCTGGGGACAGGACTGAGAGCCGCCATAACTGCTCTCTTCCGCCCACGCTGTTGATCCTGTGCGACCCGCCCCGCCCAAGCCCTGCACAGAGGCATTTGCCAGATAGCCTCAGGCAAAGGCTAGATTAGCACCTCCCTAGAGGACAGAAGTTCTCTCACTGCAGACACAGCTGATTCTCATAGCCACTTGGCCTGGAGGTCAAACCCTCCCTGGTATTAGCTACAACAATCAAGGTTTAATTATAAGACTGCGCACAAAGACCACTAGGGGGTGCACCAAGAAAGCATAACAAAATGCGGAGACAAAGAAACAGGACAAAATTGTCAATGGAAGATATAGAGTTCAGAACCACACTTTTAAGGTCTCTCAAGAACTGTTTAGAAGCCGCCGATAAACTTAATGAGATCTACAAGAAAACTAATGAGACCCTCGATTTATATTGGGGAACCAACTAGAAATTAAGCATACATGGACTGAAATAATGAATATTATACAGACTCCCGACAGCAGACCAGAGGAGCGCAAGAATCAAGTCAATGATTTGAAATGCGAGGAAGCAAAAAACACCCAACCGGAAAAGCAAAATGAAAAAAGAATCCAAAAATGCGAGGATAGTGTAAGGAGCCTCTGGGACAGCTTCAAGCGTACCAACATCAGAATTATAGGGGTGCCAGAAGATGAGAGAGACCAAGATATTGAAAACCTATTTGAAGAAATCATGACAGAAAACTTCCCCCACCTGGTGAAAGAAATGGACTTACAGGTCCAAGAAGCGCGGAGAACCCCAAACAAAAGGAATCCAAAGAGGACCACACCAAGACACATCATAATTAAAATGCCAAGAGCAAAAGATAAAGAGAGAATCTTAAAAACAGCAAGAGAAAGAAACTCAGTTACCTACAAGGGAGTACCCATACGACTGTCAGCTGATTTCTCAACAGAAACTTTGCAGGCCAGAAGGGAGTGGCAAGAAATATTCAAAGTGATGAATACCAAGAACCTACAACCAAGATTACTTTATCCAGCAAAGCTATCATTCAGAATTGAAGGTCAGATAAAGAGCTTCACAGATAAGGAAAAGCTAAAGGAGTTCATCACCACCAAACCAGAATTATATGAAATGCTGAAAGGTATCCTTTAAGAAGAGGAAGAGGAAGAAAAAGGTAAAGATACAAATTATGAACAACAAATATGCATCTATCAACAAGGGAATCTAAGAATCAAGTGAATAAATAATCTGATGAACAGAATGAACTGGTGATTATAATAGAATCAGGGACATAGAAAGGGAATGGACTGACTATTCTTGGGGGGGAAAGGGGTGTGGGAGATGCAGTAAGAGACTGGACAAAAATCGTGCACCTATGGATGAGGACAGTGGGTGGGGAGTGAGGGCGGAGGGTGGGGCTGGAACTGGGAGGAGGGGAGTTATGGGGGGGGAAAAAGAGGAACAAATATAATAATCTGAACAATAAAGATTTAATTAAAAAAATAAAATAAATAAAATATTTCTCCAGAACCTCAGCCACTGTCCAAGGGAGTGGGGCCAGCCCTTTTTGCATCTTCACCCTTCCCACAAATTTTGATGTGGCTTCTTCTTGATTATAAGATTTCTCTTTAGCTAGTCCTCAGTTGGTTATTCAAGATGATTGTTTTATAATTTAGTTGTAATTCCAATTTGGACCTGGGAAGAAGTGAATGTAGCTTTAACCTACAATGTTGCCATCTTGGATCTCCCAAAAGCTATCATTTAAACTGGAAGGACAGATAAAAAGTTTCTAAGACAAGACAAAGCTAAAGGATTTTATCACTGCCAAACCAATGCTACATGAAATTTTAAAAGGTCTTTTTTATGAATCATAAGAAAATAAAGATAAAAATTATGAACAATAAAATGACAATAAATACATATCTATCACAATTGAATCTGTAAAACAATAAATGAAAAAGCAGAACAGAAAGAGACTCATAGATAAAACGCTTGATAGCTGTTAGATGGGAGGGTTATTGGATAGATGGGGAAAAAAGTGAAGGGATTAAGAAGTACAAATTTGTTGTTGCAGAATATTCATGAGGATGGAACATACAGCATAGGGAATATATTTGATAATATTCTAATAAGTTTGTATGGTGTCACATGGGTGTGATAGGTATTGAGATGATCACTTACTAAGTTATGTAATGTCTGGTTACTGGGGTGCACATCTGAAACTAATATAATAATGAATGTTAAGTGAAACTTAAAATAAAAAAGATTAAAAATAAATTAATATACAATATTATATCCAATAAGGGCCTAAGCTTCAAAATTTATAGGGAACTCATACGTCTTAACAAAAGGTAGATAAACAACCCAATTAAAAATGAGCAAAGGGCCTAAACAGACAATTTTCAAAAGAGCACATACAGAAGGCCAAGACACATAAGAAAACATGCCCAAAGTCACTAATCATATGAGAGAGGCATATCAAAATGTCAATGAGATACCATCTCACACCTGTCAAAATGGCTGTCATCAACAAATCGACAAGTGACAAGTGCTGACGAGGATGTGGAGAAAAAGGAACCCTCTTGCACTGTTGGTGGGAATGCAGACTGGTACAGCCACTGTGGAGAACAGTATGGAGTTACCTCAAAATATTAAAAATGACCCAGTAATCCCACTTCTAGGAATAGAACCCAAGAAACCAGAAATACCAATCAGAAAGTACATATGCACCACTATGTTTATAACAGCACAATTTACAATAGCTAAGATTAGGAAACAGTCTAAGTATTTGGAAACAGCAGATGAGTGGATTAGAAAACTGTGGTACATCTACACAATGGAATACTACACTGCTGTAAAAAAGAAAGAACTCTTACCATTTTCAACAGCATGGATGGACATGGAAAGAATTATGCTAAGCAAAATAAGACAGTAAGAGAAAGTAAAAATCACATGATCTCACTCATTTGTGGAATATAATGAGCAGCATAAACTGATGAACAAAAATAGATCCAGAGACAGAGAAGCATCAAACAGATTGTCAAACTTCAGATGGAAGGTAGGGGCAGGGGAGCAGGGAGATCAACTGAAGAACTTGTATGCATACATATAAGCAAAACCAATGACACATACACTAGGGGGGGCGAGGGCATGTGCTGGAGGTTGAGGGTGGCTGGGAGAGGTCAATGGTGGAAAAAGGAGATGTGTAATACTATACGTAATACTTTAAAAAATAAAGAATTAAAAAATTAATATAAAAAGTTAGGGGAAAAGGAGGAAAATTTGAAAGAAAAGAAAAGGAGGAGAGAAAGAAAAAAAAAGATTTAATTTTCTTCTTCAGTAGCTTACAGTCAGGAAGGAAGAAAATACTAGTAAGTATAACAAATTATCAAAAGGAAGTAACTTTGACATTGCAGTCTTTTCCTCTCTACCTGTGCCTTACTAAACTACCCTAGGAAACCAAAGTATGTTTTTCAAAATTACTTCTTATGCTTAAATGTACCTGCATATTTTGTACATATTTTCTTTCTGAAATTATAAAACTGATTCCAAAATGGTGGTAAAGGAAATGGAAGCTACACTGACATTCTCCCAGGACCAAACTGGAAATACAACTAAAATACTAAAAAAACCACTCTGAAAAAATCAAATGAAGACTAGCTGGAGAGAACCCTAATAACCAAAATGGAAAGAAGAGATTGCATAGAAACTGGTAGGAAGTGTGGAGGTGTGAGAGGGCTGCCCAGGTTCCCACAGACAGCAGCTGAAGTTCTGAGAATCCTGGGGTCTAAACCCCAAGATGAGCTCCCCAGCAGAGAGCACTAGAACTAAGAAAGGTGCCCACATAACATCTGTGTGTGAAAAGTATCAGGGTTGCTGTCTGCCAGCCAAAGATTGCTGGAAATGCAGGCACCCTCTTAAAGGGCCAAAACACAAAATTTGGTGTGTAGCCAATCACCTTGGGCTCTGAAAGAGGGAGGACAGAGTGGACTGGAACTGTTTGAGCAGAAGCCACGTTTGGGGGCTCTGGGATTAGACCTCAGAGGTCATCCATCCCAGTTTCTTGTACTAAGTCATTCCTTCATGCTGTGGAGGACATCTTTCTCCAGTGGCAGAATTTTTCTATCCAGGTGTTTTTATCTTGGGGGAAGGGATTTTCCCCACCCTGTTGGAAGACTTATCACCCTACCCTACTCTCAATAGCCTGAGGCTAATCAAAATTTAGTGTCAATGGGACTGCAGGAACAGGCAGGTCTCTGGAGGCTCTGAGTGTTTACCTAATATACTCTGGGACCTGTGGCTAGGAAAACCAGACACTGGTGCACATCTTGGTCCTTACCAAAGGCACCCAGCCCCAGCAGAGGGAGCCAAAAGCTATAGATTACTGATGGCTCCTAACAGTGTACTCAGGGCCAGTCACAAACAGCTTCTGACATTGTACTGCAATAGAAATTGGGACTCATAGCAGATCTACCTAACACACAGACACAAACCTAAGCAGGCAGCCAAAATGGGGAGACAAAAAAACCCCACAAAAAATAACAACAAGCTCAAAACATAGCACAAGACAATTCTCCAGAAGAAGAGCAAAATGAAATGGAGACAAGAAATTTATCAAACATGGAATTCAAAATAATGATGGCAAGGATGCTCAACAGCATGAGAAAAGATATAGTAACTAGTGTTATGTCATTGTGAAGAATGACATAACACTAATAAAGAACACAGTGGAAGGAATACACACCAGATTAGGGGAAGCAGAGGATCAGATCAGTGAAATAGACGATAAGGTAGAAAAAATAACTCTATCAGAGAACGAAAAAGAAAAAAAAAACAATTTAAAAACAGGAGGACAGATTAAGGGAGCTGTGGGACAACATAAAATGAAACAATATTCACATAATGGGAATACAGAAGGGGAAGAAAGTGAGCAAGGGATAGAGAACATGTTTGAAGAAATAATGGCAGAAAACCCCTAACCTGGTGAAGGAAAAAGTCACACAAGTTCAGGAGGCACAGAGAATCCCAAGCAAGAGGAACCCAAACAGGCCCATGCCCAAACACATCATAATTAAAATGCCAAAAATTGAAGACAAAGAGAGATTCATAAAGGCAGCAAGAGAAAAACAATTTGTTACCTACAAGAGAGCTCCCATAGGCTGTCAGCTGATTTCTCATCAGAAACTCTCCAGGCCAGAAGGTAATGGCATGAAGTATTCATCATAATGAAAAGCAAGGCTCTGAAATCAAGATTGCTATATACAGCAAGGCTATTATTCAAAATAAAAGGGGAAATAAAGAGCTTCCCAGAAAAAAAAGCTAAAGGTGTTTATCACCACCAAACTAGCACTGTAAGAAATGTTGAAGGGACTGTAATGAGAAGAAAAAATGAAGAGAGAAACATAGGCTTGCAGAATTAAAATGGCAATACATAAGTACCTACCAATAATAACCTTAAGTGTAAATGGATTAGATGCTCCAATCAAAAGACACTGGGTAGCTGAATAGATCCAAAAACATCACCCAAAAATATTCTGTCTACAAGAGACCCACCTCAGAACAAAAGACTCACAAAGGATGAGAGTTAAGGGATGAAAAAAATTGAATTGTCTATGCAAATGCTAACAAACAAACAAAAAAATAGCTGGGGTATCAATGTTATATTGAAATTCAGCGAGACGCCACAGCCAGAGGGTCGAATTTTGGAGCTTTTATTTCAAAGCCAATGGTGACAGGAGAGCGAAAGGCTATTGCCACTCCAAATCTTGCAGTCCTGAAATGAAGTTAGGGGTAAGCTTATAAAGGAAAAAAGAGGAAAAAGCTCTCGGATTGGTGCCCTGAGACCCTATCTCTAGGCTTGGCCTGGCATCAGCCCTGACAACTCTGTCTGGGAGTATTATAGTTTATGGTCTTTCCAATATGGTAACAATGCTTAAGCAAACAGGTCCTGCAAGATAGACGATTTAAGAGGAAGCAGTGACCAGACCATAGACTGATAAGAACATATACCAGATTTCAGTCACAGGCTCTGATTTCCACCCACCCCCCTTTTATTTTCCCATTATTCAAGCAAGTTTATTTATAAGAGATAGCATAGTTAATTATCTGGTTTAGTTATATCCTGGAATTAACAGGTCAATGGACCATTTGTGCCTGAAAGGCAGTCCTAACAAAATTTAGGGGAATAAAATGGAATGCCTATGGTTCAGATAGAGGGCAATGGGACAGAACGGAGTTCTCTCAAGGTCCATTCTTCAGCAATATTCACATCTAAAAAATAGACTTTAAAATGAAGGCCATCACAAGAGACAATGAAGGTCACTACATAACAACAAAGTGATAAATTCAACAAGAAAATATTACCCTGGTAAACATATATGCACCCAATATAGGAGCATCCTATCTAATAAAAGAGAAACGTGCAAATTGACCATAACCCCGACATCCTTCCCATTGGCTAATCAGCAGGATATGCAAATTAACTGCCAACCAAGATGGCGGCCAGCAGCCATGCAGCTGAAGCGAACAGGAGGCTCGCTTGCTCCAGTGAAGGAGGAAGCCAAGGTTCCCCGCCTGCCGCAGCCCAGCTCTGAGCTGCACTCTAAGCAACTACGTTGCAATTATAGAAGCTAAACAAGCTCCAGAAACCTGCTTTCAGCCAGCTTCGGCCTCAGAGCTTAGAGCTGCTGTGATGGCAACAGAGTTTCAATTATAGAAGCCAAACAGACCCAGAAACCTGCTTTCAGCCCTCAGAGCTGGAGCCGGCTCTCAGCTGCCGTGACAGCTATAGAAGGTAAATAAATCCCAGAATAAAAAAAAGTAAAAAAGGAGAGGCTGGGAGCTTAGGTTGCCTTCCAGCCTGAAAACTGCTCTCAGGCCCTCATCCAGACTGGCTAGGCACCCCAGTGGGGACCCCCACCCTGAAGGGGGTGTGACCAGCTGCAAACAGCCATCATCCCCTCATCCAGGCTGTCCAGGCACCCAAGAAGGACCTCCACCCTGATCTGGGACACCTTCAGGGCAAACCAGCTGGCCCCCACCCATGCACCAGGCCTCTATCCTATACTACAGTCAGGGCGGGACAGCGCGAGCTGCCATCCGGGCCCCATGTGCAGCCCTGGGCAGCGGGGCATAAGCCCCGCCCACAGCTGGGACCCCTGTGTGCCACCTGAGTCCCCAGCCGGGACCCCCGTGCCGCCTAAGTCCCGCACTGCTAAGCCCCACCCCCAGCTGGGACCCTATGACTATTGGAGAGCAGGAAAGTGCCGCTGGACCCTGGGTCGCTGTGGTGATCTGGCCATCGGTTAACACATTGTATGCGGAAAATGTATTTATATGTTTTACGTATTTATACGTTCTACCAGTGTAGTAGCGCGCTGGACACATATTAATACGTTTTTTATAGACTAGCGGTAGAATGCAGGTAACGTATAAATACGTAAACTAAAGTTATCGTAATTTTACTGAACGTTGCCATTTGCACAAAAAATTAGCAAAAATGGCCTGCGCCACCTGTTAGCGCACGATAAAAACTACCCGCAAACAATGTGTTAAGTAGAAAAGTGCAGCCTGTAGGCAGCCCCCAGCTGGGAGCAGGAAAGCAAGCCTGGTCTGAGGGCAGCCCCCAATTGGGCCTGATCCGGGAGCAGGAAAGCAAGCCCGGCCTGCTGGCAGCCCCCATCTGCGCCTTCTCCCCGGTCGCCATGAGGATCCAGGAGCAGGAAAGAAAGCCTGGCCTGAGGACAGCCCCAAACTTTGCCTGCTCCCCAGTTGCCATGGTGATCCAGGAGCAGGAAAGCAAGCCTGGCCTGCGGGCAGCCACAAGCTGGGCTGATACGGGACCAGGAAAGCCTGGCCTGTGGGCAGCCCCCAGATGGGCCTGCTCCCCGGTTGCCATGGCAATCCAGGAGCAGGAAATCCCGGCTTGCAAGCAGCACCCCCATCCTGGCCATAGCTCAAGGGAGAGTACAACATGAAGTGGAGGCCAGGAGCCTGAGAGATCAACACAGAGGGGCTCCTGCTAAGCCTCCATGGTGTGGCTGGGGCAGCCCCCAATTGGGCCTGATCCGAGAGCAGACACACACACACACACACACACACACACACACACAGTGCCTGCTTTGAGCCTCCAATGTGGCTGGGGGCAGACCCCCAGTGGGGACACACGCACACACACACACACACACACACACACACACACACACACACACGGGACGCCTGCTCCAAGCCTCTGATGCCGGACTGTGGCCATCAGTAGGACATCCACTGAGGGCTCCTGGACTGTGAGAGGGGCAGGCTGGGCTGAGGGAACCCCACCCCCCAGTGCATGAATTTTGTGTACTGGGCCTCTAGACCTATCTAATAATAGACAAACATGGTAATTAACTGTACCTCCAACATGCTTCCCATTGGATAATCAGGGAGATATGCAAATTAACTGCCAACCAAGATGGCGGCCAGCAGCCAGGCAGCTGACACGAACAAGCGGCTTGCTTGCTCCAGTGAAGGAGGAAACCAAGGTTCCCCGACTGCCACTGCTGGGCTCTGAGCTTGCACTCTAAGAAACAATGTTGCAATTATAGAAGCTAAAACAAACCCCATGCTTTCAGCCAGCTGGCCGAGCTGGAGTTGCAACAGTGTTTCAATTATAGAACCCAAACAAACCAGATACCTGCTTTCAGCAGCCGAGGTCTCAGAGCTGGAGCCGAGCCTCAGAGCTAAAGCCGGCTCTCAGTTCCAGTGACAGCCATAGAAGGTAAATAAATCCCAGAATAAAAAAGAAAAAGAAAAAAAGGAGAGGTTGGGAGCTACAGTCACCCGCCAGCCTGAAAACGGCCCTCAGCCCCTCACCCAGACTGGCCAGGCACCCCAGTGGGGACTCCCACCCTGAAGGGGGTGTGACCAGATGCAAACAACCATCATCCCCTCATCCAGGCTGGCCAAGAACCCAAGCAGGACCCCCACCCTGATCCAGGACACCCTTCAGGGCAAACCAGCCGGCCCCCACCCATGCACCAGGCCTCTATCCTATATAGTAAAAGGGTAATTTGCCTCCCAGCCCTGGGATCAGCAGAGCCGCGAGGCCTCCCGAACCCAGGATCAGCGGAGCCACGAGGCCTCACACCCCAGAATCAGTGGAGCCGCAAGGCCTCCCGGCACTGGGATCAGCGGAAGCCGCAAGGCCTCCTGGCAGCAGGATCAGAGGAGCAGCGAGGCCTCCTGGCCCATGGAGCAGTGTGACAGGGGGCAGTGCCCAAACCCCCTGATTGCCCTGCAGCTCTGTGTGTGACAGGGGGAGGGGCCACAACCTCCCTATCCACCCTGCTCTGTTTGTGACAGGGGAAGGCGTCCCAACCCCCTGATCGGCCCTGCTCTGTGCCTGATAATGGGGAGCTCCCCAACCCCCTGATCGGCCCTGCGGCTCTGTGTGTGACAGGGGGTGGTGCCGCAACCTCTCCATTGATCCTGCCTTGAGTGTGATGGGGGCAGTGCCCCAACCCCCTAATTGGCCCTACCCTGAGCATGACTGGGGGTGGCATTGCAACCTCCCGATCTGCTCTGCTCTGTGCATGACAGGGGGCGGCACCCCAAATCCCCAATTGGCCCTGCTCTGAGCCTGACCAGGGGCTGCACCTAGGGATTGGGCCTGCCCTCTGCCACCGGGGAGCAGGCCTAAGCCAGCAGGGCATATTCTCCCAAGGGGTCCCAGACTGTGAGAGGGCACAAGTGGGGCTGAGGGACACTCCCCTCCCCTGCCAGTACACAAATGTTTGTGCACCAGGCCTCTAGTTTAAATATATAAAAAATTATAGAGGATATAAGGGAGACATTGACAGCAATACAGTCATAGAAGGAAACTTTAACCCCCTGAGACTTCACTGGATATATCTTCCAAACAAAAACTTAACAAGGAAACAGAGACTGTAAATGACATACTAAATCAATGGATTCAATTGACATTTATAGAATGTAGGGAGTGGCTATATGGTTAAGCCTTGGACTGACCTATTGGCAAAGCTACAGACAATTCCCAGCTTAGAGGGGACAGCCCTCTTAGCATAATTAGGCTTGACCTGATGATGCTCCCTAGATCTTATCTGGGTAGCTAATGGGCTGAGGGAGATGCAGCAACTGCTGCCAAAACAAGTGAAACTCACAAGAACATTGTAACTATGGTGACCACTACCTTGTTTACCTCTGGCTATAAAATAAAGGCTCAGCTTTCTGTCTGGATCTCTCTCTGTGGCCTCAGCCAGGCACAGGAAAATCTACCTAGACCCAGCTTATTCTCTTTGTCTGTCTTTTCTTCATCCTTCACCACCCTCACTCAGGCTTGCAGAACCCTTGGCTGAGTTGGCTTGGCACAATAGAACATTCTTCTCAAGTGCACATGGGTTATGCACAAAGACAGATAACATATTAGGACACAAAACAAATCTCTACACGGTCAAGAAGATTGAAGCCATATCAAGCATCTTCTCAGATCACAATGGAATGAAATGAGAAATAAAATTCAGTAAAGACACTACAATACATTTGTAGACATGGAGACTGAATAGAATATTATTAAACAACTAGGGGCCCAGTGCAAGAAAATTCATGCACTGGAGGGGGAGGGGGCCCTTCAGCCCAGCCTGACCCCTCTCAAAGTCCAGGAGCCCTCAGGGGCAGGAGGCGACCCAGAAATCAGGAGAAGGCAATGCCCCCATCACACCTCTGCTGCTGACACTGCCAGCAGTGCAAGCCTCAGCCGGCCCTGGTTACCTGAGCCTTGGGTGGCCCTGGGTGGCTGGACAACTGCCATCCGAGGCTTGCCTGCTCCTCAGACCTGCCCTGGGAGGCTGGGCAGCGGACATCCAAGCCTTCTTTGCACCTCAGGTGCCGGCTGGGCAGTTGACATCCAAGGCTTGCCTGTGCTTCATGCCGGCCCTGGGTAGCTGGGGTGCTGAGGGTAAGTCCGGCCACACCACGTGCCTGCCACCCCCCCACCCCAGTGGGGATGAAAGGACTGGGGGACTCCGGTGGGGCTGAGGGGACTGGGCACAGCCATCTTGTGGCTATGGGCACTGCCATCTTTGTGATGGAGTGATGGTCAATTTGCATATTCCCACTTTATTAGCTAGGCTGAATGGGTTACAAATGCAATCGTCCTATATAACAAAAGGCTAATATGCAAATAAGCCAAAGGGCAGAATGACCAGTCGCTATGATGTGCACTGACCAACATGGGGGAGATGCTCAATGCAGGAGCTGCCTCCTGGTGGTCAGTGCATTCCTATAGGGGGTGTGCTGCTCAACCAGAAGCCAGTCTCACAGCTGGCAAGCACAACGGCAGTGGCAAGAACCTCTCCTGCAAGCGCTAGGATGTTCGATTGATGGCTTAGGCCCGCTGTCAGTCAGATATCCCCTGAGGGCTCCCAGACTGTGAGAGGGCACAGACCAGGCTGAGGGACCCCCCCTTGAGTGCACGAATTTTGTGCACTGAGCCTCTAGTGAAAGAAATAAAAAACTTCCTGGAAACAAATGAAAATAAGGACAGAACAACTTGAAATCTCTGGGATACAGCAAAAACAGCCCTGAGGGAGAAGTTCATAGCGCTACATGCCTATCTCAAAAAACAAGAAAAGTTAACAATAAACTATTTAACCCCACAACTTAAAGAACTAGAAAGAGAACAACAAGAGAATCCCAGAGTAAGAAAAGGTAGGAAATAAAGACTAGAGCAGAAATAAATGGCATAAAATCAATAAATGTGATACATCACATAAACAATTTGAGAGACAAAAATCACATAATCATATCAATTGATGCAGAAAAGGCATTCAACAAAATTCAGCAGCCTTTCCTGATAAAAACTCTCAGAATAATGGGAATAGAGGAATCATACCTCAACATAATAATAACCTTCTATGACAAACCTCAGCCAACATCATACTCAATGGGCAAAAATTAAAACCATTTCCCCTAAGAACAGGAACAAGACTGGGATGCCCACTTTCACCATTCCTATTCAACATAGTACTGGAAGTGCTAGCCATAGTGATCAACAAGAAGAAATAAAAGGCATCCAAATTGGAAAAGAAGAAGTAAAATGTCATTATTCACAGATGACATAATACTGTACATAGAAAACCATGAAGATTCCATCAAAAAATTACTAGAACTAATAAATGAATTTGGCAATGTAGCAAGATACAAAATTAACACCCAGAAGTCTATGGCATTTTTATACACAAACTAGGGGCCCAGTGCACAAATCCGTGCACCTTGAATTGAACTATGGGCCTCGAGGCCGTGGTGGGCACAGGGGCGGGTCTTGGCCCATCCTCTGCATCCCCACCTGGCCCATCCTGCCGTGGTCCTCAGTCCCTTGTCTGCTGGCAGCCCTGCTCCCACCACTGCTGCTCCCATGTGCTGATGGTGCCAGCCCCGCTCGCATCCACTGACAGCGCAGAGCGATTGGGGCCAGCGCAAGCAGTGAGTGTGAGTGGTGGCTACTGCCCCAATTGTCCCTTAGAAGCAGGGGGAGGGGGAGAAGCCCTCAGGGGTGATTGGGGCAAGCAACCTCTTCTCGCACCTGCTGACAGTGCTGACTGATCGGAGCCAGTGCAGGGCACCAGCAGTGGCTGCGAGCTGCGGTTCTCCTGCCACCTGCAGGTGCGAGTGGGTCTGGTGCTGGCAGTGAGTGAGAGAGGTGGCTGCTGGCACCTATTGCCCATCAGGAGCAGGGGGAAGTAGAGAAGCCCAAAGAGGTGATCAGTGCAGGCAGCTGCCCCTCACACCTACTGACAGAGCTGAGCGATCGGAACAAGTGCCAGGCGCTGGCAGCAGGTGTGAGCAGTGGCTCTGGCACCAGCAGTGGATGTGAGCAGGGCCAGCATTGGCATCAGGTGCAAACAACTGGAAGGACAGCAGTACGTGGGAGCAAAGTATTTTGGTAACCACCAGAGGCTCGCCCCAATGGCAGGGGCCAGTGCTTCGCCTTGGTCTGGTGGCCCTGCTCACCTGCTCCACCATCCCACCGTGGCCCATGACTGCCATGTTCTGTGTTCTGCTCCTTGCTGCTGACGCCTGCCATGTTCTGTGCATGCCCCCTGGTGGTCAGAGCACGTCATAGTGACCAGTTGTTCGGTCTATTTGCATATTAGGGTTTTATATATATAGATTAGAGGCCCAGTGCATGGGTGGGGTCCAGCTGGCCTGGCCCTAATTGGGATGGATTGAGGCCAGACCTGTCAGGAGGAGGAGATGGTGGAAGGTTGGCCAGCCGGCCTGCCCTGGTCAGGGCCAATCAGGGCCTGGCCGGTTGGGTGAGGGGCTGTGGGTGATTGGCCAGCAGGCCCCACCTCTGATTTGTGTAGGGGGGCTGATTGGGGGCAGAGCTGGTTGGGGGAGGGGCCATGGGCCAATCAGGATGGAGGAGGGAGAGGCTGAGGGTGGTGGACAAGACAGCCCCATCCCGAATGGGGTGGGAGGGCCAATCGGGAGCCAGTGGCCAGGGATAGGAGCCACAGGCAGTTGGCCAGCCCTGCCCCCTATTGGAATAGGAGGAGCGAACAGGGGGAGGGGCTGCAGGCTGATCAGGGTGGGGGGACCCATTGGGGGTAGGGCCAGCTAGGGGAAGGTCTGCAAGAGGTTGGCTTGCTGGCCCCACCCCATATTGGGATGCAGGGGTTACCAGGGGTGGGGCCAGCTGTGGGGAGAGGCTGCCAGCGGATCGGGCTGGGGCCGGCAGATCGAGGGTGCGTTTTGCTCCAACCTCCATCTGGGTGGACTGGCTGGGAGTAGGGCCCACAGGAGGTTTGGTGGTTGGCTGGCCAGCCCCAACCCCAATCGAGCCAGTTTGCTGGCCACACTGGGCATCATGGAAACCGGTCATTCTGGTCGTTATGGCATTCTGGTCACTGGCTTTTTATATATATATAGACAATGAACCCAAAGAAAGACACTCTAAAAAAAAAATCCCATGTACCATGGTAACAAAAAAAATTAAGATACTTAGGAATAAATTTAACCAAGGAGGTAAACGACCTGTACTCAGAAAAATACAGGATGCTGAAAAACGAGATGGGGAAGACAAAAAAAATGGATGAAATAACATGTGCATAGATTGGTAGAATCAACATCATTAAAATATCCATAGCACCCAAAGCAATCTATAGATTCAATGAAATCCTCATTAAAATACCAATGGCGTACTTCAAAGACCTAGAATAAACTCTCCAAAAATTCATCTGGAATTAAAAAAGACCCCAAATAGCTGCTGCAATCTTGAGAAAGAAGAACAAAGTTGGAGGGATCACAATATACATATCAAGGTATACTACAAAGCCACTGTACTCAAAACTGCCTGGTACTGGCACAAGAACAGACATATAGATCAATGGAACAGAACAGAGAACCCAGAAATTGACCCAAGCCATTGTGCTCAATTAATATTTGACAAAAGAGGCAAGAATATACAATGGAGTCAAGACAGTCTCTTTAATAAATTGTGTTGGGAAAATTGGACAGATACATGTAAAAAATGAAACCGGACCACCAACTTACACCATACACAAAAATAAACTCAAAATGGGTAAAGGACTTAAACATAAGATGGGAAACCATAAAAATCCTAGAAGAAGTCATATGCAGAAAAGTAGCAGACATTTGTTGTAGCAATATCTTTACTGATACAGCTCCTAGGGCAATGGAAATTTAGGAGAAAATAACCAAATTGGACTACATCAAAATAAAAAGCTTTTGCACAGCAAAAGAAACCATCAACAAAACAATAAGAAAGCCCACTGCATGGGAGAACATATTTGCCAATGTTATCACCAATAAGGGTTGAATCTCCAAAATTTATAGGGAACACATGCAAGTTAACAAAAGGAAGATAATCCAATCAAAAAATGGGCAAAGGATCTAAATAGACACTTTTGGAAAGAGGATATGCAGAAGGCCAAGAGACATATGAAAACATGCTCAAAGTCACTAATCATCTGAGAGATGCAAATCAAAACAACAATGAGGTACCATCTCACACCTGTCAGAATGGCTATGATCAATAAATCAACAAACAACAAGTGCTGGTGAGGATGCAAAGAAAAAGGAGCCCTCCTTGCACTGATGGTGGGAATGCAGACTGGTGCAGCCACTGTGGAAAGCAGTATGGCGTTTTCTCAAAAAATAAAAATGGAACTTCCATTTGACCCAATAATTCCACTTCTAGGAATAGATCTCAAGAAAACAGAAATACCAATCAGAAAGGATATATACATCCCTATGTTCATAGCAGCACAGTTTACGATAGCTATGATTTGGAAACAGCCTAAGTGCCTATCAGCAGATGAGTGGATTAGAAAACTGTGGTACATCTACACAATGGAAAACTACACTGCTACAAAACAGAAGGAATTCTTACTATTTGCAACAACATGGATGGAACTGGAGAGCATTATGCTAAGCAAAATAAGCCAGTCAGAGAAAGATAAATATCACATGATCTCACTCATTTGTGGAATATAATGAGCAACATAAACTGATGAACAAAAATAGAACTAGAGTCATAGAAGCATCGAACAGGCTGTGCAACCTATGAGGGGAAGTGGGGGGTGAGGGGGTAAGAGATCAATCAAAGGACTTGTATATATGCATATAAGCATAACTAATGGACACCAACTGTGGGGGGAGTGAGGGCATGTGCTGAGGGATGGGGCACTGGGGAGAGGTCAATGGGGGGAAAAAGGACACTTATGTAATCCTTTAAAGAAGAAAGAATTTAAATTATACAAAATAAATCAATAAGTTATGCAAGCCAAAAAAAAGAGAGAGAAAGGGCATAGAGACTAAAAAATCAATACAAAAGATCAATGAAACCAAGAGCTGGTTCTTTACAAAGATAAAGAAGATTAATGAACTATTAGCTAGACTCACCAATAAACAAAGAGAGAGGAAGCAAATAAATTAATTAAAAAAACCAAAGCTGCCATAGCCAGTTTGGCTCAGTGGATAGAGTGTCAGCCTGCAGACTGAAAGGTCCCAGGTTCGATTCCGGTCAAGGGCATGTACCTTGGTTGTGGGCACATCCCCAGTAGGGGGTGTGCAGGAGGCAGCTGATCGATGTTTCTCTCTCATTGATGTTTCTAACTCCCTATCCCTCTCCCTTCCTCTCTGTAAAAAAAAAAAAAAAAAAAAATATATATATATATATATATATATATATATATATATATATATTTATTAAAAGTCATAAGAATTAAAAAAAAAACAACCCAAAAAACAAAGCTGTGAAGTTGGGGGTCTGGTTAGGAACTCAGAGATGGGGAGGAAAGGGGTGAGGAAATAGGAGATATATGTGATAATATCCACAATAAAAATATATTTTTAAAAAAGCAGTGAAGTAACACCTGATTAAAAGGACTGTAAAAAAATACTATGAACAACTATGTGCCAACAAGCTGGACAGTGTTGATGAAGTAGATAAATTCCTAGAAAAATACAATCTTCCAAAATTGAATCAGGAAGAATCAGAAAACCTGAATAGGCCAATAACAACTGATGAAATAGAAGCAGCAATAATTATTTTTTTAAAAAACAAAAAACTCCCAGCAAGCAAAAGCCTTGGTCCAGATGACTTCACAAGGGAGTTTTGACAAACCTTTAAGGAGCAACACCTATCCTCCTCAAACTATTCCAAAAAATCTAAGAGGAAGAAACACTTCCATGCTCTTTTTATGAGATCAGCATTATCCTAAATCCAAAACCAGAAAAGACACTGCAATGAAAGAGAACTATAGGCCAATATCCCTCATGAACATAAATGCAAAAATCCTCAACAAAATATTAGAAAATCAGATCCAGCAATATATTAAAAAGAACATACACCATGACCAAGTCTGATTTATTCCAGAGATGCAAGGCTAGCACAATATTCTCAAATAAATAAATATGTTACTTCACATAAACAAAATGAGAGACAAAAATCACCTGATTGTCTCAATAGATGCTGAAAAAGCTTTCGACAAAATCCAACAGCCATTTTTGATAAAAACTCTCAGCAATGTGAGGATAGAGGAAGCATATTTCAACATAATAAAGGCCATACATGACAAACTTACAGTGAACATCATACTCAATGGGCAGAAGTTCAAACCATTTCCCCTAAGAGCAGGAACAAGAAAGGGACATCCACTTTCAACACTCTTATTCAACATAGTAGAGGCCTGGTGCATGAAAATTCATGCACTCAGGGGCAGGCGGGGGGGTTCCTCAGCCAGGCCTGCACCCTCTCAAAGTCTTGGAGCCCTCGGAGGATGTCCAACTGACAGCTTAGGCTGCAGTCGGACATCCTTAGAGTTGTGGAGGAGGTGGGAGAGGCTCCCACCACTGCTGCTGCGCTGGTAGCCATCAGTCTGGCTTGTGGCTGAGCAGAGGTCCCCCTGTGGGAGTGCATTAATCACCAGGGGGAAGCTCCTGTGTTGAGTGTCTACCCCCTGGTGCTCAGTGCATGTCATAGCCACCAGTCGTTCCGCCATTAGGGTCAATTTGCATATTACCCTTTTATTATATAGGACTAGAGGCCCAATGCACAAAAATTTGTGCACTGGCAGGGGGGTGTCCCTCAGCCCCACTTGTACCCTCTCACAGTCTGGGACCCCTTGGGAGATAACGACCTGCTGGCTTAGGCCCACTCCTGGGTGGCAAAGGGCAGGCCCAATCCCTAGGTGCAGCCCCTGGTCAGGCTCAGAGCAGGGCCAAATGGGGATTTGGGGCGCCACCCCCTGTCATGCACAAAACAGGGCAGATCGGGAGGTTGCAATGCCACCCCCAGTCATGCTCAGGGTAGGGCCGATTAGGGGGTTAGGGAGCTCCCCCCTGTCATGCACAAAGTAGGGCCGATAGGTGAGTTGGGGCACCCCCCCCTGTCACACAGAGAACAGGGCCAATCAGGGGGTTGGGGAGCTCCCCCCTGTCACGTACAGAGCAGGGCCGATCAGGGGGTTGGGGAGCTCCACCCTGTCACACACAGAGCAGGGACAATCAGGAGGTTGTGTTGCCACCCTCAGTCACTCTCAGGGTAGGGCTGATTGGGGGGTTGGGGTGCCACCTCCTGTCACACTCAAGTCAGGGTCGATGGGGAGATTTGGGTGCTGCCTCCTGTCACCCACAGAGCAGGGCCAATCAGGGGGTTGAGGCACTCCCCCGTGTCACACTCAGGGCACGGCCGATTGGGAGGTTGCGGCTCCACCCTTTCACACACAGAGCAGGGCCCATGGGGGGGTTGGGGCGCTGTACCCTGTCACACACAGAGCAGGGCCGATCAGGGGGTTGGGGAGCTCCCCACTATCAGGCACAGAGCAGGGCCGATCAGGGGATTGGGTCGCCTTCCCCTGTCACAAACAGAGCAGGGTGGATAGGGAGGTTGTGGCCCCGCCCCCTGTCACACACAGAGCCACAGGGCGATCAGTGGGTTTGGGTGCTGCCCCCTGTCATGCTGCTCCATGGGCCAGGAGGCCTCGCGGCTCCGCTGATCCCGGTACCAGGAGGCCTCACAGCTCCGCTGATCCCAGATTCGGGAGGCCTTGTGGCTCCACTGATCCCAGGCCAGGAGGCCTCGTAGCTCTGCTGATCCCGATGCTGGGAGGCCTTGCTGCTCTGCTGATCCCGGTAATGGGAGGCCCTGCTGCTCCACTGATCCTGGTGCTAGGAGGCCTCACAGCTCCGCTGATCCTGGATTCGGGAGGCCTTGTGGCTCCACTGATCCCAGGCCAGGAGGCCTCGTAGCTCTGCTGATCCCAGTGCTGGGAGGCCTCACGGCTCTGCTGATCCTGGTAATGGGAGGCCTCGCTGCTCCACTGATCCCAGTGCTGGGAGACATATTACCCTTTTACTATACAGTATAGAGACCTGGTGCATGGGTGGGGGCCGGATGGTTTGCCCTGAAGGGTGTCTTGGATCAGGGTGGGGGCCCCGCTTGGGTGCCTGGCCAGCCTGGGTGAGGGGATGATGGCTGTTTGCAGCTGGTCACACCCCCTTAAGGGTGTGGGTCCCCACTGGGGTGCTTGGCCAGCCTGGATGAGGGGATGATGGCTGTTTGCAGCTGGTCACACCCCCTTCAGGGTGGGGGTCCCCACTGGGGTGCCTGGCCAGTCTGGGTGAGGGGTTGAGGGCTGTTTTCAGGCTGGCAGGTGACTAAAGCTCCCAACCTCTCCTTTTTCCTTTTTTTTTTATTCTGGGATTTATTTACCTTCTATGGCTGTCACTGGAGCTGAGAGCCGGCTTTAGCTGTGAGACCTTGGCTGCTGAAAGCAGGTTTCCTGGCTTTGTTTACCTTCTGTATTTGAAACTTTGTTGCGACTCCAGCTCTGAGATCTCAGCCGGCTGAAAGCAGGTTTCTGGGGTTTGTTTAGCCTCTATATTTGTAACAATGTTTCTTAGAGAGCAGCTCAGAGCCCAGCAGTGGCAGGCAGGGAACCTTGGATTCCTCCGTCATTGGAGCAAGAAAGCCTCCTGTTCGTGTCAGTTGCCTGGCTGCCAGCTGCCATCTTGGTTGGCAGTTAATTTGCATATCGCCCTTATTAGCCAATGGGAGGGGTAGCGAAGTTATGGCTAATTACCATGTTTCTCTTTTATTAGATAGGATTACTGGAAGTCCTAGCCACATCATCAGACAAGAAGAAGAAATAAAAGGCATCCAAATTCAAAATGAGGAAGTAAAACTCTCATTATTCACAGATGACATGATATCATACATAGCAAAACCTAAATATTCCACAAAAAACCTAAGAGATTTAATGAATGAATTTGGCAATGTAGCAGGATACAAAATTAACACCAAGAAATTGATGGCTTTTTAATACACCAATAATAAATTATCAGAAAGAGAAATTAACCAAACAATGCCATTTCCATTGCAACAAAAATAATTAAGATACTTAGAAATATACTTAACCAAGGAGGTATAAGACTTGTACTCAGAAATGTACAGGACATTGAAAAAAGAGATAGAGGAAGATATAAATAAGTGGAAGAATATACCAGGTTCATGGATGGGTAGAATTAACATCATTAAAATGTCCATACTACCCAAAGCAATATTCAGATTCAATGCAATCCCTATTAAAATACCAACAGCATATTTTCCATATCTAGAACAAATGCTCCAAAAATTTATATGGAACTGGAAAAGACCCCCAAATAGCCACAGCAATCTAGAGAAAGAACACAGTTGGAGGGATCACAATGCCAGATATCAAGTTATACCACAAAGCCACTGTAATCCAAAGAGCCTGATACTAACACAAGAACAGGCATATACTAGTATATCAATGGAATAGAACAGAGACCCCAGAAATCGACCCAAGCCATTATGCTAAATTAACATTTGACAAAGGTGGCAAGAATATTCAATGGAGTCCAGATAGTCTCTTCAATAAATGGTGTTGGGAAAATTGGACAAATATATGCAAAAAAATAAAAGTAGACCACCAATTTACACCATGCATCACAATAAACTCAAAGTGGATAAAAATCATGAAACCATAAAAATCCTAGAAGAAGCCATAGGCACCAAAATCTCAGACATCTTTCATACCAATATGTTTACGAATACATCTTCTAGGGCAAAGGAAAGTAAGGAGAAAATAAACAAATGGGACTACATCAACATAAAAAGCTTCTGCACAGCAAAATAAACGATCAAGAAAATGAAAAAGGAGCCTACTGTATAGGAGAACATTTTCTGACAATGATACATCTTATAAATGTTTAATATCCAAAATATATAAGGAACTCATACAACTTAACAAAAGTAAGACAAACAACCCAATTAAAAAATGGACAAAGGCCGAAACCGGTTTGGCTCAATGGATAGAGCGTTGGCCTGCAGACTGAAAGGTCCCAGGTTCGATTCCGGTCAAGGGCATGTACCTTGATTGCGGGCACATCCCCAGTAGGAGTGTGCAAGAGGCAGCTGATCGATGTTTCTCTCTCATCGATGTTTCTAACTCTCTATCCCTCTCCCTTCCTCTCTGTAAAAAATCAATAAAATATATATTTAAAAAAAATGGACAAAGGACTTAAATTAACACTTCTCCAAAGATGACATACAGATAGGCAGAAGACATATGAAAAAATCCTCACAGTCACTGATCATCAGAAACATGCAAATTAAAAAGACAATGAGGTATCTCACCTGATACCTGTCAGAGTGGCTACCATCAACAAATGACAAGTGCTGATGAGGATGTGGAGAAAATGAAACCCTAGTACACTGCTGGTGGGGATGCAGACTGGTGCAGCCATTATGGAAAACAGTATGGAGTTTCCTCAAAAAATTAAATGTAGAACTGCCATTTGACCCAGTGATCCCACTTCTAGGAATATATCCTAAGAAAACAGAAACACCAATCAGAAATAATATATGCCTCCCTGTGCTCACAGTAGCACAATTTACAATAGCTAAGACCTGGCAATAGCCCAAATACCCATCAGTAGATGAGTGGATAAAAAAATTCATGGTACATTTATACCATGGAATACTATGCAGCAGTGAAAAAGAGGGATCTCTTACCCTTTGACACAGCATGGAGGTACTTGAAGAGTTTTATGCTGAGTGAAATAAGCCAGTCAGAGATGATAAGTATCACATGATCTCACTCATATGTGGACTCTAACAAAGAAAATAAACTGATGAACATAATAGATCTAGAGACACAGAAGCATGGAACAGACTGTGGAATCTCAGGGGTATGGTGGGTGGATGGGAAGAGATCAACCAAAGAACTTCTATGCATATATGCATAACACATGGACATAGACAATAGGGTAGTGAAGTCTTGGGGGCGGGGAGTGGAGGCAGGTTAGACTAATGGTGAAGAAAAAGGGACATATGTAATACTTTGAACAATAAATATTTTTAAATAATGAAACTAAAACAAGCAAAACAACCAAGTAAATAAATAAAAATAATGAGAATCTAGAGAGAGGAATATGATGTCTCCCAAGCTCTGGTCTTGAAAATCCTGAGGTATAGCAGCCTGCATGTCTGTTTTCCAAGCTTCCTCACTCCAAAATCCCATTCACCTTTCTAACTAGTGCAAGAAAATGTCCACAAAGAGCATGTAGTTTGAGCCTGAGGGTGACTTTGCAATTTCAGCTCTTCCAGGACCTCTGGAGAAAGTGTGGGATACAGATTTCTGTCCCTTCTGTTTTCAGTGGGAGCTGAATGATCAGGATGAAAGGAGTCAAGGCCTTGGAGTCTTCTGGATTGTTGACAAGCTGAGCCCAAGAAAGCTGTAACCTCTTGCCTAAAGCAGCACTCCTGTCTGTGAGAACATTATTGTTTGGAAACCTTTGAGGTCCAGACATTTATTCTAAGTCCTTCAGTTCAGAAGTTGACCTTTTGCTCAGTAGAAATGTTGTGACATGGTACTCACTAAAGCTTTGGTCTGGAGTTCCAAAGATGGATGGTGGCCTCCATCTTCCCTCTGTTCTGCTTCACATGTGCTCCTTTGTTTATTCAGCAGTTATGCTCCAAGCTGCTGGTACAGCATGTGTCCTACGAGGATGCTCCTCATCTCACCTGTGGTTGGATTCACCTCTCTCATGACTCCTGGTTCTCTTTAAGATAGTGTAGTGATTAATATGAGACTTCTAGAGTCAGTGTTGGTGGTATAATAATAATAATATTCTATATATATAAAGAGCCAGGGGCTGTCACATCTGAAACAACTGAACGGATGACCAAACAGGCTGAGTGGAGCGACAAGACTGGCAGTGGGTTAGTGAGGGACAACCAAACAACTGACCAGAAGGCTGTGTGGGGTGACCAGGCCAGCAGGGGGGTTAGTGAGGGACGACCAAACGACTGAGCAGCAGGCTTTGTGGGGTGACCAGGCTTGCAGGGGGTTCAGTGAAGGGCGACCAAGCCGGCAGAGGGGGGCAGTGAGGGGTGACCAGGCTGGCAGGAGGGGCAGTGAGGGGCAACCAGGCCATCAGAGGGGGCAGTAAGGGGTGACCATATTGGTGGGGGGGCAGTTAGGGGTGACCAGGCCAGTTGGGTGACAGTTGGGGGCAACCAGGCCAGCAGGGGGGCAGTTGGGGGCGATCAGGTAGGCAGGCAGAGGTGGTTAGGGGTGATCAGGCTGACAGGGGGGCCAGTTAGGGGCAATCCAGCAGTCAGGCAGGTGAGCAGTTAGGAGCCAGTGGTCCTGGATTGTGAGAGGGATGTCCGACTGCCAGTTAAGGCCCGATCCCCAGGATTGAGCCTAAACTGGCAGTTGGACATCCTCCGAGGGGTCCCGGATTGGACAGTGTGCAGGCTGGGCTAAGGGGACCCCCGACTCTCGGGCACGAATTTCATGCATCAGGCCTCTAGTCCTATATTACAAAAGCCCAGCGAATGTTAGGACATAATGACCAGAACGACCAGATGATCAGCTGGTAGCTATGACAAGCACTGACCCAGACCTTACTGTTGGCTCCCGGACAGCCCCAAATCCTGTTCACCCACACCCTGGACCCTACAGCAGGGAGGTGGGAGCCGGATACCTGCACCCTGGACCCTGAGAGCAGGGAGGCAGGAGCCCCATTCTTCACGGAATTGGCTGTTGGTCAGCTTGCTGTCCCCACCCTGACACTTAGATTCCCGTTCACCAAACCCCAAACCCTGACAGCAGCAAGGCGGTAGCCCCATTCTTTGGGGAATATGCCATTGGTCAGCTTGCTGTCCCCACTGTAGCATCCCAGATTGCTGTTCACCCTTACCCTGGACCCTGATAGCAGGTAGGGGAGAGCTGGATACCTGCACCCCAGACCCTGACAGCAGGGAGGCAGGAGCCCCATTCCTTGTGGAACCAGCCATTGGTAAGCTTGCTGTCCGTGCCCTGACAGCCCAGAATCCCATTCACCTGCACCCCAGAACCTGACAGGAGGGAGGAGGGAATATATAAGTACTTTATCATAGGGAAATTAGCCAAGCACTCTGTTAGTGTTTTTACTCTTAATGTGGTATACAGGGAGATATTAGAATAAGTTTAATTAATTTATCCGTCATTGTTTGTATCAATTTTGTTTTTATATCATGTTTTTGTTGTTTTAATATCATGTCTTTGTTGTTGTTATATCATGTTGTTATTGTATATTTATTAATAAATGTATATATTTTTTCATTTACATTTACTTCTTTTCTTTAATCTCTGACACTTCCATAATAGAGAAAGGGCACATAGTGATATTAAAATATTTCTTCTAATTAATTCCCTTTTAATGTGCATGAACACTGGGCCACAAGTAATTATATATATACTAGGGGCCTGGTGCACAAAATTCATGCACTGGGGGGGTGTCCCTCAGCCCAGCCTGCCTCCTCTCAAATACTGGGAGCCCTCAGGGGATGTCCTAGTGACGGCTTATGCCCACTCCCTGCCCTCCTTGGGGATAGGGCCTAAGCCACACTCTGGCCTCCCTTTGTGGGAGGTGACTGGACTGATCAGGGGAAGGCACCAGCCCCATCACCCCGCTGCTGCAGCCACTGCCAGTCACCGCAGCCACCAAGGTGTTTTCATCAACACGGACTCCAGTCCCGTCACCATGAAAAAATGACAACTTTCTTTAGGCATTTTCAAGATGTGTCTTTCATATAATAATAATTTCTTTCTTATTATTTTTTTATCCTCACCTGAGGATATGTTTCCATTGATTTTTAGAGAATGTGGAAGAGAAAGGGAAAGATAGAGAGAAACATCAAAGTGAGACGAACACTTTGAGTGGTTGCCTCCTGTATGAGCCCTGACCTGGGCCCCGGCCAGGGAGGAGCCTGCAACCTAGGTACATGCCCTTGGTCAGAATTGAACTCAGACCCTGACATCGGCAGGCCAAGGCATTATCCACTGAGCCAAACAGGCTAGGGCAGGATATGACATTTCTTAGCCCTCCAGCAGTGTACCTTCGTTTTTTTTACCAGGAGTGTGGTGAAAAACCCTAGATCACCTTTTTGGATTCTTATTACCCAAGTTACTAAGAATATTACCAGTGGCATACAGGGAGCTTAACCAATGAGTGGTTAGAAAAGGTGTTTCCTCTGTAGTTCACACCAATCGCCGGATTCCCCCCCCCCCCCCAGGCCTGACGCCTCTGGCCTAGGCTTCAGGCCTGGGCAGGGGACCCCCATCTCCCCCAGATCACCGGCTCTGCCCTCACCCAGGCCTGACGCCTCAGAAAGAGGCGTCGACCCCCATCACCCTCTGATCCCCGGATTAGCCCCTAATCTACCAGAGGTGTCAGGCCTGGGCAGGGGACCCCCATCTCCCCCCAATCCCTGGCTTCTGAGCGCTTCTGGGGCTGGCCTGTGGCCTGGGATGGTGGCTCACACTGGTGGCTGCGCTGTCCTGCCCTGCCTGCAATATGCAAATTAGCCTCCATCTTTGTTGGTGGTTAATTTGCATATCACGCTGATTAGCCAATGGGAAGCGTAGCGAAAGTATGGTCAGTTACCATGTTTGTCTATTATTAGATAGGACTAGAGGCCCAGTGCATGAATTAGTGCATGGGTGGGGTCCTTTGGCCTGGCTGGTGATTGGGGCCGATTGGGTCCATGGGAGGTTGGCTGACAGGGGGAGGGGTTGCAGGAGGTTGGCTAGCCAGCCCAATTGGGGCCATCCAGGCTGGCCAGCCAGTTGGGGAAGGACCATGGGAAATTGGCCAGCCAGCCAGGGGGAGGGGCTGCAGGAAGTTGGCTGTGGGAGTGCACAGACCACCAGGGGGCAGCTCCTGTGTTGAGCGTCTGTCCCCTGGTGGTCAGTGCACATCACAGCAACTGGGCGTTTGGTCGTTTGGTCGCTTAGGCTTTTATATATATACTAGAGGTCTGGTGCATGAAATTCATACATGGGGAAGGGTCCTCTCAGCCCAGCCTGCACCCTCTCCAATCCGGGACCCCTCAGACATCCCTCTCACAATCCAGGACCACTTGCTCCTAACTGCTCACTTGCCTGCCTGCCGGATCACCCCTTACTGGCCACCCTGCCAGCCTGATCACCCCTAACTGCCTCTGCCTGCTGACCTGATTGCCTCTAACTGCCCCCCTGTCAACCTGGCTTCCCCCAACTGCCACCCCCCCCACCAGCCTGGTGGCCCCTAACTGCCACCCCACCAGCATGGTAGCCCTTACTGCCCCCTCTGCTGGCCTGGTCACCCCAACTGCCCCCCTGCCAGCCTGGTTGCCCCCAACTGCCACCCCTGCTGGCCTAGTCACCCCTCACTGCCCCCCCCCCGCCGGCCTTGTCACCCCTCACTGCCCTCCCTGCCAGCCTGGTCGCCCTACAAATCCTGCTGCTCAGTCGTTTGGTCATTTTTTAGTAACCCCCCTGCCAGCCTGGTCATCCCACGCAGCCTGCTGCTCAGTTGTTTGGTCATCTCTCACTAATCCCGCTGCAGGCCTGGTCACCGCATGCAGCCTGCTGCTCAGTCATTTGGTCATCCCTCAGTAATGCCTTGCCAGCCTTGTCACCCTCCTCAGCCTGTTTGGTCTTCTCGTTGTTTTGGGATGTGATGGCCCTAGGGGATTGGGTCTAAGCTGGCAGTCAGACATCCCTCTGGCAGCCCAGGAGCCGTCAGGAGATGCCCACTTGCCAGCAGAGAGCAGGCCTAAGCTGCAGTCGGACATCCTTAGCGCTGCTGAGGAGGCAGGAGAGGCTCCCACCACCACTGCTGTACTGGCAGCCGGCAGCCTGGTTAGTGGCTGAGCAGAGCTCCCCCTGTGGGAGCACACTGACCACCAGGGGGCAGCTCTGCATTGAGCATCTGCCCCCTGGTGGTCAGTGTGTGTCATAGTGACCAGTCATTCCCAATTGTTCTGCTGTTAGGGTCAATTTGCACATTACCCTTTTATTATATAGACTAGAGGCCTGGTGCATGGGTGGGGACCGGCTGGTTTGCCCTGAAGGGTGTTCCGGATCAGGGTGGAGGTCCCACTGGGATGCCTGGCCATCCTGGGTAAGGGGTTGAGGGCCATTTTCAGACTGGCCACACCCTCTTCAGGGTGGGGCTCCCCGCTGGAGTGCCTGGCCAGCCTGGGTGAGAGGCTGAGGCCTGTTTTCAGGCTGGCTACACCCCCTTCAGGGAGGGGGGTCCTACTGGGGTGCCTGGCCAGCCTGGGTGAGGCGCTGATGGCTGTTTGCAAGCTGGCCACAGCCCCTTCAGGGTGGGGGTCTCCACTGGGGTGTCTGGCCAGCCTGGGCGAGAGGCTGAGAGCCATTTTCAGGCTGGCCACATCCCCTTCAGGGTGGAGTGTTCTGCTGTGGTGCCTGGCTAGTCTGGGTGAGGCACTGATGGCTGTTTGCAGGCTGGCCAAGTCCCCCAGCAGGGACCCTCACCCCATGAGGGTGTGGCCATCCTGGGAGAGGGGCTGATGGCTGTTTACAGGCTGGCCATGGCCCCCAGCCACCCAAGCTCCCAGTGGAGGCTGGCTGGAAGCAGGTATCTGGGATTTATTTATCTTCTATAATTGAAACTTTGTTGCCTTGAGTGGAGGCCACAGCCGGCCAGGGCAGGCAGGAAGCTTGGCTTCCTCCATTGCCGAGGAAATCAAGCCTCCTGCTTGCTCCAGCTCAGTGGCTGCCGGCAGCCATTTTAGTTGGGTTAATTGGCATATAGTCTCTCTGATTGGCTGGTGGGCGTGGCTTGGGAGTGTAGTGGAGGTGTGGTCAATCTGAATGTTTCTCTTTTATTAGATTAGATATACATACATATCCATACATATCTATACATATACTAGTACATATACATATACTTGAGGTCTGGTGCATAAAATTTGTGCACTCAGGGGGGTCCCTCAGCTTGGTCTGCACCCTCTCATAGTCTTGGAGCCCTCAGGAGATGTCTGACTGAAGGCTTGGGCCCGCTCCCCATGGGTAGTGGGCCCAAGCCATCAGTCGGACATCCTTAGCACTGTCACAGAGGTGGGAGAGGCTCCGCCACTGCTGCTGCACTCACCAGCTGTGAGCCTGGCTTCTGGCTGAGTGATGCTCCCTTTGTGGGAGCTTACTGACCGCCAGGTGGGCAGCTCCTGTGTTGATTGTCTGCCTGCCTGGGGTCACTGTGTGTCATAGTGACCAGTCATTCCATCGTTCAGTCTATGTGTATATTAGCCTTTTATTATATAGGACTAGAGGCCCAGTGCACAAAATTCATGCACTAGAGGATTAGGGGTCCCTCAGCCCAGCCTGCCCCCTCTCATAGTCCAGGAGCCCTCAGGGGATGTCCTACTGATGGCTTAGGCCCGCTCCCCATGAGCGGGCCTAAGTTGCAGTCTGGGTGTGGAGGCTCAGAGCAGGAGCCCCATATGTGTGTGTGTGTGTGTCCACTGGGGGCCTGCCCCCAACTGCATCATGGACTCTTTTTTTTTTTTTTAAATATATTTTATTGATTTTTTACAGAGAGAAAGGGAGAGAGATAGAGAGTCAGAAACATCGATGAGAGAGAAACATCGACCAGCTAACTCCTGCACACCCCCCAGTGGGGATGTGCCCGCAACCCAGGTACATGCCCTTGACCGGAATCGAACCTGGGACCTTTCAGTCCGCAGGCCGACGCTCTATCCACTGAGCCAAACCGGTTTCGGCCATCATGGACTCTTGAAGCAGGCACCCCGTGTGTGTGTGAGCGCATTTGTGTGTGTGTGTGTGTGTGTGTGTGTGTGTGTGTGTCCTCGGGGGGCCTGCCCCCAGCTGTATCAGAGGCTTGGAGCAGGTGCCCCTCTGTGTTGTTCTCTCAGGCTGGGGCCATGCCCGGCCCCTCCTCCTGAGCTGGTTGTGACTGTTATGGATTCCCGACCTCATTTGCATAATCTATATCTATATCTATATCTATATCTATATCTATATCTATATCTATATCTATATCTATATCTATATCTATATCTATATCTATATCTATATCATCTATATCTATATTTAATTTATTTTTTTCCAGTGCCTGGAACAGAACTTCAAACATACTTGATATTTCTTGAATGATAGGCATGTCTTTTGTTATTTATAAAACCATACCTGAGTTATATATGCTAAGATAACTCATGGCTGGTCCTTGGATAGGTTCAAGGGAGGTGCTGGCCACACCGGAAAAATGAAACACACGATTAGAGGTTTGAAACTTTCACCAACATATCTCTAACTCTGGGCAGAAAAAAAAGGGGCTGGCGACTGAGCCAATTATGCAATCCTGTTTATTAAATGAAATCCTGATAATAACTCTGGACACTGAGGCTTGGTGCAGATTCCTGGTTGGTATACACACTGATATGCTGGAAGGGTGACACACTCTGATTCCACAGGGACAGGTCCTGGTGGCTCTGCATCCCTCCAAGTAGACCTTGCCCTGTGCATCTGATATTTGGTCATTCTTTTCTAATGAAATGGTAATCATGAGTATAGTGTTTTTTGATTAGTTATATGATCCCTTGTAGGAAATCACTGAACCTGAAGCATGAGCTGTAGGAACCACCAAGTTTACATCCAATAAGTCAGAAGTGAGATTTTCAGTTGGCATCTGATGTGGGGAAAAGTATGGTGGGACTGATCCCCTTGAACTTGTGGGACCTTTGTTAACATGACAGTGCAACCCTGGCCAGTGTGGTTCAGTTGGTTGAGGGTCTCCCATGTACCGAGAGTTCACTGGTTTGATTCCCAGTGAAGGCATCTGCCCAGGTTGCAGGCTCAAACCCCAGTGGGGGGCATGCAGGAGGCACTAATCAATGTTTCTCTCTCTCCCTCTCCCTACCTCTTTCTCTAAAAATAAATTTAAAATGTTGAAAAAATACTTAGTGACAACATTGGATTGGATTTTTGGACACCTGGTTGGAAATGAAGAATTGGTGTTTGGATGTAGGATTCCAAATCATTCTTCACTTACCTTACCATCTTGGGAAAGTCACTCCATTGTTCTTTATGTGTAAAAATACATACAGAGTTGGGGAAAAGTAGGTTTATAGTTGTGAATACATGAAACACAGATTATTCTTGTATTATTATTTATTAATTATTGTATAATTTTCCTTAAGAACAACTGCAAACCTACTTTTTCCCAATCCTGTATAATGATTATATCCACTTTATTTTGTTGCTGTCAGGTTTAGAAGTATTACCAATGCACTCAGAACAGTACCCAGAATACTATGTGTCTGTTTACCTCTCTTTCCCCTCTCACCTTCTCTGAGGCTTAAATGCCACAATAGGGTCATGATTTAACACTTTAATTTCAGTTTCTATTATGATGCACAGCATTCTCAGTGAATTGGAGGACTTAGTTTGGAATGAGGTTTCTCATTTCTGAGACAGGAAAGATAGAGATGTTTATTCTTGTGACCATGAAAAGGTAAAAGGTGTTTGTTTTCAAGCCATGTGATATGATATTTAGCTATAACCAGAATTACCTTAACAGGCATATAAGCTAAATTTTAGGAATTATTATTGATGTCTCAATTACAAGAATAACCATTATTGTTAACTCCTTTTATTAAGCATCTTCTGTGGATGTCCTAATTAAGGAATTGTCAGGTAAGAGTTATACTCTTTTATTTATTTATGTATTTATTTTTAAATATGTTTTTATTGTTGTTGTGTTGTGTTATATATTTTTTTTTTTTGAGAGAGAGAGAGGAAAGGAGGAGAGAGAGATGGAAACATCAATGAGAGAGAAACATCAATATCAATCAGCTGCCTCCTGCACACTACTGGGATTTGAGTCTGCAACCTGTGCCCCGACCAGAAATCGAACCAGTGACCTCTTGGTGCATGGTCCAACACTCAACCACTGAGCCACACCGGCTGTGCAAGACTCCTATTCTTTTATCTCAAAGTAGTGATAATATCTAAATAACATACAGGTATATCAGTCAGAGTACAGTCACATGACAGAAAGTAGACCAGTTGTTTTAACAGAGGAAATTTAATAACAAAAGACTGTTAATAAAAGTAAAGCCTTTGACTGTGTGGATTTTTAAAAGCTATGGGTTGCTCTGAAAAATAAATGAGCACGCATCAGCACTTATTGTCCTGATGTGTAACCCAGATTGTGGACAGAAAGCCACTGCCAGGACAGAAAATGGAGAGACAGAATGGCTTACTATTGTCAAAGTTATCAGATAAGGGTGCATTTTATCTTCCTATTAGTTTAATTTGTATGCAGAACATATCACATGAAAAACTGGACCAGAGTCAGGGGAAGGTGTGAAAAATTGGTGGAAGTTATACCAATAACTTAAGGTATGCAGATAACATTATCTCACTGGCAGAAAGCAGCAATGACTTGAAATGACTTCTGATGAACGTGAATGAAGAAAGTGACAAAGCAAAACTGCATCTGAACATCAAGAAGACAAAAATCATGACTATGGAAGAAATACACAACTTTAACATAGACAATTAAGACGTCTAAATTGTTAAATATTTTGTTTACCTTGATTTAGCCTTTTTAATGGAGACTACAGCCAAGAAATTGAGAGAAGACTAAGACTCAGAAAGGCAGAAATTAGGGAAGAATTAGGAAAGATCACCAAAAGCAAAGATGTATTATTAGAGACCAAGGCTAAGATCATCCACACCTTCATATTTCCAATTACTATGTATAAATGTGAAAGGTGGAAAGTGAAGAAGGCGGATATGAAAAATTCATTCTTTTGAAATACAGTGTGGAAGGAGAGGTCTATGGAAACACTGGACCACCAGAAAGATGAACCAGTGGGTCCTAGGGCAAATTAAGCCTGAAACATCACTAGAGACAAAAATGAACAACTGAAACTGTTCTACTTCAGGCACATCATAAGAAGGAAAAGGCAATAATGCTGGGAAAAATAGAAGGCAATAGGAAAAGAGGAAGACCAAATATAGAGATGGATTTTCTCCATAAAAGGATCCATATGCATGAGTCTCCAGGAGCTGAGCAGGGCTGTTGAGGACAGGACACTGTGGACATTACTCATCAATAGTCAGAGCCAACTCAAGGACACATAATAACAATTTTTAGTTAGGGATTGCCTACCTAAAAAGAGGGGAAAACACAGTTTCATGGAGGGAGTGACTTCAGCAAAGAAGATAGGTTGGATTTATTGGAACTTGGACATTTATAGTAGGGTCCCGTGGAGTTGATTCCCAGTCTTTGAGAAGGGAGAGCTACTAAGCTGGTGTTGGTATCCCTGAGGGGAATGAAGGGCTAGTTGTGTAGGTGTTGCAAACCAGAGTCTGCTGATGCCTCTGGAATGAGTTGCCACCACCAGGGTGAAGCCACATTGCTGAGGTGGCATCAAGAAAAAGGAAAACAGGATGGAGTAAGTCCTTCTCTCTCCTCAGCCTGGCAGGACTGCAGTGCCTCCAACCAGAATAGTTTATAGGAAGCAACAACAAGCAGAAGTCTTTTTCTCAGAGTCCCAGATCTGTGTCACAAAGAGGAATAGAAGGGTCAACTTGATGTTGAAAGACAGTAGCTACATAGCTGGCTCAAATTATTTAGAATGGAGTATGGATATAAATAAACAGGCATGAGAATTGAGTGTATGTGCCAAGGGATAATTAAGAGAGGTTTCAAGAGTTGGGAGTTAGGAAATAGGAGTAGGAGAATTTTTGACACTTCTCTTTAAGTTCATCAAGAAAAACATGCAGCAGATGGGATTGGAGGTTGAAAAGAAGAAAATAATAAATCTTAACAAACTTGAGGTTAAGATCATGATCTGGTTTTCTTTCTGTGTGTTTCACATGTTTTGTAGTGAACTTTGGGTAAAGTGAGGGAATGAAAGAAGGAATTTTCATAATGCACTGGCAGGAAATTTTATCCAACATCACTCAATGTCATTGGTTGTTACTATGTTCTCAAGATGGTTAAATGTAATAAGCATAAAAATGTTTATCTGAACCATGTTCTAAATTTTATTATAGTACAAATTTTATTATAAAGTGTCTGTCTCAACACCCTTGATAAAACACCCACTTAGAGAAACACTATGAAGCCTGACTTATGTGCCTCTACCTCATAATAAAGTGAGGGTAACAAGACTTACATGCTCTTGTGAAGAAGCATAAGTTGGTTAAATTCATCCTAAAGAATTTCTCTGAACTTTATGTAGAATGAAAAATAGTTTTCTCATTAACTGGGAAAAGGAAGCTGCATTGGAACATTATGTTTTGAATCAACTTCTGCAAAAATGATACTTATGAAAGAGTGCCTGAAGAGCACACATTGTATCTATTCCTCTTCATGAGTGTTTTTCACATTTCCACAAAGTACTCATAGAAGCAGAGGAAAGTGAATTTCAGGGACCTTACCATAATACAGAGCAGAGCAGCAAAAGCATACAAAGTATTTGAAGTCTTGAGTTTTATTATAAAAATATATACACATTTTCTGTCTTTGATGTCAGCATATTATAATGGAAGTATTTTTTTAATTTAATTATCAGTTGAGTTATTTAAATATTTTTCCTTACAACATTAAATAACTGATACTTCTGGAAAATACACCATGTATATCTTGTGGTGTTACGTAACTCTGCTATCTATTATTCTAGGGGTTACTGGTGTCTGAGCTACCTATCGTTGCCTGCCAAATCACCCCCAAATTTAGCAGGCTTAGAATATCAACCATTTTGTTACATTTAATCATTCTGTGGGTTAGGAATTTGGGCAGAGTTCATCTCAGAGATTCTTCTGATCTTTGACTGAGGTAACTGGGTGGTATTTAACTGATGGTCAGGCTGATTAGGAGGGTCATATCTGTCGGTTAGACTGTGGGCAACAGTACCCATCTGCAGTCTCCCTAGCATGGCTGTTTCAGGGTAGTTAGACTTATCCCGTGGTGACTGAGGGGCCCAGAAGTTTTACTAGTTGGAAGCTGCCACATTTCTTATGGTGTAACCCTGGAAGATTTATAATATCATTTTTACTTCATTCTAATGGTCTCCCCCTCTCACTGCAAGGAGTAGAAGAGATTTTGAGGTCACCTCTAATCTGGCACATCTATTCTGAGAAACATAGTCCTCACTACTTTCAAATGAGCACTAGAATTAGGCAGATCATTACACAGCTATATGTACGGACTGATTATCTTTGGATCAATGTCACATTGCTTTCATTGAACTGGGTTAGGAAAAGTTAGAAGAAAAGCTCATATACATAATTTTGTATGTTCACTGAAGTAGTTCTGAAAGGCTTTTAGCCATTACACAGTGGCTGCTCAATGGCAGCCTAAGGGGAAAACATTTTATGGTTTTGGTACCAGGAACAGTCATGGTTCTGTCATGTTTTTCAAGTCAAAGCCTGCAAATTTGTGATTTATATTTCCCTTTTGCTTTTACTGTCAGTAAAACATCTTCAATTTCCTCTTTTGTCCTAATTGTCATATATTTATTATAATAATTATATTTTATATTTTCTATGCTTGCTTAATATTTGACATGTATGACAGAGAGATAAAAAACAAATAAATCTAAAATGTGAAAAAATGTAAGTATAAGGTCCTAGTTTCATGGCTTTGTTTTACTGAAGGAGGTAGCCATACAAATTTTAGTGCTGGCCTCAGTTCTCTCAGTCACTAGAGGGGCCTTTACTAAGTTACTGCAATATCTCTAATAACCAAATTCTTATATGACAATGAAGTATCATAAAAGTGATTACATCACGAGGTTCCTTGAACTTTAAACAAGATGGTGTACAAAAATACACTTAATATGACTCTTGGCCATCTGTCTGTCCACTTTGGAGAAGTGTCTATTTTGGTCCTTTGCCCACTTTTTTTTTATTGGATTGTTTGTCTTCCTTTTGTTAAGTTGTATGAGTTCCTTATATATTTTGGAAATTAACCCCTTATCAGATGTAACATTGGCAAATATGTTCTCCCATATAGTGGACTACTTTTTCATTTTGTTGATGATTTCTTTTGTTGTGCAGAAACTTTTTATTTTGATGTAGTCCCATTTGTTTATTTTCTCCTTAGTTTCCCTTGCCCTAGGAGATGTATCAGCAAACATATTGCTATGAGAGATGTCTGAGATTTTGCTGCCTAGGATTTTTATGATTTTATGATGTACATTTAAGTCTTTTATCCACTTTGAGTTTATTCTTATGTATAGTGAAGTTGATGGTCTAGTTTCATTTTTTTTGCATGTATCTGTCCAATTTCCCAAGCACCATTTGTTGAAGAGACTGTCTTTACTAATCATCAGATTAAAACAACCTCACAATCGTCAGAATGGCCACCATCAATAAATCAATAAATGACAAGTGTGGAGAAAAGGGAACCCTGGTGCACTGCTGATGAGAATGCAGACTGGTGCAGCCACTATGAAAAAAGGTTTGGAGTTTCTTCAAAAAATTAAATATGAAACTGTCAATTGATCCAGTGATCCCACTTCTAGAAATATAGTCTAAGAAACCTGAAACACTGATAAGAAAGAATATATGCACCCTTATGTTCATAGTAGCACAATTTACAATAACTAAGATCTGGAAACAGCCCAAGTGCCCATCAGTAGATGAGTGGATCAAAAAGCTGTGGTACATTTACACCATGGGATACTATGCAGCTGCAAAATAGAAGGATCTCTTACCTTTGAAACAGTAGAGAGAACTGGAGAGTATCATGCTAAGCAAAATAAGCCAGTCAGAGAAAGACAAGTATCACATGATCTCACTCATATGTGGAATATAATGAGCAAAATAAATTGTTGAACAAAATAGATCCAGAGACATAGAAGCATGGAACAGACTGACAAATCTCAGAGGGAAGGTGGGTCAAGGGGAAAAGATTAACTGGGGAATTTATAGGCATATATGCATAGCCTATAGACATAGACAATAGTTTAGTGAAAGCCTGGGGGCGGGGATGGGGGCGGAGTGGAGGAGGTCATGGCAAAAAAAAGGGGGAGGATGTCTGAAATACTTTCAACAATAAAGATAAATTTTAAAAATACACTTAATCTAGTGCCTGTATCTTGGAAGCCTTCTACAAATATTAGCTATTACAATGACCTTGAGCTTGTTATTTAAAGTTGTATTGTTCTGAAGTCTGACCACATTTATATTTTGTGTTCTCAACTAGAATGAATTTTTTGTTTTAAATAATAGAATATGCTATTGATTTGTACCCAGAAAATCTAACAGAGTCTTATACATCCATGATAAATATGCTTATCTTAGCTCCCAGTCAGGATGGGGACACTTCGATAGAACAAAATTTGAACTACAGAAAAAAAAACACACCCACAAAACATCGTCTTAGTTCATGGGAAGAAGACAGCCCATTTTTGTTATTTTTTAAAAATTCATATAAAATGTATGGAAAATATATAGAAAAGAACATAACTTTATTATAAGTAATATGAAATTATGTTTCAGTTTCATATTGTGTATACTTAGGGGTAATGGGACAGAGAGAAGATTGAAAAGAGACAAATGGGGAAAAATAGAAAATAGGAAGATTAGAAGTGGAAAGATTCAGGAATTTAGGAATTACATAATTTGGTAAATACTTATTGAATGCCAGTTCTCTTTAAACAATTCCTAAAAATGTATGGTTCTTAGAATTAAAGACTGTTGGGATAAGTGAAATCTTAGGCATTGTGACCAAACAGGAGATGAGATATTTTGGACAGAGTATTTGGGGGAAATCCTGAAATCTCTAAAAAAATGTACAATGGTTGATTATTGGCTCCTCAAGTGAAAGCTTCTCTGAGCACACAATATACCTGCCCAGTGTTCTGTAACCAATGGAGAGTGCCACATCTCAGGTCTTCATCTTCTGTAGAGCCTCCACATTCTTGCCAGGAGTTTTCTCAGAGCTGCCTTCACATCCTTATTCCTCAGGGTGTAGATGAAGGGATTGAGGGTGGGAGTGATTATGGAATAGAAGAGGGAGATAAACTTGCCTTGTTCTTGGGAGTAGTTGGAAGGGGGCTGTAGGTACATATAAATGGCAGGAAGGTAGAAGAGGGAGACCACCACCAGGTGGGAGGAACAGGTTCCAAAGGCCTTGTGACGTCCCTTTGAGGACTGGATCCTGAGCACTGCGCGGACAATGAAGCTGTAGGACAAAAGGATGAGAGCTAGGGGGACCAGCACAAAGAAGGCCACCAGCACAGCCAGTGTGGCATCATTCACAGCTGTGTCAGCACATGACAGCTTGATCATAGCCGGCACCTCACAGAAGAAGTTGTTTAGCACTTGACGCCCACAGAAAGGCAATTGCACTGTCAAGACTACTTGAACTAGAGAGTTGCCAAAGCCACTTAGCCAGGCCACAGCCATGAGCTGCTGACAGAGAGGGCGGTGCATAATAAGGGCATACCGCAGGGGCTCACAGATGGCCACATAGCGGTCCAGGGCCATGGCAGCCAAAACAATGCATTCAGTACATCCCAACCAGTGGAAAACCGCGTACTGCACTGTGCAGCCACTGTAGCTGATGGTCTTCCTGGAGCTGCCCATGTTTACCAGCATCTGAGGGACCGTGGTGGTGGTATAGCAGAGGTCCAGGAAGGAGAGGTGACTGAGGAAGATGTACATGGGGCTGTGGAGCTGGGGATCCAGCCGGGACACCAAGATGATGGCAATATTTCCCAACATGGCAAGAACATAGGACACCAGGAGGACCACAAAGAGAGGGAGTTCCAGCCATGGCCTGCCAGAAATACCCAGAAGGATGAAGTCCCTGGGAGGATCTCCCAAGAAGCTCTGGTTGTCAGTTCTCATGCTGAGACATTTTCTGGTGCCTGTCAGATGAATCAAGAAAGTCAGAATGAGTAAAACCTGAGAAAAGGAGTTGTCTTCCTCAATCTGTGCTGTGCTTCCCTACACAGGTTCTACTCTGTTTTACCTCTGTAGAGCCACTGAGATGTGGGGAGTCAGAACCAGGAGGCAGATCAGCTGCATATGTATCTTGTTCTCCCTCCTGCTCTGTGATATTGACTATGCCATTTAATCTTTCTGAACTTCACTTTCTACATCTGCAACAAGGGGAGAGAATACCTGCTTCAACTATAGAGTCTTTGGGATGATAAAGGGACATTACCTTGGTGAAAGCATAGCATATGGACAATTTTCTTCCAATTTATTCAATGTTAGCCAGAGCTCCCAACACCATTAGAATGTTTGTCTGGTCTCTACAAACTCATTGACAAGAAATTTACCACTTTCTTAGGATTTCCTGTTTTGCATTTTAGAGGCATAGATGGAAGGGCGTTGAGAGGTGGCAAAAAGCAAGCATAAATACTTTGTAAGCAGTTGGGGGGTTATTACTATGAATATACCCTACTCATCTCCTAAGGCTTACATCTGGCTCCCTGCCCTCTGCACCATGCTGGTATTTCCCACCATGGCTGTTCACACACAGGCAGCACAGACTCTTGCCATGGCAGCAAAGAGAGCACAATCCAACATCCTGAGTCCCTGAGGTGGAAAAGATAAGTCATTACCACCCCTCACTGGATCATGGCACCTAATGTGATCCCAGATGATAGGATTTGAACACAGGGAGAAAGATTTTGGTCCAGTAAGGAACAGAGCCCCTGGTGTTGGCTACTGAAGGATCAGATTGTCTCCAATGCTAACATTTATCAGGCAGTTTGGACATTTGAATTCCCTATACAACTTCTTTGCCAAACAGCTGTTTCCTCTCAGAGTTGGAAAATACAGCAATTTGATTTCAGCCTCCAGCCTTCTACACTCTCCCCAGGATTATACAGCCTCAAGTTCATGATGGGGATGATATATTTCATGTAGAATTAAAAATAAATTAAATCCTGTCTGCAAGTCATTTGTGAAGGATTCATTTTTAGTTTCTTATTTGGTGCTTTATGCATAAAATATGAAATTCATGGAGATCTGCTCAGGTTGGATGCTGTAATAAATACCCTTCCAAGTTCTATATTCTGAAGAACTCCAGTACTATTTGAAAATAACTAAAACTCTGGGGCTTAAAGGGGTAAATAAGTGCAAATTGCCTTTCTTTCTTTGTTGCTTCAAAACTACATGCTATTTGTCAATGGAATACTATGCTGCTGTAAAAAAGAAGGAACTCTTACCATTTGCAACGGCATGGATGAAACTGGAGAGCATTATGCTAAGTGAAATAAACCAGTCAATGAAGGAAAAATACCACATAATCTCACTCATTCATGGATAATAAAGACCATTATAAACTTATGAACAATAATAGATACAGAGGCAGAGCTGCCTCAAACAGATTGCCAAACTGCAGCGGAAAGGCCGAGGAGGGTTGGGGGGAAGGAGGGAGGGGGATAAGAGATCAACTGAAGGACTTGTATGCATGCATATGAGCATAACCAATGGACATAAGACACGGGGGGGGGGAGGGGAGGCCAGGGGATTGTCAAGGGCGGGGGAAAAAATAGAACACATATGTAATACCCTTTGTAATACTTTAAGCAATAAAACAAAATAAATAAATAAATAAATAAATAAATAAATAAATAAATAAATAAATAAAAAAACAAAAAAACCCGACATGCTATTTGCTATAATGTCCTCAATATTTTTGTTTAAAACCTAATTATTGTACTTCTTCTCACTATTCAATTAAAAAAACTTCTAGGGTAAATCTTAGAGAATCTTATTCTTTTATCTCTAATGGGAACTCAGGACCCTGTTTTTGATGCAGTGAGCTGGTCAGGGCAAAATCAGACTAGCCCACTTTTTAAGATAAAAAAATAATTATGCCATTTCTCTTTCTTAAATGTCTGATTCCAAGATTTTTTCTTAGAGTCTAAATTGAACAAGAAAGAAAGTTACAGGGATAGTGAAGGAAGATAAAAAGTATGCAGGAGCTAAGAAATATGGAGGGGTAGATATGCTACATTTAATAAATATAAATTATAAAGTGATTACGATAAGCCTGGTGCCGTGATAACAACTTCCTATGATATCTGACTTAGTGCTTTGATGACTCAGTAAAGTAAAAGTTTTTACCCCAGTTTTACTGATGATCAGAGTGGTGTGGGGAGGATAGCTGGTCTACCTTAGATTATTTACACAGCAGCAAGCATCAAAGCCAAGACTGAAAGCTAAGGTCTGGCTCTTAACCATTATTCTCTCCAGCAGTTTGCTTTTTAAAAATCAGTTGCGGGGAGGGGGGATGGGTGGGCTGGAAGAGATTAACCAGATAATTTATATGCATATATGCATAGCTCAGGAACACAGACAATAGTGAGGTGAAGTCTTGGGGTGGGGCAGGAGCTGGGTGGAGGGGACAATGAGGGAAATAAGGGGGGGCATTTGTAATACCCTCTACAATAAAGATAAATTTTAAAAACCCACAAAGAACAGTAACGAAAAAAGCAGTTGGTGAATAGCATTAGCGCAAATGACTAAGAGAGAAGAGAATGCCTGAAAAAGGAGCATGTCACCAGACGGAAAGGGGCAAAGCAAATGAGTAGTAATTTCCAGTTCAGTGTACCAGGCATGCGTGGGTACACACACACACACACACACACACACACACACATACACACACAGCAAGCCTGCATACCATCCTGGCCTGACCATTCGAGCTCTGCATCCAGTCCTTTCCACATGGAGCTGGGCTTCAGATACAACCTCCACATTCCCTTGAACTTCTGTCTTCTTACTCCCCAAATAGAGATGTTCCTCAAGGTGTGACCTTGCTATTCTGGGTGAACACATTAATTCCAAAGTCAGCCACAATAGCCCTTAGCAGAATACTTCCAGAGCTGTGTCTCCAGCTGAAAATTCCTCACTGACGTCCAGCTCTCCTTTTAACATTGTTACCGGAGGCCATCCACATTTAACCTGTCAGCTGTTCCTCCAACTTCCAGCCCCTTCCTTTAATTTCTGGCTGCCTCTACATCAGTTACCCTGACTCCAACTATTCAGGTGATCTCTAATGATGTCCTCCTATTACTCATTCACCACATTTCTTCAGTGACTGTGTCCTGGCCACAGCTGTCTAGATCCTCACCACTGCTGTCCTGGACTAGTAGAGCCATTCGGAACCTTTGGAGCCCAACATATTTCTGTAGGCAATCCTTTTCCTATACAACCCATCACTCACCTTCACAATAGACTCATCTTTCCGAGACGCAGGTCTTAAAAGCAAAGATATCTTTAGTCCTTCCAGTTACCTAAAACTTAAGAACCCATCTCCTTAAATAGCATATGGTAAGAGTGAGGATTGCAGTCCTCTCACATGGATTCCTTAGCATTTCTTCTGGCCACTGTCATATCCCATGGGCTCTTTTAATGACCATCATTACACCATGCTTGCTGACAGTCCAGGCTGTGAACATGTGGATAGACCTGTGATGTATATCGTTCTCTGTGTAATATAGAACTCTAGTGACATATGTGGATATATCATAGTAATGCTTGGCATTTGATAGAGCATGTCTCCTGCTCCAACAAACAAGCAAGAAAATCTGGAAATAAGCTTATGAAGAGGGAAAATGACAATGAAGCCATGGGATTTTATTGCCTATCAGCCTAAAAGACCTCTTCCTTCAATCAAAATTCAGCCTAAATCCACGCCCTACCCAGATGACAGGTGCAGACCCTATTTAATAGCTGAGGCCATAGTTGGGACTGAGTGTGTGTGTGGTGGGGGGAGGGAGAGGGTGTGGGAACAGGCTTGCAGATGACATTTTCCTTCACAGATATGAACAGGGGCTCTTCAATCACAAAAAGGAAAAAAGATACATGATTTGTGTGTATCTCCTGTCCTGTTGACATGCTTATTTTTGGATGGAACTTCTGATCAGAGTAAAATCAATAAGTAAACTGGCACATGGAAGGGTCTGAAAGTAGCCTGTTTACTCAGCCCCTCTTCGCTGTGTTCTGCTCACTCACTGGGTGTCAGGTTGTGCATACCATTTTCTCAAAGGGAGTGCACCTTCCCTGCACAGGGCACCTGGGGTCTCACTGTAGCTTCCTTTATCAAGAGCCCTCGCTGATTCTCCACTGTGGACCATCCCCTGGAGGCTCGACCCGCAAAGGGTTTGAAGAGCACTGATAATCATATCTTCATAAGGGGACTGAGGTATAATTTTTCAAAATGCTTTAATTTTATTTTTTATTTGGTTTGACATGCTGTATTTTATTAATTCAGTTAATTCTAAGACATACATTTGCCTCTAAAATTGGGATGCATTTTATGATAGATGGTGTATTACAGTTTAGTTGGTAGCACTTTTTCTTTTTTTAAATTTTATTGTTTAAGGTATTACAAATAGTAGTACATATGTCTCTTTTTTCCCCCACTGACCTCCCCCCCGGCCTCCTCTATGCGCCCCACCCCCCCCGCTCTTGCCCTCGTCCCCTCGCCCCCAGTGTCTTGCGTCTGTTGGTTTTGCTTATGTGCACGCATTCAAGTCCTTCAATTAATTTTAGAGATTAAACAATATTTCCTAGAAAATAGTAAAAGAAGGGCAGTAAATCAGCCTTAAAACACTATCACCATCAGTCTACATACCAGGCACTAGGTATATGCCATTGCATGCTCTACTTCAACAGTGGGGCAGACTGAAACTTCATAAAGGTTAAGAACATCCTCCTCTTTCAGGTCAGCACTGCAATATGACTCCATGGGCTAAGCTGTTCAAGCCACCATTGCTGGTTCACACCGAAGAAACATTACCTCCTTCCAGGCCCTGGAAGTCATAACCGGTGGCCCAGGACACCACTGCCTCCAAAGGATCCACAGTCCCCATGTACATGCATGAGTTTTCATTAAATACCCTGTAAAGCTGGAAATTACTTAAGACCTTGCCTAATGGAAAATTTAGTAATGTGATATATCATTTGCTACTAATTTTTAATATGTTAAATTTTACTCGTTTTGTGGAGATTGTGATTTCTTTAAAAACAAACATCTTACACAGTGTGTCATTCACGGCACTTAGAATATGTGAGTGATGCGATTAATTCATGGAATGATTACTGATTTTGTTAACAAATCTAAGGGTCTCATTCCTCAAATAGCTCCTTCTTCTGGTTGTGGTGTGAAGAAAAAAGAAGAGGAGAAGGAGCTGGAACACAGCAGGATTGGGCCTCTGGGACCACAAAGAGAGGACATAAACCCAAGCAGGGAGGATGCCAGTCCCTGGAAGTATCCACCTGTCACTGAGACAGGAACAGTTCCTCCTGCACATGCTGGCTCCCCACTCATACTCCATTGTCTTTATTCTGTAAATATTTTATTTGCTGCTAAAATTCCGCTCAAAGCTTACTTTCTCTAGGCCCTAGAGTCTAGGGACTGGTACTATTTGCTTTACTTGCTGTGTTCCTTTCTTTCCACAACCATGTTGGGGTTAATATTGTTTTTGTGACTAAGGCTCAGTATTGTCCAAAATACTGAGGAGCAGCAGAAATGAGGTTCAGGGTCCTCATACACTCTGGGCAATACCCACCCTGCAGATGAGCATTAAACAACTGGTCTACCTAGAGGCAGGGATAGCATGTTCTGTTTCTGGCTGTCTTCTAGCTTGAACTTCACAATTTTACACATGCTGCTTCTTCATGCATGACCACTGTTTCTTGACCCATCCATCATCTGTTCTATGTCTCCATGGTCTCCAGCACAGACCAGCGCTTCCACTGCTACAGCCTGACCAATCTTTACTGCATTGTGCAGACTTTAGTTTGCCCAGAGTTGAGGACCAACTACTTACCTTCATGGTTCCCTGGTTTCCAGAGGGCTTGGTTAAGGAATGGGGGCTTTATTAGTAGACTGTGATGGTCTTAGCAGGGGAGGGACATTTAGGGATGTAGTCATTGGAAATGTTCTTTGTATTCAAGGAAGACATAACCTATTTGCTCTGATGAGGTTGCTGGGACATTGTCCTTACCTGAGTCTCACCTTCTGAGCAGGTGTGGAGAGATTGTTCTGTCTAGAAGAGGAGCCTGCCTTCCATTGCAGCATGCTCGCTGGGGAGATTTGGTACTTTCCGGGTCTGTATGGGTGATGGGGGAGCTCTGTGGATCTGCTCTAGCCTTGGTCCCCAGAGTACCTGCAGAGACTTTGAGCAAGCATACAGTAGAGCAAGCTTATATGCTTATGCCATGGAGGTTACTTCTGAGGTTAAGGTTCTTAGGTGGCAAGCCCTTTTAAATTTATTTCTCAGTTTAAACTTGACCTCATTCTCTTCACTCATTTCTATAAAGGCTCTGTTTCCACCCCCCCCCCCCCCCCGCCAAAAAAAACATTGAGAAGAAAACCTTGGTCTCTTCTGGCTGGGAAATTATCCCTGATGATTTGTTTAATTAGTACCTGAGTGTTAGCTGCTAATTGATGTAGTGTGTGAGCTTGGAGTACTTGCAATTAGTGATAAATGTTAGAAGACCAGAGGACTAATTATTTCTAATAATTAGAAATGAGGACTCTATATTTTTAACTCTTTAGGGTATGTGGAAGTTGCCATAAAGTCAGAATGGAAGAATAACTTGTACAGCATGTTATTCAGTTAGAGTGTAGGCATTGCACAGGCTTCAGCACCAAGCTCAACCACTCATGTCTATATGCCTTTAAGCAGGTTATCTAACCTCTCTGTGTCTCACCTGCCCCTTTTGTCTCCAGCATAGACCTTTGGAAACCAGTGGTCTCCAGCATACACAATAGAAGTACAAGAAGCGCTAGTATTGCCCTCCACAGGCTGTTATAAATGCAAAATGAGTTGATTTTGCAAAGCACTCAGAACAGTGACTGGCATAGAATAGTACTTAGAATTTTTTTCTGACTACTACATGTGGTTTCAACTGCCTATTCTATTTGTCACAGGGAAAGGATGGACAGCAGAGCCTTTTATGAAACAGCCAGCATGAAGTAATGCAAGTCTTAATTCATGAGCTGTGAGCCACATGAGTAAATCCAAGCTAGTACTAAAAACAACCATAAACAGTGATGCCTTTGGACAGTTACCTTTGCTCTTCGTGTTTTGACTTGATCATCTGTAGTCTCTAGTTCTAGATGTCTGAGTGGGTATTAGGTGAGATAATGGCAGCAGTGGTTTCATTTTTACATCCTGGGGTTTTAGGAACATTTTTTTCTAGAGTTAGAGAGAGAATAGAGGGCCTCTACAAAAGGTAAACAGGAGATTGTACTTGGGTGATGAAGTAGGGAAATTCCCTAATTCTAAGTATTGCTCTGCTGTGTGCTCTCTCCCATGGAGAGCCAGATGTGGGATGTGGAACATCTTAGAAGCTGTCCTGACATCCAGATGGGATAATCTTGAGAGAGAGATAGAGAGAGATTTGAATATCTTAACATTGAAAAAAAAGAGATGGACTTGACCATTTTGTGCTAAGAAATGCTGTTTTATTGTAGATGGAAACTCTTATAACTGACACTAACATAGGGTCCTTAGGCATTATACCAATCATCACCTTCCTCCCCCCACCTTCAAAAATCTTTCTGCCACTCATACTGTGAACAGTCCCTGTGGCTCCAGACAGCAACATGTGGAGAAGAGAGTTCTTGTTCTACTTAGAATAAACTGGAAGGTTCTCTTGTAGAAGAGGAGGATGTGATGTGGGTTGTCTGATTTCTGCAATTTCTTGTTATTTTCTGCTGTGGTTAAGATTACAGGAGAGAAAGATTTATACTGATAATTACGAGAAGCATCTCTAGACAATATTTCTTTAACATGAGACCAGTAGAAGGTGATGGTAAAAAGTGACTTTTATATAGTCATATGAATTTGAATAAAACCCAAAGCACCCACTTTATTAACCATCAGACCTTGAATGGTTACATAAGTTTCCTGAAGCTCAGTTTCCTCATCTATAAAATAGAAATAACAATATATGACCACTAGTTTTATTATGATAAAAATGGAAATAACAACATGCAAATATCTCAGCATAGTTCCTGGTACAAAACTGAGTAGGTGGTAATTTACACTTCCTTCCTTCCAGCTTTCATTCCTCCCATCGACTCATCAAATATTAAAGGAGTTTTAGTATGTGCCATGCAGTATGATAAGTGGTGATAAAGTGTAAATAGAACTATATGGCTCTCAAAATACTTTTTGGGGTGATGGGATAGTTCTGTGTCAGAATTGGGATTATACAGGTTATCTAACCTCTCTGTGCCTATATTTACAAAAATTCATCAAACTCTGCATTTAAACAAGTGAATTTTGTTGAATGTAAATTGTGCTTCATTGAAACTAAAAATTTATGTGAGCACATATGTTGCTACCAGGATAGTGTAGGAAAACATATATTAAGCAAATAACTGCATGACAATAAAAATACAATTGTAAGAAGGATTGGAAAGAAAGAGAAAGGACAATTAGTGAATGCTTCAGAAAGAACAGAACCCTGACTGGAAGACATGCTGGGCAAAGAAGAATCTCCTGGGCATGGTGGTGGTCAACCTGGTCATCGTTTTCCACCTCAAGTTTACTGTCTTTTGGCTAACATTGATCAGGATAGTACATGGTCACACCTCTGTGCTATATCTGTTTTAAAATGATGATAATGGCAGTTAGCATTGACCCATCTTCATCAAGACACAGTGTGCAGTGATGGACTTTGTTACATTCATGCCCTCAACCTGCCCTCTTGAGTGGCAATATCCATGGTGTCCATGTGATACAATTTATGCTTTATATAATGAGACTTTTACCAGATTTAGAACCAAGATCCTTGTTCAGAAAAGATCATACTAGAACCTTCAGGATATATACTGTTTCATCAAAAGAGGCCACGCCAATGCAGCCTCAATTGTAAACATAAACAGTATTCTCCTCATTTCAAAGCTTCATACTCAAGTTCTGAGCTCTATAAACAGGAATTCTTAATGTTTGAAATCACATTTTAGTGAAAACGCCACTTAAAATAGCCGGACTTGTTAATATTATCAGAATTCTCGTCATTTCAGAGCTTTCTACCTGTAATCTCGGTAATGGAACTCGGCATTAAATGTAGTTAGATTCTATTGATTTGTGTTTCAACTGTTAGCTACACGTTGAAATTCATTTCCTGAAAGATAATTGTGTATTTTAAGAGTTTTACCACATTTTGACAGTTTCCTTAGAAGTACATACTACAACCTTCAGGATATAAACTCTTTCAGTCAAAAAACGCCACGCCAATTCAGCCTCAATTGTAAACATAAACAGTATTCTCCTCATTTAAAAGCTTTATACACAAGTTCTGAGCTCTATAAACAGGAATTCTTAATGTTTGAAATCACATTTTAGTGAAAACGCCACTTAAAAGAAAGCCAGACTTTTTATTTTTTTTATTTTTTATTTTTTATTTTTTATTTTTTATTTTTTCTTCTAAAAGCTATGCGCCATGGTGGCAAAATTTTAATATTGCATACATATTTAACATGGAAAAAGAAAGTCTCCAATGGTATCCTCTCCTGAAGCTAATCATGGTTAATAGTTTGGGACATAGTCCTTTTTTTTTTTTTTAATTAAATCTTTATAGTTCAGATTATTACATTTGTTCCTCTTTTTTCCCCCCATAACTCCCCTCCTCCCAGTTCCCGCCCCACCCTCTGCCCTCACTCCCCACCCACTGTCCTCATCCATAGGTGCACGATTTTTCATATAATCCTGGTTTGGTGGTGATGAACTCCTTTAGCTTTTCCTTATCTGTGAAGCTCTTTATCTGACCTTCAATTCTGAATGATAGCTTTGCTGGATAAAGTAATCTTGGTTGTAGGTTCTTGGTATTCATCACTTTGAATATTTCTTGCCACTCCCTTCTGGCCTGCAAAGTTTCTGTTGAGAAATCAGCTGACAGTCGTATGGGTATTCCCTTGTAAGTAACTGAGTTTCTTTCTCTTGCTGTTTTTAAGATTCTCTCTTTGTCTTTTGCTCTTGGCATTTTAATTATGATGTGTCTTGGTGTGGTCCTCTTTGGATTCCTTTTGTTTGGGGTTCTCCGCGCTTCTAGGACCTGTAAGTCCATTTCTTTCACCAGGTGGGGGAAGTTTTCTGTCATGATTTCTTCAAATAGGTTTTCAATATCTTGGTCTCTCTCATCTTCTGGCACCCCTATAATTCTGATGTTGGTACGCTTGAAGCTGTCCCAGAGGCTCCTTACACTATCCTCGCATTTTTGGATTCTTTTTTCATTTTGCTTTTCTGGTTGGGTGTTTTTTGCTTCCTCACATTTCAAATCATTGACTTGATTCTTGCACTCCTCTGGTCTGCTGTCGGGAGTCTGTATAATATTCGTTATTTCAGTCTGTGTATGCTTAATTTCTAGTTGGTTCCCCAATATAACATCGAGGGTCTCATTAGTTTTCTTGTAGATCTCATTAAGTATATCGGCGGCTTCTAAACAGTTCTTGAGAGACCTTAAAAGTGTGGTTCTGAACTCTATATCTTCCATTGACAATTTTGTCCTGTTTCTTTGTCTCCGCATTTTGTTATGCTTCCTTGGTGCACCCCCTAGTGGTCTTTGTGCGCAGTCTTATAGTTAAACCTTGATTGTTGTAGCTAATACCAGGGAGGGTTTGACCTCCAGGCCAAGTGGCTATGAGAATCAGCTGTGTCTGCAGCGAGAGAACTTCTGTCCTCTAGGGAGGTGCTAATCTAGCCATTGCCTGAGGCTATCCGGCAAATGCCTCGGTGCAGGGCTTGGGCGGGGCAGGTCGTGCAGGATCCACAGCGTGGGCTGGAGAGAGCAGTTATGGCAGCTCTCAGTCCTGTCCCCAGGGACTCTGCCTCTCTGAGTCCCAGCACCCGCAAAACCTCGGAGAGAAAGCTGCACTCGCTCTGACCGAAGCCAGACAGTCCTGCTTCTCCCGTTTGAGTCTGGGTCCCTAAAGACTCGCCCGTATCTGGAGCTCAGAGTCTGGGACTCCCTCCCTATTGAAAACGCCAACCCCGCCCTCCACAGCCAGCCCGCTCCGCATACTCCGCACCTCAGAATTTGAATTCAGCACTACGCCTCCTCTGAGTGTCCGTATGCGTTTCTCTTTCCTCCTAGTTGTAGGACTTGCACTCAGCCAGCGTTCCTGTGGTTCTGGGTGATGTCCGTTCCGTTTTTTATTTTCACTTTTGAAGTAGTTGTTCAAGGCAGCAAACTCTGGCGTTAACCTATGCTGCCATCTTGGTTCTCCGGACTTTTTAATATTATCAGAATTATCGTGATTTCAGAGCTTTCTACCTGTAATCTCGGTAAGTGAACTCGGCATTAAATGCGGTTAGAATCTATTTACTTGTATTTCAACTGTTTGTTACAGATTCATATTCATTCCTGGAAAGATAATTGTGTATTTTAAGAGTTTTACCACATTTTGAAACATTCCTTAGAATAGATACTAGAACCTTCAGTGTATACACTGTTTCAGTCAAAAAAGCGTGGCCAATTCAGCCTCAATTGTAAACATAAACAGTATTCTCCTCATTTAAAAGCTTTATACACAAGTTCTGAGCTCTATAAACAGGAATTCTTAATTTGTGAAATCACATTTTAGTGAAAACGCCACTTAAGATACCAGGACTTGTTAATATTATCAGAATTCTCGTCATTTCAGAGCTTTCTACCAGGAATCTCGGTAATGGAATTAGGCATTAAATGTGGTTAGAATCTATTTACTTGTGTTTCAACTGTTTGTTACCCGTTCATATTCATTTCCTGGAAAGATAATTGTGTATTTTAAGAGTTTTACCACAATTTAACAGTTTCCTTAGAGGTATACACTAGAACCTTCAGGATATAAAGTGTTTCAGTGAAAAAACGCGTGACCAATTAAGCCTCAATTGTAAACATGAACAGTGTGCTCCTCATTTAAAAGCTTTATACACAAGTTCTGAGCTCTATAAACAGGAATTCTTAATGTTTGAAATCACATTTTAGTGAAAACGCCACCTAAAATAGCCGGAGTTGTTAATATTATCAGAATTCTCATCATTTCACAGCTGTCTACCTGTAATCTCGGTAATGGAACTGGGCATTAAATGTGGTTAGAATCTATTTCTTTGTGTTTCAACTGTTTGTTACACGTTCATATTCATTTCCCGGAACGATAATTGTGTATTTTTATAGTTTTACCACATTTTGAAAGTTTCCTTAGAATTTATAATAGAACCTTCAGGATATACACTGTTTCAGTCAAAAGACGCCAAGCCAATTCAGCGTCAATTGTAAACATAAACAGTATTCTCCTCATTTAAAAGTTTTATACATCAGTTCTGAGATCTATAAACAGAAATTCTTAATGTTTGAAATCACATTTTATGAAAACGCCACTTAAAATAGCCAGGGTTGTTAATATGATCAGAATTCTCCTCATTTCAGAGCTTTCTACCTGTAATCTCAGTAATTAACCTCGGAATTAAATGTGGTTAGAATCTATTTACTTGTATTCAACTATTTGTTACACATTAATATTCATTTCCTAGAAAGATAATTCTGTATTTTAAGAGTTTTACCACATTTTGACAGTTTCCTTAGAGGTATATACGAAAACCTTCAGGATATAAACTGTTTCAGTCAAAAAACGCCATAGCAATTCAGCCTCAATTGTAAACATAAACAGTATTCTCCTCATTTCAAAGCTTTCTACACAAGTTCTGAGCTCCATAAACAGGAATTCTTATTGTTTGAAATCACATCTTAGTGTAAACGCCACTTAAAATAGCCAGAGTTGTTAATATTATCAGAATTCTCATCATTTCAGAGCTCTGTACGTGTAATCTCGGTATTGGAACTCCGCATTAAATGTAGTCAGATTCAATTTACTTGTATTTGAACTGTTTGTTACACGTTCATATTCATTTCCTGGAAGGATAATTGTGTATTTTAAGAGTTTTACCACATTTTTACAGTTTCCATAGTGGTATATAGTAGCACCTTCAGGATATACACTGTTTCATTCAAAAAACGCGTGGCCAATTAAGCCTCAATTGTAAACATAAACAGTATTCTCCTCATTTCAAAGCTTCATACACAAGTTCTGAGGTCTATATACAGGAATTCTTAATAGTTTGAAATCATATTTTAGTGAAAAAGACACTTAATATAGCCAGAGTTGTTAATAACAGAATTCTCGTCATTTCAGAGCTTCCTACCTGTAATCTTGGTAATTGAACTGGGCATTAAATATGGCTAGAATCTATTTCCTTGTATTCCAACTGTTTGTTAGACGTTCATATTCATTTCCTGGAAAGATAATTCTGTATTTTAAGAGTCTTACCAGATTTTGAGAGTTTCCATAGAGGTATATACTAGAACCTTCAGGATATAAACTGTGTAAGTCAATAAACGCGTGGAAAATTAAGCCTCAATTGTAAACATAAGCAGTATTCTCCTCATTTCAAAGCTTTATACACAAGTTCTGAGCTCCATAAACAGGAATGAATTCTTAATGTTTGAAATCACATTTTAGTGATAACGCCACTTAAAATAGCCAGAGTTGTTAATATTATTAGAATTGTCGTCATTTCAGAGCTCTCTACCTGTAATCTCGGTTTGGAACTCGGCATTAAATGTAGTCAGATTCAATTTACTTGTATTTGAACTGTTTGTTACACGTTCATATTCATTTTCTGGAAGGATAATTGTGTATTTTAAGAGTTTTACCACATTTTGATAGTTTACTTAGAGGTATATACCAAAACCTTCAGGATATATATGCTGTTTCATTCAAAAAACGCCATAGCAATTCAGCCTCAATTGTAAACATAAACAGGATTCTCCTCATTTCAAAGCTTCATAAACACGTTCTCAGCTCTATAAACCGGACTTCTTAATGTTTGAAAACACATTTTAGTGAAAACGCCACTTAAAATAGCCGGCGTTCTTAATATTATCAGAATTCTCCTTTTTTCAGAGCTTTCTACCTGTAATCTCGGTAGTTGAACTCGGCATTAAATGTGGTTAGAATCTATTTCCTTGTATTTCAACCGTTAGTTACATGTTCATATTCATTTCCTGGAAAGATAATTCTGTATTTTAAGAGTTTGACCACATTTTGACAGTTTCCTTACAAGTATATACAAACCTCCAGTATATAAACTGTTTCAGTCAAAAAACACCATAGCAATTCAGCCTCAATTGTAAACATAAACAGTATTCTCCTCATTTCAAAGCTTCATACACAAGTTCTGAGGTCTATAAACAGGAATTCTAAATGTTTGAAATCACAGTTTAGTGAAAACTCCACTTAAAATAGCCGGACTTGTTAATATTATCAAAATTCTCCTCCTTTCAGAGCCTACTACCTGTAATCTCGGTAATTGAACTCGGCAGTAAATGTGGTTAGAATCTATTTACTTGTATTTCAACTGTTAGTTACACGTTCATATTCATTTCCTGGAAAGATAATTGTGTATTTTAAGAGTTTGACCACATTTTGACAGTTTCCTTAGAAGTATATACTAGAACCTTCAGGATATACATGGTTTCAGTCTAAAAACGTGAAACCAATTAAGCCTCAATTGTAAACATAAACAGTATTCTCCTCATTTCAGAGCTGTATACACAAGTTCTGAGCTCTATAAACAGGAATTCCTAATGTTTGAAATCACAGTTTAGTGAAAACTCCACTTAAAATAGCCGGACTTGTTAATATTATCAGAATTCTCCTCCTTTCAGAGCTTTCTACCTGTAATCTCGGTAATTGAACTCGGCAGTAAATGTGGTTAGAATCTATTTACTTGTATTTCAACTGTTAGTTACACGTTCATATTCATTTCCTGGAAAGATAATTCTGTATTTTAAGAGTTTGACCACATTTTCACAGTTTCCATAGAGGTATATACTAGAACCTTCAGGATATACACTGTGTAAGTCAATAAACGCGAGGAAAATTAAGCCTCAATTGTAAACATAAGCAATGTTCTCCTCATTTCAAAGCTTTATACACAAGTTCTGAGCTCTATAAAGAGGAATTCTTAATGTTTGAAATCACATTTTAGTGAAAACACCACTTAAAATAGCCAGAGTTGTTAATATTATTAGAATTGTCGTCATTTCAGAGCTCTCTACCTGTAATCTCGGTAATTGAACTCGGCGCTAAATGTAGTTAGATTCTATTTACTTGTGTTTCAACTGTTTGTTACACGTTCATATTCATTTTCTGGAAGGATAATTGTGTATTTTAAGAGTTTTACCACATTTTGATAGTTTACTTAGAGGTATATACCAAAACCTTCAGGATATATATGCTGTTTCATTCAAAAAACGCCATAGCAATTCAGCCTCAATTGTAAACATAAACAGGATTCTCCTCATTTCAAAGCTTCATAAACACGTTCTCAGCTCTATAAACCGGACTTCTTAATGTTTGAAAACACATTTTAGTGAAAACGCCACTTAAAATAGCCGGCGCTCTCAATATTATCAGAATTCTCGTCATTTCAGAGCTTTCTACCTGTAATCTCGGTAATGGAACTCGGCATTAAATGTGGTTAGAATCTATTTCCTTGTATTTCAACTGTTAGTTACATGTTCATATTCATTTCCTGGAAAGATAATTCTGTATTTTAAGAGTTTGACCACATTTTGACAGTTTCCTTAGAGGTATATACCAACCTCCAGTATATAAACTGTTTCAGTCAAAAAACACCATAGCAATTCAGCCTCAATTGTAAACATAAACAGTATTCTCCTCATTTCAAAGCTTCATACACAAGTTTTGAGCTCCATAAACAGGAATTCTTATTGTTTGAAATTACATTTTAGTGAAAACTCCACTTAAAATAGCCAGACTTGTTAATATTATCAGAATTCTCATCATTTCAGAGCTTTCTACCTGTAATCTGGGTAATTGAACTCGGCATTAAATGTAGTTAGAATCTATTTACTTGTATTTCAACTGTTAGTTACACGTTCATATTCATTTCCTGGAAAGATAATTGTGTATTTTAAGAGTTTGACCACATTTAGTCAGCATCCTTAGAAGTACATACTAAAACCTTCAGGATATACACGGTTTCAGTCTAAAAACGTGAAGCCAATTAAGCCTCAATTGTAAACATAAACAGTATTCTCCTCATTTAAAAGCTTCATACACAAGTTCTGAGCTCTATAAACAGGAATTCCTAATGTTTGAAATAACATTTTAGTGAAAACGCCACTTAAAATAGCCGGACTTGTTATTATTATCAGAATTCTCGTCATTTCAGAGCTTTCTACCTGTAATCTCGGTAATTGAACTCGGCATTAAATATGGTTAGAATCTATTTACTTGTATTTCAACTGTTAGTTACACGTTCATATTCATTTCCTGGAAATATCATTCTGTATTTTAAGAGTTTTACCACATTTTGACAGTTTCCTTAGAAGTATATACTAGAACCTTCAGGATATACCTGGTTTCAGTCAAAAAACGCCAGTCCAATTAAGCCTCAATTGTAAACATAAACAGTATTCTCCTCATTTCAAAGCTGTATACTCAAATTCTGAGCTCTATAAACAGGAATTCTTAATGTTTGAAATCACAGTTTAGTGAAACCGCCACTTAAAATAGCCTGACTTGTTAATATTATCAGAATTCTCCTCCTTACTGAGCTTTCTACCTGTAATCTCGGTAATTGAACTCGGCAGTAAATGTAGTTAGAATCTATTTACTTGTGTTTCAACTGTTAGTTACACGTTCATATTCATTTCCTGGAAAGATAATTGTGTATTTTAAGAGTTTTACCACATTTTGACAGTTTCCTTAGAAGTATATACTAGAACCTTCAGGATATAAACTGTTTCAGTCACAAAACGCCACGCCAATTCCGCGTGAATTGTAAACATAAACAGTATCTTAATCATTTGAAAGCTTTATACACAAGTTCTGAGCTCTATAAACAGTAATTCTAAGTGTTTCAAATCACATTTTAGTGTAAACGCCACTTAAAATAGACGGAGTTGTTAATATTATCAGAATTCTCGTCATTTCAGAGCTTTCTACCTGTATTCTCGGTAATTGAACTCAGCATTAAATGTAGTTAGAATCTATTTTCATGTGTTTCAACTGTTTGTTCCACGTTCATTTTCATTTCCTTGAAAGATAATTGTGTATTTTAAGAGTTTTACCACATTTTGACGGTTTCCTTAGAAGTACATACTAGAACTTTCAGGATATAAACTGTTTCTGTCAAAAGACGCCACGCCAATTCAGAGTCAATTGTAAACATAAACAGTATTCTTCTAACTTGAAATGTTTATACACAAGTTCTGAGCTCTATAAACAGTAATTCTAAGTGTTTCAAATCACATTTTAGTGGGAGAAACTATGATGGAGGCATAGGGAAACACCGAAATTGCTGCCTCCTACAACAACTTCAAAACACAATAAAAAGACAAAACCGACATCATCCAGAACTTTCAGGAAGGCTGGCGGAGTGGAAATTCTACAAGTAGAAGGAAAGAGAAAAGCACATTGAGGGTCAGGAGCTGCGGAAGTAAAGTGCAAAGGTACAGAGGCTCGAGAGTGGGCGGAAAGGGGCTGGTACCTGAGGACGTGGCTGTGTTTTTGAATCGGGAGGGAGTCACAAGCTCCCGACTGCTCTGAACTCCGGTTCCGGGAAGTCTCTGTTGACCCAGGACTCATACGGGGAGAAACTGGACTGTCTGGCAGCTGGCCGAATCGGAACTCAAGGGCGGCTTTCCCTCAGAGGTGCTTGTAGCAATTAAATTATCAGGACACTGAGACTCGAGAGGCCCCTTAGGGCAGGGCTGAGAATCCACCATAGTTCCTTGCTCCGCCCTTTGATTCCCTGAGACCCCGCCCCACCCAGGCTGCGGCAGAAGCTTTTGCATATGAATGCCCTGGCCCTTTGCAACCTGAAAATTACCTAACAAACTGCAGCTGGGCCATACAAACCCAGAACTTCCAGGAGAAGGCCCAAGGCCCCACAGCAGCTTGCATTACTTCAGAGCTGGGCCTCATCAGGGCACCTCCAAACTCCAAAAAAGAAGGGGAATCTGCAGTTCTCTTCATAGCTCCTGCTGGGTAACCTCCAAGAGCCAGTGTACCCAGTGGTCAGAGGGGGACCATCCGGATTACAACTCCTTAGATCCATAAGGGACACACCCAGGAGACAGACTCAGTGAGCACCAAAGCCCCACTGAAGCAAGTCTTGCCCCAGAAGGGTGTCTTCAGCACAGAAGTTCTCCCACTGCAGACACAGCCGATTCTCACTGCCAATTGGCCTGGAGGTCAACTCCTCCCAGTGATCCTACAACAATCAAGGCATAACTACAACAAGACTGTGCACAAAGCCCACAAGGGGGTGCACCAAGAGTGTCCACCTCAGGTAACGGGGGAGGCTGAGCCACTAGGCCCTACAGGACACCTAGCAAACAAAACCACTCTACCAACACAGAGAAGCATAAAAAATGCGGAGACAAAGAAACAGGTCACAAATGACAGAAATGGAGGAAAGCAAACGACTGGATATAGAGTTCAAAACCACGTTTATAAGGTTTTTCAAGAATTTTATGGAAACCACCGATAAATTTAGTGAGACCCTCAAGAAATCTAGTGAGACCCTCGAGGATATGAAAAAGGACCAACTAGAAATTAAGCATACACTGACTGAAATAAAGAATAATATACAGAGATCAAACAGCAGACAAGAGGATCCCAAGAATCAAGTCAAAGTTTTGAAATACAAAGAAACAAAAAATACCCAACCGAAAAAGAAAAAAGAAAAAAGATTCCAAAATATGAAGATAGTGTAAGGAGCCTCTGGGACAACTTCAAGCGTATCAACATCAGAATTATAGGGGTGCCAGAAGAAAAGAGAGGGCAAGATATTGAAAACCTATTTGAAGAAATAATGACAGAAAACTTCCTCTACCTGGTGAAAGAAATAGACTTACAAGTCCAGAAAGCACAGAGAATCCCAAACAAAAGGAACCCAAAGAGGACCACACCAAGACACATCATAATTAAAATTCCAAGAACAAAAGATAAAGAGAGAATCTTAAAAGCAGCAAGAGAAAGAAAGTCAGTTACCTACAAGGGAGTACCCATACGACTGTCAGCTGATTTCTCAACAGAAACCATGCAGGCCAGAAGAGAGTGGCAAGAAATATTCAAAGTGATGAATGCCAAGAACCTACAACCAAGATTACTTTATCCAGCAAAGCTATCATTCAGAATAGAAGGTCAGATAAAGAGCTTTACAGATAAGAAAAAGCTAAAGGAGTTCATTGCCACCAAACCAGCATTATATGAAATGCTGAAAGGTATTCTTTAAGAAGAGGAAGAAGAAAAAGGACTCTTACCATTTGCCACAGCACGGATGTAACTAGAGAGCGGATAAATACCACGTGATCTCACTCATTTGTGCAATATAATGAACAACATAAACTGGTGAACAAAGACTGATCCAGAGATGGAGGGGCATTGATTGGACTGTCGGGCCTTGGAGGGAAAGTAGGGGAGGGTGGGGGTAAGGGGGAAAGATCAACCAAAGGACTTATAAGCAAGCATATAGGCCTAACCAATGGACACGGACAACAAGGGGGTGAGGGCATGAGAGGGGGGGATAGGGGGTAACGTGGGGATAAGGACACATATGTAATATATTAATCAATAAAAAATGTATTTAAAAAAAAAAGAAAAAGAAAACACATTTTAGTGAAAACACCACTTAAAAAAGCCGGAGTTGTTAATATGATCAGAATTCTCGACATTTCAGAGCTCTACCTGTAATCTCGGTAACTGAACTCGGCATTAAATGTAGTTAGAATCTATTTTCATGTGTTTCAACTGTTTGTTACATGTTCATATTCATTTCCAAGAAAGATAATTGTGTATTTTAAGAGTTTTACCACATTTTGACAGTTACTTACAGGTATATACTAGAACCTCCAGGATAGACACTATTTCAGTCAAAAAACACGTGGCCAATTAAGCCTCAATTGTAAACATAAACAGTATTCTCCTCATTTGAAAGCTTTATACAAAAGTTCTGAGCTCTATAAATAGGAATTCTTAATGTTTCAAATCACATTTTAGTGAAAACGCCACATAAAATAGCCCGAGTTGTTAATATTATCAGAGTTCTCCTCATTTCAGACCTTTCTACCTGTAATCTCAGTAATTGAACTCGGCATTAAATGTAGTTAGAATCTATTTACTTGTGTTCCTACTGTTAGTTACACGTTCATATTCATTTCCTGGAAAGATAATTGTGTATTTTAAGAGTTTTACCACATTTTGACAGTTTCCTTAGAACTACATACTAGAAACTTCAGGATATAAACTGTTTCAGTGATAATACTCGTGGCCAATTAAGCCTCAATTGTAAACATAAACAGTATTCTAATCATTTGAAAGCTTTATACACAAGTTCTGAGCTCTATAAACAGTAATTCTAAGTGTTTCAAATCACATTTTAGTGTAAACGCCACTTAAAATAGACGGAGTTGTTAATATTATCAGAGTTCTCGTCATTTCAGAGCTTTCTACCTGTAATCTCGGTAATTGAACTCGGCATTAAATGTAGTTAGAATCTATTTACTTGTGTTCCTACTGTTAGTTACACGTTCATATTCATTTCCTGGAAAGATAATTGTGTATTTTAAGAGTTTTACCACATTTTGACAGTTTCCTTAGAAGTACATACTAGAACCTTCAGGATATAAACTGTTTCAGTGAGAAGACGCCACGCCAATTCAGAGTCAATTGTAAACATAAACAGTATTCTTCTAACTTGAAATGTTTATACACAAGTTCTGAGCTCTATAAACAGTAATTCTAAGTGTTTCAAATCACATTTTAGTGTAAACGCCACTTAAAATAGACGGAGTTGTTAATATTATCAGAATTCTCGTCATTTCAGAGCTTTCTACCTGTATTCTCGGTAATTGAACTCAGCATTAAATGTATTTAGAATCTATTTACTTGGGTTTCAACTGTTTGTTCCACATTCATTTTCATTTCCATGAAAGATAATTGTGTATTTTAAGAGTTTTACCACATTTTGACAGTTACTTACAGGTATATACTAGAACCTCCAGGATAGACACTATTTCAGTCAAAAAACACGTGGCCAATTAAGCCTCAATTGTAAACATAAACAGTATTCTCCTCATTTGAAAGCTTTATACAAAAGTTCTGAGCTCTATAAATAGGAATTCTTAATGTTTCAAATCACATTTTAGTGAAAACGCCACATAAAATAGCCCGAGTTGTTAATATTATCAGAGTTCTCCTCATTTCAGACCTTTCTACCTGTAATCTCAGTAATTGAACTCGGCATTAAATGTAGTTAGAATCTATTTACTTGTGTTTCAACTGTTAGTTACACGTTCATATTCATTTCCTTGAAAGATAATTGTGTATTTTAAGAGTTTTACCACATTTTGACAGTTTCCTTAGAAGTACATACTAGAACCTTCAGGATATAAACTGTTTCAGTCAAAAGACGCCACGCCAATTCAGAGTCAATTGTAAACATAAACAGTATTCTCCTCATTTGAAAGCTTTATACACAAGTTCTGAGCTCTATAAACAGTAATTCTAAGTGTTTCAAATCACATTTTAGTGTAAACGCCACTTAAAATAGACGGAGTTGTTAATATTATCAGAATTCTCGTCATTTCAGAGCTTTCTACCTGTATTCTCGGTAATTGAACTCAGCATTAAATGTATTTAGAATCTATTTACTTGGGTTTCAACTGTTTGTTACACGTTCATATTCATTTCCAAGAAAGATAATTGTGTATTTTAAGAGTTTTACCACATTTTGACGGTTTCCTTAGAAGTACATACTAGAACCTTCAGGATATAAACTGTTTCTGTCAAAAGACGCCACGCCAATTCAGAGTCAATTGTAAACATAAACAGTATTCTTCTAACTTGAAATGTTTATACACAAGTTCTGAGCTCTATAAACAGTAATTCTAAGTGTTTCAAATCACATTTTAGTGTAAACGCCACTTAAAATAGACGGAGTTGTTAATATTATCAGAATTCTCGTCATTTCAGAGCTTTCTACCTGTATTCTCGGTAATTGAACTCAGCATTAAATGTATTTAGAATCTATTTACTTGGGTTTCAACTGTTTGTTACATGTTCATATTCATTTCCAAGAAAGATAATTGTGTATTTTAAGAGTTTTACCACATTTTGACAGTTACTTACAGGTATATACTAGAACCTCCAGGATAGACACTATTTCAGTCAAAAAACACGTGGCCAATTAAGCCTCAATTGTAAACATAAACAGTATTCTCCTCATTTGAAAGCTTTATACAAAAGTTCTGAGCTCTATAAATAGGAATTCTTAATGTTTCAAATCACATTTTAGTGAAAACGCCACATAAAATAGCCCGAGTTGTTAATATTATCAGAGTTCTCCTCATTTCAGACCTTTCTACCTGTAATCTCAGTAATTGAACTCGGCATTAAATGTAGTTAGAATCTATTTACTTGTGTTCCTACTGTTAGTTACACGTTCATATTCATTTCCTGGAAAGATAATTGTGTATTTTAAGAGTTTTACCACATTTTGACAGTTTCCTTAGAACTACATACTAGAAACTTCAGGATATAAACTGTTTCAGTGAGAAGACGCCACGCCAATTCCGCGTCAATTGTAAACATAAACAGTATCTTAATCATTTGAAAGCTTTATACACAAGTTCTGAGCTCAATAAACAGGAATTCTTAATGTTTCAAATCACATTTTAGTGTAAACACCACTTAAAATAGATGGAGCTGTTAATATCAGAATTCTCGTCATTTCAGAGCTTTCTACCTGTATTCTCGGTAATTGAACTCAGCATTAAATGTATTTAGAATCTATTTACTTGGGTTTCAACTGTTTGTTACACGTTCATATTCATTTCCAAGAAAGATAATTGTGTATTTTAAGAGTTTTACCACATTTTGACAGTTACTTAAAGGTATATACTAGAACCTCCAGGATAGACACTGTTTCAGTCAAAAAACGCGAGGCCAATTAAGCCTCAATTGTAAACATAAACAGTATTCTCCTCATTTGAAAGCTTTATACACAAGTTCTGAGCTCTATAAACAGGAATTCTTAATGTTTGAAATCACATTTTAGTGAAACCGCCACTTAAAATGGCCAGACTTGTTAATATTATCAGAATTCCCGTCATTTCAGAGCTTTCTACCTGTAATCTCAGTAATTGAACTCGGCATTAAATGTAGTTAGAATCTATTTACTTGTGTTCCTACTGTTAGTTACACGTTCATATTCATTTCCTGGAAAGATAATTGTGTATTTTAAGAGTTTTACCACATTTTGACAGTTACTTAAAGGTATATACTAGAACCTCCAGGATAGACACTATTTCAGTCAAAAAACACGTGGCCAATTAAGCCTCAATTGTAAACATAAACAGTATTCTCCTCATTTGAAAGCTTTATACAAAAGTTCTGAGCTCTATAAATAGGAATTCTTAATGTTTCAAATCACATTTTAGTGAAAACGCCACATAAAATAGCCCGAGTTGTTAATATTATCAGAGTTCTCCTCATTTCAGACCTTTCTACCTGTAATCTCAGTAATTGAACTCGGCATTAAATGTAGTTAGAATCTATTTACTTGTGTTCCTACTGTTAGTTACACGTTCATATTCATTTCCTGGAAAGATAATTGTGTATTTTAAGAGTTTTACCACATTTTGACAGTTTCCTTAGAACTACATACTAGAAACTTCAGGATATAAACTGTTTCAGTGAGAAGACGCCACGCCAATTCCGCGTGAATTGTAAACATAAACAGTATCTTAATCATTTGAAAGCTTTATACACAAGTTCTGAGCTCTATAAACAGTAATTCTAAGTGTTTCAAATCACATTTTAGTGTAAACGCCACTTAAAATAGACGGAGTTGTTAATATTATCAGAATTCTCGTCATTTCAGAGCTTTCTACCTGTATTCTCGGTAATTGAACTCAGCATTAAATGTAGTTAGAATCTATTTTCATGTGTTTCAACTGTTTGTTCCACGTTCATTTTCATTTCCTTGAAAGATAATTGTGTATTTTAAGAGTTTTACCACATTTTGACGGTTTCCTTAGAAGTACATACTAGAACCTTCAGGATATAAACTGTTTCTGTCAAAAGACGCCACGCCAATTCAGAGTCAATTGTAAACATAAACAGTATTCTTCTAACTTGAAATGTTTATACACAAGTTCTGAGCTCTATAAACAGTAATTCTAAGTGTTTCAAATCACATTTTAGTGTAAACGCCACTTAAAATAGACGGAGTTGTTAATATTATCAGAATTCTCGTCATTTCAGAGCTTTCTACCTGTATTCTCGGTAATTGAACTCAGCATTAAATGTATTTAGAATCTATTTACTTGGGTTTCAACTGTTTGTTACATGTTCATATTCATTTCCAAGAAAGATAATTGTGTATTTTAAGAGTTTTACCACATTTTGACAGATACTTAAGGTATATACTAGAACCTCCAGGATAGACACTATTTCAGTCAAAAAACACGTGGCCAATTAAGCCTCAATTGTAAACATAAACAGTATTCTCCTCATTTGAAAGCTTTATACAAAAGTTCTGAGCTCTATAAATAGGAATTCTTAATGTTTCAAATCACATTTTAGTGAAAACGCCACATAAAATAGCCCGAGTGTTAATATTATCAGAGTTCTCCTCATTTCAGACCTTTCTACCTGTAATCTCAGTAATTGAACTCGGCATTAAATGTAGTTAGAATCTATTTACTTGTGTTCCTACTGTTTGTTACACGTTCATATTCATTTCCTGGAAAGATAATTGTGTATTTTAAGAGTTTTACCACATTTTGACAGTTTCCTTAGAGGCATATACTAGAAACTTCAGGATATACACTGTTTCAGTCAAAAGAGGCGTGGCCAATTAAGCCTCAATTATAAACATAAACAGTATTCTCCTCATTTAAAAACTTTATACACAAGTTCTGTGCTCTATAAACAGGAATTCTTAATGTTTGAAATGACAATTTACTGAAATTTCCACTTAAGATAGCCAGACTTGTTAATATTATCAGAATTCTCGACATTTCAGAGCTTTCTACCTGTAATCTCCGTACTTGAACTGGGCATTAAATGTAGTTAGAATTTATTTACTGTGTTTCAAGAGTTTGTTACACGTTCATATTCATTTCCCGGAAAGATAATTGTGTATTTTAAGAGTTTTACCACATTTTGACAGTTTCCTTAGAAGTACATACTAGAACCTTCAGGATATAAACTTTTAGTCAAAACACGCCACGAAAATTCAGTGTCAATTGTAAACATAAACAGTATTCTCCTCATTTAAAAGCTTTATACACAAGTTCTAAGCTCTATAAACAGGAATTCTTAATGTTTGAAATCGCATTTTAGAGAAAACGCCACTTAAAATAGACGGAGTTGTTAATATTATCAAAATTCTCGTCATATCAGAGCTTTCTACCTGTAATCTCGGTAATTGAACTCACCATTAAATGTAATTAGAATCTATTTACTTGTGTTCCAAGTGTTTGTTACATGTTCATATTCATTTCCTGGAAAGATAATTGGGTATTTTAAGAGTTTTACCACATGTTGACAGTTTCCTTAGCGGTATATACTAGAAACTTCAGGATATACACTGTTTCAGTCAAAAAAGGCGTGGCCAATTAAGCCTCAATTATAAACATAAACAGTATTCTCCTCATTTAAAAGCTTTATACACAATTTCTGTGCTCTATAAACAGGAATTCTTAATGTTTGAAATGACAATTTACTGAAATTTC